>NW_024037048.1:3884644-4623195 GCF_015706575.1 Patiria miniata
TCCCTCATCAACTTAACTGAGTGGCCTTGGCACGCCTAATGGTTTGTTGCGCAAGACTCCTGTGCTTGATAAAAACAGCATGCTTTGTGACATTGGTGGGATCTTGTCTCTATAGCTTGAATGACTCCTCCTTCTGAGTGATAACTTTTCGGCATTTTCTGTGAACCAAGCTGAATCTTTGGATTGACGTGTAGTATAGTATGAGGGATTTGTCTTACTATTGCTTGGCGAATGATCTCAGTGACATTTGAGCAAGCCTTCTCTGGATCTTCTGTATCGAGAGCAGAGTTCCATTCAGCAGTCTTTAGGTCATGTCGAAGTCTCCCCCAATCAGCTTTGTGATATTGCCAGACTGTTCATGGAGATGGATGTTCTTGGTAAATGAAGCCAGGAAATGATGAAAGTACAGTATTTTGATCGGATGTGGTGATGGGTGCAATATTAAACAGAGCAAGAGCACTGGCCTTCCTCTGCATCAGTCAGGACAAGATCAAGGATAACTTAATTGTCCCCACGGGTTGGTTCTTGAATAAGTTGAACAAGACCGTGCACGTTGGCAAACTGCTCAGTTGTTCTTCCAACCTTGTCCGTTGGAGATTTTGAGGACAGCCATTCTTGGTGATGGACATTAAAGTCCCCCAGATTTACAGATGTGGATATTTTGTATTGTTGTTGAATACGATCAAGGTTGACGTCATGATACTGGATCATGTTATTATCAGAGCCAGGTAATGAGCCAGGACGGTAAACAACACACAATAAATATTCTGAGCGAAAGGAAGCATGAATTCTGAGTAAAGTTGATTCACAGATGACACACTTGTAACAAATGCGTTATTAATGGCTATACTCATTAAAACGCGTAAAGTTACTCGCGTCTAATGATGCACCAAATAGGTATTATGTTGGAATACCCATAGTGACGAGTAAAACGATTTGACTTCAGAATACTCACAGGAAATTTACTCATCCAGTGAATCAAAATATTTGGGACGCACTTGGTGAGTAATTTAAAAAATAACACACAGGTGAGTTATTAGCATAAAAACTCACTCGAAGAGTACATTTAAATACTTAAAGAAAACGTGTAAGCCTGACACCAGAATGACACACAAATGAGTCAAGGTCATTTTACGTCAGCCAAGCTTGACACACTTCTAGTGTGTCCATTTATTCTGCCTTTCAAATGCATAACAGACTTAAGGATGTATCCTTGCCAACTGCAAGAAGGTAAGAGTGTGTCTGATACATTTGGATATGACATGTCATAAATGAAGTATAGCTAGTCAACAAAGACAACAGTGCATCAATTGTCCCCGTTACTTTGAACAGGTCCTTTTGTTCTGCATGAAACATGTAGTACTCCTCATTTGACAGAAGATCCTGCTCTTTCCCTGAGTACATAAGATTTGGCTGCACAGTAGGCTCATCCTATAAATGAAATGGAAAGGAAAAACAGAGTTCTGTCAACATAAATCAAACGACTCTATTTGTAACCGTCACAATCATTAACACAATTCAAATTCCAGGTGCATTGCAAAACAGAACATTTTGCTGTCAATGAGAAAAGGAAGCTAGGGACTATTTTTTTTAAAGTACAGTTTTATGGGGTGCATTTTCAGTTTTGGAAACTGTCATGAATTTATTCATCAGTTTTATTGATCGCGCATACATCAGCTCTTAGGGCCTATTTGGGGGTAAGCAAAAAAAAAAACACACCCTACCTTCTGGTCAGTAATAGGCCTACATAGACTTCTGGATTCTTCTACGAAGAATGAAAGCAACATCAATGTTGCACCATGAAGCAGTCTTGAAATCTGCAGGGAAAACAATTATAATTGGTTCCTTGGTATAATTCATGATAAACATTTTCAAGTTTGGGGAATCACATTGATTACCATGTGTGAAATTGTTGGACCACTCCGCACAACACATTGAAGTATTACGAACACCCATAGAGTAGATTGAAAATCACCAGCTGCTTCGAACATAATAATAGTGCACTTTGGATTGAACTCTAAAGCACAAGTTACATAAGTAGCCCACTCAATCAGTAAAGGTCATTACAACGACCAACGTCATACTTCATCATGAGATCAAAACAAATCTACGTACGGTAACGTTTTCAATTGAGCAGCAGCAAAACATGGGCGCAAAATTACGACACAAGTTTAAATTGTAGCCAGTGCTAAAATGGAGAGAGACAAATAAATAAACCGTTACCTTCAAATGATGGCATCATGGCAGGCGCAGGCTATAGGCAGTGCTTGCTGTCCAGCCGATGGCAGTTGGCTGCTGTCTGAAAGTGTAGTGTAGATGCATCACAAGACTGGTGCATGCGACGCGACGTGCATGGGCAGAACGACAACGTGACCATACAACGAAGCGCGTCTCCTTTCAAGGAAACTTCATGCATATTGAGACATTATACCTTGCACACAGCACCCGAGTCTGTACGGTGTGGGTTTGAACGTTTTGACGTCCTCATGTGAGAGTAGTGAGACAATCATAACCGTTAAATTTAGGCGGGAATAGTCGACGCACTTGCATCGTCAGCCCACGCTAACCTAGGCGTGAGTCATTTGACAACGCAAGAGTGCATAAGTCTGACACACACATTTCAGTCAACCAACGTTGAGTTAACCCACGCTAAACGTAGGCGTGAGTCATTTGACAACTCCAGTGCATAAGTCTCACACACTTGCTAGATAAAGAAAATGTACACAATGGGCATGCGTTATCTTACATGGCAAATGCGTCGGATTTACTATCATAATGCATTCAGGTTCCAGACCAGTAAATAAAATTTCCATAGACCCCAATGGTAAATGCCCCACTTTAGAAATTCGGGAAAAATACTCACAACTCTCCAAGGTGTTCGAGACACACATCAAATTAAAGTTTATTTCATCATCTTTCATCTTCTTTTCAAGTTTTGGGTGGTCAACTGATGACTTTTAGGAGAAATATCCATCCGAAGATGATCACCCCTTCAAATAGTCCTGAAGCCAATCGCCATTTTCAAAAACGGTGCCTACACTCGATTGCCAAAATAGAGCGCTTTTAGGGTCCAAATAACATCCAAATTACACGGAATTGCAAGCTCCCAGTCATGTGCACGACTTCCACCCATATTTTTTACAAACCCTCAAGTTCATGGCCCAGAATACTCTCAAATACTGAAGATTTTGAGGGCATGCAAATCGTGATTTGGCCGGCGCAGGCAATTTGGGGCCTATTTACTGGTCGAACCTTTAAGTACTCAGACAGAACAGTAAATCATTATCATACTCTTCTTGCGTTCTAAGAGGAATTACGCGCGATGAGTGGAGTTACACACACTACCAGGTTAGTGGATATTTTACTATGCAAATGTAGGTTTTTTGACGCACTTGGCGAATAACACTGACGCACTTGACAAATAACACTGACGCACTCGCTGCTTGAACGATACTTCTTTATCACCAATAAATCAAAATACACACAAGGGCAAGTCAGATGATCAACATATGATGCGTATAACCTGATAGACACACCTCTTTCTGTGTTTTAAGCTAAAATACACACTTCAAGCCTGCCACCGGTTTTTGTTTGAATGCCCATCAGTAATCAGTAATTAATTAGTAGTGAGCCACATAACACTTAGGCGAGATACATCAAGACCCATCCTGGGCCAGACGACAATGCCTCCACCACAGATGTTTCTATCTCTCCTGATAGGTGTCTAGAAACCAGTGATACTGATATCACTGTTGGAGATGGAGTCATCTATCCAACTCCACAACCACAAGGAATGATGGTTTATGAACTTCAGCTAAGTGGCGAAGATTATCAATGTTGCTAACATCATTTACTCTGTCAGCAACTATCAGTTTACGGATGTTTGAAAGCAGGAAGGTGATGCCAATTTTTTTTCTTTTCTTGGCCTTTCTCTTACTATCATAGTTGTTGTTAGGTCTTATAACAACGCATATTTTCTCATTTGGTGTCTGCATATATTGTGGAAAGGAAAGTTGGGAGGTTTGCGAAATGGGAATCCCCACCGGACCAGGAACTCTGCCTTCCACAGTTTCAAGGATCCCATGCACATGCCAGGATGCACTGTCTACATTGCGCCTCGAGGAACCGTTCTGTCAAGGATGTAGTCCGGTAACCTAGTGTAACGTTAGCCGTTGGGACAAATACAATCCTCTTCCGTCTATTTTACTGTTGTGAGTAACAAGACTCATCATCCGCTGCCAGGTGCGAGACCACCTGCACCCTTAACCCTGGGTATAGGGCCCTTTCCGGTACTAACAGCCGGGCTAGCTGCACCCGAGGCCCCCATAGGGGCAGGTACAACCACACACTGAGGGCACAATGCTATAATAGACACTGACACCCCTACTACCCCTGTTGTAGGTTGTAGATATTGGGCAGCAATATTTTGTTCTCTTTATTGATATTTGCCAGAGATACTTTCAAATTCAGCAACAATCGAAGCTCATTACACAATGTACCACAAAAGTGGCATATTCGCGGCCTTGCCATTTTGCAACAGGCTGGTTGCCCAGGAATTACATTACCAGCAATTCTGGGCAATGAATGTAGGCCAGATTCACCGCTAGTAACCTGACCCCATTTTTTAAGTCAAGAGGACAATGGTGTCAGGGAAACAGACTAAAAACTTCCGTGGTGAAACGTCATAAAAATCAACTCGTAGTGCAACTGTGGGACATCTGCATGACAACCGTGCTGAGTCGTAGTTATTCGCGGTTATTCGTACACATTCTTGGAGATTCGTAGCTCATTCTTGGTAGAAATCACTACGAATTCGCTACGAATGTCTTACGGATATGCCCAGATGTGCTTGGGTTCTCATATTAAAGTGCTTGGGTTCTCACATTAAAGGTTGTACTCTGAATATTCACGCTTTATTCGTAGCAGAAGTAGTAAGGGAGGCGGGGGTGCTGGACTTTGTCATAGGTCTGTGGGTAGTACAGGGCCATTAATGAGAAGTCAGGGTACCAGACTTTGTCATAGGTCTGTGGGTAGTACAGGGTCAATGGGAAATCCCCCGATCTCAAGAAAAAAAAATAATAAAAAAAATAAATCTAACGGAGAGAGAGTGAGAAAGAAAAAAATTAGCTCCTTACCCTGTAAAAGGTGAGGAGCTGTTTTTTAATATAAAAATGGAGAGTAATATGTTTAGACCGACGAGTATTTGAAAAATGAATAAAAAATAATATCGGTTTTTATTAAATAGATGGAATACTTTGGGACGTCACAACTTGGGGATAAGTGCGATCATCATATACTCATCGAGAATGGTTTTTTAATTTGTGAAACGTGCGGTGAAATAGTTTCACGTTATTTTGATTTTTCGGCAGAAAATGCGCAAGAAGATCGTATCAATTGGTCAACTTTAAAGAGAAACAAAAGAAAAACTGTGGAGAAACTTTTTTTGTCTGTTTGTCCAGAGCAAGACTTAGAAGATGTCCAAGAAACAATCAATAAATATAACGAGCTCGTTAATTACAAAACATTGAGGGGGAATGGTTGCGTCAAACGGTCATTAATAGCGGCGTGTTATCATCACGTCGTTGGATTAGACAAAGAACGAGTTAGAGATTTATTTAAAGTGACTCAAAATCAATTTAATAAAGCACTAAAAATATACGATGACCACTACAATAAAGGCGGGGCCGAGGGTAACACCCTAAGAGGTGAAATAGAGGTATAACTCGGTGGTTCGCTTTCATAATGTTTATTTACCGTGAATTTGAACTTGTAAGTTTTTCGATAAGAGATTTTTTTCTTTTGCAAACCGTTCGTCTACCCGTTTTTTAACTTCTTTTTCAAAGTCTGTATCGTTTTTAATCTTTTGAAGCTTTGTGCTGGTCTTTGTTCTAATTTTCTGCTTAAGCTCGTTAAATTTTGCGAGTTCTCTCGTAATCAGTAAGAACTCTTCGTGCGATATATCTCCGTCGTTGATGGCTTGAGACACGTATTCTTCAATCGTGTTAAGTTTGGAGTCTGCTAATATTTTAATCTGGTCGTGCTTTTTTAGCTTGGCGGATAATCGCCTAGACGCGATTCTAAGCAAAATATCTACACCAAAAGCGCCTATAAACGTTCCTTCTAGCACCAATCCAACGGGGGTTGATATAACACCCAAGAGAGCGGGAATACCGACAGCCCCCGCTATAGCCCCCAATCCTTCTAATCCTATTTCTACGTAATTAATAGTGTCGATCACTCTCTTTATTTTTTTATAAGTGTGCTCTCGGTGGTCTCTCTCTTTTAAGATTAAAGATCGAATCTCTTCAATCTTTTTAAGTCTGTACACTTTTGTTTCTTCGTTACTATTTAATCGGAGTACATCTCCAGAAATATCGGGGTATAACGTCTTACCATCTATACTCATGTTTTTAATATAAAAAGATTTTAAAATTAAAAGATCTCCAACTCGATCATGATACTCACACCCTTGTTGTTGATGATCTGTCCTTTTTCACCTATGATTGAAAATGTCAGTTTGTCGATTATACCGTTTTTAAGTTTCTTGAAATCCTCGACTCTATCAGGTTCGGGTTTGCGCGTACCCACGGGTACGATTTTTAAGATGTCGGACGGTCGACCATCAAAAAAGTTTTCACTCGTACTTAATTGCGGGCAGCGAATAAACAAAAATTTAAACGGATTAATGTCGTAAGACCCCGTATATACCACTTTGGGTATCAGTCTTCCTTTGGGTAAATTGAGTAATCGAGAGACTTCTCTGTTTAAGCGCAATTTGAGATTGACGTCGGTTACAACCAACGTCACCTTTTTAGATTCTCTAAATATTCGAAAACTTACCCCGGGTATATAATTTAAAATAAAATCGAACCAATCGACGTCGTACCACCCAGGTGGGATGGTGACCGAACCGGTGACTCCGGCTGGTAACGGTGCTAAAAGACTCGGAGAAATAAAATCTAAATTATCACCAGACACGACAAGACTCCCCCGTATTGTTATCCCAGCATTTCTAATTACTCTCGCTCTAGGTTCGCTTATTGTACCTTCGATATATTCTAGCGCTATCTTTTTACCTGAATAGATGAAGCCTCTTCTTTCAAATAAAGTTGTTTTTAAAAATATAATCGTATTGTATTGTACGTCGGTTAGTGTTTTGGTTTGTCTTTTAACGCTTAAAAGTCTTATAACATCTATAATTTGATCCATTTCTTCTTGGGTGGATTCTAAACCAGAGTCTAGTCTATCTTCTTCGTACGCTTCTATAAGATCGTTTATAACTCTATTGAAAGTATTTTCGTCGTTTATTAAAAAGTCGTAGGGGTACTCGGGTACCAATTGCGCAATAAAATCTCTATCTGTTCTTATTTCTACATCTGGGTTAACCCGTTCGGGTCTTATAACATCATCAGGTCTTTCAGCGGGTCTCGCGTCTATTTGCGTATACCAATCAATCTCTGTGGCGCTGGAAATATTAAAATATCCGGGGTTAAACATCACCCTTTTTACGCGTACAGATTTTTGACCGTTTAAATTATCTACGACGTCTTCTAAATTAAACGTCTGCTCATTTTGAAACAAGTGAAACGAATGCATTTATTTTAAAGTCTTTTTATATTAAAACTGAAACTAAAATAATGAGTGATTTTAAGTCGTTAAAAAAGCAGATACAATCGATAGCTGATCAGGTAACGAAACAAGTAAATCAAAATGTAGCCAAACGACAAGCTACCACCCCAGCGCATGTACTAGACAGTCCGTATCTCACTGGCGAACTCGAGATTACGGTCAACGCGTCTAACACGTTTTTAACCCCGTTTCCCGACTTAATCTCGGACTATAAAATATCTCGCCTCAATACCAACGATGCTGTACTTCGTTGGAAAATAGACCCCATGTCTTTTTATCAAAATCAGTTAAACTTTGCGATCTATTGCGCTACAACGGGCTGTGGTGTTGGAATCGATATTTTAAACTCGAACAACCGTTACGTTAAAGCTTTATTTAATTTTCATCTATACTTTACGGTTAGAAGGATATTAAACGACATGGCCGTAGCAATACCGGGAGAAGACTCGTTTGACGCTCTCAGCAACACCTATGATCGTGGAGCATTTACCAACATCTGTCGGACGTTTGCCATCGATCAAAATAAGTCTTTTAAACAGACGAGAGATCAAAAGACTTATGGCTTAGGTCGGCTTTTTCTTTGGAACGAAAAAACAAAATCGTTTTTACTCTTGCCGTTAGACTATGATAAAAACACAACCACACTCGACGATTTTGTCAACCCCACGGGTGATAAAAATTGGGGTTTAGACGATCCAAAAAAACACGATGCTTTTTTTAAGCATTGGAAGGGTTATCTCGAACAAGACGACATCGTCAAAATGGCTTGGTTAGATTTTATACCCGCCAAGAGTTCGTTTACCTCCGCGGGAATCATAAAGATCAACGAATCGATCAGATCTTACGTGTACGCTTTACTCGGTGCGCAGGCTCAAACAAAAACGAGCGTATTATCACCGGGCACCGGATTAGACGCTCAGAGACAATTTAACGTCATCGTTGAAGATATCATCAATGCAGTAGACGACATGGAAACGAGTATCAATCAATTTCAAGACTCTTTGCAGTATGCCAGAACGCCTTTAAATTTTGTCGTGAAACCGGGGTTGTATTTAATTCCATCGGATATGAACTTGAGGGTTGGAACGCACGACGGCTATAACAACAATCTTCAAATCGCTACCCAGAGTATGAAAACTGGTTTGGTACCAGATTTAAACTCACAACCTCAACCGGATGACTCTTTTGATGACACCGATGACGTCGCGCCACCAACACCCCTAGAGCCTATGACAAACGATGTTGTATCACCAGCACCAACACCAACACCAACACCTACACCAACACCAACACCAACACCAGCACCTACACCAACACCAGCACCAACACCAGCACCTACAGTTTTAACCCAACCCACAAAACTACAAACTCACCAAGACGAAAAATTATCGTTGACGGTAGGAATATTAGCTATCGTTGGCATGGGTATTTTAGCTT
The DNA here is from genome assembly GCF_015706575.1 of Patiria miniata. Lineage (NCBI taxonomy): Eukaryota > Metazoa > Echinodermata > Asteroidea > Valvatida > Asterinidae > Patiria > Patiria miniata. The sequence continues at coordinate 3,893,711 of NW_024037048.1, forward strand.
ACGAGGCAACGCGATAAGTCACACTCTAATCTCACAACAACAAAAAAAATAAGCCTTACCAGCACAAAGTTGGTAAGGCTTATTTTTTTGTTGTTTTGTTTTTAACTTTGATTACAACTACCATCGTTTTTGCAGGTACGCAAACACCAAGGCCCCCACACCCAAAAACAAAGCCCACAAGTGTTCGGCCAACCACGATACGGACTTACTCAGCGCGTTAAATATCCAACTGAGTACGCTGCCTATGATGCCCGGCAGAGCACCCAACGCGCTCACTCCGAGTTTTTGAAGAGCAGATGCAAAATAAGCGAGTTGTTTTGAAATCCACTCTTTGATACCGCCTTTTGGTGGTGTTGGTGTTGGTGTTGGCGTGGGTGGGGCACCCGCGCCTCTCACGCTAGCGACGATGCTACTCACTATCGTGCTGATGGCTAAACTCAAAGCGGCTAAAATGCTCACTACGGTCACACCTTGTTCTCTAAACAGAGTTCTAATCTTTTCTGCCAGAGTCGTGTCGTTGCCCAATATTTTATTAATCGTTTCTTTGATTCTAGCGATCTGACTTTTGAGCCCTCGTTCGTTGGTTTTTGCGGCTTCTAATCTGGCGGATCTTTCAGCGTCTAAGTCGCTCAATTTATCGTTTAACTCTCGTCGTTCTTCTTCGCTGATCCTATGATCACCTAATTCATGTTCGGCATCAAATATCTCTTGGTCCAGTTCTGTGAGACGCGCTAAATTAAGTTCTAGGTTACCTCTCAACGTCTGAAGACTTTTGTCTAAACCCTGGAGTTCTCTGTAATTTAACCCCTCCGTTTGAGCGCCAGTGTCGCGTTGTAAATCGTCTATAATCTCGGTTACCTCATCGGTGGCTCTGGGTAGTTCTGTCATGGGGATACTCTCGGGTTGTACTTTTTCGAGTTTATCTTTTAGTTTGGCAAGTAGTGTTGGTTTATAGTCAGCGATTTTGAGGGTGTCGCGAATAAATGCGGTACCATATTTACTTTGTAAGGTACTTAATTTGTAATATATTCTTTGACCACCTCGTCTAAAAGATAATGGTTCTCGACCTTTATATGTTTTAACGTATAGATTTCTGTCTTTACCAATTTCAAAATCGTTGGGGTCGATAAACGCGGGGTCTATATTATTTTGTTTGTAAAATGAATCAACATCTTCTTTTATTAGTTCTATAGATAAACTGCTTATTGTACCCGTGCCGAGGACGCTTTCTGTGTCTAGCGGTGTATCAGGAGTATCAAAAGTATCGTCCCAATCCAGATTGGTCTCTGCTACATCATCATCATCATCTAAGTTAATGTCAGGTGGATCCTCATATTCGGTGACATGGTCAAAGTCAAATCCTCCATCGGCCATTTATTTAATAAACCTATTTAAATTATGCCGTTTTCATTATACTGCCCGGTAGTATACCCTGGGTCACCAACCAATTTTGCGTGGCCAGAGCTCCACTTATAATGCCCGTCAATTTAGCCGCATCTTCTACGCTTAGTTTGTTTAAATCCGGCGCTTTCATTTTGAGTAGTTTATTTCCTACCATGGCGTATCCCATTACCAAACCCGATATGACGGCTCCGTGATAAATCGTATTAGCTATTCCGTTGGTGTCAAAGTTACTCATCGTTTTTAATATAACAATTTTTAAATTGCTGGTTTAGCTACAGACCTAAAAGGTCTGATCTATTCCATGTCTAGCGTTTTGGGGGCGCTGGGTGTAGTGGGTTGCGTGACTACCGGCACTGGCTGTACAACCGGCGCAGTTGTCTTTCTTGTTAGTACCAGCAACCCCACTCCTATTATGGACGCTATAGCCCCCCACATCACCCAAGAGTTGTAGTCCGGTGAGCTCGTATTATCATCTGATGTTACGTTCATTTTTGCTAATTTTAATTTCATCTGTCTATTGTGCTCGGCTAAAGCTTTACCCTGCTGTATTCGTTTAGGATTTTTAGTCTTGGTCACTCTCGTTACCGTCGGTGACGACGTTGTTTTTATCGGTTGGGGCGTCTCTGTCTCTGCTGGTTGAGCTGTGATCGGTGCTGTCGTTGCTTTCTGATCTTCCATTTATTATATTAGGTTTATTCAATTTCAAATGTTTTGTTGTGATTATCGTAGCAACTAAGGGTGATATTAAAGTTCCGTACTTGTAACAAACGTCGCTCAACATACCAGCCATACTCGCGCTTATAATAGGATCAGAACTCAAGTCGTTGGTGAGTTCTTCTTCAGAATCTATAGTGACGTTATAGCCTAAAACTTGTACGGGTGTAACAACGGCTAACACTCTCGAAAATAGACTTAAAGTGTATTTACCAACGGTTTTAACAATTTCATTTCCAAATTTAGTTTCGTACAGATGATATAATTTGTCGAGTTCTTTACTGTCAAGAGCTTCGATATGTTTAACGGTGTATTCCTTTCCCAAGTACTTTCTAGAGTTTCCAGCTGCTACGACACCGCACAAACGATCTTTATGTTCTGCGTTGTGATCTTGTTCGTTTGTTAAAGTCAGTTTTAGGTCTTCCATTTAATTAGAAACGAATTTAATTTTGTTGTGGCTGTTGCAACTTTGTTACAAAGGCAAAGGTACTCGTAGGTGTAAAACGATAAATTAATCGATATGACGATAATAGCCAAAAACTGCAAATACTCGAATATTGCTATCATTTACTAACAGCAAAATGTATTTTGTTGACGTTTGTTGATTAACAAATTGTAATACATGTATAGCTTGTTGAATAGGTTGCTACTAAGCTAGGTCATATTAGTTAAGCACCTAGGTAATTTAACTTTAGCAGCTTGCTTATTTTAGTTGAGCACCTAACTTATTTCACTTGAGCAGTAAGCTATTATTTTTGCTGATTTTGTTGTTACAAAATTGCTAATAAAAAATGAGAAATTTTTATTATCCTATAATAAATAGAAAGAATGACAATATTAAACTTTTGTGTTCAGTGCCATAAATCCTATAAGCTTGAACATTTCGGTATGAAATCAAACGGTAAAACTTACAAGACGTGTAATATGTGTAGGGATAAAATAAAACAAAAATATTACTCGAAATCAAACGTTTGTAAGTTTTGTAAAAGTGACGATCTAAGCACCAAACCAAACGGTGAAAAATACAAAACCTGTGATGAGTGTAGAAGTAAAATTAAAAAAACAAAATGTCCACATGGTCGTCAACGCTACTATTGTAAAGATTGCGGTGGTTCTGGTATCTGTCCACATAATCGACAACGCAACATATGTAAAGATTGCGCCGGTTCTGATATATGTTATCACAACCGCATCCAAGGGCAATGTCGAGAATGTAAGAGTGATGATGGTAAGGCTGTAGACTTTACTATTAAGAGATGGATCTTGGGTTGTCGGGAAAAGGATAAAGATAAAAATAGATTTAATCCAGAACTTTTTGTCGACACCGATTTTTTAAGAGGTCTTACAGAGGACTACAAACATTGTTATTACGATGAATGCCGAGTCGTTCTACAGTACGATTGTTTTGGAGACGATATGGCAACGATAGAACGCTTAGATAACTCAATCGGGCACGTTAAAAGTAATTGCGTGTTGGCTTGCAAAAGTTGTAACATTAAAAGAAACAAAAACTAACACTTTTTTCTCTCAACGCAAAAAGCTCTTCATAACAATAAAACGTTATGAAGAGCTTTTTGCGTTAATTTATTTTTAACCCCTACTCAAGTAGCTCGTAACTAACTGGAGGTTCGGTGTACACGACTAATTTACTATATTTCACATCTCTCAAACGTCGTTTTATATAATCTCGTTCTTCAATGGGTACGACGTCATTTTCGTCTAACGCTTGATCAAACGATGTTTTATCTTTACAGTAAAATAACGCTAACCATGCCGTGTTTTCTCTATAATCTTTTAAAACGCTGTTGTACTTTTGGGTCAGTAACCAACAGCTGTGATTTATGTGTCTTCCGCTAAACGCCATCTTGCTTAGCGCGCACGTCTTTTTACGATATTTAATCTCTTGATCCGAAGAGCAATCGTCCACGATAAACAGCGTGGCAACACCTTCGAATATTTTACTGTAAAAATCGATCGCTTCGTTGAGCGTCATCTTATACAATTCCGGATCGCAGAGGTATACCTCAAGATCTGCTTGAATCCACTTTCTGGAGATGTATGTTTTGTTTTTAAAAATGGTAGGGCAAATGATGACTATCGCTTCAAATGTATTTTTATAGTCTGACTCTAACAGATCCAAAATCCATTTGGTTTTACCCGAATTTGTTTTGCCGACGATTAAAGCGCAATGCGGTTGTGTCATTTTAACTTAACAGAGATTTAAAATTCCCGTCTTCCAAGGTCAATTGAGCATCCATGACCAAAAAGACGTACATCGTGAGGTCACCTTGGCTTTCGGCTTCTCTGTTAAATTGAACGTTGATGCCTCCTCCGTCTCCGAGTTTCCTACCAGATCCGTGAGCGGAATTGTCGTCGTTACTTCTAAAATCGAGCCACAGACCGTACTTGTTTTTTAGATAGTCTCCGAGGTCACAACCCGTCAAATTTAAGTCTTTAGCTACTCCGCGCCCGCTTTCGGTATCGCTGTCTCCAAAGAACTTGTTAATTTCGTACCAGTGTTGATATTGAAACATGCCTTGACTGTAGAGTTGATTGGGTTTACCTTCTACAGTCACCGATGTTTTGGTTAGTTTTGGATTATAAAATCGCTGCGGGCTTTTTTCAGTGGGATCTTTAAACAAAAACAAAATACCCTTGAGACTCCTGATGGGTTGATTGACGCTGACGTTCCAAAGTGTGTCCGATTTGTTGACGGATCTAACTTCTAGCGAGTGGATTTTATCAAACAGATATTGCATTAACCCCTTGTGTTTATTCCTGATGGTGATAGCTAGGTCTCTGTTGGTCACCACTTCGTATTCGAGAGACAAGTCTGAGATACTGTACATCGCCGCCGTATCTGAACTGTTGACTACTTTATCGTGATCGTTAAACTTTATCTCGTACGTCAGAGGTTGTTTTAAACCGCTGGGGTAAAAAGGGTGATGCGAAGTCAGTATGTCAATGTCTAGGGGAATACAATATCTGTTACCATAGGCATCCGCGATAGCCTGATCTTTACCGTTGTTGGCACCCGCGTTAGCATCTCCAGCCCCCGTTCTTAGTTTAGACACGTTTTCTTTTTCTATGCCCGAGTACGCCATGTTTCGAGTTGCCGAGCTGTTGATCCAATTGTCTTTAAAGTTGTGATACACGTCGGCGTTACGATAACTTATAATTTCGTGACCTTGAAGTCTGACGCTGATTTCGCTGACTAAATTTCTGGCCAAATTGTTAAAAATGGTTCTATTGTCGTCGCCTGCACCTTCGAGTTCTAAATTAAAAGCTAGTTTACAAGTGTCGGGTACGATCACGTCGTCTACGCCCAATTGAGGAAACTTAACTCTCAGCGTTTGCCCCGCCGATATACTACTAGGATTGTGGGTAATGACCACCTCTTTTCTCTCACCCTTGATAGATCTAGGTATTTTTAATAGCCTGCTGGGATTGAGCTTTTTTCCATACGCATTCATTTTATTTATACGAGTTTTAAATTTAAAGATATCTGTAAGCCAAGAAGCCCACCAATAGCGTTCCTCCCGCGATAAACACCAGTTCTCTTTCTATTTGTTGGTCGCTAGGCTCGTAAAAATCTTCGAGTTTGGGTTCGCGGGGTAACTCGACGTTTTCTCCGGTCATTTCGTTGTAGTAACGCAACGCTTGGTCTACGTTGGAAAATGTTTGTTTAGAGGCATTTTGTTTTCTGATACGTTCGTTGAGAAAATCGAGTCGTTTCGTTCGTTCTCGTTGCCACTGATATCTGGCGGCCGAGAGTTGTTCTGTCGCTAAATCGTGTCTCTTACGCTCTTCGCTGCCATCATCTCTTAGACTTGAAAATAAAAAGTTTGAACCCCCAAAAGCTAAGGCGTTTACGATCGCACCTCCAACCATCATTGCAAAAGCTGACGCCATATATTTAATGTATAAAGCCTTTTAAATTATTATTATAATAAATGATGGATAAACTTCAAAAACTGTATTATAGCCCGAGTGGTTATTGGAAAGGTGAAAGCGCCGTCGACCATTTACACGATAAAACCAAATTCGATAAAAAGGTAATCAGAGATTGGCTTAAAAAACAAGCGATCTGGCAAATTTATCTGCCGGGTCCTGCGTATGTACCCAGACCTACGAGTACATCGCGAGAGTTTGAAACACCAAACGACTTTCACCAAATGGATGTGCTATACCTACCCTGGGATAAAGTAAAACGCAAGACTTACAAATACGCTTTGACGGTTGTCGACGTTGCGAGTCGATACCACGAAGCAGAACCTTTGGTTTCTAAAACGGCGGATTCCACGCGGGATGCTATCGTCAAGATTTACGCGAGGTCGCCTTTGAGTTACCCTAAAACGTTGAGAGTAGATGCCGGTACCGAATTTAAAGGTGCATTTAAAAAATGGATGGCTTCAAAAAACGTCGAGATTATCGTAGGTGAACCAGGAAACCACCGATCGCAGGGTATCGTAGAAAGATTTAATCGAACGCTAGCCGAGAGACTGTTTGGTCATCAGTACGCTCAAGAAATGTTAAATCCCGAGAGTAGAAACACGCAATGGGTCGAGCGATTACCCAGCGTGATCAAAGCTATAAACGATGAAACGACGAGATTAATAGCTAAAGCACCGTCAGAGGCGGTTAAACTAGAACAGGTCCGGCAATCACCGGCTAACCCCGTTAAAACAAAAGAGCAACAATTACCGCAAGACGCAATGGTTAGATATTTATATTACCCGGGTGAGCAAGAGGGTGGAACCTCGAGAAGAGCCACGGATCCCATTTGGAGCGTAGACATTTTTAACGTGGAAAAAAGAACGAGTCAATTTAAAATGATTAACGGTAAAAAAGTCACGACGGGTCCTACTCTTTATTACCTTCAAAACGGTCCAAAAAGGAGTTTTGTGAGACAAGAGCTTCAAGTCGTACCCGAGGACACGCAATTACCGCCTAATTAAGATCTAGATTACGGTGACCATAAGCGAGCGTGTGTATTCCATCCGGTAAAATGTACCTCTTGGTATCCAACGGACTCAACGATAGTTTATTTTGAGATATGGTGTAAAGGATGTGATTTTCCGACCTAATGTGAGTCATCGTTTCTGTTTTAGATTTATTTTTAAAGATGCAGTCGTAGTAGTGCCGGTGTTTTAATTTTTTGTCAGTGACCGATTTTGTGACCCCCTTGGCTTTTTTAAGAGTGATGTTGTTGTCATCCGCTAAAATCGAGTACATCTTAGGTCTTATGCAAACTGCTTCTTGAATGACCTTACCTCCAAACTCGTCTTTAAATTTACCGATCACTTTCTTATTGGTTGGATCGTACAAAGGATGATCTGTTGGGTAATTTGAAAAGTCGTAGTGTTGCCCGTGAGATTGTATGTCTTCGTATATGTCATCCGTGTAAACGACAATCAACAGACTGTCCGTATCAGTATACATCAACCTGATTTGATCTCCGTACTTGTCTTTCAATCGATTGTAATAAAAATCGTACATCAGCGTCTTTGAGAGATCTAAGATACTCACTCCGCAGTAGATTGGTTTGTTTAACAAGGTTTTAGTCTTGTACGTTTCGACAAACGACAGGTCACATTCTGGAAACGGCGTTGTTGTTTTATAGCTCGGTTTTTGAATTATTTTTTTGTATTTTTCTTGATCGCTCTCGTTATTATCTCTCAGTAGGTAACCATCTATTCGGTTTCTAACGTTTTCCATCGTCTTACCAAACACGCTGTTATTCATCAGTTTAAAAAAGTCTTTTTCAAAATCAGAGGTCGCTTTGGTTCGGAGTTGTGTGTTTTTGTCGATGTAAGATTTCATCCAAGGCGCTTGTTTAAATTTTAACACGCGATGTACCTTTTTTAGTTTCAAACCAAGTTTGAGATACAATTGTAACGTGACGTAGTGCAACACGTATTTTTGTTTTGGATTGAGGGTACACGTTAATTTTTGTACGTCGCTACTAGGTTCGGTATCTAATAATTCGTTTTGATAATCAGACATCCACTCTTGGGGTATGATGATGTTTTCTGGTGCTAGGGGAAAATCGTTATGCTTGGTGTGTAGATCGTTCGGGTAATCGAGGTCTACTTCAAAGCAATAACCGGTGTTTGACGTTTTCTTCAGCGTTAATATTCTTTCTTCGGTAAACGGTTTCGAGGGTGTCCATTTAAAATCGCTGTACGGTAGATATTGACTCATAGCCCAACCGTACAGATTGTTGGCATCCAGATAAGCGATATAACTCGAGGGTTTGTATGAATCGTAGTCATCGAGATATTGATTATTGGCTTTGTGATGTCTCATTCCACCCACGCTAGATATGCCTCCTCGTTTTGCTTTTTCAAAAAATAAATGTTTGTCTACGTCTTGCAATAGTTCGAGTTTAACTTCCGAGTGTTTTAATAGAGCATCCCACGACAATCCGGGTGCGGTAAAATAATTGGCTGGATCTAGCCCGTAGTTTGTAATACACGTTCTTCTAAAGTTTTCAAATACGCCTGCCAGTAATAACGTATCGGTGGTCACGTATAAATCGTGATATTCTCCTAGATTGTGTATATTAAACTCATTCCACACGCGTTGAGCTCTGTCGTAGTCTTGTTGCGATATATGTTCGTCTTTTAGTCTGCTGTAAAACTTGCCGATGGGTGGTAGGCTGGTCTCTTGAAACTTGTCAAACGAGTTCATATATTCGTAGGGATAAATTCCTTTTTGTAATAGCAAGTCAGGATGTTTAAAATGCTTTTTGAGTAGCTGAAACGACTCTTTTGGACAAGCTTTCACTAATTTATCCAACGACGATCTCATAAAACTAAACGAGTCTAAAAATCGTAGATTTCCTATCGAAAACGAAATATACTTTTCTGAATTTTTAGCGATCACTTGTATTTCTGTTTGGCTATCGTATTCTGTCATTCCCTGCATGATTAAATGCGCGTCGTAATTTTGTAAATTGTGAAAAAAGACTGGTATTGGTGTACAACCGGGTTTAATTTGTAGTTTGAGGTTACAATAAGCGTGTGCAGCACCCCTATATTTACCAGTGACGTGGCAGTGATCTCTCACCTTTCTAAATTTATTAATGTTCTTGTTACAGTCGAGACATTTAGACTCAATAAATCCCTTACTATTTTTGTACTGATATTCTTTCTTTTGTTTTATCGTTTTGGGTTCTCTGGGGTTCTGGCACTGACAGTTGCTCGAATAATTGGTATAAATTGGTTTTTCGCAAATCCAACACGTGTTTGTTTTATCGTGATGGTCTTTAGCTCGCTCGTTAAATTTCATGGGTTTCAAATAGACAAATAGTTTCAAATAGACAATTAATATCGCTTTGTAATTGTAACAACGTCGTTATAAATCTAGTTGAAGAGTCTTTACCTCTATAAGTCTCTTGATATACATTTTTACCGTCACATCGGACGACAACTAGCGAATAACCGCTAGCTTTGTGAACGTTAATCTTTTTTGTGTTTGTCTCTTTATCTGTGGATGTTGTTGTTTGTAATATGGATTCAAAGTCGGCATAAATGACAAATGGTGCTTTTTGTTTGTGCCTATAGTTTTTAAATTCTAATATCGGTACGTCTCTCTCTTCACTTGGCTGCCCGTCTATGTATTTTGGTTTACCCAGAGGAAATACAATCTTTGATGGATGTGTATCTATACCCTTACAATCGGCGATATGTTTGTCTAATTTGTTTTGATTGGTAAAATGACAAAGACATCTTCGACAAAAATATTTCTTACATTTATGTTTCGTAACGTCGTATATCAACCTCGTAAAATCTTTTATCCAACAATAGTGATGCTTGTCACCTTTAGAAATCAAAAGCAGATCGATCTCTTTCCCCTTGTAGTTTTTAGACACGTATAATGGATATATCTCACCCTCATAACCATATACGTTTATCGATAAATTATTTTGTCTTTCTATCTTGGGTATCTGATCGACCGGTGTCGGAAAGTCAACGCCTTTAAAACTGAGTCCGTCGTCTTTGGTGTATACAACAGGTTCTTCTTTATGAATTTTATAATTAGGATTATTTCTTATTTGATTTTTTACTTTATCCGTATACAACTCAAGAGCAGCTCTCAAACACCATCTCAAACACTCATCGTCTTTGTTTTTGATGTTGATCATCGCCTTCTTAATTTTAAGATATTCGGGTAGGTCTTTGTAGGAACTACCTCTCGCTGGATTATATCTGTTGATGTTGATGTATAACGCCATTATCTTTTTTAAAACCCAACCCGATCCTTGATTCGTATACCTTTCATCCTTTTTGAATAGCTCTTCGATCTCTTCTTTTAAAGCCTGTTTTATTTGACTTTGATTTAAAACGGCTTTTTGCTTGCTATAATGAATAGCTTCGATCGTTTCGATCGTACCATCCGGTTTGGTTTTTTCGTATTTTATTTTGATTGTGAGCTCCATTTTTAAACCTCTCAGCTCTCTCAATTCAGACTTGATTTTATTGACTATTTGTTCCTTGTGCGAATCAAAAAACTTGATTAAATCGTGGTTATAAAGTCTGGGGTTTAATTCCCAGTTTCTGTAGTAATTTCTAAACCTTCTCGTTTCTCTAAAAGCTGACTCTGTAAAGTATTCGGGTTGTCTGTATGTTTTAATCGCCGAGATTAAATCTTTTTTCAAAACTCGTCCTTTATAACCCGTCGGTACGTATTCTAGATTGTGTTCGTCTACAATCTGTTTGAGCTCATGTAGTGTCTTTTTCCTCAAGTTTTTAAATTTACTTTCATAATGTTTTATCCCCTCGATGTAAACTTTACGAGTAAGAGAAACATTTTCATTGTGCGGTATATTATACCGCTGTACGTAATCACGCAGCGTGGCTTTGTTCCATTTAGAATATCCTTTGACGGTCGGTCTAAACATATTACTCTCCATTTTATTATAGGAAATATAATATTTTTTCTTCATTTTTTTTTGAGGTTAGACTTTTAGATTTATAAATAATTAGACTCCCCTCATTTTAGCGACGACAGATTTTTCTCTCTCACTCTCTCTCCGTTAGATTTATTTTTTTTATTTTTTTTTTTCTTGAGATCGGGGGATTTCCCATTGACCCTGTACTACCCACAGACCTATGACAAAGTCTGGTACCCTGACTTCTCATTAATGGCCCTGTACTACCCACAGACCTATGACAAAGTCCAGCACCCCCGCCTCCCTTACTACTGCAGAACCTTGGTCATCCGTGGCCCAATCGCAAAAAAAAAATCGTAGCGTAAACGTCATGATTCTTTAAAGTAAAACCGTCGATATTCTTCAACAATCCGTCTATGTTCTTGACAAACCGTGGTGTATTCGTAGAGCAACGTACCGTAGGATAGTCGAGGCTATCTATCCTGAAACCTGAGCGCGTTCTTAGAAAGTTGATTTTTCCACGAATCTCAACGGTTCATCGTGATCAATTGATTACTGGTTAAACCGTGGATATTTGTAGCTCCAACCAAACCGTAAATGTGTGACTGGGGCTTAACCAGTGCAAAGCTGCACTAAATCAAAGTGTTTTTTCCCGGCCTTACCCAGGACCTCTAAATTAGTTCGTTGGGACGGTAGTGCCGTCAGTACGCTGGACCACAGCGGTCAACACTGCAACGCCGTAGACTGCAGGAATCACCGTCCCTTTTGCGCTGTGATTGCCTCGGATGATATATCAGCGGCTTTTTACAAAGGACGGTCCGTCAACTTTACAAAGCACCTCTCCCTCAATGTGAGTAATTCTCTGTTTGTTGTTTTGGGGGTTTTCTGGGGGGGGGGGGTCTGTCAACTTGATTTATTGAGTACAGCTGATGGTTTTGAGAAGAAGAGTCGTGGTACACATGACACCATTCTTAAACTACTGAGGTGGATGAAAATTGTAATTTTGGTACACGTTGACTGTGCCGTTTGATAAGTTGAACATGCTTATTGCTTTTGGGTCACATTTTAAATAAAGATAATAATAACTAATTCTTGTACAGCGCCAGATCCGTCAACATTGACGTTCACAGCGCTTCACAGAAATACAAATGCACCAGCTAAAATTTAAAAACAATTTAAAATTATACAAAGAAAAAATTCTTCAAAATAACTAGGTTTACATGAGTTAATTGTCAAAAACAGGCAGGTTAAAACGGACGGACACAGCACATCAATCAAAGCAAACAGCGTGACGACCACGATAAAGAGACGTACATGACCACGACAAAAATACTTAGAAAAGACTTACACAATCAGAGATGGAAACACACTCTAAACGGACAGATGAATGGAATAATAATACTCAAGACATATCCATTTTTAACATTTTTGAAGAGAAAACAATTTCAACATCCATCTTTTTCACTCTGAAAATCAAGGAGAACCTCGGCAATGAGTTTTCATCTTTTCAGTCAGAGAAAACTCGGGGAATATGGGGAAAGCAAGAAATACCAGGGGAAACTCAAAGCATTTGACGGTGACCAAGAATGGAAAGGTTTTGGCCAGTTTGGGATAATTATGTGCGTCTTCTAATCTCAGTGAATGCTACAATGGGCGACATCCTATGACTTGTGCACAAACATAAAATATAACCTTACCCAATTTTACCTTATCCTTACTCCACGAATTTTGGTATATCGTCGCAGAGCTGACATACCGGCGAATCGACTATTTTGGCGATTTCGAGGTTTTGTCATTTTTAGGGTTTATAAAGTTGCTCTTTCAAGTATTTATGCCAAAATTCTGAATTCTTGTCTGGATTTTGAGATTCGGAGCCCCCCTGTGGCGAATTAGTCACAAAAACAAATCCATAATTTGACATAGTGACGAATACGGAATTTCGCTGGTGACCAGCTTATATAAGGTGTGCGTTCAAGGTACCAACGAATGTTATTCGTCAGTTTGTCGGATTGGCGCGCCGTGCGCGCGTGATCCGACAAACTGGCGAATGGCATACAAACATTTCGCTGGTAACCAGCTCATGTAAGATGTGCGTTCAAAGCACCAACGAATGTTATTCGTCAGTTTGTCGGATTGCGCGCGTGTGCGCGCGCGATCCGACAAACTGACGAATAGCATACAAACAGTGTGAAGATCAACCGGCTAATTTGTAATTTGACAAACTGACGAATACGTTTACGGTCAAATAAAATCATATCGCACAACTTTTCTGATTTAATAAGTGACCTGATGGATACTACGTTTCCTATTTTATTTCGAATATACACTAAAAGGGTTATTATCGAAACATTAAGGGTAAAATACAACGCCCAGAAAAATGTCCAACTTCAAACGCGAATTACTCGAAACAGGGTTTTTGCTTATTCGTCGGTTTGTGAGCTCTGCGACGATATATTTGGCTTGGACCACGAGCAATCGATTTAGCCTTTATTTGCGTAAAGTGTTAACAATAGGACGACGCCAAATTGTGAACCCAATAAGGTGTGTCGGCCTTATAGCAATAATAAGCAAACCCTGTCGCCCTCACACAAGTTTAATTGCAATAATAACAATAAATACAATAATAATTCAGCATTAATAGCGCAATATAAATCAAATTCCTCAAAGCATTTTTCTACAATAACGAAAACCAATAGACACTGGACATGTGCTTGCTGATAAACACCAGCTGTTTTAGCTTTGTGACGTGGTGACTTCACTTCAGTGTTCATTTATAACACATACTGGTCTAGGTACATACCAAGTTACAATCTAATCGGAGGCTATAAATTATAGATATAGCGGCCTTAGAATATACCCCCTTTAATGTCACGTCACCTAAGACTATACCCCTTTAATGAGACGTCACCTGACTTGCGATGACGTCATCGTAACGTCACTTAAATTTCATGCATAATAGCACATCCCGGTACGGTATACGTATACATTATGAAGTCACAACTAAATTGGACTTATAGTTTTTTAGATAAAGGCCTTAGAAAAATGCACCTGTAATGTGACTTCACATGAAATGTGATGACGTCATAATGACACCACTTACATTCATTCTGTTGCTTATTCCGTTGTAGGTACCTATCACATAAATATTCGTAGTCCCCGGGGTTCTTTTAGTATTTGAAATGGAGTGCAAATTTAAAAGCCTGGGTTTTACTTGGCTTGGTTTTCTTTATTTCTCGTTTGTATCAGACCTCCCTATACCATTTATTAAAATAGTTTGTGAAACAAAATATCACCCGTTCTCAACGGAGCCGATTTCTGAAACAAAATATCACCCGTTCTCAACGGAGTCGATCGCAGGTCGAACGTCTGATATGGCCAATGACTAAATTCATTGAAGCATTTCCGAGCTCTAGTCTTCTCGAGACGAAATTGAAGTTAACCGTTTATGAATTTGAATGAAAAAAAGCTTTAAATGTGTGGGAAAACGTGTAAGGAAAACGGAGGGGATTTTGTTTTTACAAAGTCTCTTATATTTATCCCTCACCCTTTCCTCTCTGCAGAAATATCCTCGCAGAGGCGTGAAGGCGATCAAGTTCTCACCTGACGGTGAATACCTTGCTACCGGTGGCGGTAACGGACATGTAGGTTTGAATAGATCCTTAGCATTGCAACCATCTTTGAGGTACACGCTTTTCCACTGGAATAAGCATGAGTATACCTCCCGCAGACTTTCAAATAGTCCTACTTTTTCCTACTTTTTGGTTACAAGACCTTCCTGTTGTTTATTTCGCGAACCATCGCTGTAAAAGGGCGCCTGTTGTTTATTCCGCGAACCATCACTGTTAGAGGGCGCTATCTACAGACGAACCCACAGACGAACTTTTCTTTTGTTTGTAAACATTGTCGCTATTCTATATGGGCTGCCGCAAGCGCATAAATTGAAGCCGTGGTTGACAACATATTTTTCCAAGAAAAGTCCCTATAACGCCTGGCCCTCAATACATATTAAAAAGGCATGTTTAGGAATTATGTTCAGCTTTGTGTTGTATTTCCAATAACCAAATAATATTTTGGTTATCTGTTTTAACTCTTCTTCATGTTTGCAGTGTTGGACCTTCCATAGTTTTGCAACCCGCGGTTGGCAAAATGTGCAGTTTGCCAACCAAGCGTAGAAAGGTCTATTGCCACTATCATCCTCGTCTTGGCGCAAGAAGTCAGTGATTAAGAGCGATAATTGCATACTTGTGTAGCGCCCGTCCTTCCATAAGGCCAAATAAAAAAAATAAACATGTTAGCGTCCCCGCCCGCTGCGTTTTGGAAGCCACCTCCTTTTTTTTTTCTTTTTTTTTTAAACCGAAAAACTGATCAATTTTAAACAGTGACATCATTTTGGCCTCTAAAAGAAACGGTTTACTACCATTCATCTTCATTTTGTAAATGTGGTAACGGCATAGGAGAAGACATAAATTAAGGGCGCTCCAGTGTTTGTTAAGTATGCCAAATAAAATCATCTCGTAATCTACAAACACATTAATATTCAAAGTCTCCTTAATCCAATCACTAATTTGAGTCCAGAACGATAAAGTAATCTTACAAGTGCAAAATAAGTGAATCAGAGTTTCCTTTTCTACATGACAGAAGGAACACAAGTCGTTCTCCCCTTTACCGATCTTTACCAAATAAGAATTGACGCCCAGGATTCTATGGACCAATCTGTATTGAACCCATCGTAATTTTGTATCACAAGTAATCGTAAAAGGCATACTGCAGAAAACCGACCATTTAGTGGCAGGGAAATTGATACTCAATTTTGTTTCCCATTTGTCAATGAACTTACTCACAACCTTTTTTAAAACCCTGAAGTAAAAATATGATAAATACGGGTAGAACCTTTTTATCTGACAAAAGTATCTCAAAATTAAATGGGATAAAAGGAAAGCAAATATTTGACTTAACCCCTTTAAGTAAATCACGAAAAGAATTTTTGACGACCTTGACAACTCCACCATACTCTAGAAAGTTAGTCCTAATACTGAATTTTAACATAAAGCGTTCCAGGCTCAAAAAAGCACCTTTATTGTCAAGTAGGTCAGACACAAAGTTTGCCCCTTTGTTTGCCCAGTGTTTGTAAAAAATGCAATTGTTTCCAATCGTAATTCTGTGGTTCTTCCACAAAACATTGCTAAGAGGATCATTCTAATTAACTGGCACATGGCATTGCACAAAAGAACTCCAAGCATTGAGAACGTCAATCCAAAACTGGTTAGGGTGAGCTGTCCTCTTAAGTGAATGTGCAATACTAGAATGACCGCCTTCCACAAAAAGCACATTCTCAATTTCAGTAATCTTATAAAACAGATTGGGCCAAGCTGAGGCCTTAGTGTTCAATAATCTACGGATCCAAGTACACTTAAGAGCACTGATGTAGGATCGCAAATCAATCATCTTAACTCCCCCATGACCATAATTCTGAATCATCTGATTCCTGGCAACTCTATCGCCACCTTTCCAGATAAATTTATACAACATAACATTTAGATTCTTAATTAAATACAAAGGTGGGTCAGGGAGTGACAAAATAAGGAAAGTAAATTTGGATAAAATAAGCGACTTCACTATGGTAACACGGCCAAGAACGGTTAAATTTCTTCTAGACCACTGGTCAATTAATCTACAAGTAGAATCAAAAACTCTGTTATAATTCACCGTTGTCATATTATCAAGGTTGGTGGAAAAATCAATACCAAGTGCCCTAAAATAATCTTGAGGACCAACCCACTTCACATTAATATGATCACATAGACCTTTCTGTCGACCCTTATTACCACCAATCCACACCGCATTGGTTTTTTCAATATTTACTTTAAGACCAGACTTGCTAGCAAAATCGCCCAAAATCTAGAAGGCTCTATCAAAAGAACGCTCTGAACCGTCTAAAAATAATACTGTATCATCAGCATATTGAGAAAGTCTATATTCTCTGCCATCTACCTGAATTCCCCTTAAAATCTTATCACAACGAACCATCATGCCCATAATTTCGGCGCACAAAAGAAACAAATAAGGGCTCAAACCATCACCTTGTCGACAGCCACGCCCTATTTTAAAAGATTCCGATAAGAATCCATTTACTAACACCGAAGCTGTCGCTCCACTGTAAAAAACCCGAAACCATTTCTGTATAGAAGGACCAAAATTAAACTGGTTCAAAATTTTGAGTACAAAATCATGCGAAACAGAATCAAAAGCTTTCTCAAAGTCAATCAATAAAAACATACCAGGAATCTTATGTTTTTCTGTATAATTAAGCAAATCATACATTAAACGAATATTCTCACCAATATAACGCCCTTGCAAGAAACCCTTTTGATTTTCATGAATAAGAGAGAAGAGGCATGTTTTAAGTCTCTCTGCTATACATCCAGAAGCTAATTTGTACGAAGTGTTTAATAGTGAGATCGGTCTCCAGTTCTTTAAAAATTGACGAGGTTTATCCCCTTTAGGCAACAAAGTAATAATACCGTACTGCTGAGTAATAGAAAGTTCACCGGTTTCATAACCAAAATTGAGGAACCGTAATAAATACCACGATAAATCGTTGAAAAAAAAACTTATAAAATTCAAAACTAAAACCATCTGAGCCAGGGGACTTGCCATTTTTTGTGTTCTTCAAAACATTTAATATTTCTCGATGGGACAGGGGGCCCTCTATGCTATCACGTACCATATTTGAAAGAACTGGAGAGTCAGAATTCTCAAAAATAGATTGTAAATTAACTGTTGTTTCCCCTTCTGAAGACGAGTAAAGTTTTTTATAAAAATAACGTGCCTCGTGTATAATATCCCTAGAGGATTTTAATTCGGTACCATCATCATTAATAACACGATTAAAAGTCTTGTTAATACAATTACGTTTCTCCATATTAAGGAAGGATTTGGATGGTTTTTCACCGTGTTCCATCCACCTTGTTCTAGATCTAATCATTACACCATCCAATTTAGTCTTACGAAGATTAACAAGGCTAGTTTGTTTAGACTTCAATGTACCCAACAGAGTATCATCACCTTGAGCAACCTTATTAGACAAATCTTTAATTTCGTTTTCGAGACGAGATTCATCTCTGCAAGCACTCTTTTTCTTCCAGGCTGCAAAAGAAATTGTTTTAGTTCTAATCGCCATTAATAGCATTTCAAAAAAAGTTGATCATTAATAATAAAATGAATATCTCTGGGGTGAATGGTGTGTAAATTCGAGCGTAAATAAGGCAAAGCTGCGTAAGTTTCTACAACATCAGTAATAATTTTTTCCACCTGGTCAACATAAGTTTTATCTGCAAGAAGCGAATTTTTTAAATTTCCAATAACCCGGTCCCCTCTCGATCTGATTGAAATCGAAACAAACATCAACTGCCAAGGAATGGTCTGTCCGATAACCTGGCTCAATTTCAGATGAAACAAAATTGGAACTAAGTTCAGAAGATATTTAAAAGAAATCCAGCCTAGACTGTTTCAGTGTAGAATGCTGTCTCCAAGTATATCTCCTGCAGTTTGGGTTTTGAATACGCCACGGGTCAATAAGGTCGAGGTCCCTACATAGACCCAACACCCTGTTTCTTGCTAAAGGATTGTTGACATGAAGATAATTATCACAGTCTAAATTACCGTCTAAAACTAAATTCCAGTCGCCACAAATAATTGTGTGAGGGTTATCAAACTCAGAAATAATATTATTGATATTCTCGTAGAAATCTGGATCATCCCTGTTTGGACCATATAAATTAATCAACGTAATATTATGATTATGTGTTTCCAAACTAAGACTAAGAGCCAAAAAATTGCCATTTACATCAATATTGGAACCAAGAATTTTAAAATCGAACGTATTGTTAAAAAGAATAGCCACGCCTCTGGCATTACTTTTATAAGAAGAGAAGTAACAGTCCAGCCCCCACTCAGCCCTAAACCTGTCTTGCATGGAGTCTGATCAATGGATGTCTTGCATACAATAGATGGAATACTGCTTAGACCTCAAAAAATGCAAGACATCTCTCCTTTTGGAGTGGTCGGCTAGGCCACGACAATTCATTGAAGCAATGGACAAGTTACGTAAGCGAACTGTGTTAGAACGATGGGAGCTAGACATTCCTTACATATTCAAAACAACACAAAAGGATGGGCGTTGGCCCGATGTATAACCCGGTACAAAATGGCGACTTAAACGAAGACCATAATATTTCACAGTGACAAGGCTGGATATTGATACGCAGTGAAAGGACATTTTGGCCTCTTTGTCTGTTGCATCTAGCCCATATAAAGCTGGTATGTCATTTCCTGAGTCTAAGTGGCGGCCATTTAAAAAAAAAAAGCTGGCGGCCATCTTGAAAAATAGCCTGGTCGGGCGGCCATTATGGAGGGAAACTTGAAAAAAGGGCCTCCTCCTTCCATTTATTTAAAAGGCAGGATGCTAAACATGTTTTGTTTTTAATTGGCCTATTTTTTTGGTATTTCTCTTTCTAACGTCTTGGTAATTTCGTAGCAATTAGGGCAGGGCCATAGACAGTCTGTATACATTTCGTCACCGACACCACGAAGTAACACCCATCTAGATACCAGTAAAAACTAGCAATCGGAGAAAACGGAAACTTAAGTTGAACGCCTTCTAAAACAACACTTTGCGTCTAAACGACAGAGTATTTTCAGTTGGGTTTCTCGTTGTGGACACTTGATGAATTAAATTCATTGAATCTGCTGTTTTTCACCCGTTTGTGTATTAAATAAACAAGAAATAAGAGAAAAAAGATGAGTGTTAGTTTGTGAAACCGAAAAGGCTGCGGAACTGTAAATTTTTGTTTTCACGAAGTAACACTCTTCAATGTATTCAACACGAGGAAAGTGCAACTTCAGGTCAGCGCGCGCGCGCTCATACAACTTATTATAGTGGAGCTGCTTAGGTCCATTTTTGGCCCAAATCGTGCACTTTGTGGTAAAAGCATGAAATTTGGCAGGTGGGGTCCCAATGGGCTAGAATGCATTTTAAGATCGGGACCCATCCTGGATCTTGCCCATTTTGGGGGCGGAGCTTGATTTTTTTTAAAAGGGGATGCAAACAATACAAACTCATGAAAACTGTATTTAACATCCATTTTCCTTGTTTTTCTATGGTTTGAAATAAACTTAAACATAAAATATAACATTCTAGCTTTCGAACACCAGTTAATTTCCACCCATTTTGTGGGCGTGGCCTAAATGTACAAAAGAGGCGGTATATATTAGCAGTTTGGTTCTAATATAGAAAACATTATTCGGTTTGGTAGTAAAATCCTGAAAATTGGCAGGTCTAGTTAAAATGGGCTGAAAATAATTTTAAGAGGTGAACACATCTTGGATCTTGCACAATTTTGGGGGGCGGAGCTTGATTTTTCAAAAAGGGGAGTGCAAAAAATAAAAAAATCAGAAAAACTGTATTTAACATCCATTTTCCTTTGTTCTTCATGCTTGAAATAAACTTAGACATGAGAAATAACTTTATGAGAAATAACACGTTAAAATTGTGCAGCAGCAGGATTCCAGTCGAACCAGTGAGTTTGGTGGTTTGAGTCATCATCTTACATTGAAAGACATCATCTTACATTGCTGACGCGCATGGCTATGGCGACGCGCGCGCATACCAGAAACCAGAGCCTTTTTTGGCCTAATAATCCTTTTCTTCGTTTTATATGAATAAAAAGGAGTAAATGCTTCAGATTTCAAATATGCACTTGTCATTTACAAGGCTGGGTTAGGGCAACCTGGAAATTATAAAGCAAAATAATTCTGCGCAAAAACTACTGCATTTATTAAAGTTCATAAAGTACAAATGATATCATATGTTTGTATGAATAAAGCATGGCATTTGCTTTTTCTACCACTTTCGAAGCATTTACTCGCATCAGTATGAATGAAAATTAAGCAAACACTTTTACTAAAAACCATTTGCTCTTGAGTAAATGGCCTGCAAAATGTAAAGCTTTACATGTTTATAAGTTTGCAGAAAATAAAACAATCATAACCGAAACGGAAAGCGGCACCGGGAAGGGTCACGTGCTGGAGGACAGATACAAAAAAAGCGCATCAAACGCGACGAACGCAATGCCGTTTACGTGCACAATGCGCTGTGCATCGGCACCCATGGTCTACATGTGGATTGGGTTTTCAGTCCCTACCTGATTCCGTGGGTTTTCCCCAGACTATTCTCCTGGGGTTTTCCTCCCACCTCTAAAACTGTAATTTCTTCTCTCTACGTTTTTTTTTCGGGGTTTGCGAGCTACAGTGCCTGGGGCATGCACTTTTGAGGATCCTTGGTTTCATTACCAGAAAAAAAAATATTTATCGTTTACTTCGTTTCGTATGAATATAAAGGAGTAAATGCTTCAGATTTCAAATATGCACTTGTCATTTACAAGGATGGTTTGGGGCAACCTTGAAATTATAAAGTAAAATACTTCTGCGCAAAAATTACTGCATTTATTAAAGTTCATAAAGTACAAATGATACCATGTTCGTATGAATAAAACATGGCATTTACTTTTGCTACCATTTTGAAGCATTTACTCGCATCTGTATGAATGAAAATTAAGCAAACACTTTTACTAAAAACCGTTTGCTAAATTCTGAAAATAATTACTTTTACCTTTAAAGGGAATATACAACATTTGCAAAAATCGAAAAATAAAACTACCAAGTTTTTGCGAAATACCTTAACAGGATGTTGGTAAATGACAGTCTAAAGCATCCTGTAAAATTATGGCACCTGGTATACTGTCATTTTCAAGAAAAGTGGTATTTTTGTATCAATTTCCAACGCTGA
The DNA here is from genome assembly GCF_015706575.1 of Patiria miniata. Lineage (NCBI taxonomy): Eukaryota > Metazoa > Echinodermata > Asteroidea > Valvatida > Asterinidae > Patiria > Patiria miniata. The sequence continues at coordinate 3,915,571 of NW_024037048.1, forward strand.
TCGGCCGATCAGCGTTGGAAACAACTGGCTTTTTTTCAAATACTAGCCCCAATTGACCATTGCACTTGTTTGCAATCAATTACAAACCTATGAACGGGTACGAGCCAGCTAGACTGGTTCCCTGACCTTACAATTCCCCCAAAGTATGTAAACTGCTCTGTTTCTTCTTATATGGAGTCAGGGAACCAGACTATAGGAAAATTATCGTTTTTCTTGGTTTTTATAGCATTTTCGAACCCAAAACCTCCAAAAAGTTAGTGTAACTATATTTGCTTTATATTTCCAACCCCCCAATTCCATCCATTTCTGCAAAAGCAAATGATGTATATTCCCTTTAAGCTTTTGCTACACTATAAGCGTTTACTTCGTTTCTTATGAATAAAAAGGAGTAAATGCTACAAATTTTAAATATTTACTTGTCATATTTCAAGGTTGGGTTGGGGCTACCTTGAAAATATAAAAGCACATAATTATGCGCAAAAATTACTGCATTTATTAATGTTAATCACGAAAAAGTACAAATAATACCATACGGTAGTTCGTATGAATAAAAACTGGCATTTGCATTACTCCCATCTGTACGTTTCGTATGAATATAAAGGAGTAAATGCTTCAGATTTCAAATATGCACTTGTCATTCACAAGGCTGGGTTGGGGCAACCTTGGAATTATAAAGCAAATAATTCTGCGCAAAAGCTACAGCATTTATTATATGTTAATCGCGAAAAATTAATATTAACAAAGTTCATAAAGTACAAATGATACCATGTTCGTATGAATAAACCACGGCATTTGCTTTTACTTCCAATTTTGAAGCAAATACTAGCATCTGTATGAATGAAAATTAAGCAAACACGTTCGTGTAGGTTTTATATGAATTAATCCCTAATCCCTATGATCTCAGAATAAATACAAGATTTCTATTGTTTTAGCCACTGTGACCTTGACCCTTGACCAAGAACGATCCACAAACCAAATTTGAAGTTCACATGTAAATGTATTTCTCACGTTATCGCGCTGACAAAATTTCTTTTGTTTTAGCCACTGTGACCTTGACCCTTGACCTTTTGGCCCCAAATGCAATAGGCTTCTTTGGATTGCAAGGACAATCTACAAACCAAATTTGAAGTTCATATGTAAAGTATATCTCAAGTTATCACGTTGACAAAATTTCTGTTGTTTTAGGCACTGTGACCTTGACCCTTGACCTTTCGGCCCCAAATGCAATAGGCTTCTTAGGATTACCAAGAAAAATACACAAACCAAATTTGAAGTTCATATGATTTTGATAGTGCTAAATGCAGAACTTCATTAAAAAAAATTGTCCTGCCATTTGGGTTTCCTTTTTTTGACTCACCCTGTGTAAGTTACTTGTAGACAATCATAACAATTTAGATATGATTTTTTTTTATAGCCGCCTACTTTAAAATGTAGCTCCACCCCTAAAGGGCAACAATTAGTCTTGCAACCGTTTAAACTTATCTTTACAGTGTATGGTAAACATAGTTAACCGATGGAAAAGTTGTGTTTTTACCAGCAAAAATGATAATTTTCCCTCGTTTGAATCAAGCTGCTCCAATATACCGCCTCTTTACATATTTAGGCCACGCCCGCAAAAGGGTGAAAATAACACGTTAGAATGTTAGAATTTACATCCACTTTGTTTCAAAGCATGAGAAACAAAGTGAATGTAAGTTTTCTGAGTTTTCTTTTTTGGCACTCCCCTTTTTGAAAAATCAAGCTCCGCCCCCCAAATGGGCAAGATCCAAGATGCGTTCACCTCTAAAAATTATGTTCGCCCATTTCAATTGGACATGCCAATTTTCAGAATTTTACCACCAAACTGAATGATGTTTTCCATATTAGAACCAAACTGCTAATATATACCGCCTCTTTTACCATTTAGACCACGCCCACAAAATGGGTGGAAAATTAACAGGTGTTAGAATGCTAGAACGTCTTATTTCATGTTTAAGTTTATTTCAAAGCGTAAAAACCAAGGAAATTTGATGTTAAATACAGTTTTCATGAGTTTGTATTGTTTGCACCCCCTTTTTTGAAAAATCAAGCTCCGCCCCCAAAATGGGCAAGATCCAGGATGGGTCCCGATCTTAAAATGATTTTTAGCCCATTTTGACCCAACATGCCGAATTTCATGCTTTTACCACAAAGTGCACAATTTTTCGCTTAGCAGCTCCACTATTACAAGAAGAGTGTTACTTCGTGAAAACGTTTTTGCTCACTTATGAGCAGAGTGCGCGCCATGCATTGCAATGGTAAATGGAACTCGAGTGTAACTTCGTGAAAACGAAAATTGTCACTTTTGCGCAAAAGTTGCCATGGATACTTACGTAATTATTAAAGTAAAGCTCTTGAAGCTTTGAAACTTCGTGCAATGGTAGGCCTTGATTAATCATGTTTAAAAATTAAAAAATTGAAAATCGAAAAATATATGGTTTAACACGGTAGAGTGTTACGTCGTGGTGTCGGTGACGATTTGAACAAACACAGCTCCTTTTTATAGCTTCAGGCTTGGTCACCACACGTATAGCGCGTATGTTAAACAACCGCCAGGTGAGCCATTCAACCTTTTCTCGAGCGCTGATTGTTCCCAAGGAAAGCCTAGGGAGAAAATAAACAAAGGGTTAAACCGTCCACTATCGTCTTTGGCCAAGACCTCTATCATCCATATCATCCATCCAATACTTCTATCGCCAGCTTCCTAAGCTAGCGGCGGGTGTATTCCCCGTGTCCGTAGGCGGGATGCTTCAAAGTCATGAATAATTCAATAGTTTCGATCGTGCCAGTATGTTTATTCATACACAGAACAATTATAGCATTGCTGTTATTTAATAGTCAACCAGTTACCTTTAAAGCATTTTAAAGTACGGACGTCGTCGAGCCATCACAGTAGCCTAGTGGATAGCGTGATCAGCTATGGATACAAAAATCCCTGTTCGAATCCACGGCGTCGCGGCTCATTTTCATCGACTATTTTCCTTCTCTTAATTTATCGTTGAGATAATTTTATTTAAAAGGACAAAAGAGAACGAGAACCTAATGTTTTGCAATGATTCAAAGGAAAACCGAATTATGCATGACATTTCAGCAACCCGCCTAGGGAAAAAAAATGATAGAAGTTCGTCTGGTGACTAGTTGCGCCCTCTAAACAGCGAGAATTCGTGCTCGTGATCCGTGGGTGAGGTTGACGTGCATGATCGGGGAATAAACAACAGGAAGGTCTTGGAGCCAAGACTACTGTTCCTCTGGCATGTATGGGCATTCCCACTGATCTCTATTACACTGACTGGATCGCGCTTCGCCCTATGCGTGTGCACACACGATCAGACCGAGATCGGGACCCATCCTGGATCTTGCCCATTTTGGGGGCGGAGCTTGATTTTTTTTTAAAAGGGGATGCAAACAATACAAACTCATGAAAACTGTATTTAACATCCATTTTCCTTGTTTTTCTATGGTTTGAAATAAACTTAAACATAAAATATAACATTCTAGCTTTCGAACACCAGTTAATTTCCACCCATTTTGTGGGCGTGGCCTAAATGTACAAAAGAGGCGGTATATATTAGCAGTTTGGTTCTAATATAGAAAACATTATTCGGTTTGGTAGTAAAATCCTGAAAATTGGCAGGTCTAGTTAAAATGGGCTGAAAATAATTTTAAGAGGTGAACACATCTTGGATCTTGCACAATTTTGGGGGGCGGAGCTTGATTTTTCAAAAAGGGGAGTGCAAAAAATAAAAAAATCAGAAAAACTGTATTTAACATCCATTTTCCTTTGTTCTTCATGCTTGAAATAAACTTAGACATGAGAAATAACTTTATGAGAAATAACACGTTAAAATTGTGCAGCAGCAGGATTCCAGTCGAACCAGTGAGTTTGGTGGTTTGAGTCATCATCTTACATTGAAAGACATCATCTTACATTGCTGACGCGCATGGCTATGGCGACGCGCGCGCATACCAGAAACCAGAGCCTTTTTTGGCCTAATAATCCTTTTCTTCGTTTTATATGAATAAAAAGGAGTAAATGCTTCAGATTTCAAATATGCACTTGTCATTTACAAGGCTGGGTTAGGGCAACCTGGAAATTATAAAGCAAAATAATTCTGCGCAAAAACTACTGCATTTATTAAAGTTCATAAAGTACAAATGATATCATATGTTTGTATGAATAAAGCATGGCATTTGCTTTTTCTACCACTTTCGAAGCATTTACTCGCATCAGTATGAATGAAAATTAAGCAAACACTTTTACTAAAAACCATTTGCTCTTGAGTAAATGGCCTGCAAAATGTAAAGCTTTACATGTTTATAAGTTTGCAGAAAATAAAACAATCATAACCGAAACGGAAAGCGGCACCGGGAAGGGTCACGTGCTGGAGGACAGATACAAAAAAAGCGCATCAAACGCGACGAACGCAATGCCGTTTACGTGCACAATGCGCTGTGCATCGGCACCCATGGTCTACATGTGGATTGGGTTTTCAGTCCCTACCTGATTCCGTGGGTTTTCCCCAGACTATTCTCCTGGGGTTTTCCTCCCACCTCTAAAACTGTAATTTCTTCTCTCTACGTTTTTTTTTCGGGGTTTGCGAGCTACAGTGCCTGGGGCATGCACTTTTGAGGATCCTTGGTTTCATTACCAGAAAAAAAAATATTTATCGTTTACTTCGTTTCGTATGAATATAAAGGAGTAAATGCTTCAGATTTCAAATATGCACTTGTCATTTACAAGGATGGTTTGGGGCAACCTTGAAATTATAAAGTAAAATACTTCTGCGCAAAAATTACTGCATTTATTAAAGTTCATAAAGTACAAATGATACCATGTTCGTATGAATAAAACATGGCATTTACTTTTGCTACCATTTTGAAGCATTTACTCGCATCTGTATGAATGAAAATTAAGCAAACACTTTTACTAAAAACCGTTTGCTAAATTCTGAAAATAATTACTTTTACCTTTAAAGGGAATATACAACATTTGCAAAAATCGAAAAATAAAACTACCAAGTTTTTGCGAAATACCTTAACAGGATGTTGGTAAATGACAGTCTAAAGCATCCTGTAAAATTATGGCACCTGGTATACTGTCATTTTCAAGAAAAGTGGTATTTTTGTATCAATTTCCAACGCTGATCGGCCGATCAGCGTTGGAAACAACTGGCTTTTTTTCAAATACTAGCCCCAATTGACCATTGCACTTGTTTGCAATCAATTACAAACCTATGAACGGGTACGAGCCAGCTAGACTGGTTCCCTGACCTTACAATTCCCCCAAAGTATGTAAACTGCTCTGTTTCTTCTTATATGGAGTCAGGGAACCAGACTATAGGAAAATTATCGTTTTTCTTGGTTTTTATAGCATTTTCGAACCCAAAACCTCCAAAAAGTTAGTGTAACTATATTTGCTTTATATTTCCAACCCCCCAATTCCATCCATTTCTGCAAAAGCAAATGATGTATATTCCCTTTAAGCTTTTGCTACACTATAAGCGTTTACTTCGTTTCTTATGAATAAAAAGGAGTAAATGCTACAAATTTTAAATATTTACTTGTCATATTTCAAGGTTGGGTTGGGGCTACCTTGAAAATATAAAAGCACATAATTATGCGCAAAAATTACTGCATTTATTAATGTTAATCACGAAAAAGTACAAATAATACCATACGGTAGTTCGTATGAATAAAAACTGGCATTTGCATTACTCCCATCTGTACGTTTCGTATGAATATAAAGGAGTAAATGCTTCAGATTTCAAATATGCACTTGTCATTCACAAGGCTGGGTTGGGGCAACCTTGGAATTATAAAGCAAATAATTCTGCGCAAAAGCTACAGCATTTATTATATGTTAATCGCGAAAAATTAATATTAACAAAGTTCATAAAGTACAAATGATACCATGTTCGTATGAATAAACCACGGCATTTGCTTTTACTTCCAATTTTGAAGCAAATACTAGCATCTGTATGAATGAAAATTAAGCAAACACGTTCGTGTAGGTTTTATATGAATTAATCCCTAATCCCTATGATCTCAGAATAAATACAAGATTTCTATTGTTTTAGCCACTGTGACCTTGACCCTTGACCAAGAACGATCCACAAACCAAATTTGAAGTTCACATGTAAATGTATTTCTCACGTTATCGCGCTGACAAAATTTCTTTTGTTTTAGCCACTGTGACCTTGACCCTTGACCTTTTGGCCCCAAATGCAATAGGCTTCTTTGGATTGCAAGGACAATCTACAAACCAAATTTGAAGTTCATATGTAAAGTATATCTCAAGTTATCACGTTGACAAAATTTCTGTTGTTTTAGGCACTGTGACCTTGACCCTTGACCTTTCGGCCCCAAATGCAATAGGCTTCTTAGGATTACCAAGAAAAATACACAAACCAAATTTGAAGTTCATATGATTTTGATAGTGCTAAATGCAGAACTTCATTAAAAAAAATTGTCCTGCCATTTGGGTTTCCTTTTTTTGACTCACCCTGTGTAAGTTACTTGTAGACAATCATAACAATTTAGATATGATTTTTTTTATAGCCGCCTACTTTAAAATGTAGCTCCACCCCTAAAGGGCAACAATTAGTCTTGCAACCGTTTAAACTTATCTTTACAGTGTATGGTAAACATAGTTAACCGATGGAAAAGTTGTGTTTTTACCAGCAAAAATGATAATTTTCCCTCGTTTGAATCAAGCTGCTCCAATATACCGCCTCTTTACATATTTAGGCCACGCCCGCAAAAGGGTGAAAATAACACGTTAGAATGTTAGAATTTACATCCACTTTGTTTCAAAGCATGAGAAACAAAGTGAATGTAAGTTTTCTGAGTTTTCTTTTTTGGCACTCCCCTTTTTGAAAAATCAAGCTCCGCCCCCCAAATGGGCAAGATCCAAGATGCGTTCACCTCTAAAAATTATGTTCGCCCATTTCAATTGGACATGCCAATTTTCAGAATTTTACCACCAAACTGAATGATGTTTTCCATATTAGAACCAAACTGCTAATATATACCGCCTCTTTTACCATTTAGACCACGCCCACAAAATGGGTGGAAAATTAACAGGTGTTAGAATGCTAGAACGTCTTATTTCATGTTTAAGTTTATTTCAAAGCGTAAAAACCAAGGAAATTTGATGTTAAATACAGTTTTCATGAGTTTGTATTGTTTGCACCCCCTTTTTTGAAAAATCAAGCTCCGCCCCCAAAATGGGCAAGATCCAGGATGGGTCCCGATCTTAAAATGATTTTTAGCCCATTTTGACCCAACATGCCGAATTTCATGCTTTTACCACAAAGTGCACAATTTTTCGCTTAGCAGCTCCACTATTACAAGAAGAGTGTTACTTCGTGAAAACGTTTTTGCTCACTTATGAGCAGAGTGCGCGCCATGCATTGCAATGGTAAATGGAACTCGAGTGTAACTTCGTGAAAACGAAAATTGTCACTTTTGCGCAAAAGTTGCCATGGATACTTACGTAATTATTAAAGTAAAGCTCTTGAAGCTTTGAAACTTCGTGCAATGGTAGGCCTTGATTAATCATGTTTAAAAATTAAAAAATTGAAAATCGAAAAATATATGGTTTAACACGGTAGAGTGTTACGTCGTGGTGTCGGTGACGATTTGAACAAACACAGCTCCTTTTTATAGCTTCAGGCTTGGTCACCACACGTATAGCGCGTATGTTAAACAACCGCCAGGTGAGCCATTCAACCTTTTCTCGAGCGCTGATTGTTCCCAAGGAAAGCCTAGGGAGAAAATAAACAAAGGGTTAAACCGTCCACTATCGTCTTTGGCCAAGACCTCTATCATCCATATCATCCATCCAATACTTCTATCGCCAGCTTCCTAAGCTAGCGGCGGGTGTATTCCCCGTGTCCGTAGGCGGGATGCTTCAAAGTCATGAATAATTCAATAGTTTCGATCGTGCCAGTATGTTTATTCATACACAGAACAATTATAGCATTGCTGTTATTTAATAGTCAACCAGTTACCTTTAAAGCATTTTAAAGTACGGACGTCGTCGAGCCATCACAGTAGCCTAGTGGATAGCGTGATCAGCTATGGATACAAAAATCCCTGTTCGAATCCACGGCGTCGCGGCTCATTTTCATCGACTATTTTCCTTCTCTTAATTTATCGTTGAGATAATTTTATTTAAAAGGACAAAAGAGAACGAGAACCTAATGTTTTGCAATGATTCAAAGGAAAACCGAATTATGCATGACATTTCAGCAACCCGCCTAGGGAAAAAAAATGATAGAAGTTCGTCTGGTGACTAGTTGCGCCCTCTAAACAGCGAGAATTCGTGCTCGTGATCCGTGGGTGAGGTTGACGTGCATGATCGGGGAATAAACAACAGGAAGGTCTTGGAGCCAAGACTACTGTTCCTCTGGCATGTATGGGCATTCCCACTGATCTCTATTACACTGACTGGATCGCGCTTCGCCCTATGCGTGTGCACACACGATCAGACCGAGATCGGGACCCATCCTGGATCTTGCCCATTTTGGGGGCGGAGCTTGATTTTTTTTTAAAAGGGGATGCAAACAATACAAACTCATGAAAACTGTATTTAACATCCATTTTCCTTGTTTTTCTATGGTTTGAAATAAACTTAAACATAAAATATAACATTCTAGCTTTCGAACACCAGTTAATTTCCACCCATTTTGTGGGCGTGGCCTAAATGTACAAAAGAGGCGGTATATATTAGCAGTTTGGTTCTAATATAGAAAACATTATTCGGTTTGGTAGTAAAATCCTGAAAATTGGCAGGTCTAGTTAAAATGGGCTGAAAATAATTTTAAGAGGTGAACACATCTTGGATCTTGCACAATTTTGGGGGGCGGAGCTTGATTTTTCAAAAAGGGGAGTGCAAAAAATAAAAAAATCAGAAAAACTGTATTTAACATCCATTTTCCTTTGTTCTTCATGCTTGAAATAAACTTAGACATGAGAAATAACTTTATGAGAAATAACACGTTAAAATTGTGCAGCAGCAGGATTCCAGTCGAACCAGTGAGTTTGGTGGTTTGAGTCATCATCTTACATTGAAAGACATCATCTTACATTGCTGACGCGCATGGCTATGGCGACGCGCGCGCATACCAGAAACCAGAGCCTTTTTTGGCCTAATAATCCTTTTCTTCGTTTTATATGAATAAAAAGGAGTAAATGCTTCAGATTTCAAATATGCACTTGTCATTTACAAGGCTGGGTTAGGGCAACCTGGAAATTATAAAGCAAAATAATTCTGCGCAAAAACTACTGCATTTATTAAAGTTCATAAAGTACAAATGATATCATATGTTTGTATGAATAAAGCATGGCATTTGCTTTTTCTACCACTTTCGAAGCATTTACTCGCATCAGTATGAATGAAAATTAAGCAAACACTTTTACTAAAAACCATTTGCTCTTGAGTAAATGGCCTGCAAAATGTAAAGCTTTACATGTTTATAAGTTTGCAGAAAATAAAACAATCATAACCGAAACGGAAAGCGGCACCGGGAAGGGTCACGTGCTGGAGGACAGATACAAAAAAAGCGCATCAAACGCGACGAACGCAATGCCGTTTACGTGCACAATGCGCTGTGCATCGGCACCCATGGTCTACATGTGGATTGGGTTTTCAGTCCCTACCTGATTCCGTGGGTTTTCCCCAGACTATTCTCCTGGGGTTTTCCTCCCACCTCTAAAACTGTAATTTCTTCTCTCTACGTTTTTTTTTCGGGGTTTGCGAGCTACAGTGCCTGGGGCATGCACTTTTGAGGATCCTTGGTTTCATTACCAGAAAAAAAAATATTTATCGTTTACTTCGTTTCGTATGAATATAAAGGAGTAAATGCTTCAGATTTCAAATATGCACTTGTCATTTACAAGGATGGTTTGGGGCAACCTTGAAATTATAAAGTAAAATACTTCTGCGCAAAAATTACTGCATTTATTAAAGTTCATAAAGTACAAATGATACCATGTTCGTATGAATAAAACATGGCATTTACTTTTGCTACCATTTTGAAGCATTTACTCGCATCTGTATGAATGAAAATTAAGCAAACACTTTTACTAAAAACCGTTTGCTAAATTCTGAAAATAATTACTTTTACCTTTAAAGGGAATATACAACATTTGCAAAAATCGAAAAATAAAACTACCAAGTTTTTGCGAAATACCTTAACAGGATGTTGGTAAATGACAGTCTAAAGCATCCTGTAAAATTATGGCACCTGGTATACTGTCATTTTCAAGAAAAGTGGTATTTTTGTATCAATTTCCAACGCTGATCGGCCGATCAGCGTTGGAAACAACTGGCTTTTTTTCAAATACTAGCCCCAATTGACCATTGCACTTGTTTGCAATCAATTACAAACCTATGAACGGGTACGAGCCAGCTAGACTGGTTCCCTGACCTTACAATTCCCCCAAAGTATGTAAACTGCTCTGTTTCTTCTTATATGGAGTCAGGGAACCAGACTATAGGAAAATTATCGTTTTTCTTGGTTTTTATAGCATTTTCGAACCCAAAACCTCCAAAAAGTTAGTGTAACTATATTTGCTTTATATTTCCAACCCCCCAATTCCATCCATTTCTGCAAAAGCAAATGATGTATATTCCCTTTAAGCTTTTGCTACACTATAAGCGTTTACTTCGTTTCTTATGAATAAAAAGGAGTAAATGCTACAAATTTTAAATATTTACTTGTCATATTTCAAGGTTGGGTTGGGGCTACCTTGAAAATATAAAAGCACATAATTATGCGCAAAAATTACTGCATTTATTAATGTTAATCACGAAAAAGTACAAATAATACCATACGGTAGTTCGTATGAATAAAAACTGGCATTTGCATTACTCCCATCTGTACGTTTCGTATGAATATAAAGGAGTAAATGCTTCAGATTTCAAATATGCACTTGTCATTCACAAGGCTGGGTTGGGGCAACCTTGGAATTATAAAGCAAATAATTCTGCGCAAAAGCTACAGCATTTATTATATGTTAATCGCGAAAAATTAATATTAACAAAGTTCATAAAGTACAAATGATACCATGTTCGTATGAATAAACCACGGCATTTGCTTTTACTTCCAATTTTGAAGCAAATACTAGCATCTGTATGAATGAAAATTAAGCAAACACGTTCGTGTAGGTTTTATATGAATTAATCCCTAATCCCTATGATCTCAGAATAAATACAAGATTTCTATTGTTTTAGCCACTGTGACCTTGACCCTTGACCAAGAACGATCCACAAACCAAATTTGAAGTTCACATGTAAATGTATTTCTCACGTTATCGCGCTGACAAAATTTCTTTTGTTTTAGCCACTGTGACCTTGACCCTTGACCTTTTGGCCCCAAATGCAATAGGCTTCTTTGGATTGCAAGGACAATCTACAAACCAAATTTGAAGTTCATATGTAAAGTATATCTCAAGTTATCACGTTGACAAAATTTCTGTTGTTTTAGGCACTGTGACCTTGACCCTTGACCTTTCGGCCCCAAATGCAATAGGCTTCTTAGGATTACCAAGAAAAATACACAAACCAAATTTGAAGTTCATATGATTTTGATAGTGCTAAATGCAGAACTTCATTAAAAAAAATTGTCCTGCCATTTGGGTTTCCTTTTTTTGACTCACCCTGTGTAAGTTACTTGTAGACAATCATAACAATTTAGATATGATTTTTTTTATAGCCGCCTACTTTAAAATGTAGCTCCACCCCTAAAGGGCAACAATTAGTCTTGCAACCGTTTAAACTTATCTTTACAGTGTATGGTAAACATAGTTAACCGATGGAAAAGTTGTGTTTTTACCAGCAAAAATGATAATTTTCCCTCGTTTGAATCAAGCTGCTCCAATATACCGCCTCTTTACATATTTAGGCCACGCCCGCAAAAGGGTGAAAATAACACGTTAGAATGTTAGAATTTACATCCACTTTGTTTCAAAGCATGAGAAACAAAGTGAATGTAAGTTTTCTGAGTTTTCTTTTTTGGCACTCCCCTTTTTGAAAAATCAAGCTCCGCCCCCCAAATGGGCAAGATCCAAGATGCGTTCACCTCTAAAAATTATGTTCGCCCATTTCAATTGGACATGCCAATTTTCAGAATTTTACCACCAAACTGAATGATGTTTTCCATATTAGAACCAAACTGCTAATATATACCGCCTCTTTTACCATTTAGACCACGCCCACAAAATGGGTGGAAAATTAACAGGTGTTAGAATGCTAGAACGTCTTATTTCATGTTTAAGTTTATTTCAAAGCGTAAAAACCAAGGAAATTTGATGTTAAATACAGTTTTCATGAGTTTGTATTGTTTGCACCCCCTTTTTTGAAAAATCAAGCTCCGCCCCCAAAATGGGCAAGATCCAGGATGGGTCCCGATCTTAAAATGATTTTTAGCCCATTTTGACCCAACATGCCGAATTTCATGCTTTTACCACAAAGTGCACAATTTTTCGCTTAGCAGCTCCACTATTACAAGAAGAGTGTTACTTCGTGAAAACGTTTTTGCTCACTTATGAGCAGAGTGCGCGCCATGCATTGCAATGGTAAATGGAACTCGAGTGTAACTTCGTGAAAACGAAAATTGTCACTTTTGCGCAAAAGTTGCCATGGATACTTACGTAATTATTAAAGTAAAGCTCTTGAAGCTTTGAAACTTCGTGCAATGGTAGGCCTTGATTAATCATGTTTAAAAATTAAAAAATTGAAAATCGAAAAATATATGGTTTAACACGGTAGAGTGTTACGTCGTGGTGTCGGTGACGATTTGAACAAACACAGCTCCTTTTTATAGCTTCAGGCTTGGTCACCACACGTATAGCGCGTATGTTAAACAACCGCCAGGTGAGCCATTCAACCTTTTCTCGAGCGCTGATTGTTCCCAAGGAAAGCCTAGGGAGAAAATAAACAAAGGGTTAAACCGTCCACTATCGTCTTTGGCCAAGACCTCTATCATCCATATCATCCATCCAATACTTCTATCGCCAGCTTCCTAAGCTAGCGGCGGGTGTATTCCCCGTGTCCGTAGGCGGGATGCTTCAAAGTCATGAATAATTCAATAGTTTCGATCGTGCCAGTATGTTTATTCATACACAGAACAATTATAGCATTGCTGTTATTTAATAGTCAACCAGTTACCTTTAAAGCATTTTAAAGTACGGACGTCGTCGAGCCATCACAGTAGCCTAGTGGATAGCGTGATCAGCTATGGATACAAAAATCCCTGTTCGAATCCACGGCGTCGCGGCTCATTTTCATCGACTATTTTCCTTCTCTTAATTTATCGTTGAGATAATTTTATTTAAAAGGACAAAAGAGAACGAGAACCTAATGTTTTGCAATGATTCAAAGGAAAACCGAATTATGCATGACATTTCAGCAACCCGCCTAGGGAAAAAAAATGATAGAAGTTCGTCTGGTGACTAGTTGCGCCCTCTAAACAGCGAGAATTCGTGCTCGTGATCCGTGGGTGAGGTTGACGTGCATGATCGGGGAATAAACAACAGGAAGGTCTTGGAGCCAAGACTACTGTTCCTCTGGCATGTATGGGCATTCCCACTGATCTCTATTACACTGACTGGATCGCGCTTCGCCCTATGCGTGTGCACACACGATCAGACCGTGTCGCCCTCGCACACACGCGGCGGCCATTTTGAAGCTCCCTAAAAGGCCCCACAACGTACGGATCTGTATATAAAAAGCACAGAATTACAATATTATTGTAGATTTACAATATATAAGGAAGCAAAATTGGATCATCAAACATGTTTTTAATTGTTAATTTTGCCCCACCCCCCCCCCCCCGTTTTGTTTTACTCACGTTAATATTTCGTCACCGACACCACGAAGTAACACTCTACCGTGTTAAAGCATATTTTTTTCGATTTTCAGTTTTTTGGATTTTTAAACATTATTCATCAAGGCCTACCATTGCACGAGGTTTCAAAGCTTCAAGAGCTTTACTTTAATAATTACGCTAAGTATCCATGGCAACTTTTGCGCAAAAGTGACAATTTTCGTTTTCACGAAGTAACACTCAAGTTCCATTTTTCATTGCAATGCATTGCGCGCACTCTGCTCATAAGTGAGCAAAAATGTTTTCACGAAGTAACACTCTTCTTGTAACAAGTTGTATGAGCGTGCGCGCGCTGACCTGAAGTTGCACTTTCCTCGTGTTAAATACATTGAAGAGTGTTACTTCGTGAAAACAAAAATTTACAGTTTTGCAGCTTTTTCGGTTTCACGAACTAACACTTATCTTTTTTCTCTTATTTCTTGTTCATTTAATACACAAACGAGTGAAAAACAGCAGATTTAATAAATTTTATTCATCAAGTGTCCACAACGAGAAACCCAACTGAAAATACTCTGTCGTTTAGACGCAAAGTGTTGTTTTAGAAGGCGTTCAACTTTAGTTGCCGTTTTCTCCGATTGCTAGTTTTTACTGGTATATAGAATGGTGTTACTTCGTGGTGTCGGTGACGATTTGTTCAAATATTTAATTTTATTTTATGTATTTGCATATACTTTTACTTAGCCAAAGGGAGCGTCAAAATGGCGTCCAGTGACTTCACCCCCACGGCCCGTAGCACTCTCCAGTCAGTATAATACAGATCACTGGTATACCTCCTGTCCACTCTCTGTTACTTATCTAGATTTGGCCAAGTCTGGGTTGCGCTCGGTCTGTATCTAAATGTGCGCATTGCTCATACGTATACACTGTACACGGTGTACCACATTGATCTCCATTAGTAAGACAACGCGCCCTCATGCGTCGAATCCAGATCAACATGTTGAAAACGTACATGAAAATGTTATTTTTATGTGATGCAGCAAGTTGGTCAATCTGCCAAGCGTACACGCTGTTTTGGTCCAGAAATTAGATTTTTAGCCAATATTTCAGCCAATATTGCAGCTAATGTTGACAGATGGGTTTTTGATCAGCAGTAAGAGTTGAAAAGTTGATTTTTAAGCTATCATATTCAAAATTAACTGTAATATTAGCTGAAATTGAATGAAATATTGGCTGAAAATCACATATCTTATAAACCGGCAATTTAGAATTTACATATTTTCATGCCAAAGACACACATAGTTACTTCGTGAATGGTCTTCTATTGATACCTGACCCTCAAAACATGGGTTTAGACACCTTACTTGTGTAGTTATGTGCAATATTGGCTGAGATATTGGCTAAAAACATGATTTTCTGTTATTAGTGGAACTAATTTGCATATTCCTATGCCACAGACACATGTGGTCACTTCCAGAATAGTTTTATTGTGATCTCTGACCTTCAAAACATGGGTTTAGACACCTAATTTGTTCAGTTATCTGCAATATTGGCTGAGATATAGTGTAAAATAGATTTTTCGGTAATGGCGGTACTTGCATAAAAACAATACGTGGGACATTTTTTGCATTTTTAACATAGCAAATTGTTTTCTACACATTGTTTCTGACCTAGAGTCGTTGATTAGAACTTGATTACCGAGAGTGCACGATACCCCCCTTTTCCGACTAAACTAGTCCCATATCTAAATGTACGCGTGCGTACGAGCATACCTACCTAAACTGACGTGACCTCTTCACGCATGCAAAATGTAAAGGGCCTGTCACATTATATGCACTCTCATAGGAGACCTTACGGCGACCAATTTTTTTTCATAAATTTAACAATCGCAGCGAGGACGCAATAAAATGACAACTTTCTGTCTCAAAGAAGCTCAAGCTACGCTCATACTGTGCTCTTCCCGCGCTTACGATGCGTTCAACTCGCTCTCTATGCGCCCCTGTCAAGCCCAATTACTCAATCTAGTCGCTGCCGCTGCGTTGTCACTGCGCCCACACTACGCTCTGCTCGCTGTAGATACGTCCTAGTAGCATGCGTCGCGCTCTCTGTTCGACCAAAATACGCTCATGTGACGTCACATGCACTGTATAAATACCACGACAAAAACGGTTAAAACAAAGTCCAGTTTAAAAAAAAGTATTATACAAGTTCATCGCAGTCGAGTTACTTTCTCATGAAGACTACGTCGACTGCCTTGCGCCTAAGCTGCCTCAATGCCATTTCAATGTCGCACGATTCACACTCGCACAGCGCCCGAGTTGCGTCATTACGGCGCCCTGGCCAGAGCGCAGAGGTGTTGCGATTGTTTTGAGCATGTTCAAAGACCTTTGCGCTCATCGGAGACCATTAAGACCCTCTTGCGCCCATCTGGCGACCCATGTAGTTGTCGCTGCGATCTAGTAGTTGTTGTTGCGCCCCGGCTATTTTTCAAGGACGCAGTGAGAGCGCATAAGATCGCAGACTATGGTGTTCTAAAGACGCCAAATCTGCGTCGCGTCGTGCTTTCACGTCGTGCCGTCGCGTCTTACCGTCGCGTCGTGCCGTCGTCCGTCGCGTCGTGCCGTCGCCCGTCGCGTCGTGCCGTCGCGTCGTGCCGTCGCCCGTCGCGTCGTGCCGTCGCCCGTTGCGTCGTGCCGTCGCCCGTCGCGTTGTCCCGTCTTGACAATAGGTGGCGCGCTGTTTCGATTGTCTTATTCTAATCAATGCTGGAGAACGTCTTGAACTCCCTTGGCCTTGGCCATCTATTGGAAGCGTTTTGCTGTGTAGACGTGCGTGTGGTTTGTTTTGTTTGGGTCAAAGTGCACGGGCTCTGATTGGCTATCGTGTAAAATATGTGCATCAGATATTTTTGGCCGAGATCGGCCGAGAATGTAACGAAACCTATAAGGACTTGGCCACGGTTGCGTCAAGGCTGTCTTTCGCCTCGACTGCGGCCGCGTATACTGCACGGTGTGTACATAGTACGTACATGAACGTATACGTACCGGCAAAGTGCGCGGCGTACGAGTGCCGTGACAAGTAGGGTAAAACGGCTACCGGATCGGACCGTTTGTTCAGGGAAAAAGCTTGGCTTGCCAGACTTGGTCAAGGCTACTTTCACACCGGCGGAAGGCGCCCCTTTTTCTGGATAAGTGCCCCTTTTTTGTGTTGCCCCCCCCCCCTCAAGTTTGAAAAGTGTTCCGCCGCCCACGTTGATCAATTTAAGTCTTCAGGAAATGATAATGTAAATCAGCTGAATTTCCAATTACACAACTTGTACATGAAATAACACAGATATTCTATTGAAAGTTCTAATGTCATACACATTTATCTTCTTTTTAAGATTCATGATTTTTTTCCTTAGGCGTTGTTGCATACTGGACAAGAAGGTGAACTGGTAGGTGAGCTGCCAGATGTGGACGATTTTGCAGCCCACAGAGGCCCTGTATATTCGGTGAGTGTATTCATATTTTATCAAGTATTTCATTCTTTGTTGTCAGTACATGCTGTCTTCGAAAAATGGCAACTGTAATACAAGAAGAATAAATATCCATATCCCGCGACTCATTTTAAAACTTGTTTTGGGGAGGGGCAATAGGATCATATGTATTTATCCCCAAAGTATACCTAGTGAAAAAAACCTCAACCGAATAATTATTCAAAACTCTTACTTGGACCAAAGACCGGACTGGTTGTCACACAGTCACTTTTGAAAACCAACTAGACACTTCTCAATATTCTATATACAATATACAAGCAAATTTATTTACACAAAATCCCAAAATTTCAGAAAAATATATATTCACAAATCCAAATAATTTATACGACTCGACTTATTCAAATTCACGTACAGATTTCCAATAAATTCCCAATCTGCAAACTTCTTCAAATTTGGTATTGCTCAACCCTTCAATAGATTAATAATCTCAAAAATAAATCACTTCCAAATTCAACTACGAGAATTTCCAATATCAATCCATTCTCAAAAACCAAAATTTTCGCGAAATGTGATCAATAACCTTAAATTGCAAATTTCACTTGAGTTTCAATATCTATACGAAACTCACTTAAACTTCCAAGAAATTAACCGTCTTCAAAATCTCTTCCAAAATACAGTCTCAAAACGTCTACTAAAAATAATCTCAAATTCTACAATGTATCAACCCAACAACTTCAACTACAATATCTATATCAAATTTAATTTCTGTTTTCAACTTCCAAATTTCACATCAAATTTCATCAGTTTTCAACGCGGGTAAACCTTTTTTGAGTTTTCAAATCAAACTTTCAATCTAAACCGTTTTACAATCTTCCACTGAAAACCTCGATATCAATTAACGACAATCAAGAATAACCTCAATTGTGAACCTCACTATAGAATTGAACTTTTCCTCCAACTGAGCTCTTCAAAATCTTGTGAAAATCTTCCAACTTCAATTTACATATGCCATGAACCTTCTGCTGTTTTTAGCAAGTTTTACCTCAGGAAATCTTAATATTTACAAAATTTTCCCGACACTTGATACATTCTCAGTCCTAAATGTTCCGGGGACATCACAGTTTATAGAGGTAGGTGATGAAGTTGGCGATGCTGTAGTGCAACACCCCGATTCCCGTCCAACAGAACAGGTGGTACCGGTAGGGGAAGTACAGGTAGATCTCGGCACACAACATAGATGGTGTAAAAGTGGCTCAACTTCAAATCCCGGAATTACGTGCCATCTAAAGAATTAATATTATACCAAAATCCAATTCACTATATCGAAACCTTAAATTTTTAAGCCTAAAGAAAAACAGAATTATTTTTTATCTTCATATTTTCACAAAGTACCTTAATCTTACACTGTCTTTATTAACGATTATGAGATTTATTACAATCATATAAAAGAAAAATCAACGTAAAAATGGTGACGAATAATAAAACCAAAATTTGTGTAAACTTACGGTTAGGAGTTTCTTCACTCGAATATATCAGAGAATCTGCTTGTCACACAAGGCTATTTAAATAGTCAGCACTTTTTAGGCAATAACACACTGGATATTTTTGGCAAAGCAAAGCTCAAAGGTCCTGCGAAATATTGACTCTTCTGCCATCGGTCTCTCGTCTCTAGCCAATCAGGGTATTGGGGAAATAAATACACACAGACTGGTTCTTAAAGAAACTTTATTCACTTAAAGGAACAACTTGTACAAACTTACTGGTAAAATAAGAAAATTACATATCAAAATACGAAAAATACAGATCAAATGTGACACTGGTACTAAACACCCCTAGAAAATACTCCGTCTGGCTGGCTTTCATTCCGAAGAAATCAAGAAACATGGTGATTTCCAACGAGCAGTCTATGTGACCAGTCAAAGTCAGTCAACCGTGTACAGACCAACTTGTAGGCACAGCCAGCTTATCGGTTTCCCACAGCCAAAGCAATTAAAGCTCTATCAAGTTACATTTACGGTCACAGCCAGTCAATTCTGCTTTATATTTAGGCTGGATATTCTTAACTGTTGAAAACAGTCACTTGATTGATTTTGACTGTAAGGACTACTTGGCACAGAGAGTCAATCTATGTTTGCATAGGAGGGTTAATATGGTAGCTTATTCTCACAGGAGATTCCTTGCAATTAAGCGACTTAAAAGGCCAACGAAATAACTTGTTTTGGCAATTAGTTTCCATCAGTCACGAAACTACAGGGTGAGTAAAAAAAACGAAACCCAAATATTGGGACCGTTTTAGGGAAGTTCTTCATATAGCACTTTCAAAATCTAGGATATAAAAGCCCAATTCATAAGCTTTCTCTTAGTACAAGCATTATTCAAATCAAAGCACTCAATGTACTTTTCAAGTAACGGAATTTTAAACACAATCACCGTTTTAAGGTTCTGTCCACGGATCACAAAAAAAGGTCAGTGTTCTTTCAACAAAACGAAAAGAAATCACATCGGGATGTGTGTGAATTGTTTTCGTTTTGCTGAAAGAACGCACACCTTTTTTGTGATCCGTGGACAGAACCTTCAAACGGTCGTTGTGTAACTTCAAATTCTGTTACTTGAAAAGTACATAAGTGATTTGAATGATTCTTGTACTAAAAGAAAGCTTATGAATTGGGCTTTCATATCCTAGATTTTGAAAGTGCTATATGCAGAACTTCAATACAACAATAGTCCCGACATTTGGGTTTTGTTTTTTTACTCATCCTGTACATGGCATAAAGTTAAATATCCTGCATTTGACTCGTTTGAATGTATCTCATACTAAACTGAGTCAAAACTTTGAGGTGGTCCGTTTTCATTTCAGCCAAGTCCACATTCTCATGGAATTGCCCATGTATGAGATGGATAATATTTTGAAGAAACCATCACCATTGATAAAGTGTGCATTTACTATTACTATAAGGTACTAGCAATATTACCAACCAGCAACAGCTTGGAAAGCTATGGAGGGCCAGTTTGGACAAATTTCATGGAACAGCTACCTACACAATTTACATATAGCACACAAACATCTAAGCTTATGTAACCCAGAAAATTGACATATGGGGACTCAACTCGACACAAATAATTTAATACAAGACGAGGATCTAAGAACAAGTCGCGAACTATTTTATTAAAAAAAGGATTTTGAAATGAAACAAACTCGGGGCCAAAAACCAGCAAAAGTTAAAACTAAGTAAAACCCAGGTAAAAAAAAAACAACCTTAAAACCAGAACCTTAAAACAAAAAGAGAAAAACCTAAGACCAAAAGTAAAACCAAGTTAAAACCAACACAGAGCGTCAAAATAATGAACCTTAGTCAATATGCAATCTGACTGAAACATTAGAATCAAGAAAAGACAAGAATAGAAAGAAAACAAATAAGAAATAATATCCAAAGAAGATTATATTAAATTGGTTATATTAAAAGAAGATATTAAATTGGTTATATAGTGCAGTCTAACTCAATGTTACGCCATGGATCCTGCACACAAGGATAAACGACTGTTCTGGGCGCTTGTACAAAATGCACTGAGCTGACTTGCCTTAATTTGTTAGACGCGTGATAACGGGCATTAATACCCGCTGGCATGTTAATTGCAGAGTTCCAGGTGTGCCATTGTGTCGGGTTTTTGCATGACATCCAAAACGGAAATATTCATTAAACTGTGGGCAAAAGTTCTTGTTGTGTAAGATATAATTGTTCCAAAATTGTTAAAAAAATAAATACTTCAGGATATAACAGATGGTATTGTGCAGTTTTTGTCGTCATAGATGAAGTATTTACCCGGGAAATAAACGTCAAATTTCGAGGAGAACACCGTTTACCCAAATTTCGTTGTTAATTAGGCTTTCATAAAAAAAAAAGTTTTAGAGAGATGTGGTCCCGAACCGACAAAACAAATGCGACATTTCATAGTTCATTTTAAAGCTAAAGATATTGTGCTCGGCGTTAACATGGTTATGTAGTTATCACTTACCAGACTTTTTTTTCCCAATAATACAGACCAAAAAGTAGACTCATGAATATTCAAAATATAATTAGCTGGCTTGACAGACTTCGACACCAGATCGGGCGCAGAGCCCTGCAAATCTGAAAGCCGCCGCGCGCAGGGGTCTTTGTTGACAAGTATTCATGGTATATTTGCCACCAATACGGGCCGTTATCGCGCGCCTAACTAGGAGTTTGGCGAGTCGTTAACCCTTGTGTGTTGGATCTGTGATTACACGAGGTCACTAATAAGTGTTGGTCTTCTGTATTCGAAGCCCACAGGAGAAAACTCGTGACAAGTTTCCTTTGCAAAGCACAAAGGTCACATTTTGCAAATCAAAGTGTTTAATAAAAACATGCAAATCACTTGCAAACTTGTAGGCATACAAAAATTGAGGGCGCACTTGGTCCCCCTACATTGCTAGACAATATTATAGCTATTTACAATTAGACTCTGATCTTTGTTATCTTTCACGGTTTCAAAAAAAACTTGGTTTATTTTTCTTTCTCCTTTTTTGGTCTTTGAAGGTGTACTTTAGTCCTGACAGTAAACGGCTCCTTACTGCATCTGGCGACAGAACTGTCAAAATGTGGGATGTTGAAACACGGCAGCTTATCACGTAAGCAAACAGATTTGGAATCTACCTGCATTTAAATCCTTTGATGAAAATAAATCTGCCTGGAATAAAGCCTTTTAAGGACAAACAAGTTATTTATTGAGTGGTCGGGCACAACCCGACCACTCTCTATTATTGTTCCGATTAATCTTTATTTTTTTTTCCGTACGGCACGTTTCCGCGGGTTTTCTCCTAAACGGTTTATGGTACGAACTTGTAACTTTCAACATATATCGGCCCTCATCCCTAGTGGTGCATATTACTCTGACGTCATGATGACGTCATCGGGTGTCAAATTACAAGCAATTTTCGTTGACAAAATGATGATATTCTTTCACCTATGACTCTTGAACAAAATGATCAATTGTTTTCCAACCTTGTAATCAGATAGACCATTAATAGATGAACATTTTTTGTCGTGTACGTTAACTCGCTTGACCTTTACTTCCGGGTCTACCGGAAGGTCAAAGTTAGATCAATTCAAAACGAAGACTTTAGCCTGAAATCAAAACAAAGCAACAATTCTTCAAAACGGTTTATGGTATGATCATAAAACCTTGTGTGAACGTGTACCATGTAACGAAGATGTTGTAAATTTTGTTACGTCATCATGACGTCATCAGGTATCAAATTACAAGCGATTTAAGGGCAACTTTTGACAAAATAGTTTGCGTTATATCTTTTAAACTAAATAGAGTATCGTGTTTGTTTTTTCGCGAGGTTGTAGACTATGCCGTGAGAAACATTTCGTGTTCCCGGACACAAAACCGCATGACCTTCACTTCCGGTGTTACCGGAAGTGCAATAAAAACCGAACATAACTCAAAAGCGGAAGCATTTTACTACACACATCAAATTAGGAAAGTGTTTAGTGAGGAATGTCAGACAAATAAAACAGTGTGATGACGTCATCTTTCGAAAGGGCGCCCCCTAGCGGCACATAAAATAGTGTGAGCTTTCTTTAATTTGACAACCATCCGTTCAAATTTTACCAAATCGCCCCTTGATATTCTTTGATTAACCACATATAACTTGGCATGGTTTCAAATTCATGACGTCATCAGACCAGAAGTTACTTCTATGAGAATTTGAAAACGATCATATTTTAAATGTAATTCTTTCAATTGATCCATGTCGATCTTAGCCCCAAAAAAATATCCATTACAATGTTCACCTTTGCTTCCAAATACTGTGTCGTCATCAAACCGGATGGTGGGTGTGATGAATACATACGTTATTTTACTTTACAATGAACATCTCTTTCCGTTTTTGAATAATGACGTCATCAACCAAGAAATAACTTGCATACATGTGTACATAAAATGCTTACTGAAATTGATCACACCATTAAAGATGTATTTTTTTACTTGAAGATAAGAATAACTGATTTTACTGGAAATGATTTTATTTCGAAATCCTTTGTTCTTACATAAAAATATTCATAACTTAAAGGAAAAATGCAGTGGAATTCAGCTCATCTTGTTTTCATGCACATTACTATGTGTTGCAACAATACATACAAGATCTTAATACTTGTTTTCATTGGAAGTGACAAGAAAGTGGTAGTTTTTCAATTATTAGTAAATTCTTTCATCAATATATAAGAGGGTGCTATTTTGCTTTTGTCACACAAGGTACTCCTTGCCAAAGGTGCGTTATGAACAGTACAAAAATTAGTCCTTCAAAGTTACCCACAAAAAAATGTTTGAAGAAATATGTGCCACAACGATTGTCCAAATAAGCTGTTTTACATGATAAACAATAAAAATTGGAATGTACTCCAAGAAAATAAGAAAACTTTGACATATATTTGTATACACAAAGCTATGGAGACACTACGGTTCTGCCTTGAATGACATCACGCTTTGGCTCATGAATATGGAAATTTTCATTAGCATAAAAGCTTAAATGTTGAAATTTCTCTCTTTTACTGCTACAGAGGAGGTGGAAACTTCATAGTTACATGGCAAGAAAGCTGTTTTAAATGTATTGAAGTCATATAAATCCTATTACATGTTCCCGTTAACTGGACAGTGTTTCATAAAATAGTTGTCTACCCGACCACTCTGCGTTTGTAACAACAAACGCGAAACTCTAGTTTCTTCTTCTTTTTCTATAGCAACTTACTAGCGCTGTGCATGCCTTTCATGAGAGCAGTTTCAGTTGTTATTTACATTCAATTATAATAAAATTACATTAAAGAATAGAATATAATGTACATCATTGGCATTTGCTGTAATTTTCAGAAATTAACTATTTGAGGGGTTAGTATAATAGATCAAATATTGTTACACTGACATGTTTGAAGTTTTGTGTTCGAAAATGCTGGAACAACCAAGAAAAACAAAAATGTTCAAGTAGTCTGGTTCCCTGACTCCACTAAAGATGAAATGGATCAATTTATAGATGCCGGAAAATTGTAAGGTAAGGGAACCAGTTGTAGCTGGCCTGCACCCGTTCATGAACATGTAACCAAAAGCAAACAAAATTTGGACTGAACCTTGTACATTTGGAGCAGTAGTTGAAAAATGGTTAGGTTTTTCCCACGGTGGTCAGCCGACCATTGTTGGAAATGTACCATTTTCTTGAAAATGACTTCACACCAGGTGCCATAATTTTACAGGATGCTTAAGACTGTCATTTACCAACATCCTAGTAAGGTATAAAAACTTGGTAGTATTATTTTTCGATGTTTGCTTATGTTGTATATTCCCTTTGACGTATCGCCGTTCCCGAGTTAGCACGCTCAAGTTAGACAAACATGGATTTTTCGTACGATTTGATTGTTTTCCATTTTATTTTGCAACTGGACATGCAACTGCAGCTGCAACTGGAAAATATTTCACCAGCTGCGTATTCTTGAAACAGAGACTAGTCACAAAATGCACATGCGTATAGTCTGCGTTTTATATTGCGCCGCATTCCTTCTGTCGGCCAAGCAATCCGAATAGCTCAGTCGATACGCTGTGCATGGCGTTATCAAGATAATGGGGTTTGACGCTAGTCACGTGACCGTCATCATTCTTGTCCATGTAAACGTAATTCTTGTTTGAAATAAAACCAATTACAGTTGTAGGAAATGAAATTTCATTAAATCCTTCGTACTCGGAAGAACAAGTACTCGTACTCGTACTCGGTACTCGGAAGTACGAGTACTCGTACTCGTACTCGGACGTTCAAGTACTCGTACTCGGAGACCTGTTCTTGTACTCGGAAGCACTCGTACTCGTACTCGTACTCGGCAACTTAGATACTCGTCAGTACTCGGTACTCGGAAAAAGTACTCGACTACAACACTGCACTCAAGAAGGCGTCTCTATTTGTGACCATCAAAACCACCAGACCCATGGCAGTAGCTGTAATAAAAAATTAAAATTACCGTACATATTAAGTAATCTCATCAAATGTTTCGATAAAGAAAAATTTAAATATTGCCATCAAAAACGTTTTATCTCCGCAGTATATGTGTACACATCCTTAGTTATGCTATATTGATAAATTTACGGTGCATTTTATATTTTAAGTATTTCTAAACAGTGTTTGTTAAAATAGCATTGTTCATCAAAAGAGTATTCAATATTCTGTATTTACCAACCACATGTATCTCAGTTGTTTCATTTCAGACTAGAACGGTAACTTATTTATTTCACGCAATCCGTATTCAAGATCAATAAAATGCATTGACCCTATAATTCAACGTATTTAGAATCCAAGTATGTGCAAGTGTACAGTCAATATTACAAGGATATGCGATATCGAAACTTCGTCATTTTATGCACAACAATTTTCATATAGACTTGGCTTTCAACCTGTGATATTTATGGCATAAAAATGTTTCCAAGAGTGCTATTTAAATTAACATCAAAATTACAAAGTTGAAACACCGTACCGGAGCAGTTGCGGCCTGTGTACCTATGCCTTACGATATTTGGGCAAAATATGTGCATGTACATGTACACAATGTGTGTATGTACATAAGCGTACTAATTTATAACCATGGCAAAACCACGTACGAAACGCAGCAAAATACAATAAAGCTGGGTCGAAATAAGGTGTGGCTGGCTGCAGCGATGACGAGCAGTCAAGTGGCCCAGGCTACCAAGGAATAGGCCTTTCTATTGTTTGTAAACATTGGCACCATTTTGTATGGGCTGCCGTAAGCGCATAAATTGAAGCCGTGGTTCAACATATTTTTCCAAAAAAGTCCTCATAACGCCATAAACAAATAGTAAAAAGGCATATGTGGGAATTATTTTGTAGCCGTGTTGAAATTGTTGCATTTTCAAGTATCAAATAATATTTTGGTGATAGTAATAACTGTTCTTCATTTTTGCAGTGTTGGACCTTCCATAGTTTTGCAGGCCGTGGTTGGTAAAAATGCAGTTTGCCAACCATGCGCAGAAAGGTCTAAAAAAGGTTTTTCGCACTGTATGGCCGTTTGCAAATTAATTACGCAACTCGGTATGCTATATTCAATGGAAAACACAAGAGGGCGCTCGCAATGCTTCGACAACTTTCGCATCACTCGTTTATGTTAAAAAATATAAGACATCGACAAAGAAACTTTTTACAGACGGGACCTGGCAGCATAATTACAGGAATTTTAGTCTGGCCAGTCACAGACATTTCTCCAACTTGTTGAACTATAGATCGTCCATTTAAAAAAAAGCAGAAATGTACACAAATGTTAAGTTTTTTTAACTGAATCTAACGTGACTAGTTATGCTGCATCATGCACAACGTGATAACTGAAATGTTTGTACGGTGTTCGCAATGCACGTGTGTGTCATTTGACCGAATGTTTAATGGTGGCTAGGTTTTTCCATCCCCAAGGGTATTTCGGTAACTCTATTTCTTTAACATTGATTTTTCCATTTTTTTAATCTCATCTGCATATATCATGAACAAAACATTATTTTTGTAATAAGTTTCTTATGGCCTAGATTTTATAGGCACCAAATTTTGAAAAGTATGGCACGTCATCATGAGTCATCAAAAATGCGATTTCTGTTTCATCACAGAATCAGTCATTAAATTCAACATCCCATTCATCATTAAATCACAGATATACATGAAACTGAACATTAGGAAACACAATTCTGCATGGACACACAAAGTATAAACTGGAAACATCTCGGAAGGCAGAAAATATTTTTTTTGGAATTTCGTAATTCGTTTTCACGAATTCCTAATTCGTTCGCACGAATTACTAATTCGTGGGAACGAATTAGTAATTCGTTCGAACGAATTAGTAATTCGTTCGAACGAATTACTAGGCCTAATTCGTTCGAACGAATTAGTAATTCATTCGAACGAATTAGTAATTCGTGCGAACTAATTACTAATTCGTGCGAACGAATTACTAATTCGTGCGAACGAATTACTAATTCGTGCGAACGAATTACTAATTCGTGCGAACGAATTAGTAATTCGTGCGAACAAATTACTCATTCGTGCAAACGAATTAGTAATTCGTGCGAACGAATTAGCAAACTCCCAAAAAAAATTTCCACCCTGTCCCTTCCCGGGCTTCATAGAAAAGCCAGTTGCATTGTCCATAGACATTTATCAACATATCTAGTTTCCATTTTGTTCCCTCATGTTTTTAGGGACCGAAGTAAAGTCGAAATCCTCATAGCGTACACCCCATTGCAATGTCGTTTAGGGCGTAAATCGCGTCCGGGGCCCGCTTAAGGGCCCCGGGGAGGTTTGGATTCTAAACGCTCTGTGGCGCGATCTGAGGCAATTTCTGGTCACTTAAACCAATGTTTTTGAGCAAAAGATTATCTTTTGAACATCATTTTCGGCTTCGGAGTCACTGAATCAGCCATTCTTTGCTGTACAATCATTATGTAGGCAACAAGTTCATTTTGGGACCCAGAAAAGTGACGGGAAACGATAACCCCTATTTGAAAAGTTGTCCTCTCCCTCTCCCGCCGTCCACCACCGATAGACACCAACACGGCTAGGCGAGTCGATCGTGTAAAAAAAAGAGCCCAGAACACTGCTTCTAACTTCCTTTTTTTCACATTCTAGGACTTTTAATATGGGCACGGCATATGTAGACCAGCAGGTCGCTGTCCTGTGGCAAGAAGATTACATCTTGTCTCTTTCCTTGAGGAATGACATATATTACCTGGACAGGAACAACCCTGACACTCCACTGCGGATTATCAAGGTGAATAGAGTCAGTAATAATAGCGAATAAATATCGTCCTGTGCCAAGGAAAAGGACACTAGCAGCTCAGTAGCACAGGCATGCAAAAAAATTAGTTACACTTTTAAAGGTTTTGTCTTCCCATTTCTAAATTATAAATCACATAAAGCTGAGATTTTGACTCAAGAAATTCGTGAATGAATATTGTATTTGAACATTTCTATTAAGGGAATACATTGTGCTTGTGAGGTTTTAAACACTAAGACCGGTTGGAGTCTGGGCGCTGATAATAACCCGAGCCGAAGGCGAAGGTAATTTACTGCGTCCAGACTCCAACCGGTCTTAAACATAGTGTATTCCCATTCATCAATATCTTTTTATTGTCCGATAGCAAGATTCTGATTCTGATTCCCTCATCCTACTTCAGACTAAGCAGAGCAATTTATAGTCGGCCGGGAATTGTCAGGTCAGAGAACCAGACTCAGTTTAGCTGGCTTGCTCCAATTCACGGATGTGAAACTGATTGCCAAAAATGTGGACTGACTACCGGTACATTCGGTAATATGGGGGGCAGTATTTGAAGAGAAAAAAAAATCCCCAACGATCGTTGGAAATTCATTCAAGAATTCCCTTTAATTTTCTTGAAAATGAGACCACATCACTGTGCCATGATTTCACAGGATGCTTAATAAGACTGTATTCACTCGCAGTCAAGTGGTATTTCATTATAATTTGGTAGTTTTGATAATATGCTACTCACAAATGTCGTATAAATTGTGGACTGCTGTGGTGTGGGATATGACGCTTTTGACACCCAAGGGGCATAGCACCCGCCGAGGCGAATCGTACCAATACTTCAAAAGGATATAATATTATGGTTGTAACTTACTTTGTGAAAAATATATTAAATCACTCCAATGTACCTTTTGATAATTGGAGGTTTTGATGTCCTTGGTGCCAAACATGAGACTGAGGGTTTGACGTTGCAGTTCTCGTTGCACAAAGATTCCACACAACGATTCTGGCACTTTCCACATACGCCGCAAGGCGCGTATTGAACGCAGTGCGATGTCACCCTCAGTGCGTGATATGCATTTTTATTGTTTAGACACATGGTCGTCTAATAGACCAATGCATTACAGTACCCATGCACACGATATAACAATAGCTGTTAATCAAATCTTTGGAATGATTATGTTCTGCGCGACTCTGGCAGTCTGACTGGATACAATCCCAACCCATTAACCATCCTGGGCTGAAAGTTGCAAAGCATGTATAGTGGCAAAATAAAGCAACAACAACTGTTGACAAGTTAAATACAAGTGTCCACTAATTGTTATGGGAATAAATGGAATTTGTCTGTGCTGGTCACTGCTTCACGCACACACAAAAGGAAAGATTTTGAAAGTTCTGACGTTTTTCAGAATTTTCGATCTCACCAGCTGACCATGACGCAGTACATGTTATATTATTATCATTTTTCTTCTTTTTTTTGGTGCTGTTGAGGTCAAATCAATTGTAACAATGATTTTTATTAATTCATGTCTTTTATTCATTAATCATAAATCAACAACAACCAAAAGACATGGAGGAAACCTAGAACATCATGAACATGAAAGACGAATCAAAAGAAACAGTCTAAATGTCAATGAAGCAAGGAACTAGAAATTAATGTAGAAGTAAGAGACAAATTGACAAATTAAATAATTAACAATTTAGCATAATGTAGTGGTCGGCCCTGCTGTCTTATTCAGAGGGGGGAGACTCGTCCACCAGTTAAGGAGGATGGGAGGCAATCACCAAGCGTGGACAATCATCATCGGTTTCTGTCATTAGTTGATTGGTTGATTTATTGATGATCCAGTTGAGATACAATATTTCAATGGAATATAAAAACCCTGTACAATGAAATAGAAAAGCAGACGCTGTGTATTAAAGTTTGCATGTCACAGCGTACACACTATACGTACAATACACGTACATGTACCTTCAGTTTGTTTACAATTTCGGTACAAAATGTGTCGAAAGAAATGCCTTAAATTCTCA
The DNA here is from genome assembly GCF_015706575.1 of Patiria miniata. NCBI lineage: Eukaryota > Metazoa > Echinodermata > Asteroidea > Valvatida > Asterinidae > Patiria > Patiria miniata. Next base: position 3,945,741 of record NW_024037048.1, read on the forward strand.
CCCCGACGTCTTCAAATCTTTCCCTTAAATGATTCCAAAAGCAGCTATACAGCACTTCACTTCAGTTGGTGGGCTGTTCAGATATGGGCCTTCAGATTTTAGCTCGCAAAAGATGGTTTTTGATGTGAATTTGGCTCACATCATGCAACGGCATGGTCCGAAGAAAAAGGAACAGGACGTGCCAATCCTGCACGTAGGCCACTTACTTCCGGAAAAGCCCGAAGAAGTCCGAAGCACAAAAACCCAGATTTACTTTAGTAAAATATCATATTTCAGGAGTGATCTAATATTATGAGAAAACTATAAATGTATTTTGCCAACTTATACATGCCCAATAAAATAGTAAGAATAAAGTTTGAGAAATTATAAGAACGTTTTTGGTTGTAACTATGTAGTTGCCGAACGCACTTAGCAACCACGAGTCAGTGACGTCATCATGCTTATGGCGCGTACGTAACTTCTTAAAGGGGAATTCCCAGATCCCTACACGTTCCCTGCTTGAACACCATACGTCCCGGATGGTGACTTAACTATCAAATCAAATATCAATATCTTATAAATCAGAATAAGACATTTTTGAGGTGTTAACTTGAGAACGTTACTTCAAAATGTGAAAAATTACATATTACATATACTACAACCTCTGAAGCATCCTCTAATAACAAACATATACAAAACCTTTCATGTAATACAATACACAATGGACTAATGGTAAAACAAAGAGCAACTTAGTTAGTGGCATGGGCGAACCCGAACTCAAAGTGAGCAGATGCCTTAAACTACTCTTAAGGCTACAAACAGTGCTCAAACATCAAGCATATGACCAAGTCCAATATAGATGACCTGTATGAAAATACATGGTACAAACCATATTATGTCCTCAACAATATGTAAAATAAATTATCATCTTAACAATCAGATATATAATGCAAAATAAGTAGGCTATCCTTTGCCCAGAAATACAAAGAAAATTTCTGTTCTTCTCGAACATTTACATGTAAAACTAACTGTCAAAGTGAACTTCAATGATTGCAAATGGCAAGAATGTCACAAAACTTTAAGTCACAGATTCAAAAGTGATATATCTAGACATTTCATGTTAAGATAATCAAGGTACTTGTTCAAAACCATCTCAATTGTAGTTTGAGAGCATACCGCTACACACGCACATGATAATAAATGATGGAGTCAAAATACAAGCTTTATAATTTACTGGCATTATTCCTGCAAGTGGAGCGGAAATTAAATAATCATAGCATCAGCACCAAATGTTTAAAATACACACACAAAACTTAGGTAACTGATTGATTCATGAATGTGTACATCCTCACAGTAATCATGAAATAAACACTTTGAGATTCCTCTATCCACTCTAGATTAGAACCAAAAACTTATTGGTACATGCCTCCCTATCTAAATAATGTCTCACTCAACGTGATTTGCTACGGTAGAATGCATCCTTTATACCCTTACAATATTTGGTCATGCCATCTGGGGTCAAATGACACCCATCGACAAGGTACTTTGGGTAGTTCACACGTTTCTGAGGGTACATGTGTGCCCTAGGGTACTCCTGTATGCGCCTGGCAATGAGTGCGTTAAAGCGTTTCACTCTGTGATTGAATGTAGACAGAGGCACTTGGTTTGCTCGTACAATGCGAGACCTCCGAATGACCGTAAAGATCATGATACACCTTGGTGAAATACCATTGAGACCCAAAGTGTCTAAAAACTGAATTGTTTTATCAACCAGAACTTGAGGTGTGACCTCAACATTACATAGGTCGTTTGTCCCCATATCAATACACAATGTATCAATGGTTTTGGATTTCATTTGCCGAGTATAGTGTGCAGTGTTTGAAAAGAACCTTCCGTAAGTTAGGCCTGGGTGACCCTCTATGTACACATCGCACTCACTACTTAATCCTATGTAATCTCCTGCTGATTGGTGGTTTCTCTGAGCCTCTCTTAAAACCCTGGTCGGAAACGAATGACCAAAAAGAAACAAAAGGGGTTGCTCCGACATCTTGAGCTGGAAAGTACAAAATATTTGTCATTGCAGTACATGTAATCAGCCAATGATTAAGGCAAACAATTTAGTGAGGTAAACAATTAAGATAAACAGCTTTCTGAGGCAAACAGTTAAAGTCGACTGTTCATTAAGGTAAACAACGATTCATTGACGTTAACAACGATTCATTATAGGACGATTCATTGAGGTGGCTAATGCCAGATCCTGCAGAGCAGGCCGCCTCACCTTATTGCAGATTCTACAGGAGGAATTTGTTTCTGAAGCTGGGCCTCCTAGGACTGGTTTCCAAATCGATTAACACTTGGCCAGTAGTCAGACTGATGCTTTCCCAGATTTCCACTGTTGGAAATCAAGCAATGCTTTGCGGAGGATCATCTGATAATCCAGCTCCTATAACATAACACAAGAGTATCATGGGACAGATAAACTCACACCTTATCCAAATCCTATACCATATTGGCTTCAACTCCTTTCCCGCTAATATCAAGGATCGCGATCGCGACACAACGCACGCGTTATAGCAAAGGTGAAAATTAGCTAATCAACAAAATGGTACGACCAGCACCGCGCCTCGCACACAACATGTACGCATAAAGATCAGCATAGGCCCAAATATTTAGACATGGTTAAGTCCAATGTTATATACAATGTTATATACATGTACATGTAGATATTGTCAGGTGCGTCGAAGAGGAGGTCATTGAGGTGGCTTATGCCAGATCCTGCAGAGCAGGCCGCCTCACCTCATCTCATTGCAGATTCTACATGTAGATAATCTTTATCCTGCTACACTAGCGCGTCAGCAGGTAACTACGTTTATCCCTACTCTATAATCAATAGCAATAGTAATTTGCCCTCTCCCAAATCGAGGTTAACTATGAGAAAGCATCTTATAATAATAATGCAACTAGAAAAACAACTTTACAAACGGCACCACAATCATCCCCTTAGAAACATCAGAATGTGAGGCACAGGCAACTAAGTAATTTCATCTGGCCAACGACCTGACCGTTTACGCCTAAGCCTCTCAGAACGACGGACATCTGGTTCCTTTGTCGGCTGAGGTTCTGGAATAGCTCTTGGTTCGCTATCTGGAACCGAAGGTTTGGGATGCCTTTCTCCATCCGCTCGCTTAGCTATGATCAAATCACCATCTGAGTCAGATTCGCTTTCTTCCGAACTAGGTCTCATGGTATCACCACAAGTAGGAAGTGGAAGGTCGATCAATGCCTCCTCTTGTAACAAGGGCAACAAGCTCCTTGGGTCCAGTATTAGGGAACCTCTGTTTACCCACTTCACCGGACCACCAAGAGCCGGTCGGACCGCTAACAGATCCTGCTCTGCATTACACTTGACGACCACGTACTGTTCCTCTTTGAAATGATCCTCTAACTTGTGCCTTTGTTTAAAGGCATGTTGCTTCATCAAAACCCGATCCCCAATCGCGAGTGGGTGAGCCTTTGCCTTCTTGTCGTACTGCCGTTTATTGGCCTCAGCAGCCCGTCTCAGCCGCTCTGCTGCCACTTTGTGTGCACATTGAATGAATTTAGCCTGTTGCGCGATAACACTTTCTTCCCAGCTATTGTGTGTTTTGTTCAGCAAGTGATCAAGGGGTACCATTGGTTCACGCCCAAACATTAGAGAGTATGGCGTATAACCAGTGACGCTGTGGGGCGTTGAGTTGTACATGAAAACCAAATGCTGCAACAATTCTGGCCATTGGTTTCGCTTTTTACCCTCAAGCGACTTGATCAACCCATACAGAGTGCGGTTGAACCTCTCGGTTTGACCATTCCCCTGCGGGTGGTAGGGGCTAGTATGCGTTTTGGTTATGCCATACAGAAGGCACAGTTCTCGAATAAGGCGGCTTTCGAAATTTCGCCCCTGATCGGAATGGATTTGGGCAGGGACCCCATAGTGCACAAACCAATGGTCACGCAGCATACGGGCTACTGTGGCGGCAGTTTGATCCCGACAAGGCACAGCGATGGCAAACTTTGTAAAAGAGTCCGTCATCACGAGGACATCTTCCACTTTACCACGCCCAGGATCCAACTTTGCGAAATCGATAGCTAATCGTTCCAATGGTCTGAATGCCAGAAGATGCCTCATTGGAGGTCGGACTTTGGGAGTAGGGGCCTTAGCTACGGTGCAATGGAAACAGTTCTTTATGTGCTCCCGAACATGACCTGCTATGCCAAGCCAATAACAGCGTCTCTTAATGAAGGCCAACGTCCTCCCAGTGCCCTGATGACCCCATTGATCGTGGGCTGCTTCCAGGACAGCTTCGCACAGACACTTAGGAACCAGGAACTGGTATACTGGTCCGACACCAGGCTCTTCTACTGACCTGTACAAAACACCATGGGCCTCTACCAACCGCGGCCATTCTCTGATCCAGCCCTTCAACTCGCCCATTGACACCAAGGGATGGTCCTGCCCAGGCTCCCAATGCTGATCCCACAACTGCCAGACTCTGCCCAGTACCTCATCGGCTTTCTGCATAGAGGCCAGCTCCTCAAAGGAGTAAGAAGGTAGGACTGAAGAAGGAATACCAGGTAAGGCACTATCAGCGCAATTAGGCCTAGATGAAGTTGCAGGTTGTAACTCTGATGGAACAGCAGTGGTCACTACCTCTGCTACCTCCGACTCCGAGTGTTCTGGTGGATTACGGCTCAAAGCGTCTGCACATTTATTGGTCCTGCCAGAGCGATACTTAATCTCCAAGTCGAAGCATGCCAACTGAGCCGCCCATCGCTGTTCTGTTGCGCCCAATTTAGCGTTTTGAAGATGCGCAACAGGATTATTATCTGTCCAAACGACAGTATGCTTCCCAAGAAGGTAATCCCTATACTTCTCCGACACTGCCCATTTTAGGGCCAATAACTCCAATTTGAAGCTAGACAAGTCGCTGTAATTTTTCTCAGAACCTCTCAAACACCGACTGGCATAGGCCACTGGATGCAGGTCTCCGGACTCGTCATACTGGGACAAGCAGGCCCCTAGGCCTTTCAAAGAAGCGTCGACCTCCAAAACAAAATCCCGGTCAAAGCGGGGGTAAGCTAACACAGGGGTCTCACAAAGCGCCTGTTTCAGTGTCTGGAACGCAGTGTCAGCTTCTGGAGTCCAAGGCCACAACTCCTTTGCCTTCCCTGCTTTTTCTTGAGCCTTAGCGGTCAGGTCATGCAAGGGTCTGGCTATTTTAGCAAAGCCGCAAACGTAGCGCCTATAATAGGAGGCTAGCCCCAAAAATGACCTAAGTTGTTCCAAACAAGTTGGTCTCGGCCAGTTTCTAATACGCTCAACTTTGTCAGGGTCGACCTTTACACCTTCACCACTCACGATGTGACCAAGGTGGGACACAGAGGACTGAAATAGCTTACACTTAGCACCTTTGAGCTTTAGACCGTTGTCTTCAAGTCTGGATAGCACCTTATCCAGCCGACTGAGGTGCTCCTCAAAAGTAGAGGAGAAAACCAGCAGGTCATCGAGGTAGAGAACTACTTCTGAGAGGTTCATATCCGCGAATATGGATTCCATTATTCGCTGGAATGTGCTGGGGCTGTTGGATAGGCCCTGTGGTAGTCTGAGAAATTCGTATAATCCCCAGGGCACTCTAAATGCGGTTTTCTCCACAGAATTGGGGTGCACCGCAACCTGGAAATAGCCATGGGCTAAGTCCAGGGAGGAAAAAATCTTAGAGCCGCCCAAAGACTCCAAGGTCTCCTCAATTCTTGGCAACGGGAATGCATCTTTTTGTATTTTGGCGTTGAGGCGACGGTAGTCGATGCACAATCTCAAGTTTCCATCGCGCTTTCTAACCAGCACAACAGGACTCGCAAAGGGACTCTTTGACTTTCGGATAACTTGACGATCAAGCAAATCCTGCAGCAGTCGCCTGACTTCGGTGACGCAAGTTGGAACAATTCGCCTATAAGGTAAGTTCACCACAGACTCATCAATGAGTTTAATCTCGTGGGGTATGAGGTTACAGCAACCAAGATCATAGGGATCCATAGAAAAAGCACTTACATGCTTCTGTATTAATTTCGCTGCAGCTACCGCATCAGTGGCATCTAAGCTCTTGAGGCTCAGACCAGGGGGCAATTCAAACGTCGTCCCATCAGGAAAAACGAATACTTCACGCAGCTCAGTGGACTGGACATCTTTCAAGTCCTCCTGTACATAATGATCGGGTTTCTGCCCGGTCGAATCAGAAAAGACAGGCGGCACATCTATGTCGTCAACAACTGCATGCACGAAGTGTACAGATACTTCCACTCCATCAGATAATGGATCAACAAAAATCTCGTCACTAGCGACGAGTTCACAAGCCAAAGCCACTTTGGTATCAGCGGGAATCACTAACGGCTCAACACTAACGTTGGCAACTAAAATAAGCATGGGACCTTTGCCCACATGCTGGATACCCTCTACTACTTGGCAACCGCAAGACACATCCTGAGAACTTTGCGGAATATCCGGATGATCAAGTGGCGGACATGACGCCACAAACATTGTGTCCGACTGTGGACAACACTCTCCCATCACTCTACACGAAACTTGCACTGCAGTCTCTGGAGGAATGGTCAGAGACTCACAAGTCCTCACTTCCCTCATCATCTGATGATTAGATTCAGTACGATCCTGTGTCCGTACTGGAGGTTCATTGGATCTGAACCATCGGAGTGCCAGATCCCAATCTGGACTAATCTTAGTTCGCTCAGCATTCCTCAACTTCTGAGCCAATACTCGAAGAATATTACAGCCAAGCAGAACTGGAAACTTATCCCGCCTTCCGCCTGGAGAATCATGAGAGTCATCCTTGGTCACAAGAAAGACTGCACTGAATGTCTGACCCTGAATACAGACAGGAGCCTCTATGTATCCCTCCACAGGAATGTCAAGGTTGTTGGCTCCCACCAACCCTACAAATTTGCCCACCTGACCCAAATCGCCAGCCCTATGCACTAATTGGTCATGGTAAAGTCTGGAAGACATCAAAGATGTCTCCGCCCCTGTATCTAAGATACAATTTACAGGCACCCCACAAATTATGATTTTCCCAGTAGGACTACTGGCTAGTACTTTATGACGGTCCTTTTCCGTCATTACTTTATCAATTGGTACCTCTGGGGGCTTCTCAAAACTACTGGCCAAAACATTTAGGGTATCGCTAGGTGTGCAACCTGTGGGCGACTGTTCGTCCCCCGTCATAGCGCCCTCTATGACGGAGGAATCACATTTCCCGACATATCTTTTTCTCTGAGCGGCTTTTGAGCCACAGGATCCGTACTGCGCTTAGGGTCACCCCTTTGTCCATTTTCTTGATTTATTCGTGCATAGCACTTCTCGTATGAGTGACCCATCTTCTTGCAAAAAGTGCATTGTATGCTCGAACGTGTACCCCTTCGGGTACTTGACGCGACCTCCCTTCGGTGGTCTTCCATGGATTCAAACAAGCGCTGCAGCTTGCTGTTAGTTTCTGCTTGCTGTTGTACTAAACATCCAACAGCAGCAGAGAGTTGCTGTTGGCTTTCAGTCAACCCAACCAGCAACTCGTGTTCGCTCTTACTGCGTTTTTGAGCAGCAGCCACATTGCCAACCGCAGGGCATGACCAGTCGTCTGACTGAGTGTGATCTGTAGATTCCACGTCCCGCAAGAATTCCAATGCAATTTCACGGAATGCGTAAAATGGCATCACTGCATTATCATGGCTAAGTCTTCTCAGCTCTCGCTTTGTGGAGGCCTCTCGTGCCCCTCCTACAAATTGCTCTCTGAGGGCGTTCGCGCGCAACTGTCGCAGCGCTTCCCTTTCTTTAGGGCCTGCCGCCAACTCCATGCGATCATAGATGCGCATCAACGACCGACTGAACTCAGTTAGTGTTTCTCCTTCCAACTGAGTCCTAGCATAAAAGGTGCTATTCAAGGATCTAAGTGATTCAATTGCCCCAAACCTAAGTGTCAACAGCGCAGCTAGCTTCACAACAGTATCACGCTCCCCCTTAGGACAACACAACACCTCCTCTTTTGCTGGACCCCCCAGATGGTCTAGGGCCACATCTACTTGTTCTTTTTCAGTTAGACCCAAGGGTCGCAAGTATGCATCAAGATCGCTCAACCATCCCCCTAAAGTGGGATCGCCCGACCTCTTTGGTTGGCCGCAAAACTTTGCTAATTTTATAGTTGGAGTGCGCTTTATCTGGAGGTTTCCAAACGCTCCAGCTAGTGTATCAGCTAGCGCCTTGTGAGACTTAGCAATAATATCAGATAATTCCTCAGTGGTGGCCATATTGTTCCACCTGCAATGTCAAACAGCAATAAATTGAAATAGCTCCAATGGAACGAAAAATATACGCATGCAGAGTGCGTTGTGCGCGAGACACCGCGTAATCGCACCAGAATCCCTACGCAGGATGCACCGAAATAAGGGCACAAAAGCCCATCAGCAAAATCACAGCACTTAATGTTGCGAGTCACGTGATAGGAGTGGGTGCAGGCAGCCTATAGCTGCAATAAGAAACTACAAAAAAAATTAGTATAGTGCAAACAGACACTTTTAGGCTATTCGACAGCTGTCCAGAATCAATCGGTTTAAAAACCAGTCATATTTACGACATGGGTCACAACAATAAGAGATAGCCTACAATAATAACATGTGCTCTGACAAAATGTCAGAACATGTGGTGCAACAAGAAAATCAATATCAACCCTAAAAGTTATGTGGTCACATGTGTTAGGTTCATTAACCAATATAAAATCATCACAGTAGGTAAAAGTTACAAGCGTACAATTATGCACAAAACATTTTTAAAATACGCGTGTACTTTATGGGCCACTATACTTTTAGAATTAAACACAATTAGTGCACTAGCTATGTACACATGTACACTAATAATCTACAAAAATTACTCGAAATCAGGTCTCTTCATGCAAGTCGGGGGTTTCCAATAATACTATAATTTCCAAAAATGAAAGCTAGGTTGGTCGCGTGGAAATGGCCTCCATCCTGTCTACGATGCCATATTTCTGTAGTGGTCGGCCCTGCTGTCTTATTCAGAGGGGGGAGACTCGTCCACCAGTTAAGGAGGATGGGAGGCAATCACCAAGCGTGGACAATCATCATCGGTTTCTGTCATTAGTTGATTGGTTGATTTATTGATGATCCAGTTGAGATACAATATTTCAATGGAATATAAAAACCCTGTACAATGAAATAGAAAAGCAGACGCTGTGTATTAAAGTTTGCATGTCACAGCGTACACACTATACGTACAATACACGTACATGTACCTTCAGTTTGTTTACAATTTCGGTACAAAATGTGTCGAAAGAAATGCCTTAAATTCTCACCCCGACGTCTTCAAATCTTTCCCTTAAATGATTCCAAAAGCAGCTATACAGCACTTCACTTCAGTTGGTGGGCTGTTCAGATATGGGCCTTCAGATTTTAGCTCGCAAAAGATGGTTTTTGATGTGAATTTGGCTCACATCATGCAACGGCATGGTCCGAAGAAAAAGGAACAGGACGTGCCAATCCTGCACGTAGGCCACTTACTTCCGGAAAAGCCCGAAGAAGTCCGAAGCACAAAAACCCAGATTTACTTTAGTAAAATATCATATTTCAGGAGTGATCTAATATTATGAGAAAACTATAAATGTATTTTGCCAACTTATACATGCCCAATAAAATAGTAAGAATAAAGTTTGAGAAATTATAAGAACGTTTTTGGTTGTAACTATGTAGTTGCCGAACGCACTTAGCAACCACGAGTCAGTGACGTCATCATGCTTATGGCGCGTACGTAACTTCTTAAAGGGGAATTCCCAGATCCCTACAATAACAAGAAAAGCATAACAGGAAAAGCATAAACCAGGGAATAATGATTGTTTGGCTAGGTCAAGGGAATATTGATGAGTGGGATGGGCGATGTGAAAGAATACCTTAATCTTGAGAATCAATCCAAACGGGGCTATATTTTGAGTAGAAGATTACGAAGGATGAGACCAGTGCTGTTTTTGACAGGTGAGTGGTGAGTTGCCGTATTTCGGTTTTTGTCATCAGGTTGAATAGGGAGCGGATTTGTGTTTTATTGTTTTCGTCTATGAAGCCTCTACTTCCTATTTCCAAGGCGATGAGTTTGGAGTTGAAACCTATCTCACGCAAATCTCGTGTTAGGTTGGCATATTTTTGCATTTTGTAGTCATGGCTTTTAGTTATGTTAGTTTCGAATGGTACCGTTAATTCAACTATGGTGATGTCTTTGTTATGTTCGTCTGTTATGACAATGTCTGGCTTAAGTGTGGTTGGTAGTATGGATGGCGGGATGGTATTGCCGTCAGGAGCGTGTTTACCATCGAGATCGGCAAAGAGTTTGCGGTTAGAGCAGCTGTTGTACATTTTGTCTAGGGATTTACAGATTTCCAGTAAAACATTGTTGTGGCGATAGGTGTAGCGGCCTTGATTGAGCATTACTGGGCAGTAATTGAGGACGTGTAACAATGTTTCCTTGGATGTGCAAAGTGTGCACTTGGGGTCAACTGACTTACCCCAGAGGCAGAGATTGGTATTGACTGGTAGAGTATCTATGATTGCATTGAGTCCAAAGCGAAGAATTTTCCGAGGTAAATTATACATTATTGATTTCCAAGTGATGTTGGATTTTTCCGTTTCCATAAGTTCTAGGAGACGGCCTTGTTTAGCAAGGGATTTGAATTAGTCATATTAATTATATGACTAAATGGTACCTATCGTATTTTATTCTAACGGAGGGACACACCGGACATAAGGGGGACGAATTTGATGTTTTTCTAAGGACCCCTTTAGAGGCAGAATTTTACCGTCGCAATTCGGTAATATTTGCTGCTCGTGGTGTAATTAGTAAAACCAATCTAAATACAACTAGAAATGTGTTTGTGGACAAACACAAGCTGTTTCGGATATTTGAAATACTGTGCACGTTATGAAGAATCAGTGACGTCACTACAAATGTCATCTATAACTGCACATTGTACGTACATGTCAGTTACAACCAAATCGAACATTTTCGGCCTGTAAAAGAATAAAATGCCCCTTTAAGGAACGTCACATGACATCTGATGATGAGGTCACTTCAATTTCCATCTAAAACACATCCACGTGAATGTGCATACTAAGTTTTAATTGGACTTGTACTTCCGAAGTTATAGCAATTTAAAAAATGCACATTTATTGTCACGTCACTTGACACACGATGACGTCGTCGTTACGAATTCATTAGGGACCAACTTCAGCTGCTGGTCTTATATAGTGTCTGCCAAGTGTAAAGTCAATCAGCCATATAGAAGTGCAAAAGTGTATGGTTTGGAGAAAAACGTGTACAAAACCAATAGGGGAAAAATGCATATTTAATGTGATGTAATCTGACACCTGATGATGTCACGATTCCAAACCTCTCCTAGGACCATATGTGGATGTGTGTCTAAATGTGTATCAAGTCTCACGTCGAACGGATTTACGAAAGTGCCAAAGTACAGTGTTTTAAAACGTGTACAAACCCTATGGGAAAAAATGTATCTTTAACGTGACGTAACCTGACACCTGATGACGTCACCGTCACAAATTTCTTCTAGGACCATCTGTGGGTGGTAGTCTAAGTATTTACCACGTCTGAAGTCGATCAGATTTACGAAAGTGACCAAAGTGCAGTGTTTTTAAACGTGTACAAAACCTATGGGGAAAAATGCATCTTTAATGTGACGTAACCTGACACCTGATGACGTCACGATCACGAATTTCTGTTAGGACCATCTGTGGGTGTTGGTCTAAGTATGTACCAAGTCTTAAGTTGATCGGATATAAGAAAGTGCCAAAGTGTCCTGGTGGAAGAAAAACGTGTACAAACCATATGGAGAAAGAGTCTGAAAAAGGAGAAGAAAAAGAAAAAACTAGAAATGTGTTTGTGGACAAACACAAGCTGTTTCGGATATTTGAAATACTCTGTGCACGTGACGAACAATCACTGACATCACTGTACATGTCATCTATGACAGAACATTACAAAATGTATAATACGTACATGTCAAGTTACAACCAAATCGAACATTATAGTCCTGTAGATATAGGCCTATAAAAGAATAAAATGCCCCTGTAAGGGACGTCACATGACATCTGATGATGACGTCACTTCAATTTTCATTTATAACACGTCCCTGTGAATGTGCATACCAAGTTTTAATCCAATCAGACTTGTACTTCCGAAGTTATAGCGATTCGACGAAATGCTCATTTAATGTCACGTCACGTGACACATGATGACGTCATCGTTACGAACTCACTGGGGACCATCTTAGGCTGCTGGTCTTACTAGTGTCTGACAAGTGTAAAGTCAATCAGACATACATGTATAGAAGTGGAAAAGTGTATCAGTTTGAAGAAAAACGTGTTCAAAATCAATAGGGAAACAATGCATCTTTAATTTGATGTAACCTGACACCTCATGACGCCACAATGACGACTTTCTTCTAGGACCATCTGTGGGTGGTAGTCTAAGTGTGTTCCAAGTCTAACGTGGATCGCATTTACGAAAGTGCCAAAGTAGAGTGTTTTAAACGTGTACAAACCCTATGGGGAAACTGCATCTTTAATGTGACGTAACCTGAAACCTGATGACGTCACAATCATGAATTTCGTTTAGGACCATCTGTGGGTGGTGATCTAAGTATGAATTAAGTCTATAAGTCGATCGGATTGACGAAGATGCAAAACTGGAGTGTTTTAAAACGTGTACAAAACATATGGGGAAAAATGCATCTTTAATGTGACGTAACCCGACACCTGATGACGTAACGATCACGAATTTCTTCTAGGACCATCTGTGGGTGTTGGTCTAAGTGTGTACAAAGTGTAACGTCGATCAGATTTACGAAAGTGCCGAAATGGAGCGTTTTAAAACGTGTACAAACCCTATGGGGAAAAAGTATCTTTAATGTGACGTAATCTGACACCTGATGACGTCACGATCACGAATTTCGTCGAGGACCATCTGTTGGTGGTGTTCTAAGTATGAATTAAGTCTAAAGTCGATCAGATTTACGAAGATGCCAAACTGGAGTGTTTTAAAACGTGTACAAAACATATGGGGAAAACTGCATTTTTAATGTGACGTAACCTGACACCTGATGACGTCACAATCACAAATTTCTTCTAGGACCATCTGTGGGTGGCGGTCTAAGTATGTACCAAGTCTGAAATCAATCGGATTTAAAAAAAAAGTGCCAAAGTGGCCTGGTAGAATAAACGTGTGTTAAACCTATGGAAAAAAAGGCTGAAAAAGGAGAAAAAAAAGAAAAAAAAAGAAAAAAAAAATCTTAACGAAAACAAGAGCTGTTTCGGTGTGTACACCGGTAAACAGCTAAAAAGAAAAACTAGAAATGTGTTTGTGGACAAACACAAGCTGTTTCGGATATTTGAAATACTCTGTGCACGTGATGAACACTTGATGAAGTCACTTCGAATGTCATCTGCCAAGAGAAAAGTCAATCAGACATATAGTGCCAAAGTATGCATTGAAGAAAAACGTGTACAAAACCTATGGGAAAAAATGCATCTTTAATGTAACGTAACCTGACACCTGATGACGTCACGATCACAAATTTCTTCGAGGAACATCTGTGGGTGATGGTCTAAGTATGTATCAAGTCGGAGGTCGATCGGATTTACGAAGAGGCCAAAGTGGAGTGTTTTAAAACGTGTACAAAACATATGGGGAAAAATGCATCTTTAATGTGACGTAACCCGACACCTGATGACGTCACGGTCACGAATTTCTTCTAGGACCATCTGTGGGTGGTGGTCAAAGTATGTATCAAGTTTGAGGTCGATCTGATTTACGAAGAGGCCAGAATGGAGTGTTTTAAAACGTGTACAAAACATATGGGGAAAATGCATCTTTAATGTGACGTAACCCGACACCTGATGACGTCACGGTCACGAATTTCTTCTAGGACCATCTGTGGGTGGTAGTCTAAGTATGTACCAAGTCTGAAATCGATCGGATTTAAAAAAGTGGCAAAGTGGATTGGTGGAAGAATTGTGTGTTAAACCTATGGAGAAAAAGTCTGAAAAAGGAGAAGAAAAAAAAAAAAAAAAAAAAAATCTTAACGAAAACAAGAGCTGTTTCGGTGTGTCACCGAAACAGCTAAAAAAATCTTAACGAAAACAAAAGCTGTTTCGAAAATCAATAGGTGGTGATGGGGGGGGGGGGGGGGGGGCTCGTGCCATATTTTCAATGGAGAGCGCTGTTAGTCCTACAATCAGGCACACTATATTAACTAAAAGTGTACAAATGCACCCTTCGCACGACTATTTATTTTAGGGGGACACCGTTCGCATATACGTCACATTCTTACATTTTAATTTGTTTTCTTTGGGGGGGGCTAGAAAAAATTGTCTTCTGGCATATACATGTATAGTGAACATGTACATACAAAATTTACTTGTAAAGTTGGCCGTTCTGAATCACAGCCTGCCAACGTGCATGCGTTTAGCTAAAGCCTGACGTGCTTTGTCTAGCTTAGCATCAACAATAGTGCTGGTGCCTAGCGTGGTCTGAGTAGATCTGTGGAACACTGGTGCCTAGGGCATACGGAACATTTTAATCCAGCCCTGAAAGTTCCAACACTTAATAAATCTTCTGTGATTTGCAATTTCCTTAAAAAAAATCTTATAATTTCGAAGAACTGTCTAAAACGGTATCTAAAAAGATAAATAATTTTAAATGTCTATTTTAAAATTTGCTTTCTGCAGGGTCACAGCAATATCATCATCGTCGCGATAGTCCTGTCTAGCGACGCCAACACCATTTATTCGGCTGGCGACAAAGTTCATATCCTTTTAATCCATAAAAACATGAACTGTAGCATCGTATTACGTGTACACGGTAATTGTTCTCTGATGAAGCCATAAAAATGCAAGTGATTGTGCAGTAAAGGTAACCCACAAACAAAGCGGTAATATGATCTTAATGGTCACAATTATGGTTTTATCATAAATTATGGACAGAAGGCTGGTCAATGATATCTCGGATACACACATGCATCTGGCATGCATGACTGCTGCCCATGCTGGTATGTAGAAATCCTCTTGGAACAGTTAGGTGTAAAACTTGTTGAACACAACCAGACACAGCGTCGTTTCCTTTCCCCCACTTTGCCCCCCCCCCCTAGTTTTCAACCAACACTTTTTGAGATTCACAGCAAGCTGAAGACAGCCGTGTACGTGGTTTCAAATTTCAGGGTTTGTTTCCCTTACGATGATCCAACTATGAGCGGAAAATTGTTTTGATATGTTCAGTTTTTTTCGTTGAAATTGGAAAAATAGGCCTGGTCACGTGCATTTTTCAAAAAGTTGTAACACTGATGTTTTCAATATCTATCAATCTTTTCAAGCCTCACGGATTTTAAAAGTCTGGCGCTGCCAGTAACCAGACATAAGACAAGTAGCTTCAAGGGATATTGTACTTTATATAAACATGAACAAAACGTAATAATTGCCAGTTGATAAACTGAATCATTGAAGGTAGAAAACTTTTAATGTAAACACCCTCCACATATCCACCTGCCTTGTTTTTAAAATACACAGTCTTCAGCGGTGGCACATAACGTCCGTGTCTTACCATTGCAGGGTAATCCCATATATTTTCCACCCAATGTCAAATACAGGCTTGCATATCGCAAAGCTTGGAAAGTGGACTGCTGAAAAAGAAAAAATCGTGACGTCATTTCATCCCAAAATAAGGACTTAACGTTTACAACAACAGCCGGGCGCGTATCGCGTAACATCGACGGGGCGAGTAACACGGTGTTTTATCCACGTCTATGACGTGTAACGGTTGAATGACCGAAGACCCGATATAGAAAATGCCAAAGGATTAGTCAAAATCTAATCAGCGAATATCTGTTCAAATGACATCGACTACCCCCGCCCCCCTCCCTCCAAAAAAAAAAGGTCACAGGGATGGCACGCCCGACGGTTGGAATCATAGGGAACCAATCAGCGATCGAGATTTGACGGTTCAATGACTCGCCCGACGGTTGTAAAAATAAACGCCCGGCGGGAAGAAATTGAGCATCATATCTGCGCTTTCCGGGAACCTATCAACGGTCTAGATACTGCGGTGATGATATGATGCACGGAGTTAGTACAGACGGTCCAACCTCGTCCCCAGGGCGTCAAGCGGTACGCGCCCACCACTACCTGCTTGCTATTGGAAACGAGGTTGGAAATAAAGTAAGCACTGGGGACGAGGTTGCAAGCGGTCTAATTGACATAAAATGGCACACCCCCATTGCTACGAAATGACCAAGACGCTAATTAGTGCGAGAAAGTAAAAACCTAATTATGCAAGTGCACTACACAACAATGCAACTATTGCTCTTTGTCAATGACGTCTTCGGCCAAAACTGGTTTCGCACTAGTATATGGACCTTTAATGATTATGTACGAACACAAGCTGCTTCGTGGTTTTGGTAGGGCTTTAAGGGAGTATGTTTGGGGGACCCCCGCGTGCAACCCCCCCCCCCCCCCCCGCGTGCAACCCCCCCCCCCCCCCCCCCCCCCAACTAACCAACACCAATTTTTTTTGGTGCATTTTAGGGTCCTAAAACACATTTTGGATGTTAACAGTAAAAAAAAATCCGACGCTCTGAAGATATCCAAGATGGTGGCCAATATGGCCGTCGAAAAAGGTAAAAACTGGAAATAAAAGGCATATATCAGCCAAATTATGTAATAAAAGCATTACAAAAATGGTTAGTTATGTGTTTTGAACCGCAAAAAGTCATTTCTGGTAGCTTTTTTTTGCAACATGTTTCAAATTCAAAATGGCGGCCAATGTGGTGGCCAAAATCGCCGCCTAAAAACGATGGAAAAAGTCATATATCAGCCTAATAATATGATAAAAATCATATATATAATTGTTAGTCATATGTCTTTGAGTTCACAAATTCATTTCTGGTATCCCTTTTTTGCTATCATGCTTCAGATGCATGATGGCGGCTAAGATGGCGGCCAATATGGCCGCCAAAATGGTAAAAAAAGGAGAAATTCATATATAAGCCAAAAAGTGTGATAAAAGCATCAAGAAAATTGTTAGTTTTATGTTTTTACCCTCGCAAATTGATTTCTGGTATCACTGTTTTGCTATCATGCTTCAAATTCAAAATGTAGGCCAATATGGCTGCAAATATGGCAGCCAATCTGGCCGCCAAAGTGATAAAAAAAAAGTAATAAACGTCATTTATCCACCAAATTATGTGCTAAAAGCATCAATAAAAATCATTTTTTTACCCTCGCAAATTCATATCTGGTATCTCTTTTTTGCTATCATGCTTAAAATTGAAGATGGCGGCCAAGATGGCCGCCAGTATAGGTGCAAGAAGTGGTCAGATGTGAGAAAAATGACATATACCAGCCAAATAATATGATAAATGCATATATTTAACTATTAGATATAGGCTTTTAACCCTTACAAATTCATTTCAAGCATTCTTTTGTTTTGCTACCATGAACCAAATTCAAGATGGCTGCCATTATGGTAGCCACGAGATATCAAATTTGACAATAGCTGTATATTTGAAAGTTAAGATTATGTATTTGAGACTTCATTGCATGTCTGGACTTGTCATACCTGCAAACATGTTCCAAATTTAAGATGGTGGTCTAAGTGACCGTAGTAAGGCCCGGCTTCCATCACCGGCAGGTTTAAGTACAGGTCAGCCGGTAGCTCGACCGGTTAGTTTAATCCTCTTCAAACCAGCCGAGCAACCGGCCAGACTCTGGCTGAGGCACCAACCATATCTATTCTGTGCATGCCTGATAACTGCAGGTCCAACATCTGGGAGTGGGACTGAGCAACAGGGGTAATTTAATAATCCGCTTTATCCTCCGCGGAAATTTTATCTCCTAAAGAGCTCATGGCTACATTAGTTTGCTGCTTTTTTTACTAATAAGGCGGTCATATTGGCCGCCACATCTGCCGCCATATTGGCCGCCATTGTGAATTTGAAGCATGAAAGCGAAAACGAGATACTAGAAATGAATTTGCTAAGGTAAAAAAACATATAACTGAGAATTTTATTGATGCTTTTATCTCATTATTTGGCTGATATATTACTTTTAGATTTTTTTTACCATTTCGGATACCAGAAATGAATTTGTTAGGGTCAAAATCATATAACTAACAATTTTATTTATGATTTTATCATATTGTATATTAGGCTGATATATGTGTCATTTTTTTCCGTTTTTGGATATCTTGGATATCTCCAGAGCATCGGATTTTTTTTACTGTTAACATCCAAAAAGTGTTTTAGGACCTTAAAATGCAACCAAAAATATGGTGTTGGTTAGTTCTGGGGGAGGGGGTGCACGGGGGATACCCCATATACATACTCATCTAATTTGGGCGCGTCATTTACATAGTGATATGTGTCAATTGTTTTGGTTTTGCTGAAAGAACACTAACCTATTTTGTGATCCGTGAACAAAACTTTAAAAGGGTGTTCGTTTAAAAATTCCGTAACTTGAAAAGTACATCAATGATTTGAATGATTTTTGTACGAAAAGATGGCTTTTAATTGGGCTTTCATAAACTTGATTTTGAAGTGCTACAGGCAGAACTTCATTGAAACAATGGGTCTGCCATTTGGGTTTCCTTTTTTTTTTTTTTTTTTTGCTCACCCTGTATGTTGAGTATTTTAAATGTCTGTCTGATACAGTGAAACCTCGATAAATCAAACCTCAAGGGAACAGGTTAAAAATTTGACTTAAGCAGAGTTTTGAGTTAAGCATGATTGTATATGTTATTGTTAAGGAAAGGTATTGACTCAACAGTTGTTTTGAGTTAGTTAGCAGAGTTTGAGATTATTACCCCTTTTCTCCCGAGGAAGCTTTTCAAGTCATCATTATGTTTATTTTATTCCTTGGATTATTCCTTAACTGTCACACTCTACTGGGATGCCGAGAGTGGTGAGTGTGACGTAGTTGCGCCGGGAACGGAGACCCTACTAAACGTGGCGACGGGCGTCACGGCCATGAGCACCAACGGCAACACAGTAGCCTCCCTTATGAATGGCGAGATTCGCTTCCTCAACACTGAAACGAAGACTTACACGTGAGTAACACTCAATGGAGGGGGACACCATTGTCCAAAACCTCCGTGTTATGTATGGAAAGCGATCTTTGATTGTGCAGTTACAACTGAAGTCATCAAAACGCTCAACCAATGACAAACAATCAAGCAGTTTTTAGTTACGACTGCCAAAATGCTTATTTACGTCCTACGAAACTGCATCGTCAGCCATATCCAATGTGGACGTTAAGGAGAATACACGAGAAAGTGTGGATTCGTAATTTAAGAATTCACGAGGCGCGAAGCGCCGAGTGAATTCGTATATTAGTAATTAGTGAATATAGTATTCTTCGACTTAAACCATTGCGTCAACAGAAGTATAAGAAAGAATGCTGCAACCTGACGCCACTTTTTTCTTCATATATCATCTCAATGAAGGCCATTTGTTGCAAAATTGATAATAAGACATGAATCTGGGACTGATAAATGTTTCCAAAATTGTTAGGAAGTACTTGAAATGACTCTCCATAAACGTTGTACACAAGTGCGGAAGTGGCGTCAGGTTGCAACATTGTTTCCTGGCGTGTTTAGCATGTGTATCGCCACATACGTCAAAATCTGACAGTGAAGATACATTGGTAATTTTCGGAAAGCAAATTTTCACGCAGACGGTCCTATTCATGCTCATTATGGAGAACAATTGTCCGACGTTTTCAAAGTGTGGATTCGTAATTCCGAATCCACACTTTACTTAAGATTCTTCGTTCCGAATCCACACTTTGTGACCAGTGTTAGAGATTCGTAGATCCGAATCCACACTTTTAACAATAGTGTGACGTCATAGCAATGGTTTAAATGACTATATACACACCTTATAGTTCACCAACGGTGCTAATAATCTGTGTGTATTATCTTCTGAATGATGTACGTACTCTAGCAAGTGCTGAAACAATGGGGTGAAAGTCGGGGGAAAAATCACTCGGGAGGGACTCGAACCCACGACCTCCTGCTTTCTAGTGCAGATGTCTTACCACTCGACCACCGAGCTAACGAATCGGTTGGCTGGTTCGAATCTGATGTACATATCAGCGGGTACCGCATTAACTATTCGTAAGATGGAACTTTGCGTCGGGTGGTGTAAATCCAAATAAAGACTTACACTGCAAGACAACTACCTAATGCAGGGGTGAAGCAAGTCAGTCTTTACTGGAGGGGGTGTCATGCCAAGAGGCACAGTTTCACTGTTGAAGGTCTGAGCACAATAGTTAGGACCAAAGAGGGGGTATGGTGGGGCTATTGAAATCGTCATATGTTTTGTGGCGAAATTGCAACTGTGGTATGCAATACGGTACATGGAAAACTTTGTAATAGTATAAACAATTTTTTTTTCAAAGTAGAGCTCCAAGCGAAGTTCGGAAGGGTGGCGACCCCCCCCCCCCCCCCCCCCAGTTTGGTTAGTTTAGTGTACACGCATGAGCAAGCTTAGTAGCATTCAAGATCTCACATCTAGTCTTAAGAGTCCTTCCAGAGAACACGTATTTCTGTTCCCCCAGACATTTTCCCCAAGGGACAGAATTACCATCATGATTTCACATGATGACCGAGGCTATTGTTTACATACAATCGAGAAAAGGTATTTGGTAATAATTCGGCAATTTTGTTTTTGATGTTTGCAAATGTAAAATATTTATTTCCTTCCAATTCAAATCTTCCTAAAACGTAAAAGTATTTGTTAATTGCAGAGATGAAAGGATCGAACTTGACAACCAGGCAAAATGCATAACAGCCAAGGGAGATTTGATGGTGGTCGGCACAGTCGGAGATGTAAGTCTGAATTCTCAATAACTTAGGGAGACTTGCAGACATCTCTAACAGTGTCATTAATGTGCCTGACTGTCTCTTGTACTCCTTAACCTTCCACAGATTTGCATGTTCAAGAATAAAACCAAAGTTGACTCGAAGGTGATCGGCTACATTGCCAATGCGGCCCACTTGAGTCCCATGGACTTTTTGGCTGTGGGCGGAAGCGTAAGTGTTCCTTCCTTTGAATAGCTTCTGCAATACATTTACTGTAAATACACCCCCACCCCCCCCCCCCCCCCCCCCAATGTAAATTACACTACTCGTTTAATTGCTGTAAATCCTGTTGGAGGGTATGCTCGTCAGAGGTAGATCGAATAACACGATACATGAGAATGTCATCGGCAAACATAACACAGCTAGATGACACGGAGTTGGACACATTGTTTATAAATAAATTGAAAAGAAGCCGTCACATAACACTACCCTGAGGCACACCTGATGTAACATCAGCCCATGGAGCGACAGCGCCCTGAAAGAGAACCCGCTGCCTCCGACCAGTCAGAAAGGACTTAACCCAATGCCACAAAAGACCCTGTGCATTGATTTCGGTTGCAAGCTTTTTCAACAATGTGTGGTGTTGCATCGTGTCAAATGCGTTCGATATGTCCAGGAACACAGCGTCAATTCTCGGAGGGCGACGTTCATCCAGGGTTGACGTCCAAGAGTGGAGGATATTACTTAATTGGGTCACGCAACTCCTGTGCTTGACAAATTCATGTCGGTTGGGATTCAATAGATTATACAAGTTGACATGATCAGAAATGGCAGATGAAATGATTCTTTCAAGGACTTTGCAGAGAATGGATGTAAGTGCAACTGGCCGGTAATTTGTCAAGGAGGTTTATTGACCAAAATGAACGCCGGTTGTCATTAGAGGAATATATATCATTAACATATTGCCAGCAAGATTTGTGGGTAAGCTTCTTAACATTGTTACGAATAACCTTGTACGAGTTCCAGTCATTCAACAAGCCAGTTCTCTTTGCTTTGTTGAAAAGTTGGTGTTTTCTATTGATGATGTGTTTCAGTTCTAGTGTGATCCGTTTGGTCACTCTGGGGATGGAGTCCTGAATAGCGGTATCCAACAGATCCACTACGTTGTCGGCTGACCGGGTAATATCGTCGGCATCAATGAACGCCGACCAGGGAACCAGGTGAATTAGTTGGCGTAAGTGGTCAAAGTCGCCGCAACGGGTCTGTAGAAAAGATCGGAGTGTAGCTAGTCTTGGTGGAGATGTAAAGGAGCGAAATCTGATGTGAATACCAAGATGATCTGAATGGAGAGGGTTCGGTACTGTGGTAACTGATGAGAAGCGGTCAGGGCGATCCGAGAAGACAAGGTCAATAGTCGCACCTTCCATTGGATCAGCGTGGTGGTCAGATGGTTTCGTGACCGACCTTACAAGCTGCTGAAGGTTGAAATCGGCAGATATTTCCAGAAGGTGAGATCAATGAGCTGCAGCCGGTCTTTGATGGTTGAAGTCCACGTTGAAATCCCCAACAAAGAGGCACCCATCGTAGTTATCGACGTGAATGGATTCCATCGCCTCTCTAAGTTTGGGCCAATAGGCAGCACTCGAGGATGGGACGATACACAAGACCGAGTAGCCAACTCTCAGATTGCAGTTTGAGAGAAAGCCACATGATGGGCGAAAGTACATAATCTGTTTGGAGTCAAAGATGAACGAACCGCTGTAAGGATACCGCCACCGCAGCGTCCCTGACAACGGTCCCTGCGGTATATTACGTAGTCATCTGGAAAACCAAGAATGGAGTCGTTGTCATGAGGAGTTAACCAGGTTTCAGTGAGGCAGAGAATATCGGCAGCTTGTGTAGAATGTAGATATATTTGCAGCTCGGGACCCTTATTGCGAATGCTACGGGAATTAGCAAGGAGACATGATAAATCGTTTTGTGGCACTGGATCAGAACGTGGGCCAGGGTTGGGGTAGACATCACCACATACAAATAGGGGAATTGAAAATGTTGCTGATGAGTTCTTGTAATACAGGATACGAGCCTTGCAGTAGCCCTTATGATCAAATGCCAGTTTGAGTGATACAGAGAAAGGGAGATGACATATCTGACATCATGCTGGGGTGGAAGGAATGGTTTCAGAAACAATCAGTGCCAGCCATGTCAAAAAGATCCAACACAATGACACCCATTGTTGCCAATTGTCCTGAGGAATGTCAGTGACGCAATCTTATTGTTCCTTACCGACTTGGGTCCACCCGAAAGATGTCCAAAGCAGCACAGACGATCCCAAAATGCTGTCAGATTTTTCACAATCATCAGAAGGAAACAGCGGTCTGATCTTGGTCCTCTGGTATCACTGATGTTATATTATATTAATAGCAAAGGATCACTCACATTCGGCATACAGAAATAAGGAACTTCGGGTTATCTCAGACACAGATGTAACAGAATGATGACCATAACACAGCACCTTCCTGGGGTTGTTTGAGTTCATTCCTCTCCAATGATATCACTACGTCAAATATTATGTCACCACATCTGAAAATTCTGAAAAGTTTTAGACTTGGGTCATAAAAAGTAGCATTTACAATTGAGTAAATCTTATTAATATCCATACCTAAGTTATGGTTTTACCAAAGTCGTGACCTCTCGAAAGGTCACCAGAAATATAACATGACCTATATATGGACAATTCTCTGTATAGCATGAACACCTTTCATTTAGACATGAATTGTGAAAAAAATGATGGGGTTGAAGAATAAATCTTACAAATAACTAAAATAACAGGTATAAAGGTCGTTGACCTCTAAAAGGTCACCAGAGGTCAGATATGATTTTTTTCACACATCCGATCGTTATTTTCCTGGTATGAAGACCTATGACATAGACTTGGGCCATAGGAAAACCCATTAATTTGATGCCAATGAACCTAAACAATACATTCTTGATGAGGTATTCCCGATGAATGGCAGTCATCTTGGATATGCTGCCATCTCGGATTTCATTTTTAATAATGCCGTGATGGAGCTGTGGATGTAGACCGTGATTTATCCAACTGGTAACACCAGTAACCTCTGGCACCAGACAAACAAATGCATTTTTTTCTAATTTGGGGGGGGGGGGAATGACCTTCAAAGCATGAATTGAATATAATATGCGATATTTGCACTGATATCGGACGAGCCAAAGTGAAATGTTACACTTGGACGATATTTGGTTGCTACATCAGGCAACCACGTTAGATCAATCAGTCATGCGATGTGGAAGAAATGTAGGTAAATGCCACCGTAGATTTGCACCGTAAAGATCACTTTCAAGGTCAAAGGTCAAATATGGTCTGAATGTTCATTCATTTGTTAAAAAAAAACATTTAATTGTAGTACAGCGGAGTTATCATTAACAAATTACCATAAAACATTTCACCTCCATGTATGGCGTTAAACCGCAAGAAGGGAATTTCACCTCAACCACTTCATGCTCTAAGCTATTTCCGCATAACTGAGCAAACAATATGGTTCTGGTAAAAGCCAAGTCAATCAACAATGTGGTAAAGAAAGGGGTAATAGGTCTCAAATATCGCTTAGTTGCTCTTGTATCTTTTTGTCTGACCAACAGGACAGCAAGGTGCACATTTTTGACGTTTCAAGGGACACATTGACGGAACTACATCAGCTTCCTGCTTCAGGAAACGTCGGCGCGGTGCAGTTTTCTAGCAACGGGACGCGCCTGGCCTGCGGTGATGAAAGCGGGCAAATCCTGGTCTGGACAGTCAGTAGATTTGGTGATCGGTCGATTCTTCTTCAAGTACGTACGATACCGGTTACTGGTTCCACGCACGCAAAATATCACTGCAAAGCGCGTATATTTAGTGGCGTAGCCTGGTTCCCAGACGAAATGATGCTGTCGACTGTTGAATGTTCAATAACCGACTTGGCGAAAACGTTTTCTATTTGTACACAACATATTGGTATGGGAATATTTTGAATCGCTAGCGAATTCTATGCGAGCACTCTGATTGCTTTAGATTCCAGCGTGTATTCTAGGCCGCTACGGAAGGTCATTCTCATTACTTCGAGGGTTTGTGCTTTGTGTTGTGTTACATTCCAAAATTCATTATAGGGCAAACACGACTCAAATAAATCAAGTATATCACAATGATACATTTTATTTCTATACAAAATTGACCAAGCTGAGGGATTTGGCCGTTAAAACGTCGCCTGTTCTGCAAAGATGTCCCGGCGTATTGAGAAGAACTCCCCATGTAACGGAATGAACGAGTCCTCATTTGCAATGCTTTGCGCCATTGGATCTCACCGCATAGATTCACTGCATATGTATTGCGCTGCACGCTTATATGAATATCGTTCCGAGAACGTATCCGTCAAGTCGTTAGATGTGTCGCAACCCGGCCGATTACGTACTAGTCTTATAACAGCCGTGCCGATGGAGTTCGACTGAAGTTCACAGACAAAATACGAATATATAACGACTTGTCATCAAGTCTAGACAGTCCAGGGTTTTGTGGTGAGCCGACCCTTTTCATATACTTCTGCTGGCCCTG
This sequence comes from Patiria miniata, assembly GCF_015706575.1. Classification (NCBI taxonomy): domain Eukaryota; kingdom Metazoa; phylum Echinodermata; class Asteroidea; order Valvatida; family Asterinidae; genus Patiria; species Patiria miniata. The sequence goes on from NW_024037048.1 coordinate 3,971,288, forward strand.
GAGGGACATCGCATATCGCAAACGTGTGCGCATACGTATGCGATGTCGCGAAATTTATCGCGAATGTGTGCGCACACGTATGCGATGTCGCAAAATTTATCGCGAATATGTGCGCACACGTATGCGATGTCGCGAAATTTATCGCGAATATATGTGCACACGTATGCGATGTCGTGAAATTAATCGCGAATATGTGCGCACACGTATGCGATGTCGTGAAACAATTCGCGAATATGTGCGCACACGTATGCGAATTTGTTTGCAATGTCGTGAATTTTATTGCATACCTTGTCGCATACTTTTCAGTAAAATTCCTAATGAACTGGGGAGTTGTAGCAGCTAGTCTGGAAATTTGCGCGCGCAAGTTTCAAACTTGCGCGCGCAAATTTCAAAGATGCACAAGTAGCAAGTTTGCGCTCGACAGTACGAGTAGTAACGATTGCACGAGGAACAGCGTGCGCGCGAAGGTTTATTAGTCAGACCTTATTTATATCTAACAGTACGTCTAGATTCCAGACTAGCTGCTACAACTCCCCAGTTCATTAGGAATTTTACTGAAAGGTATGCGACAAGGTATGCAATAAAATTCACGACATTGCAAACAAATTCGCATACGTGTGCGCACATATTCGCAAATTGTTTCACGACATCGCATACGTGTGCGCACATATTCGCGATTAATTTCGCGACATCGCATACGTGTGCGCACATATTCGCGATAAATTTCGCGACATCGCATACGTATGCGCACACGTTTGCGATATGCGATGTCCCTTCAGGGCCACCATATATACTACATACAAATATGTAAAAGTTGAAGTCAAGGGGGGGGGGGGCTGGTACCATCTGTCGATGGGGTTGCTGTTCAGAAACGACGATTATGCACACAAAACGGCCAATAAATAGTGCTTTTCAGTGCGATGCATGTGCGAAATTCAGTAAAAGGCACCTAAAACAGCACATGCCACAAAAAAGGGCACAACCTCTTTAAAAAAGGGCAGTTTTTCCAAAAAAGGGCACTTCTTCAAAAAGGGCACTCTTTAAAAATTATTGGGGAGGTATACCCCGTTTAAAAAGAGGCACTCGAATGAAAAAAAAGGCAGGCTTTACAAAATATGATGCCGGGAGTGTCTACAAGTTTACAATTTCCTCCCTCATCACCAAAGGAATCTACTCGTACTTTATCGAACGGAGCCTATATATGCCGATCCGTGTCCTTCACTTAAATCTATAGACTCTGCAGTCAGTTTCTGGCTATATGTTTTGAAGGACGTCTTTACCAAGGCGCAGAAAAAGAAATCAGTTAGAAGTGCGACCGCTTTTAAAACCAACGCAGAAGACTTTATTTTAACAAAAATAAAATGACAAGGATCTATATATGTCACTTATAATTTTAAAACAAATATTGAGTGGCTTGAAATTGTGAAATGGGAGGAATATTATTGCTCGTTAAAATCTGGACTTTTCCATTTCACTCAGCTTTGCCTCGTGACATGGAAAAGTCCGGATTTTACCCCGCGATGATATTCCTCCCATTCCACTCTAAGACTCTCAATAGTTGTGTAATATTATCAGCCAGGGAATTAAGGATGCCATCTACAAACCTGTTCCGATCAATCCGATGATTCGTTCCATCTCGATTGCAGGCTCTCACGTCAAAATCGTTTCGCGGTTTGCCATTCCCACGGACTTTCCCATCATTAACTCTTACCGCATGGTGCATCAAATTCAGGGGTGCTCATCTGGGTGATGTTGTCCTATAGCAGGAACGTGGTCTTCAACTAAGTATCTGTGCGTCAACCATCTGGAACTTTTAGCAGTTTTCAAGGTCCCTAAATCCTTACAGAAAAGAGTGGCAAACTGCATAATACTGGTCAAAACAGACAACTCTACAGTTTTGTCTTACTTGAACCGTCAGGGAGTGCACGCTGACGTCAGAGCTTTTGAGTTTGTGCATCCTTCTACACATTTCACTACAAGCCCCCCCCCCCCCCCCCCCCCTGTCTGGCAAAGACAACGTCATTGCAGGTGCGCTATGTTGAGGCCGTATGATTCCCTCAGAGTGGTCTCTCCATCCCTAACAGTGCAAGTTTTCAATACTATGGACACTTCACACATAAATCTCTTTGCATCTCATCTTGACAACCAGATGCCAACCTTCTGCTCCTACCACGCCCACCCTCAGTCTTGGGCAACGGATGCACTCCGCATGAGCTGGTCGGGGTTCCTGGGTTATGCCTTCACTCCAATCTCCTACCACGTGTCTTAGAGAAGATAAGCCAGGAGAGATGCAAGATAATTGCATACATTTGCTCCATTCTGACTCCTTGACCTCCTAATCCACCCGCCTATTGTCTTGCATAAACCTCAAGACCTCCTGATGCAACCAGTCTCCAAGGCACTTTATCCAGAGCCATACAGTCTCCATCATACTGTCTGGATGCTGTCAAATTGTGCTCCCGACCAGCAGGTTTTCAGAGATCGCTGCCGCCCTGGCAGCAAAGAGTAGACGGTATTCACCAAGAATACCTTATTGCAATCCTTACAGCATTATGTCAAATTGTGTTCCTAAGAAAATGTCAATCCCAATTTTGCATCTTTAAAGAACATTGCGGATTTCTTCGTCCGTTTGCATAATTCTGTCTTCATATTGGCAATTTGTGGCTGCAAATTGGCTATTGGGGTTATCAAAGAGGGCTTTCGGGATGGTCCGACCTGTGCCACAATACCCTGATCTCCCATCGTATTAAGGGTATGTTCGTCGAGAGATCGCCAATGAAGAACCTGACTCCATCTTGGGACCTTGATGCTGTACTGCACAAGTTGGCTAAAGACTTCTTTGAGCCTGCTGGGTCCTCTTCTCTTCATTATCTGACAGTTAAAACAGCCTTTCTGCTGGCAGCTTCTACAGCAGGTCGAAGAAGTGAACTCCATACTCTCTCCATAGCCGTAGGCTATTAGGCTGGGAACTTGAAGGCGTTCGTGCCAAATTCCAGAGATAAAGTGTCTCTTCCAGCTCTTGGGTTTGGCTATATCAGCGATTTTGCAGATAGCAAAGAAAAAAAATAACTATCCACTTTTACATCATGCTATCTGCGAGATGATCTCCAAGTGGACGGCCGGATGGGCAAACATAGATCTCGTAAAGCTACTGACCCATCCTCCTTGGAGCATAAGGTTGTCAGCTTACGGGTATGGCTTAACAGCTTAAATTGGTTTACTCATATGTCTTCCAATTAGGCGTTGTTAAGACATTTAGCCTCTGAGCAGTGTTGGAGTCGAGTCCTCAAAACCGAGTACAGAGTACTCCGAGTACTTTGGGGGCCGAGTCCTGGGTGAGTCCAGGTACACTGTGACGAGTCCGAGTCCAGAGCACCGAGTCCGAGTACATTCAAAGCGAAGCACTGGGCCGAGCCGGAGTACCTAAGTCCAAATCCGAGTCCCAGTCCGTGTTCGAGTACAATACCAAAAAAAACAAAAAAAACAAAAAAAAACAAATAATAATAATACATTGAATAAAATAGAAACAAACACAACGTGCAATCTAATCGTCTTTACCAACTGGTTAACACTAAACAACTTATATTAGTGTAAAAAATGTAAACATAAAACATAAAACAAAATTCATCAAATCAATGAACGAACTGGCACTTTTTGTTTTCACATTTCTTTAAAAAAGACACCAGAAGTATTGGCTATTTTGAGGAAACCTTTGAGCGAACATAAGAAACATGAGCTTGGCTGCTCCTGATTCACGAATCCTCAGTGTTACGACTTCGAATCTTAGTAACATTGGGGAAGCGTACGAGCACTCCAACACTGCTTCTGTGTCCATGCTGCATTATGTCCCCACCTTGCATTAGGGGTTGCTACTCTGCATATTTTCTGCAATAGAATCTCCCAAATCTACAAAGACTTTCTACTCTGATGAGAAAATACTCACCTCCGATACCATCCCCAAAAGAGAGAGATAGGTGAGATTTATCTTTGGAATCCTGGGACTTACAGGGTGTGTGTGAGTTTGTTTCTGCATTCAATAGCGGATGTTGAACAATAAAGGACAATAGGTGCCAACATTTCTTGAAGGTCCCGAATTTGGCGAGGTGTACAAAACATATAGGAGGTCTTCCTAAAAAGTTAGTACAAACAAAGGAGAGATAATAGGTGGTCCACGGGTGCAGGCAAATACACACTTGTGTGTGTGCGCGCGTGATTATGGTGTAAATTGAGGACACACACGTGCAACATCATCGATAAATCGAGGGCAGAAACCGAATCGAGGACTCCTTGGTTGAAAAACGTGTACAAAAGAGAAACCAATCAGAGCTGTTGTGAAATGAAAAGTTAGACTATAAACAAAGGAAAAGTGAAGCGGAACAAAAGAAAATTCTCGATTTACACCATAAACAAACGTGTATGTGTACAAGCATTACATTTACTGTGTTGACTTCCGAACAAAAGATGTCCACATAAAAATAAACCAGATAGTAGCGACGTTGTGTTGACTTGCCCACGTCCACGCGTTGCGGCTATGGGGTACATCAATTTCTAAAGACAGACTTGCGGGGTACCATTGTACTCCCTATTGTTGCCCTTTGTTCCCGGTGCCCCATAATGGCCAATATGTAAGGGTACCCATACATGTTTACGTTACATACCTAGTGTGGATATTCTTTTGTTTTCGTGTAGTTTAGAAAACCCTGTGAAAACATTTTTCTCACACTGTGAAAACTCTTTCAACCCAATTTTTTTCTATTCCCTTGTTTCTTTTCATTTTGCCATGCCTCTAAACCTGCTTTCCAGAGAGGGGGAAATATTGTGTGAGTGTGTAAACACCGGCAATCGTGGACCCCCTACTGTCCCTTATCCTCATTCCTTTGTGTGTACACTAACTTTTTAGCAACAGCTCTTATTGGTTTTGTACACGAATTTCAATCGTGGACTATCGGTCAATCGTGGACGTATTGTTTGTGCCGGCCTTATACCCTTTTGTTCTAGGTCCACGATTGCCGGTGTTTACATACTCACACAATATTTCCCCCTCTCTGGAAAGAAGGTTTAGAGGCATTTTTGGTTAGATGTATCGGTTGCAAAGTGAAGAGAAACACTTTAGAGAATCATAGAAACAAACTGGGTTGAAAGAGTTAACAGTGTGAGTAAAATGTTTTCATGGGTGCTCTTACATATTGGCCATTATGGGGCACCGGGAACAAAGGGCAACAATAGGGAGTACAATGGTACCCCGCAAGTCTGTCTTTAGAAATTGATGTACCCCATAGCCGCAACGCTATGTATTTCGAGATTTCTAAGGGGACAAAAGAGAACAAAAGAAGGGAATTAGCTGTATGCTTAGTGTATGAGTGCTAGTGCGTGTTATGGTGTAAATCGAGGACACCCACGTGCAGCATCAACAATAAATTGAGGAGGAACCAATCAAGGACGACTTCCATTAGAAAGCATACATGTACAAAACATATGGAAGTCTTCCTAAAAAGTTGAAGTACAAACAAAAGTGGGACAATATGACGTCCACGATCACGACTGGTTGTTTGTGTGAGTAGGTTCGTGGTGTAAATCGAGGACACACACGTGCAACATCATCGATGAATTGAGGTCAGGAACCAAATAGAGGACGACCTCGTTTAGAAAAAGTGTACAAAACCAATGAATGAGAGCTGTTGCAAAAAAAGTTAGGAGTATAAACAAAGGAAAAGGGAAGAGGAACATATACCATAAACAAACGTTGGTGTGTGGACATGTAAACAAAAGATGTCCATATAATGTAAGTTGTGTTGACGTTATGTGGACTAAGCCGTGTCCACATAACATTTCGCCCTCTCTGGAAAACAGGTTTAGAGGCATTTTCGGGTTAGGGTTATTCGTAGCAGAATGAAGAGAAACAATCAAGGAAATCAAAAACAAAAATTGGGGTTGAAAGAGTTTTCACAGTTTAAGTAAAGTTATTTTTTGTACCGAGTTTTCTTAACTACATGAAAACAAAGGAGTGTCCACTAGCGTATGTAACACAAACATGCGCGTGTGTGTGATGGCGTAATGCTCTTTTTGTTATTAATCGTCGGCGGAATTGCTTGTGCATGCGCATTAGAATTGCATTTATCGGAGGTGAGCATTTTCAAGTTAGCATAAAGAATCTCTTTAGATTTAGGAGAATTTTAGGCACCATTGGAAAGCTCTTGTTCCATAAATGTAACATTAAAAAATTCATTTTAGGGCATACACGACTCAAATAAATCAAGCATATCACAATGATGCATAATATTTCTATACACAATTGACCAATTAAGCTGAGTGTATTGGTCATTAAAACGTCGCCAGATCTGCACACATGTCCCTGACGTAATGAGATGAACTCCTCATGTAACGAAACGAATGAGTCGTCATTTGCATAGGGGTGCAGGATTGGATCTCACCGCAAAAATGCACCGCATATGCATTGCGCTGCTTGCATATATGAATAACGGTGCGAGAACGTAAGCGTCAAGTCGTTAGATTTGTCGCAACCCGGCCGATTACGTATTAGTCTTATACCAGCCGCGCCGATGGAGTTCGACTGAAGTTCTAACGATTTGTCATCAAGTCTAAATGGTAATACACTTGGGACCAGTCTCAAAGTACGGATAAGCTAATGACTTTCTGTTTTTTTAAGAACCTTTGTTCATTTCATGGATGCTGAGGAAAGCTGTAAGCTCTCAGGCCCTGTCACATTGTCACGCTGTAGCCTCCCGCGACAAGACAGTGCTGAGACGCAAGACTCGACGACATCGTGAAACCCAAACGACATCTGAACTTTATCGGAACGACTTCTTGAGCGTCTTTAGGCATCATACAGGTCGTGCATGGTCGGTAGTGGAGCCACGATTAGTTTCAACAGTTGAAACACATCGCGATGGTTGACAAAAATCCTAAACGGATCAAAGTATGTTCTCTGTCTGTACTCAAACGGTTGCGTCGTAACGGTGTCGTAACAATTCGTAACGAAATCGCAATAGTCGATACGAGGTCGGCAGTGGTCTTACAAGGTCGGCCAATCGTTTTAGCCGACTTTGATACGACCATTACGACGTGACATTCCGAAGATGACATCACTCTGTCTTTTTGGCATCGGTTTTTGGTATTTTGTGTCGGTACTAAGTCGGTTGCGTTGGTACTCTGTCGGCTCAGTCATGAAAAAAATCAGTTGAATGGATCCAAGTCTTTGCGAAGTCGTAGTGAAGTAATATTCGGTTCGAGGTCGTTTCGGAGTGGTAGTATTCGGGACGACATCGTAGGAAATTTGAATTTGGTGCCACTTTTCATACGTATTTTGTACGATGTTCAAGAAATGTTCGTGGTCTCGGCGGAGTCTTGGTCATTGGTTTGGGATGTGTGACAGGCTTTACTCTAGCTTACTCTAAATGCAAACACAGAATGTTGCTTAAGTGGTGATGCATTTCTTGGGCACTAAATATGCTAAGGGAATGTGCTTTACCAGTTTTAAACAAGTACGTTTAAAACCTCCGTCTCAATTCAAGTCACAAGCTTTTCAAGTGAATGGTAACGAAGGCATTCCTTTGTCACTGTTTAACCCCTGTTTCATGTGACTGGACTTGTAAAAAGACGTATAAAAGTACTTGTGCAGGACTCGACTACGACACAGATGCAAACGTTGCAATTTTCAGTGTCAACAAAATGGCCTACTTTCGATCCTTAATAACTCTGTTGTTTTCCAATAACCAAAATCTCAGATTATGTAAAATTGACATGATCATATAACAAATTTTATGGAGCAATTATTATCAGTTTTGTGACAGGACGATCAAGGACGATAGAGGTGTGCAATGACATCAGGGGTAATCCTGTTCCAGCAGAAGCTTCCAGTCGCTGCTGGAATAGGTTCAGCCCCGTCTCCAGCGCTGTATCGACATTGGAGGACGTCAAGTCGAAAGTGGCACATTCTGATAGTAATTTATTTTTTTCTACACGAAACGGATGAAAGTCGCTCCAAAACAAATTGTCATGCCTCCTTTACATGATCTGATAATTTGGTTTAATTCCATTGGAAAACATCACAGTTATTACGGATCAAAAGTGTGACTTTTTTTGGACACGTAGTGCATTCCCCGCCTTGATCGTAAACCCGTTGCCTTGGCTTGTCTTTAGGTGGTACGGAATTCCTGGTCTGGCCACGATAGAATCCTGTCGCTCAGTTGGAATCCTGAGGGCAAGCGCATTGCCACGGGAGATTCGACAGGCGACATCGGCATCTGGGATGTAGACAACCTTCAAGAAGGCAACCTGATCTTGGGTAACTTACTGTCGTTTTCTTTCCATGGAAAGTTTTGAAGAAACAGCAACTTGAAAATTTAGCACAAGTAGGTCATCAAAGTTTCCTTTGATTGTGTGCCTATTAATTTTTCCCCTCACACCTGCCCCTCCCCCTACTCCCCGATGTCACGTTTTTTATGCCCCACGGTGAGGAATTTTGGTCACTCAAAGACAGTGTTATCATTGCCGTACTGCATGGAAGGGCAATCACAAGTGCCCTCCACACAAGTAGGCTATGTCGGGGATGTCATTTAAATTTTGCCCGAGGGGTGGGCATTTTGTCACTTCAAAAGCGACAATCCCCACGTCTAGGGTGGGGCAGCCCGGGGAGGGTGGGAGAAACACTTGATAGGCGCATTGGTGATTTCGTTCGACAACTTTATAACTGATTTTTTTTATTCAATTCCCTCTTCCGTTTCCAAAACCTGTTCATGCTTTTTACATTGTATTTCAAAATTGTTACTTTACAGTGAGAAAATTACCTTTAACCCTCGCAGCAGCCACTGGGTTATACAATTCTTCACATTTTCCAAATATGGGCATAATTTTTTTTCAATAGGCCAATTACGCCAAGCTTCCATGTAATTCTCACCCCTACTATACACCACAAGCCTGTAGACTCCCATTGGCCAGACCCTAGCCACTCCGGAGTAAGGACTGTTGAAAGACAGAAGCCAAGATGGCGCCTAATGCCTTTGTGCAGTAATTGGAGATCTTAGTGGCCAACCCCTAAGTGCCGCCGATCCCTTTGTGTCAACCCCTCGTGCCGCTCAGACAGTTTGTAAACAATCCGTGGCCATGTAAATGACCCTTAATCTTGTGCATGTACAGGCATGCCAGGGTTATTGACCAAAAAGCACATGTGGTGATAAAATTCTCCACTTGGTTCCACCACGTAAATTTTTACTAGATCCCAAGTATTGACCCAAGAATAATAGATAACCGGATGTAAACGGACATACAAATTCTAAGATAACATAAAATGGCCATCTTAGTCTTGTCATGAACTCTAATTCACAATATATGGGGATTAAAATTGCTTTGGACTTGCAGGAGGGGGTTATTGACATAAAAAAAACTGGGTGGTATGAAAATCTCTATGTGGGTCCACCGCGTAACTTTTTTGGTCTCCCGGCTCTAAGGGTTAAAGAAACTGTTCCGATGATGCGACATTACATAGGTTATGTATAAAAAAAATCATAAGCATTCCAACATCAGGACTGCATGTAAAATTAGAGCATTAACCATTTTGTACATAAAAACAAGCATTATATTCACTGTGTGGACTTCCAAACAAACGATGTCCTTACATTTCATAACATTTTTTTTTACTTTATGTCTTCGGACAATAATTAAAAATCTATTTAAAAAAAGAATTGTACTGGTCTAGACAACAGTTTGTAAAAACTGTCATCAAAGATGTGTCAGACCACACGTATTGTGTGGAATTTCCCATGCACGTCCACACAAGGTTCCCCCTCTCTTGAAAACAGGTTTAGAGGCATTGGGGGTTAAAAAAGAAGAGGAACACTGAAGGGAATCATAGAAAATAAATTGGGTTGAAAGATTTTAACAGTGGGAGTAAAATGAGGTTTTTTCACAGGTTTTTCCTAATTAATTACACGAAAACAACAAATATCGACACTAGGTTTAAACGTAAACATGGATGTGTTATGTTATGTGTTATCTCACATTTAAAGACAGGAAAGAAGTCTCTTTGACTTAAACTTATGTCCACTTTTCTGATTTTTTTTTGGCATGCCAGAGGCCCATCCATTTTCTCCAGTCACTGCGGTTGCATGGCGAGACAACACCACCGTCGTGTCTGCGGGACACGACAATTGTATCAAGCAATGGACGGTCTAGAAGACATGGAGTCAAAGGTCATTCTCAAAAATCCATTGGGCAACAAACTAGCCATTTTTTGCAAATGGAAGGATTTGTTGATTGCTGTTATTTTTGTCCCTTAGCGAATATATAAAACCAACGAAAAAGCATAAACAGTTAGTCTAAGGATAAAAAATGGTTTTGCATATTTTTGAGAAACACTTGTGTAATACAGCACAAGAATTATGTTTAAATATTTTACTCCACAAGGATTGGTGCAAGAATTAGGCAAGCATTAATCAACATGATTGGTAAAAAAAAACCGGAAAATATTACTGCTTTTTGGGGGTACTTTTTTAAACATGTTTAAAATCTTTACATAGTGCAGGAGTAAAATTTGACACTACAGAAGCTATGTCAAGTTTACCCCCATAACGACCATGTTCTATTCTTACTGCGGAGTACAATTTTACCAAATATTGCCTATTTTTTATAATATATTAGTGTGCAAGGAGTCCATCGGTGGAAGTGGCATTAAGCGCACGCGTTCCACCGGCAAACAAGCGCAGCTAAGCCACTTTCATCAATACCAATGCTTTTAGGAAAAAAAAATATACAGACCATAAAAGCAAGTTCGTGCGCAAACAATCGTTGACCATATTTCAACTAACTTCATTCGAACAAAGGCTGGTTCCAATGCTGGTTACCCATAGCTGAGCACATGGCAGTTCACAACAGGGAACCAGGACCAAAAGGTTTCATGGTGATGTTTTGGCCATCGTTTGACTAGAAGCCGCCTCTCATAAGAAGTGCACGCAGCAAAATCTTAAGTTCCTGCTGATTTTGTTGAATTAGTTTATGATTCTCTATATGTTAGAAATGTTAGAAAGAGAGATTATAATAGTATGCCACAAAGATACTTTAAAGATACGCCTAAAAATTGGGCTTTTGGGGGCACCTTATGATACCTTTAATGCATTAAATACTACGGAGTTATATGTGTATGTCAATCTTTTTCCAGAATATCGAATCTTAAGTAAGTTCTTACCTGAGGCAAACGATTTGAAAACCTTCAGGGTTCTATGCGCAAACAGTAGGCGGCGCTTTTTGATCAACTTTGAAAGTTTCAGTGGAGGGACACAATTTGTGCACGTATGTCTTCGTACTCTTTTATGTTAAGTAGGCCTATGCTATTTTTTTTCAAATTGGGAAGATTGAAGCTTTGATTTTAGCTTCTTTAGAGCTTTGTTATATAGTTAGACGATAGACTTTTAGTTATCTTGAATGAAATTGCAGGGTTGTGGAAAACACTAAAGATATACGATTTTTAAAAAATTATGCTCCTTTTTCAGCTTTGATTTTGGTTGCTGTCATAGTTCCGACAGATGTTTATTTCTTTGTTATCTTGATAATAGTAAAAAATGCTGTATTTTTAATTGGTGTTCATCAGTTCATTATTCCCAATTATATAATATATTATACCAAGGGTGATAGTAGTGATATATACTTTAAATATTTTGAGGTTATGGACAAAAGTGAAACGGTAAAAAGAATGGGCGTTATTAAAGATAGTTTGACGTGTTTTCAAAGGGATTTTTACGTGACTTCCCTGTTTACTGGGATGCGACAAGTTTGCATTACAAATTGAAGACTGCTTTTAAGCAAAAGGTTTACTGGCATCTATTCTTTTTATACAAATGCAGTTTTACTTATCATGAGACTACATATTCATGTCAGCCATGTTACATATATAGAGCTACCAAATACGGCTAACAGCGTTTTGCCATCCAAATGGATAACCGGCTTAATTGTATTGCCCTTGCATCTGATTGGTACTAGGTTTCTCTTTGTATTTGTTTTTTTGTGGGAGATTTGAATTTGGTTAGCAAGTTTAACGCAATATGCAGTGTAGGAGCTCCGTGAAGTTTTCTCGTATCTTTTTGAAGTTGTTCAGTTTCACATTTTAATGGTGTTTACTATAGGTACAGAAGGGATAAAACAATATTAAACTTAAACTGGCTTATAGTTGTGAAGCAAGTATCTGAAGACTTCATTTGTGTGTGTTTCATTTACCCGATAGGAGTAGACTCGTTCTTTTTTAAGTACTGAAAATGTACTTGAAATGAGACCAAACACAAGTGTAATTCTGGGCTGAGTTCTTTATTTTTTACAAAATGATTTTTTTGGGGGGCGTGGTGTTGTGGGTCTAACCCTCCATAAATATTCTGATAACTTTTGTCCATGATTTTCAATGGACATTTGTCACCTGCCCCTACAAAACCTAGACAAAGTTGACAATTTTTTTAAAATACAAGGTGAAGTAAGTATCTGAAGAAACCAAACATCTGTCTGTGTGTCATGTACCCGATAAGAGTAGGCCCTTTTTTTCTGGTACACAAAAATGTACTTGAAATGAGGCCAGACACAAGTGTAATTCTGGGACCATTTACAAAATGTATATAGGCTAGGGACAGATAGCGCTTTCAAGGACCAACAACTGCACATCGATAACTTGAATTCACAACTCACATCTAACAACTGCGCAGTTGTTAAAACCTATCTTGTCGTAAAATATGTTTTTCAAAAAAGAGCAGTGACGCGACATGACTTATTATGCTGCATTTAGAGAGGTTGTTGGTTACCAATTAAGAAGGCGGCGACGATCATCGTGTTCAAAGGCCGCTTGCAGTCACGCAATGAATGGTCCAGGCTTGCAATCACAGTGCTTTAGCTATGGACATTCCCGAGGGATTGGAATGGTAATGGTCAAAATGTAGATCATTGCTCTATGGTTTAAACCTCCATTATTAATTCTTTCAAGCCCGTGTCTGTGATTCTCAAATCTTTTAAGACCTTTAGGACATTTGTGTAAGAGAAGTTGTGCTGGAGTTTCAGTGGTAATTTTGGGACAATATTATTTCTCTCACAAAGATGTCACAGGTTTTGCACCAAAATGGGAACATTTCCGTAACTGAAGTAAAAGAGTAAGAAAACACTTGAAGGGGGGGGGGGTGTTGTCCAACGTCGGAATATGCTATTTTCATTGTAGTCTTTCTTAGTAGTGTGGACATTTCCAGAATCGAACCTCTTCCAATAATCGTATGTTCGATCCTAAAGGTCCACAACTGACGATCGTGTACAAAACATATGGGAGGTGGGGGGGGGGGGTAGATTGAAGGTGTTTACACACTGGGGTACGTGTGTGTGCTCTAACCTTCTATACTCTTTATGGACCTGTGAACAAATTAAAGAGGTCGACAGGGTGCAGGAAGTGTTAATGCTTTGTGGCCTTCCCTACGTCCACACTAGGTTTCCCCTTCTCTTGAAAACAGGTTTAGAGGCATTTTGTGGATGAGTTCATGTGTCGCAAAATGAAGAGGAACATTCCAGAAAATCATGATAAAAAAATGGTTTGAAGAGTGTTCACAGTGCGATTGAAGTAAGTTTTTTCTTCGGTTTTCTTAACTACACGAATACAAAGGAATGTCCACAGTAGGTATGTAGGATAAGTTTGTGTGAGTTTGTTTCTGCATTCAATACTTACTAAATACTAGCAGTTATGAGGTGGTATAGTGCTTACATTTCTCTGACAAAATATCAAAAATAGATTGGCTATAAACTCGCCGGGAAAACAAGTTGCCCTAATACTCCCCTTGTTATTCACATAAAATTGAAGCTTGATTTAACGTCTTTCACAATTTGCTTTACTTTATTTCTTTATTTCTTTATTTTTCTTTTCTTTTTTACCTTTTTTTTAAGGGGGGGGGGTAATGGTGGTTTTCAGTAACTCGGGTTTGTCGGCGTATGAGGTCTTTTTATTGTCGTTCAACCACACATGACAGGATCATTGCTTGCTCACCTTTGGTTTTCAACTAGTAAACTATCACGTATTTCAATAACTTCTGTCGAATATTCTTATTTTAAATTTAAGTATTCGTTATCTTTAAAGGTCCGTTATCATGGTCATGTTTTATCGAAATATCTTCAGTCCGCATAGTAGTTGCTTTGTATAAAAAGATTCAACCAGTGAATGTATCTTTTGTCTGCGCAACCCCACACACTCTCCCTCTTAAATCCCTCTTCCAAAAACAAGTACACTCGATTGTCCCTCCAACACACTTTCACAGATGACTGCATTTTATTCCCAATTTGCACTTCAACAACAACAGCAACCCACACTTGAAATCCCTGCTCTCCAAAAGCTCGTATCAGTGAACATCACTCCCCGAAAAAAATAAGACCTAAAACACATGCCCCCTATACGGTACCCCAACCCACCTTCCACCCTCTACCCAAATATGGACTCACCGCTATAATTTATTTACACTTTGAAAAAAAACCCAGCAACGTACAGTGAATACAGTCACTGTAGTTTTTACGAACCCGAATATTAGTATCTGGCGTATAATTGCCTGTATATTTATTTTCTTCATAGCCTACTAACATTTCATTCACTTCTTGACACAAAGAACAATATTATTATGCAAGTGACGACTGTGTAACGGGGAGTGTGTAACAGAGCGCATGTGCGTAAAATATAAACTGAAAGGCGTCACAGTGCGAAGAAACTTGACTATATGTACATTAAAAAAGGCCTGACGATACTTATATATGTTTGTACATCTACGTGTAATGAAACATCACAAAAAAAGGCAAGTGATATAAAAGAAACAGATCGCCATTCTCACTCTGTCAGTAAATGGTAGGCCTACATATAGCAGATGATAACGATGCATACTAATTGTATTTCTACTTATTATTTACCACCTAATTATACAGGGTGTTTCAATAAAAAGGAAACCCAACTTTGAAGAACCAGTATGGACAGACTAAATGTTTACTGGCTATAAAACTGGTATCATCTGAAAGTGTAATCTCAAAGCTTTTCCAATGATACCTTGCTTACATTTTCAGGGTCATGCGTCACTGAGCGCCACTGTCATGAGATTTTGATGCAAAGTTGCAGTTGGTTCACTTTCATGTCAAACACAAAAGCCATGGTGTGCATGAGAATAAGTATTCAAGAAGAAGACACGAGTGCATAAGAAGAAACCAAAAAACAAGTCGGGTTGGTTTCATAACTGCATTTTATTGTTTGTCATGAATTCTCGTTTTGACCAAGCCACGTTCAAAACAATGTGCCATTTTCCCGAGGATTGACATTCAAGCCATTTCATAGACATTTCCGTAACAATAGGCACACTAGTGCCCGGTGGGTTTTTTGTTATGAAAGTGAACCAACTGCATTTTTGAATCCAGTTTTCATGACAATGATGCTCGGTGATGCATGACTCAGGAAACCTAAAGACGGTATCATTGAAAAGCATAGAGATTACGCTTTCAGATGATACCAGTTTTATAGCCAGTAAACATATCGTCTGTCCATACTCATTCTTTGAAGTTGGGTTTCCTTTTTTTTGAAACACCCTGTATGAAGCCTAATGAATGTTCATAAAATACAGTGCTAGTCAAGAGGAAAAATCGCCCATACCCACTGCCCTATGGCGCTGCAGTGGTGACCGCCGACTCTTTCACAAAAGCAAACGTCGAAATGCATTGTGGGTAACTCACCACTGTGATCAATGGACGCGCAGGTACATTCGATGCGCACAATGTGCGCATGCGGAATTGTTGACCTCGGTCCATCAGTTAATTAAACAATTGAATGTAGTTAAGATAAGTTGTTTGCGGCAGCATCATGTGGTAAATCTCTTTTGTGGGTACATGTGGTTCTGAAAAGAACCGAAGGGGACTCAATGTTTCGGACGTTATGCTCTGCCTGTCGTCAGGAGATACGTACAAGTACAGGTCCTGACGACGGGCAGAGCATAGTGTCCGAGTTCCTTCCGGTTCTTTTCAGAACCACACATACTCACAACAGAGATTTACCATATGGTGCTACCGACCGTAAACCACTTATCTTATTACCTTTTGACCATGCAAACCTTCGATCTCATAAGTCTAGAATGTATTTAGTAGGAGCCAAAAAATGAAAATTATAGAGTGATGTGTTTAGAGCGATTTTCTAGTATAACTACCTGTACGTCATTGTCTTCATAGTTAGTTATCCGTCCTGCACTGAAAGTGGGGTAAGCTTGACACGTACACAATATACAAAATGGAAAATAACAACCATACCAACTTTTTATGCATATTACAGAAAAACCAAAGACCGAAATGTCCGCAGTGAGAGGAAAGTGCAAGCCAGGGGTCTATGGAGGGCTTGCACAGTGCGCCCTCACATGAGAACATGTCGGCCTCTATACCATGAACTTTCTTTATCACCAATTTATAAATACCAGAGACAGTTTAATTCCTATCGGTCGAGAGCAAGTTACGAGGGTGGTTTTAAATCGCTGTTTGAACACCGCTGAGAAGTGTTTAAAACCAGCGAATAATAAAGGTGGCCCCTCAATCAAGACACACATAATTCTGCTTTTAAAAATGTATTCTTCACAAAGGTAAGTAGGTTTTGAAGTTCGAAAATACTATACACAATTTGATAAAGCAAATAATTTTACATCGGTTTTACTTTTGAGGAACAGACCATGGCTTAGTAAAAGACCAAGCCCCTACCCGGTATGAAACTAAATGCTCACATCTGCTCCACTACACTATTATTCACTTATTTACATAACATAATGTTTGTTCGAGATTCGCACGCATGTCCTTAATTGTTACTATAGGCCTACAAAGAAAATCCCATGTGTGATGGCCGCACCTTCATCTCGGCTTTCGGAAAGGAGTAGGACTGCAACTTCCAGGTGCCCCAAATAATGCCCCTTCCCTGGGCGTCACTTGCCAAGTAGCCCGGGGAGGCCACGAAAGGACCGTTCAGATTAGAGTGCTCGCAGCTGTGATACCACCAGGCACCCATTGTGTGCTGGGCACAATGTCTGCCAAGGTCGATGTCGTTGTCTTGATCTTGGGTGGACCACATGTACCCGTTGTGTGGGCCCAGAGAGTCACCTATAAAAAAAGAGGCACAATATTTTGGGTTTTTTGGAAGAAAACTCTTCTAACAGGGACTGGGAACCAGACTAATTTGCTGGTCACAGTTTCCCGACTATGCGCTGTATTTGTACACGAGCCGCAAAGCGAGCAGTCAGCGCGCGGCGCTCGAGCCCTAAATATCGTACGGACGAATAATGACGAACGCCTTCACCAAGGCTATATTAAGGTAGGGTGCAGGATGATTACCAATTTTCAGACTCGTATGACTCGTGACTATAATGCTTTGTATCCGCAAGTGCCTATTATATGTGAGCTGATTCGGACGATATGCAAAAAAAACTGCGTCTTGACCTCGACATTCTGACCTTTCACAATCATGTGGTTGCGAAGGGCGATTTCTTAAGGTTATATAACACTTTATTTTGAATGAAACTTCATGTACACAGACATGTTTATGTTGGCGGGTGAAATTTTTTAAATTAATTTCTCCAGGAGTTATTTCCTTTATAATGACCCAAGTATGTGCTAAAAATCGTTGTGATATGTTCATTACTCTTCGTTGAAATTGGAAAAATAGGCCTGGCTAAGTGCATTTTTGAAAGCTGTAACGCTGACGTTTGCAATAGCCGTCAATCTTTTCAAACCTCACGAATATTAATAAGGTATCTATCCATTATGGTGTGCAGTGAAAATTTGGAGAAAACCCCCCTTCACGAGTTGTATTGATAAATATCACCCTTTTTGCCGGCTTCCATCGGTCGATACCGAGACCCACGTCAAAACACGCCGAGTGACGCTCATGAATATAATCTACCATCGGTCAACCGTAGCGCCTACAGCAGAAAATCGTCGTCCAAATTTTCTATGGAGACAGTTCTAGTTGTAACAGATTTAGCAGAAATTCGGAATATACTTAGAAGATATAAGTGTTCAACTGAACGTGAAATAACAAATTGAAGAAATTCCTACAAATCGATATAAATACATAGATGTGGGGACGTTTTCGAACGATTTCTTCCAGACTTGAAGGTCAGCTATACCAGTAACCAGTACTGACGTTTCGGCATCGATGACGGAGATTTTTTCACTGACATGAAGTTTAGAATTTCTTTTTTCTCTTATATTTTTAACATTTCAATCATACTGAGCATATTTTCTGATAAATACAACGTTCAAAAGGCCATGTTTTTGTGGTGCATGCATTTCACTGCTCTGCTATAGCGTCTAAGTACGTAATCGGATTAGCTTTCCCTAATAACAGCGGACGCTTTGCCTTAGCAACCGCATGCCTGTTCAGCGGGCGCTTTCTATATAAGGTCTTGTCTTGGATATCCATAAATAAAACCCATAGACAAGACATCATTACTCTTTTTTACACTGTGAATTCCGAGCAAGGCAACGATATGTTACGCGATGAGCCGGCCAATTACGGTCGTGTCTAAAGGTTTTGTAAATCTATGCGCGACCAGCCGTCGTATTTAAAAAATAAAAACAACTCTGCATCGCAATCGTTAATCACAATCTTGGTCCAGATTTGGGAATGAAATGACGTCACGATTTAGTAAAGTCGACCCCGATTAGCTGATTTGTGCTGGGTTGCATAAATTTGCATTCTCAGACGTTGGACCGGAGACAGGGCTACTTTGACAACGGGTACTCATTCAGACTACTCGTACGTTACTCAGACTCGAACTCGACCCTACGGACTCGGGACTCGATCAAAATTACCACAAATCCATTTTTGTCCAAATAATTACAAATAACATTCTGAAGACGATCCTGATCCTCTCCTAAGCAAGGGATACAATGTGTACAGTGCAGATCTCAGAAGAGCTGCATCAAAGTACTGTAGATGTAACACTGCGCATGCGGCTGGCCTGCTTCCGATGGAGAAATCCATGTGTCGAAACATAATCAGCGTCCGTCTTGATCGATATTGCGTAAATGGAAGATTTATAGTATTCGGTACCAGTTTATCCTGTCCAGACACTGATGCATTGCCTTATTTGACATGTTATACATGTATTTCCAGTTTATAAATCAGAGAAAAACTGTAAAAAAAAAAAAAAGACCTTCGACCTTCCTGGCCATGAGCGTCGTGAGGGGGAGAAGGCAATGGGGCCCTTCCCCCCCCCCCCCCCGGATAAAAAAGAAAGAAAAAGCGGTGTGAAGTAATATTGTTGTTCATTTATTGGTTGGGGTGGGAAAATGTTCTCCTGCCCACCCTCGAAAAAGTGAAAAATGCATAGAGAATATGCTCGAGATGTACAGGGATTTTTTTAAGAGAAAATTTGCTCTGCACCCCTCTAGACAAAAATCCTGGCAACGCCCATGTGCATGACTCGGGACTCGGACTCGGGACTCGGTAAAAGTGACTCAGACTCAGAATCGGACTCGATGTTTGGTGAGTCGAATGCAAGTCTGCCAATTTCTAAATGGCAAAATAACAACTGATGACAATACTAGGCCTACTCACCGATTCCCGAACTTCCGGAGAATCCGCTCACTGAGAGACGGTACTTGTCAGCCTCGTTTGCTATCGAAAAATGCTCGTAGCTGCAAAATCAAGTTGAAAACATTTACATTTTCATTGAGTTCAGGCAAGCGTTCTTATTTCTACGGCATGCAATCGTGTTTTTTTCTCTACAATCTAGCTTTGGGTGGATTCCAGCGTCGTGCATAACAGAATAATACTCTCTTTACTCCTATAAGTCAAGACTCATTCAGGTTTGGTTACTTTGGCGACAGAACCATCCGCCTTATCCGAGCTCTACGATTCATAGAGACGTTTTCTTAGATAGAAGCCTCTTGTAATGACTACTATAGGTTTCCCGGCCAATTTTACAAAAATAGCATTCAAATTCATCTTGATAGTGGCCAATTTGAAGCGAAGTAGCGCCCTGCTGTCATTCCCTTGGTCCGTATTAGATTGCAGGCGTTCAAATTCGCTTTAAGACCGGACATTTCTAGTTTGTTTGGTTTAAGGTTATTTGCATGAGATTCTTGTTTTCGTTTTCATTTCCGCGCATTCCATTTAGCACTTTTTTCATTCAGAATAAAAGACGGTATACCATGCGAGTCTTTTCATTTCTTTCACCTTTTCATTATTTCTGCTTCATGTCGTATTACATGTGTGTGTTTCTGGCCCCTCCTCTTGGCAGGCTTTGCCGACTGCCAGATCTCAGATATGTTGCTACAATTGACCTGGCAGTAGATATCTGTTTATGTCAACATTGTCTGCAAGTTCAAGATAGTCTTGGGCATCAAACGGCCACGGTCTGAAACGTTGAAATTCTCATGTAACGCCCATGAGCTGGCATATTGATATTTCTAGTGCTTCAATCTAATAGTTTGCATGGTGATCTGAGTAGTGGCAAAGTCTTGTGGGAGACGGGTTTTTACGTCTATATTTCCAAATTGGAACAAAAGTACTCCATCTTATTCTAACAAACGACGGAACGCCATGGACCTATTTCGAACTACTTTTCACATATGCTTGCTTAATGGTGAATTCGAATGACCAAACTTACACAGCTGGAAGCTCCGGCGAACTTGGATGCTCGTTTATGCAATTTTAATTTGAATGCCCTATTGTTGAAATTGCATGATTAAAATGTGAAATCGCATGCTTCTAATCATCGAAATTGATTGGTGATTTTAGGTAATTGAATGTTGATCTCAGAGTCAGCGTGCATTCAAATTCGTGCGAAAATGGGTGATTGGTCGCCAATTTGGCCGCCAAATCTGTTAACTTGGCCGGGAAACCTATAAAAACCTTCATACGTCTCAAGAGTAATACAATTTGTACTTCGGTTTCAATATTTTAAGCGTTAAAACCCAAACCACGTAAATACAAGTTTCAGCGTGTTTACTTGGCATATCTTATCACGAAGTCCCAGCTCTCCATCTTCACTGTCAGTTGATACGAAGACTGATTGGTCAAGAGATGCAGATCGTCGTTGCCAAACCAAAACTCGTCGGCTGGGTCGCCAAACCCTGCCTTGTAGTCCGCCCAGTAAAGATAGAAGTCTCTACTGCCATCAACTCTACGTTGAATAACCTACGAGTGGTATAAACCTCAAGTTAGGGTGTGGTTTCTAAGTTTCAGTCAAGTTCTGGTATTCTTAGGTCTCAAGGTCTATTTTTTCCAATTTAGTTCCGATTCTGAGGTCTAGGTTTAGCACTTGGTCTGGTTCTCCTCGTTTTGACTCTGGATTTGGGTCAAGGTTTGTCACTTTGTCTAGCTCTGATTGTGGTACTACTAGTTCTTAGTTTAGGTCTATATGGTTCTGATTCTGGTCCTGGCTCTCTTGCTCCTTAGTTTTGTTCTTTGAGCTTGAACGGGTTCTGCATTTAGTTCTATTTCTTGACTCGGGTTGCTGTCTATATAGCACTACGTCTGGCTCTGATTCTAATTCAGGTTCTTGGTTTTGTTCTAGGTCTGCCACTCTTTGTCTGGTTTTGATTGCAATTGATCTTGTTTTGGTATAGGTCTAGCACTGGTGTGGTTCTGATTTTAGTTCTGTCTTTCTTAGTTTCTGGCTCTTTAGTTCTGGCATCCTTAGATTTGTTTCAGGTCTGGAGGTTAGTCTTGGTCTGATTCTGGTTGCATTTCTCGGCTTGGGTCTAGGTCTAGGCTTTAAGGTTTGATACTGAGTTTCAGTCTAGGTTTCAGTCTAGATTGAGGTTTAAGTATGCCGGTTCTGAATTCGGTTCTTTTCCATGTCTCCTCGCCCAGAGCTGTGTCAAGCGAAGACTTACCGTCCAGCCTCCGCCGACATCATCCATATCACAGTACACCTGTATGGCCTGGGGCTTTCCCGTCACGTAGATGTTGTATAATCCGCTGGCAGTCTGTCCTTGTAACTTGTGGTCCCAGCAATCTTTAGGTACCGATTGAGCTGGAAACGTCGTTTAAAGGATGAAAGGGGTGGAATAACTATACGCTTTCGGATATCGTCACCGACACCACAAAGTAACACTCTACCGTGTTAAAGCATATTTTTTTCGATTTTCAGTTTTTTGGATTTTTAAACATTATTCATCAAGGCCTACCATTGCACGAAGTTTCAAAGCTTCAAGAGCTTTACTTTAATAATTACGCTAAGTATCCATGGCAACTTTTTCGCAAAAGTGACAATTTTCGTTTTCACGAAGTAACACTCAAGTTCCATTTTCCATTGCAATGCATGGCGCGCACTTTGCTCATAAGTGAGCAAAAACGTTTTCACGAAGTAACACTCTTCTTCTAACAAGTTGTATGAGCGCGCGCGCGCTGACCTGAAGTTGCACTTTCCTCGTGTTAAATACATTGAAGAGTGTTACTTCGTGAAAACGAAAATTTTACAGTTTCGCAGCTTTTTCGGTTTCACGAACTAACACTCACCTTTTTTCTCTTATTTCTTGTTTATTTAATACACAAACGAGTGAAAAACAGCAGATTTAATAAATTCAATTCATCAAGTGTCCACAACGAGAAACCCAACTGAAAATACTCTGTCGTTTTGACGCAAAGTGTTGTTTTAGAAGGCGTTCAACTTTAGTTGCCGTTTTCTCCGTTGCTAGTTTTTACTGGTATGTAGATGGGTGTTACTTCGTGGTGTCGGTGACGATATATTACAGAGTGAACATCACGCAGGGAAGTATCTCATGCAGTCAAATGAAATTTGGCAAAGACACATGTTTTGGATAAGGTGATTAAATTTCAAAATTGAACAAAATATCAAAACATAATTCGTGCAATACGTAATTATAATGTGTCTCCTTCCTTTTGAACTACATTGTGTCTGTCTAAATATGCACATCAATTTTTTAAGCACAAGTCTTTCGGCCGTGCATCACCGCGAAGCACAAGTTTATAGGCTCCCAAAGCCCACCTTTACGCGTGACAAAGTACCTTCATATTCCTTTGCAGACAATTTCATTTGTACGAAATTTACTAGGAACTAAATAAAATGTACTGTATAGGTAAAATAAATCATTGATAAGGAGTTAGCCTTTTTGAGACATGACAGAAAAAATCGTGAGCGAGGATTCGTTTGGGTAAACTCGAGTCCTTGTAGGCTACTGTGCATGTATTTACCCAAGCCGAATAGCGCCATCCTATTTTGTTTACAGTATCTCAACGGCTAATGAGATTGAGTTTACTCTCCCTGTTACCTATACTTCTTTGTGACCAGAGGCAAATAGCTTGCACTGACACACAATATGATGACCAAAACCTGGATTTGAACGCAAGACCCAATAATCACAAGTCACAAATCCTGACTACCATGGACAATATACCCCTCTTTATCCAGAAAAGGCGGGTATACGTACACGTAAAAACCAATGTTCTACAAATTAAACACACTCTTTTTACCTGACACGGGGCGTAACTTCATCTCGGCAAACTTCAGTGATTGGGAGACGGTCAGCCATGAGCCCCATATGACGCCCTGTGCGTTCTGGGGGACGTTGGGGCCGTTTACAAATGGCCCGTTTAGGTTGCTGGACAGGCAGGCAGTATACCACCAGCCGCCGAGGAACGACTGAGCGCAGTGTCGTGGTACGTCCACATCGTTGTCTTGATCCAATGTAGAGAAGGCCATTCCGTTCTGATAATTCATCGAATCATCTGCAAAAGAAGATTGTGGGCATTATTAAGATCTATAGACCTTACTTAATTTTGAGCTCCCATTGGACGGACTTGCTTTTCGACAAGCTTGTCGATATTGTGAAGTACGTAGCCTATGGACCGTATTCACGAGAAAGCATTTTGTCGTGTTCCCTTAATGTATTTTGTCAAATGTGAACTGTCAAATAGGATGGTGCCAGACTATTTAAACATTCTAGCCTCACTTTCATTTGTTTTAAAATGTGGCTTAAAACTGGTATTAATTTGTGACATACTTTATGCCATTTTTCATTTCTCTTCGTATGTACCAAAAATACTTACTTTATTGTCAACTTCGCATCCGATAGGAATCCTGATTCAAATTAGCAGGTAAATGGATATATATCGTGTAGTTGGTCTTGTTATTTCCAACGTGTATTACGTGTTCTCACGTTAGTTGTAACTATAACGTCCACACCTCAATAATAAACCTTTCCTTTCCAATTTGCTCATATTACTATGAATTGAGATACTGCATATATTGTAAAATTTAACCTTTCAACTTTGAAAAAAATAGAGTTTTCGTAACTCACGTCGTGACGAATTTATTATGTTTATACTCCAGACACCACGTACAAAAACAAACGCCGATGTAAAGTACAGGCAGGCACCAGACTTATCCTCAATTTAATACGTATCCAAAAAAAAGATACGCAAATGATCCAATACCAGGGTGAGAGAGCAGGTAGTGATGGCAGCGTAATGATCGACACCCTGGAAATGAGGTCGACTATAACTGCTCTTTGACATGCCGTTCGCGTAATTTGAAGGCTGCTTGCTCGCTAATTGGCACATAAAGACTGGAAGCCAATTTGGTTCGCCTAGCATCACGCGTGCTTTGTACTGTGTAGCGTTATATACTTTGAAAGGCCGCTCCAAGCAAATACCGAAGCCGAAGCAAATGTGACGTCATGAAACGTTGCCGGAGTTAAAAGGTGTTCAGTTTTTGCGAACTTGCAGCAAGACTACTTGCCGTGATGTCGCGATAAGTATGAACCGGACTTATATTAACCGGATTGTTTGCTGTTGAGTCCCGTGTGCTGTTGGGTTAACTATACGCGTGGCCGCATCCTGACATCCTACTCATGTCAGCACATTACTGACAGACTCCCGTGCGGAGCAACTCCATCGGCTCCCCCGGCTCTGGTCCACAGACTCCGGTGCGGAGCAACTCTGTCGGCTCCACCGACTCCGCTCCTCAGACTCCCGTGTGGAACAACTGCACCGGCTCCACTCCATTGACACGTGTGCGGAGCAACAGCTGTAGACTCCCGTGAAGAGCAACGTTACTCAACCGGCCACCGGCTCCGCCCCATTGCCTTCCGTGCGGAGCCACTCCACCGGTTCCGCTCCATTGACTCTCGTGCGGAGTAACTGCACCGGCTCCGCTCCATTGACTCGTGCAGTGCGGAGCCGATCCACAGTCGGTATGAATGTGTGTGTTACGGGGCTGTTTTCCATCGTGGGCCCTGTTACTTGTGTTGGTGCAGAAGACACAGGGTGTCTCCGGACGAAGCCCCACGCATGTTGCATCGACAACTCGGCAGTGTTCTAAATGGAACAGAGCGCCTGTTGTGCCGACGCGTGTACAGTGCGGGTCGATTCCCCATGAGACTCGGCACTAGGCGTACTGGCAAAATCATCCCGTGGCGTACCAAAACGAAGACCCACCACTGCCGCATCAACAGGCACAGCCCGACAACGCTCCGAGTGGAACGGAACGTCTGCCACGCCGCCGTGTTCAGCGCGGAGCGGTTCCCCGTGGGACCTAGCATGTAGGCTTAGCCGACTCCCCGAAACCCTGAAAAATTACAACTCCGAGTCATCCAACGTGACGAACGTTTTGCTGGCCATCTCACTGTATCTCATGGTGTATTCATGGCAAAAAACACCTTAAAGTTCTACCTGTTTTTTTCTCCTTCAGACATCCCACCGCTGCCACCAAGGCACAAATGCAGAATACCCCGCCACTCGATCTATCCACCTCGTAGCCGGCTACGAGGTCACGGTTGGTTGACCTCAATAAACATTCTCAGCGCTACTTGTATGTACTATGCGTCATGCTCCATTGCACTCCCACTCCGTATCCGCGTAGCCGCCAACAGGGTGGTTGGTTTGGACTTAGAATTTTTTTCAGCAACTCCCATTCCTTTTGTGTTGCTTCGTTCTCACATAATGGACCCCCACATTCCTCAGTATCCGCGTAGCTGGCATGGACTTGAATTGTTTCTTTTTCCAGTGATTCCAACCTCGTAGCCAGAGAATGTAGGGGTGTATTTCCGAGTGGCGGGGTATTCTGCAATTACTCCGCCACCGGCATAACGTCAACCGGATCCTGGGTTGTCACACACCAGACGAAGGAAACCCACAGATACTATTCTTCAGGGTTTCGGGGCTCTAAGCCGTTTATTCTTGCCACTTTCTTACACGAGGCTCTTTCCATTTTTACAACTCACAACAAAAAGACTTGTTCAAAAATGTCACACTACTGATTCGGCGCAGTCCAGCAACGGGTCTCCCTGGCCAAGCAGCAGGGGTCCAAACGCTACGGTTGTACCGTGGGTCCGTGCTGGCGCCCTCTGCCGGCGACCCGGCACCGACGTTACAGTTTCTCTTCATTTTGCCACGGATAAAGCTAACCCTAAAATGCCTCTAAGCCTGTTTTCTAGAGAGGGGAAAACACTGTGTGGACGTGAGAAAGTTCACACAACGTCGACGTCGCTGCTACTAGGGTTTATGTGGACCTCTTTTAAGGACAAACAGTGAATGTAATGCTTGTACACGTTTGTCAATGGTGTAAATCGAGGTTTTCTTTTGTTCCTCTTCCTTTTCCTTTGTTTATACTTTATCCTTTTTCGCAACAGCTCTCATTGGTTTTGTACACGTTTTTCAACCTAGGAGTCCTCGATTTGGCTCCTGTTCTCCATCCATCGATGATGTTGCACGTGTGTGTCCCCGATTAACATCATAAACAAACGTAGTTGTAAACATTTTCAGTCGTAGACCCCTATTGTCCCTTTTTTGTTTGTACTAACTTTTTTAGGAAGACCTCCCATAAGTTTTGTACACGATCGTTAATCGTGGACCTTCGGTCAATCGTGGACCATATTGCACTCTATTGCCCAACGTACACACAATGTTGTCTAAAAGACCGTAGGGGTCACCGAAGCATGGTGAGTAGGAGTATATAATTATTATACTGAATCTTTTGCCCACACAGAAGGGCCGATGTATGGCGCTTATTACACATTGTATGAACTTATGACTAGCTGAATGCGTACAAATTCGTATACGTCTTGCAACGAGACTCAGCGTGGATGCTGCGCTATGCTCCTTTCAGCGTCCAATAAGTGATGCCCTGCATTTCGACTGCTGATGAGGACGTTCAAAGGCAGTCTTGGTGAGTTGAGTGAATCAAGGGCGGATCCAAGGGGGGGGGCCAAAAGGGGCCATGGCCCCCCCCCAAAAAAAAAAAACGAGACCAATTTTTTTTTTTTAATGTGACATCGCAATAAAGGCAGGCAATGAGTACACCACCATCTTTTCCTCAAAAAAAACATTGGTTAAAGTGGTCAGGAATTGCCTCAGATCGCACCACAGAGCATCTAGAATCCAAAAAATGTTCGGGGCCCTTAAGCGGGCCCCGAACCCCACGCCGTAATTTTTTTGACCCACTTTTTGGGGGGTCCCAAAAAAATTTTGGCCCCCCCCAAAAAAAAATTGTGTTCTGGATCCGACCTTGGAGTGAATGATAGAGTCAATTAAGGGCCGGTACGTCTCAATAATTTATATACGGGACGAGTTTCGGACAAGTTGCAGACTTGTATCGTGTACAAGTTGCGGACATTGTATCGGGTATAAGTTGCAGGATTCTCAACAAATTCCCCTCAATCTTCCTGCAATTAAGTATTGCGTCGTAGAGCTGACAAACTGGCGAATCGACCACTTTGGCGATTTTGAGATTTTGTTATTTTTGTGGTTTTAAAGGCTGATCTTTCAAGTATTTATTCCAAAATTCTTAATTCTTGTCTGGATTTTGAGATTCGGAGTCCCTCCTGTGACGAATTAGTCATAACAAACAATAGGCCTTCAGAATTTTAAATAGTGTCGAATACGAAATTTTAATGGTAACCATCTAATGTAAGGTGTGCTTCAAAGTACCAACGCATATACTACTGTGGTTATCAAAACGTCACGTGACTTTTTAAGACTCAATTCATTTTCTACTTATCTATTATGATCAAAATAATATTGCACGCTACATGTAGAATGCATACAATTTCACTAAAAGTTAAACGAACTACATGTAGTTTTGCGATATGTGTTTATTTGATCGTAAAAGTATTCGTCAGTTTGTTTCAACAAAATCTCCAATAGCCAGTCGTTCTGTTTGTTCACAAGTTCACAACTCACTTTCGCGCGCGCACTGTATACATCGCGCACGCGAAAAGTTGTAATCAGACAAACTGACGCATACAAACACTGTGAACAACAATCAGCTATGGGAGATTTTGTAATCTGACAAACTGACGAATACGTTTACGATCAAATAAAAACATATCGTATAACTTATCTGATGAAATAAGTTTATCTGAAGGATACTACGTTTCCTATTTCAATTCGAATATACACCAAAAAGGGTTATTATCGAAACATTAAGGGTTTTCGCTTTAATATTCGTCGGTATGTCAGCTTTGCGAATTTGGTGAGTCAAGCAGGTTGCTAATGAAACATTCCTTGGAACATGCCCGGGACAAATACAGAGCTTCTTCCGGACAAAGTGAATGATTCTGCCTGCACTTTCTCCGGAAATCGTCCCGGATGTGGATTGAGGTGGGCCCTAAGAGCTCATGGCAAATCCCTTCACAATTCAAGGCACACAAGCAATGAATGCACAAACCTGCTACATAGGAGCCGTAGAACAGGCCAACGGTCAACCGGTATTTGTTAGCTTCGTCAGCCACGGTGAACAAACCGTACTTGGTGTAGGTAGTCTGCGAATAGTAAGACTGCAGCTCGATCCGCAGCTGATAGTCCTGCTGGGTCGTGAGCTCATGGAGGGCGTCGTTGCCCAGCCAAAAGTTGACGGAGAGGTCACCAAAGCCAGCTTTGTAGCTGGCCCAGTTCTGGTTAAAATCTTGAGTGTCATCAATGCGCCTTTGAAATACCTGATGGGAATTCGAAAAGATGGCAAAAAGCTGTCTTAGCAATTATTGTATATACATTTATTTATGAAACTTTTAATAATTTAAACTGAAAACCCCTTCCTTTTAATTCCAGCTTCGCCCCGAAAAAGGACAAGACCCAGGATGATTTTTAGCCTGTTTTTGAAGGATCTTACACAACCAACATCAAACTGCCAGCACTTGAACACCTTTTGGTGAAAATTGCAGGTGCCATGGAGCTAAAATGTTTTATCTCACGTCTACGTTTATTCAAACTATGAAAAACGGAAAACGAATGTTACAAACAAAACCCTCAACACCCAACATCTCATTGATGGGTTTTGTTAAACCAGTGACCCAGGGCATTTGCGTATCAAGAGGGTGGGCAGGTGGCACAAATTGCCCCCCCCCCCCCACTCCATGCAGATTTTTGTGAAAGATATTTGTTCAGAAACTATTTTCATCAACGGTTACAGAGCTTTGACATAAAACAAATTTACAAGCCAAGCTCCAAAACCCTTACAATGCGACGTGAAAAGCGCTGTATATTATCCGGTATGCACATTAGTGGTCAGTTTTGAAGTGCGCCCCCATTTGGAAGATAGGTCCCCCGGCTGCGTAATTTTTATTCCTAGGAGGGTTAGGGGCAATGTCATGAATAATTCATGTATCCATGAGAACGGACAATGACATCAACAGCATTGTTGTTAGTTACTCAACTAGTTACAATACATTAAAGCATTTTAAAGAACGGTTGTCGTCGAGCTACCACACAGTAGCCTAGTGGATGGCGAGATGAGCTATGGATACAAAGATCCCTGGTTCGAATCCACCTCGTCGCTGCTCATTTTCATCAGCTATTTTTCTTCTCCAAATTTATCACTGAGATAATTTTAAATTAAGGGAAAAATAGAACGAGAACCTAAGTCTTGCAATGATTCAAAGGAAAAACTGAATTATTCATGACATTGCCCCTAACCCTCCTAGGGAAAAAATTACGCCCCCCGGCTTTTTGTTTTTACGGAGGTCAAGAGTCCGGAAAAAAAAAACATGTCTACATTTCGTTGCCCCCCCCCCCCCCGACAACAAAAGCTGGATACGCCACTGACCCCGGGTCACCACTTCCGCCTGCGCATGTCATGCGCACGAAACGTACAATGATTATAGTGGTAAGGTACCAACAATGCTGGACATCTTCGCTTTCTTCCCCAATTTAGCTGAGATTAGCGGTCACCGCTGCCCTCAAGTGGACGGGCGGTAATGTGAGAAAGCTCTACTCACTGTCCATCCTCCGCCATCCGTGTCCATGTCACAATAGACTTGCAAAGGTCCGTTGTGCGTGGCAGGATACACGGCGTACTCGCCACTGGGAAGTAAGGGTGAACTGGCGTGTATGTCCCAACAGTCCACGGGAGGTTTTTCTGAAGCAAAATGAAAGTCACACTATCTCCAATATGTGATTCATAAACAACTTCTTGTAACAGTTTCATCTGGTCTGAACAACTGTTTTTATCAGTCCCCTTTAAAGGGAATGTACATTATTGGCTTTCGCTGTAATTTTCAGAAATTAACTATTTGGGGGGTTAGTAAAAATAGATCAGATATTGTTACACTGACATGTTAAAAGTCTTGTGTTCGAAAAGGCTGGAAAACCAAGAAAAACAAAAATGTTGAAGTAGTCTGGTTCCCTGACTCCACAAAAAATGCCGGAAAATTGTAAGGTAAGGGAACCAGTCTAGCTGGCCTGCACCCGTTCATGAACATGGAATCAATAGCAAACAAAATTTGGACTGAAAAAAACCCGGTAAATTTGGATCAGCAAAGTTGAAAAAAAGTTAGGTTTTTCCAACGGTGATCGGCCGACCACCGTTGAAAATGTATACAAATGTACCATTTTTCTTGAAAATGACTTCACACCAGGTGCCCTAATTTTACAGGATGCTTTAGACTGTCATTACCAACATCCTAGTAAGTTTTTTCGTAACAACTTGGTAGTTTTATTTTTCGATGTTTGCAAATGTTGTAATTTCCCTTTAACGACGTACTTTTATTTTCCAGTTTGCAAGGTTGAACTAAAACAAGCTTATTATCTCAACAATGATGACTCTATGATGACATAATGGAAAAGGAAAGATTCTATTCTTTATTATCGGAATGATGTCCTTGGAAGAATCGGCAGATAAACACTCGACGTTTCGAACAGTGTGCTCTGATCGTCTGGAGAAGACCAATCAGAACCATCTTCTTCTCAAAATAGGTACCTTTCCCATTTAATTATGTCACCAAAAACCCTCCACTCTTTAAAGGGAAAATACAACATTTGCAAACATCAAAAAATAAAACTACCAAATCATTTTGAAATACCTTGCTGGACTGTTAGTGAATGACGGTGTAAAGCATCCTGTAAAATCCTGGCACCTGGTATACTGTCATTTTCAAGAAAAGTGGTATTTTTGTATCAATTTCCAACGCTGATCGGCTTTTTTTTTCAAATACTGGCCCCAATTGACCATCGCACTTGTTTGCAATCGATTACAAACCTATGAACGGGTACGAGCCAGCTAGACTGGTTCCCTGACCTTACAATTCCCCAATGTATGTAAACTGCTCTGTTTCTTCTTAATATATGGAGTCAGGGAACCAGACTACAGGAAAATGATTGTTTTTCTTGGGTTTTTATAGCATTTTCGAACCCAAAACCTCAAAAAAGTGTAACTATATTTGCTATATATTTCCAACCCCCCAATTCCATCCATTTCTGAAAATTACAGTAAAAGCAAATGATGTATATTCCCTTTAAGGTACCAAATCCTACGAACATCACAACAACATCGCTAATCATTATTTTCCAAGAAATGCATTTATTAATGCACTATAGGGTCTAATATGGTTTCTCATTCCGGGTCACTGGCGGATATGATTATATCACATATTTATTTCGATTTTAACGATTCGTTCACTCTCAAAAGTTGTTTTGAACAAATGATTTCTTCATTAAAACACATCAGTTCATAATTAATGATGCTCTTTGCGTAGAATATAAAGTATTTTATAGTGTTTCCAGTATTGATTTATTGGAGTGCGGTATCATGTTTTAATTAATTGTCTGCACGTCAACGGAGCCATGGTTCATGCGCTTGGCAGCGGTCTTCTCGGGAAAAATCGTTATATCGTGTCTTCGAATAAAGCGACTTATGTGGATTAAGAATCGACTAATTTGTTTGGTGGGACAACATTATTGGCTCGCGACCTTGCAGTTAAGGCCTGTTACGAAAGGCTGGTATGCTGTTTAAAATAATTTTTTTTTAAAAGGAGACACTATTATACAACACATTTTGTTGACTCTGAAAGCGGTTTAGACCCATTACGAAAGGTTGCCTTTACAAATAAAACATAAATTTTATACAACACATTTTATTGACTGTGATAGGCCTCACCATTACCACAACAAGCACAGAGATGATTATCAGTAATCATCATCCTTACTATCGCCATCATCGTCAACATCACTATTACCATCATCATCATCGCTTCAAAAATCATTTTAAATCTTTGATATGGTGCACCATGAAACTGCTGGTTGGTAAAATAAAAGGTAAAGACCATTATCATGTTGCGGCCATCGTGGTTTTTACCCATTCAAATCAACGTAATCAAAGTGAGGCTGGAAGGAAAAATTGCTGGTTCCTTTTTGCAAACAAAAAACATTATCATTCAGTACAGGGAACATGACTGAAATGGTGGCAGCATGATAAAGGTCTATAGTGTCAATTCTCACGTATATATCAATGATTACCTGTTGTGAAGACTTCGGTGGTTGGCACTGAAGTCGTAGCTTGTGTGGTGGCAGGTTGAGTGGTTGTTGGCTGGATGGTCGTCGGTTGATTGGTTGTCGGTTGATTGGTTGTTGGTTGATTGGTTGTTGGCTGATTGGTTGTCGGTTGGTTGGTCGTTAGTTGATTGGTTGTTGGCTGATTGGTTGTCGGTTGGTTGGTCGTTGGTTGATTGGTTGTTGGCTGATTGGTTGTTTGCTGTTTGGTTGTTGGCTGATTGGTTGTTGGTTGATTGGTTGTTGGCCGATTGGTTGTCGGTTGGTTGGTCGTTGGTTGATTGGTTGTTGGTTGATTGGTTGTTGGCTGATTGGTTGTTGGCTGCTTGGTTGTTGGCTGATTGGTTGTTGGCTGCTTGGTTGTTGGCTGATTGGTTGTCGGTTGGTTGGTCGTTGGTTGATTGGTTGTTGGCTGATTGGTTGTTGGCTGATTGGTTGTTGGCCGATTGGTTGTTGGCTGATTGGTTGTCGGTTGGTTGGTTGTCGGTTGGTTGGTCGTTGGTTGATTGGTTGTTGGCCGATTGGTTGTTGGCTGATTGGTTGTTGGCCGATTGGTTGTTGGCTGATTGGTTGTCGGTTGATTGGTTGTTAGTTGTTTGGTCGTTAACAGGGGTGTTGTTCCCATGGTCGTCCGACTTTCAGAGACTATCTGTAAAATATGTTAAGAAAGAGTATTTCAGAGGAATCACCGATTATGTGGGAGGCTTCTCACGGGTCTGGTTGCCCATAACAATTCAGGAATTATTAGCTAGTGTAGGTTAAAGGTGTTGTGTACCATTTGCAAACATTTAACACGAAACTGTTAATATAGGTCTTCCCAGCCAATTTCGCAAAGTTAGTATTCAAATTCATGTTGATAATGGCTAATTTGATGCGAATAAGCTCCCTGCTGTCATTCCCGTGGTTCGTATAGGTTTGCAGACATTCAATTTCATTTCAGACCTGACGTTGTCATGTTAAGGGGATGTTGAAAACATCTTAAATTGTGTGATTTTTTCCAACTTTCACTCGGGAGGTAACACACTGAGTATACAGTGTTTAAAACGTCGGTGAAGGGCAAAACCTAATTTGATCTTAAATTGAAATTATGTCATTCGACATCATTAAATTTAGCAGTCTGTTTGGCTCAGAGTTATTTGCATAAGAATCGTGTTTTCGATTTAATCTCTACGCATTTCTATTTAGTACTTCCTGCATTCAAAATGGTAAACGAAAAAATGTGTTTAGCAATTAAACACTTTTCTAAACACTTCTTGCTATCAGTTTGTAAACATGTTTAAATACTGAATAGAAAATCAAACATGGTAGATGAAAGTCGACCTATAAACCATAAACTTAGGCAAAATTTTACCAAGTAGATCATTTGTCCTCTTTTTTACGGTGTTACCATACATGTACGTTATTACCTTTTGATCTTTTAGTTTTTAGTTGCGATCGGGCCATTTTTATGTCTCTAACTTTTTTCTCCATTATCTTAATCTTAAACATGCTTCATGTCAGTAACATATGCTTCTTTTATACAGTTTCAATTATTTAAATGAGCGTACTTTAAAATGCGATTGCCGTATTTTCCCGGTCGCGTGCTCGAAAAACGAAATTGAATGTTCTTTTGAGTAAATTGAACAATGATATTAAACTGTATTCAAATCTGCGCAGAAACTGATCGGGGTGACTTGTTCAATTTGAACGGGAAAAAAATATTTAACATTTGTTGACTGCTGTGATGTAGGATATGACGTTTTGAACACCCGACTTTCACGTAAATATTGTACGAAAATGTATAAGAAAAGGCATATATTTTCATTTGAGAAACGGCTAAGTAAAGTTGTAAATTTGCAAAGTAATTGTGCCATTTGGGTGGTTTCTCAATTTCCCGCTTCATTATTTTGTAGGAATGGAGTGATGGAGGCATTACACCATCCGAAAGAGTGGAAAGGTATCGCCTCCAACGCTCCATTCGTGCAAAATAATGGAGTGCTAGGACAATAGACTGACGTCACGGATGGAGTTTAAAATGTTACTAATATCCGCCTTCGCACTGGGTTACGGGGGGATTTCTACACTATTCTGTAATGTGCTGATATTTGTCGGATTTGAACAGCGCCCCAATTGAAAGTATGGCACAAGCCCCCCCCCCCCCCCCTTCCTAGAATTCAGTAAGGGACATTAAAACTTGGCATGTAGGATTTGGAATTAGAATTGAGAAATGGGAGTAGAGTGAAATTTGGCTTGAAACTAGTTTTGTGAGCTGGAATTGAGAATAGTGTCGAAAGCCAAAAATATTATAAACTTTGAGCCTTTGAGAATTAACAAGTTTTATAACAAGTATACTTTTTGACTCATATTTTCATTCTGCTTGTCTTTGTTGCCTAGGCGTTCTTAAAACTTATCATTTAAACGGACCTCCTTAATGGTGTGCCGCTATAAGTAAAGAAGAGTTACCATTTTACGGTCAAGTGCGGTTTGAACCAAACCATTGCTGGAATTGGGCGGAGATCCCGGGGGGATGGGGGGATATATTCCCCCCCCCCCCCCACCTTTTGACCAGGAGGGGGATGACCAATGTAATCATCCCCCCCCCCCCTCACTTTTTAAAGGCAGGCGTACTAATTTGGGCAGGGTCCGTAACTTGCCAATACCCCTTGACAGGCCAGCACCACGCAGCCCAGCAAGTGCAAGTGTCGTTCGCTTACCGTAATTTTCGGAATATAAGCCGCCCTGTGTATAAGCCGCAGCGCTCCAAAAACTTCAGAATAAGATTCAGGCCACAGCGTATAAGCCGCACCATCGTATAAGCCGCACCATTTTATGTACATGTATTCATTAGCAGAGGATTATAAACAGGACCGCCGCAACAACTCTCCCATGCATGCAGTGGCGTAGCCACCGGGGGGGGGGGCGTGGGGAGCGACCGCCCCCCCATGAAACCTTGTCGCCCCCCAGTCGCCCCCCCCCCCTGATATTTTGAGTTTCTAAAAAAATTATTATTTATCTAAATCTAAATAGTCGCGAATGATCCACATGATGACCACTGAGAAACGACCCTTCGACCGGCGACCGCGGACCAGGAAGCTTACAACCGGCGTGACATAGCGCATAATGATAATCTAAAATGCGTATTAACACCCACTGCACTGCTCGCTCACACCACGGAACACGTACTATAGACAGGTGGTCCGTGGGTCACACAGTTTCAGTCAGCGATATCACGCAAATCGGCCACGCACAAACTTTTTCTTCCATTCATATAAGCTAAATAATAATTCCTTGAAATCAGTGGCGTAGCCACGGTGGGGGGGGGGGGGGCGATAATTATTGGTTAAAGTGGTAAGAAATTGCTTCAGATCACACCACAGAACATCTAGAATCCAATTTTTTCGGGGCCCTTTAGCGGTCCCCGAACCCCCACGCCGTAAGGGCTTCGCGCTTCGCACTCGCATCAGTTCTGATCAAGGTATGCCCCCCCCCCCACTTTTGAGAAGCGATTGACGCCCCTACATAACGCCCCCCATGAAATGTTCCAGTCCCCCCAGCGCCCCCACTGAAAAATTCATGGCTACGCCACTGTCGTCAGGTATACAACATTGTCCACCATATGTTTTCATAGTTTTTGTAGAGTGTAGACCAAATCACATTCTAATCATACCTTACCAAAATGCATCTAGGCATTATTTTGCATTAATTATTTTGTAAATAATTATACTTAAAATAATGCATAGGCATTATTTGTGTTGTGACCAGAGCTCCATTGTGCAAATATAGCTTAGGCCTACACTTCCAAATACATTGGATGAGAAATTTTAGTTTTGAAGATCTTTTTGTATTTGTTAATGCTTGATCTTGAAGGTGTTAATTATTATCATTTATTGCAATTCAAGCTCAAGAAAAGGTTGAATTTTGACACCATTTTGCACCTAAAATTGTGTAAACCCCAGGGGCTCCGGGGGGGGGGGGGGGGGCGGGGGTACCTCAACCCCTAGCAAGGGCTTTGCGCCTGCAACCCACCAGGGGGCCCTTAAGCGGTTTCTTGGACCCCGTGCCGTGTCGCGTTCCACACAAGGATGGCCTTTCAAAAATCATCCCCCCCCCCACCTGTAACAAGAAATCTGCGCCACTGGCTGGAAACTGTTTTTTTTCTTCTTCTTCATATACTACCTTCGTTATAAGGGTTGCGTCCCACACAGCTATTGACTTCGTGCAGCTGCAGCCACAGTTACGTTAGATACAGGAGAGCGTGTTAGCTGGGTGGGGGAGGGCGTGCACGCCCCTACAAACAAATCATGCCCCCCTAGTCGTCCCCCCCCCCCCCCCACTGGAAATTAATAAGTCCTATAATAGATTATTCAGGTTCAACAGAAATTGGGCGCGCCCCAATGTAGCATCCACCCCCCCCCCCCCCCATCCCACTAGCCAACCTATGGTGAAAACCATTACCATCTCGTTAGGTCTTTGTAATTTCTAACAGTGATGCCTTATGGAAACAAAATTGGGTAAGTGTTCAGTGTAAGTCGATATTTTGCAGTGTATTTATCATTTCTTGGGTGTGAATTTGTCGGTGCTGCTGCCTCTTTACTTCCTTTGATTGTTTTTAAAAGATGTCTTACTAATATTGTTTACCTATGTTTAAATTCTCTTTGTTTGGTTATCTTTCGGTTTTTTTTATTTGTGTTAACATATTTTCTTATTTATTGGTTGTTTATAAGTGGTGTCGGCAATGTTCTTTGTTTTCAGAATTTTTATATTTTTAAATTTACCTTTAATATTTATCAACCATTTTACCTGTAACTTTATAACGTATTTTCTGTATTTTTGTATTTTCCTTATGTGCATTTTAATGGAGCTTTGTATTATATCAAGTAATTTATTATTTTCTAAGTGTATTTAAAAAAAATGTTTAAGGTGAGCAACGTAATGTAATTTGCGCTATAAAAATAATGAATTATTAATTATTATTATTTTTATTATTATGGAACCCTGACTACGCCGCTGAGTACAAATTGTATGATTTTTTCCGGAGTTTAGGCACTGTGACTCATTTGGTTATATGCACGACAGATTCGGCGAGCTTTATTTTGTCGAAATGAACAGCGTTTTTGCAAATGGTACACAATACAGGGTGAGTAGAAAAAAAAACGAGACTCAAATGGCAGGACCAATTTGTGAATGTTTTGATTGTAGCACTGCAAAAATCTAGGGTATGAAAGCGCAATTAATGGGCTTTCTTCTAGTACAAGAATCATTCAAAGCACTCGTGTACGTGTTAAGTTACGGTAAGTGTTCTTACAGCAAAACGAAAACATTTCACATGAATCCCCTGAAAGGAATTGTTTTCATTTTGCTGAAAGAGCACTTACAAATTCGGTAACTTGAAAAGTACATGAGTGATTTGAATGATTATTGTACTAAACGAAAGCTTAATGACCGGGTTTCATATGATCCTAGATTTTGAAAGTAAAAATCAAAAAAAAGGCAAAAAAAGTCATTCAAAAATTGGTCCTTCCATCTGGGTTTCGTTTTTGTTTACCTTTTAAAAAATAATTTCAGTTTTCCTGAGGCATACTTAAATTTAATCGGCACACTGCATGTATAAAAATTATAATACTGTAAATTGACGTATGCTGCTGAAGAATATTCTGAGTCAGAGATCCAAACCAACTTATTAAAGGTTGCACATTTTGCACATTTCTTCTTCGTTGGAATATTGCTTGTACTTACGGTTTGGCATATCTGCTCCTCGGCCACTGTTCCCGGTAAGTTACCGTAGTGCTTCCACCCATCTCGTACCTCCACGTCGGCTGGGTGCGCTTCCATGCTACTCCCGTTCAATTCGCAGGTGCCCCCGGCGCCCTCGTAGTTGATGGAGACGCACTGATCTTGCCGGAGGCAGGCAGCCATGCAGACGATCGAAGACCTGGTGGTGCAGCTCCTGAGCACATGGTTGTTCAACGCCACGTTACGCGAGACGCGATCCATGCCCACTGCGCGGGATAACGGCCCGTCGCATGACGGCGTGGCGGCATGTAGGGGCACGATAAGCCACGAAAGGACGGCCAGAGTCGGACCGATCCACATGGTGGTGCAACCTGATCAACCTCAACCAGGGTGGCAATATGGTAGGACTTTCCAAATTATGAAGTTGAGACGCCGTTTAAAAAAAGGTAACACCTATGAAATGCCACTAGGTATAGTCGCCTATTGCCTCTGTTAGTAAGATTTGTACTATTCTGAGTTGACTTAAACTATTTCGTTGTGCGAATCAACGCAGATCAGAAGGTTTTGGATAGGTATCACACCCGGATGGCACACCCGTAATGCTGAAAGCTCAGAGTGTTTGTGCTTCATTTGGTAAGTCAATACTCTAGCTTTGCACTCATGAAGACTTCGTCTTGGTTCGCACATGCGCATATCTTTGAAGGACCTAATTAATTTCATCACCGCGTCTCCACTTGGCTAAGCTTCACAACCATGCAAGATGATCGATGCTCATTTACTTCATCGACCAAATCGAGGTGTTTGTCTCAAATTCCATTATATCCCGTTATGATATATGCCATAAAAAGGCAAGACTGGAGACACCCCCCCCCCAAAAAAAAAATCATTTTGTGGCACAATCCTTGAGGGTTATTCTCCTGCATAAAATAATTAGCGTTGGACTAATAGCACACTGGTATTAAAGGTCCAATGTAATGTAATTTCTGTAATGCAATGCTTGCAAGTGCACCTTTGTGTTTCTTATATTGACACAATTCCTATATATAGAATGAAACATTATCTTGAATACAGCGCGCGTGAGGTATGCTCCGGTGTAGCGCGGCCAATATTGCCAAGACTAGATTTGATTGTTGTTGATAGATACCTCCAACTCCGGGGAAGTGTCTCCGCGGTTAGTCATAGCTTTGCTGATATCTTTTTTGGATTTTATGCCAAATGCATTTATAACTTCTTGATGTTTCTCGAGAGAGAGAGTTACTTACGCGCCCAGTTGCGGTTCTACGGGGGGGGGCCCTAGGGAGGGGGGGCTTTAGCCCCCCCCCCCCACCAAAAAAAAAATTGTCCAGTCCCCCCCCCCCCCCCAAAAAAAATCCATAAAAAAATATCACTAGCCAAATGTAAGAATGTGACGTACCTGCGAACGGCCTCCCCCTAATTAAATAGTCGTGAGAAGGGTGCATTTGTACACTTTTAGTTAATATCTAGTGTGCCTGATTGTAGGATTTTATCAGCGCTCCCAATTTAAACTATGGCACGAGCCCCCCCCCCCCCCCCCCCCCATTGATTTTCGGAGGCCTAAGTGTCCGGAGAAAATAACCGGTCTACATTTCAGCACGCCCTCCCTGAAATTTGTTTTGGATCCACTCTGCTAGTTCCCCCCCCCCCAAAAAAAAATGTTGGCTCTAGAACCGCGCCTGCTTACGCCTATGCAAGATATCAAATGGGTGAATCGTGGGTTTAATCCATTGATCTACAGTCAGGAACGTGTTAAAGATGGAAATTGAGATGACGTCGTGATGACGTCGTCATGTGTTTTTTATATATATATATTGATTTTTCAATTTCTTTCATCTTCACATTCGTTTTGTACTAGACATTTTTAGATCATTCTGCACAAAATTTCGAAAATGAAAATTTTTAAACACACAAGGGAGGGTTCGATTATCGTGAGAGTTAGTGTGCAAACTCCAAAGTGATATCATGATGGCGTCATAAACTGACTTTTTATTAATGTTCAAATTTTATACTTTTTTTTTACTGCCAGTATTTAACATGAAATGCAATTAGATTGCTGTAAGAAGGCAAGACAAAGATGCTAAGGTTAAGTTGTTCCTAAGTAAGTGACATAATGATGACGTCATCATGAGTCAGGTGACGCCATCTTAAGTGTACATAATTTAAATTCCTATGTCTAGTTTTTTTCTCGAATTTTTTAAAGCTTTTATTTTGAAAGCTGATATCTTATTTCTATATATACATGTACATGTACAACCACAAGACTTGCTATCACAAGTATGGTCATGAAAGCCCTAGCTGATGTTAACATTTGCTTCTAGATATTTTATGGAACTCGCTTCGTTCTATAAATATTGCAACGGGCGTAGTAGGTGGCGCTTTGTTTTATATATTTCAACTTTTCGTACTATATCAATTCTCGCTATATACTGTGCACTCGATGAGTTCTGTGTATGTGTTTCATTCTTTATAATTGTTTCTTTATGTTTGTTTCGTTCTATTTATACTTATTTCGTTCTATGTTAATTATATAGGAGTTTAGTTCAATAGACCTATAGATTTGTTTCGTGCTATACATACGAACTTCGTTCAATATATATTTGTTCCATTCTATTTATATCTTTTTCGTTCTATATTTACGAGTTTTGTTCAATATATTGTTTGGGCTCCGTGCAGAGGAGTTATCGAGGCGCCCGTATCATCGTCATTCATTTTTCTTTTCATTAATTGTCCTTTCTTCATTGGGGGTGACGTCGTCATCGTTTCGATGGACACCCGTAATTAACTAGATTTTTTTCGTTCTTTATATATTTTGTTCTATATATTATACTTTTGCAATGAAGTCATAAACGGCTCCTCGTACAAATCACTGTCGAATTTACTACGTTTAATACACAACTTACTGTCCTTGCAACCATGAACCATGCTTTCCAAAATATTCTAAAATATTGCATGTGCCATGCCGCGCGCAAACCTCATTTCGCCACCAAAATCGATATTACAGTTCCTTTGGTTAAAAAAACCCACTATATCTGTTGTGTCAACACAAAAGCGACTGGTACCGACGGCATCTACGATGTGCCTTTCTAGCTCGACGTATATATTGTTGGGAGCCATCAATGTCAAAAAAGCATATTATCACAAAAACATGACTCTGGCAAGCCAGACATGCGCAGTTCACGGTGTTGTGTTTTTTTCCTCACTGCAAAGAGAAAATCAGGCTTTTTTGAAAGCAGGGCTTCGTCTCCGATTCGGCTTCGTCCCCGGCCCCAGACCTTAAAGGCTTTCTTTGTTCGTGACAAATAGAATTTCATCATAAAGAGCAACCCTTTTTATTTGTTTGATTCTCATGTCCAACACACCCCATTTTGGGCTCCGGACCAATCGAAAAAAAAAACCTTTTTATTACCTCCAACCCAGTCCGGAACGCCATTCAAACAAAAAAATAACAAATGAAAACAAAATATGAATATAAAATTTACGCGAAGTACGGGTAAAACAGCCAGTGGAATCCCAGAGAGTGAGAGAGTGTTGTCTCTCATCATAATAGGTGTCTATATAGTACATTGTACATGTATACACCTTTACTGGGGTGTCATGGCTGCCACTACAGCAAAACCATTAGTGAGCGGCAAGGTGCAGATTATATTGTAAGTCAACTACATCTTCCAAATATGGATTTATTATTTCATTCAGTGATATCAACACAGTCATGATGAACTCATTGCAATAAACAAAATTAGAGGCAATACGTACTTGGCATCATTTAATGTAGCTATCTGGGTGCAACTGCACTTTTTTTCAGATTCTTGTTTTCTTTTTCGACCGACCGACCCTACTTCAGAGGCAAAACAAAAATGAAAACCATAGAAGTAACAAGTGCGAATGTACAATAAGCTATGGCCGTCTTGCATGAAAGTCTTGCATGAAATCGATCAAAATTATCCCTGCCAGAGCTTAAAAATGCGACGCCCACAAAAGCGACGCCGATGGCACATATGCAACACTTCAGATGTATACCTAGATTTATAGCGATTCGTGATGAATACCACGTGACTGTAATATTACTGCACATATTTTGCCTCCATTTACAAACTTTTGTAAACATCTTTACGAATTGTTACAAACAATTTTTGTTAAGTATTTAACTGATTTTGTTTGCTTTTTTTTTAAATTAACATTTTGTATATTTTGTGGTGAACCTATGGGACTTATATTGGTCAATTTTCGGGGACATGCATATTATGCAAAACAAACGCGCATGCGCATCGATTGAAACAAAACCGCTGTTCTGAAAACCGTTAGCAAGAGTGCATTTTATGACCACGGCGGGGCATTTGGTCAATATTTTTGGTCTTATTTTTGGGTCAATCTTCGGGGCAGACATACAGCCCGACCCACCAACCACCAAGTGACATGTAGAAGCTCTAAGACAATTTAACATTCCTCTATAGAAACACATCGACTCTGCAAAGTAAAGGAACATAAAAATCGGGCAAATCTGAAAAGGAGACAATCGAGGTTTGAGAAGTGGCC
This sequence comes from Patiria miniata, assembly GCF_015706575.1. NCBI lineage: Eukaryota > Metazoa > Echinodermata > Asteroidea > Valvatida > Asterinidae > Patiria > Patiria miniata. The sequence continues at coordinate 4,014,306 of NW_024037048.1, forward strand.
TTGATTGTATTCAACTGCATTGCATTTATGCGCGGATACGATCGCGTGAATATAGACTTTCAAGCTAATAATACCTGATAAGCCAGCAATATATGGTTTAATATAATTCTCCTTGGACGTACCGATAATCCACCTCGGAATATTGATCCTCACATCCAGTTGGTGGAGTTGATTGTTTTAAAGCAATAAACACCGTTTACCGCAGGCACATTGTTAATCGCAACGGGGCCAAGTGCTGTATTTTTACACTTAAACACTTTGGTCAAATTCCCTTTAAATGTGTGAAAATGATGGGACACCATTTCCTTTAAATATTGACAAGTTCATTTCTTCAGCTTTAATAAGCCATTCTATTTACAAATAACTGGTGGCGCTTTTATGGCAAACTGTATGGCAAACACTCTACAGTTTGAATGGTGCCTCGACAAATATGAATAAAGCTCATTGAAAATGTTAGTGCATAATATACTTTAAGCAAGCCCCCCAAAACGGAGAAATGACAACCGGAAAAAATATGCCAAGATTTAATGCTGGATAAGGTAACTGTATATATGAATTATTAGAAATGTTTCTATCGCATCATTGGTGCCCTTTAAAACCTAGTTCGACATTGTGATGCGACAAATGGGACTCTTGTGGAACGAAGTCTCATTAGACATTTTACTTGTGACACAATGCACTGTTTTGCTTGTACATAGCTGCGGGAAATGTGCCAATCTTTCGCATAAAATAAAGAGATAAATACACACAGTTCAGAAATTGAGGATTGTATACGTCTGCAGTTCCAAAGTTCCCAAACAATAACATTTATGGGAATTAGTCAATTAAATATGCAAGCAAAGTAATCAGTGACTTAAGCTAAAGTTGAGTATTCCTGAAAACGTCACTAAAATCTATAAAGGCTCTAACACATGCGCAAGATTTTGGTGGGGAAAAAAGAACGACTCTGCTTTGCTTGTGATCAATGGTGAAAATATTAAATCAAAAACGCGGCCTTCACCCGGTATAAGTGATGGCGGTATAAACAATTGGTCAACTACTGATGGACGATGCCCCTTTCCCCGCGATCGATTCTTTCGCATAATGGGGCTTCATTTTCAAATATGATTATATTATGCGTTTTCATGATTATGATGATGTCGAGGACACACTGAATTATATGAAATTAATGGCGAGCTGTTTATTTTGTTCGAATTAATATTTGTACGGAGTATGTGCACATGATGTAAATGAAACCTGATATGCCTATACAACTTTAATGTCATGTCGCTTTTAGCAAACAGCACACACGTCACGGACGTGCGCACACTCGCTTCCTAATGATTATAGGAAATCTATTAGAAATGACGCGGGCACGGGAGTCGTATTATGTGAAATCGGAAAAAAAGTCAACTGTGAAATAAAAGGGACACTGCGTCCTGGAAAGCGCATTTTGAACGAAATAATGTAAATCGGAAAGAACATTAAAAAGTGAAATATAAACATCAACACAATCATTCCTTTAAAACTGGGCGTTTTGGGGTTATTTCGTGCAAGAACGAATTTCGGGGTCCACTTTTACGACCCCCCCCCCCCCACCGCCAATTGGGCTGTTCATACTAGTTTCAGCCGTAAAGTGTTCGCCTTATGCGTACGTGTAAAAAACATGCATGTGTGCATTGGTGCTGTGTTTAATATTTATGAGACACACCTATTGTGTATAGTACATTGAATGAAAACGACAGAAAATACGTATGCGTACTCAGTCGTGTTCGATGTAAACAACGGGTTTGTTTTTTTTATTTTCATTTTTTCTCGAGAACGGTATAGGCCTAAGACATTAGGTTTGTTTCCTTTCAACCAGATGTTTGAAATAGGATAAGTAAACGATCCAAAGCATGACATTTTCGGGGATTTCAGGACGCAGTGTTCCTTTAACACTTTACGTGGTTATTTGATCAAATTTACCATCAGCAGTGTATTTCATACCGCAATGTTGAGATATGTTGGTGTGGTGAATTTACCACACAAGATTAATAAGTAACTGTGTTCTTAGTCGCGCACGTATCTCATACGGATATCACTTCATATTCAGATGTAGTTAATTATGTCTGGTGAAATTACCACACACGATCGTGTAATTTGCAAAATGTCTTAGCCACATACCTATCCCATATACGGCATCATTTCAATAGTACTTATTCTTTTTAGTAATTAAAAACACCGCGCTTTGCATAAGCGAGGTGTTTAAAAAAAAAAAAACCAGTTGCAACTGGGTTTTATTGGAGGGGAGGGGTTGTTTCAATTACAGCTCAATGGTGGAGTTCCATTTCATCTCATCTCAATGTACTACGACTATGATCACGCATACTCATTCATAATGGTATCCAGAGCTGCAACTAACGTAACAACTCCAATGCAAACCATGCAGATGCGTTGCCATGGCGATAGATCTCATCTGTAACCATGTATTTAACATAACTTTCCCCGCTCTCTTCATAGAAATTGATTTTTGTTTTAAGGACCGACGGCACATGGTGGACTTGGCGTAAGGAATTGATTAAAAAATAAAACATTATTGCTTCGGTTGTGAAAAAAAGGTGGGGTATTTTTTTTGGTATTGGTGCTAGTGTTTTACTGAAGGAAAACAGTAATGATAATGTAATTCTGTGTCATGCATGTCGATCTTAACTATACAGGGTGAGTCAAAAAAAGTGACCAAGTTTGAAAACGACATTTAGAAATATGCGGCTTGATCCATTTAATAAGACACACAGAAAAAAGTACATGTCATTGACTGTAGTTACTGCACATATTTCACATAATTTGCATTTTCTGTTCACAAAAAAAATATTTCTATTTAAATAGAAATATCAGAAAAATCCAGCTGTCCACTACTGATCAATTGCTGATATTGATGAATACCCTTTAAATCCAATGAACAATGGAGGTTTCATATCTCTATGAATAAACGAATTAACTCTTGCAAAGGAAAATAGACAAAAACTCACCATCATCATTTTAGGGGAAAAAAGGTTTGATTTGTTCCTATTATTACACAACACAAAAAAATCTGACAATGAAAACAATGTTTCAGCCTTGACTCCAATTATTGAAATCTCAATTGTATTTTGAATGCTTATGTGTAATCTCTGGTTCGCACTCAGCTGAAAATCTTCAAAATAGCATTCCATGGACAGCTATAAAAATGGTTCTTTTAGCAAAACATGCATAACCTCTGGTAGCATGGATCAATTTCTGTACTTCTTCTTTCACATGAGTGGAACATAATGTTCCTTTAGTACAAGTCTCACTGATGTTCCAAATTTAATTGCTTTTTAATTTAAGGGGGAAAATCAATAACCATTTCACTTTCTTTTTGACTAATTTTGTACATGATATTCGCGACTTATTTAACACGAAATACGGTTTCAAAAAAGAAAGAAAAACAAAGAGCTTCCTGCCAAACCGTTTACAAGGGGAAACAAATCAGATAAAAGGGGATCAGCAGGTTTTCCAATTTCCCGACAATATAGTGTTCATTTGATATCAATTTGATTGGAAGTGACTTATAGGGCAGGACTGGTGTCCCATGAAAATGTGATACATTGAAAATACGCATGAACAAACGCCTCAGAGTCGCTTTCTTAAGCTCACAGTTTGGGATATTTTGGGGTCTTTTCACGTACATCAAGGGTTTCGCCATCCACTGCAGCTATCGATGCTCATACGCGAGTTCTATACCACCCTCTGGCGATGCTCATGGTTTAAGTACAGAAGCGTATTTCTGCCATCGTTAAAAAATGTATTTTTATTTTAATGATTTAAAGATATTTCGACGACATAGCTTAGTCGTATAGACGACACAGTTATCTCGTTTAAACGAAATAACTATGTCGTTTTCGTTGGAACGTCATGTTACTCAATGATAGCATTACAGCCCAATTGGGCTACATTTAGGTTTTTGGTTGCATTCTCCCCTAGCGCTTTGTATCCTTTGGAAAAGGCGCTTCATAAATACGGTCGTTATTATTATTATTAAAACGCGTTTTAAACGAAATGATATTAAAAGAAAGAGCTTTTAAAAGTAGAATACAAACGTCCACACAACCATCCCTTAAAAACTGGGCGTTTTGTGTTATTCTATGCGAGAATGAATTTCGGGGACACATGCGTTGCAATGACCGGCGGAGAGACAGGGTTTGGCTTGGTTGGCCATCACACGGTATATCAAGATGGATGGCTGTAACAGTCTGTCTGATTACTGGAGATTCTGTCTTTGTACTCCCGATCTTTATTAAATCATCTCTTTCAGCCCTTGAAGGAAAGTCCCACAGGGAAGCCCTTGGTGGCTTAAAAAGCTTGGATAATCCCCGGTAATTCCCCGTTTTGAAAGACGTGAATTTCGTTCGCATTCGAAACCCCATTCTCGTGTTGAATGAACACGAGAACTGGCCGGTTTCGAATGACGAGAACCAACACGCGATAAATGGTGTTCGCGAACAGGATTTTCAGTCCCCACTTAGTGGCGAGTAGATGAAGAATGTCAAGAACAAAGATGGAGCTCTTATTGGCTCCGTGCGCATATACCCCTTCAACGGCCAGAAAATGAGAGATGGGAAAGACCAAGACTGGTTCCCGGTCCATCCACGGCGGATTTCGAATGATCCACAGTTATTTTTGGCGGGCATTGGTCTGGGAGACCATCGCAAGTCAGCCTCGACTCCATGGGCATGTGTGCGTCCCTTCACTTAAGCCCCTGTCACACCTTTGCGTATCCTAATTCCTTATGAGTTCCTTATCAAAAATTTTCAATACGCAGCCGTACGTTCAATTAACGTCGAAATGTTTTGATCACTTTGACTTATGTGCGACGCACATCTAGCGTACAAGTAACGAATTCAGCGCATCCATTGCGTATGAGATGCGTATGAGTTGCGTATGCAGTGCACAACATTATTTTTCGGGCTGCGAATAGGTCAGTATGCAGTGCTCATGCCGAGCGTACCCGACTTATGCCGACCGCATGCTTGACGCACTTCTGAGCGTATTCCCGCCGCATTTCCGCCGCTCGCCGTTCAGCGTGCGGATCTGCGCTGCAAGTACGCTATGTATACGTCCAATACAGGTGGCTCACATGCTGACGCGTCACGAACACATAGCGTACTCGTAACGCATTCGACCGATGCAGGACCGATGCGCTGCGTATTTATAACTAATGACCTGCGTAAAGTCCGGTTCATACTCGGCGCGAAAGCGAAAGCCAACGCGAATTTGTGATGTCATGGGAAGTATTCGCGCTGCGAATTCGTAAAAGTTGAACATATTTCAACTCGGGCGAATTTTGCAGCGAATGCTTCGTGACGTCAAATTCGCTTCGCATTCGCATTCGCGTGAAGTATGAACCGGGCCTAACAGCGTACGCAGCGTAGTTTTGTGCATGCCCAAAACTATCCTGCGTATTGGGCCGTACCATGCGTATATCTGCGTACATAAAACCTACACAAAACGATAGAGATGCATATGAGGTGCGTATTGTGCGTACGACTGCGTATGAAAAAAATGTCAATGCGCAACTCATAAGGAATTAGGATACGCAGAAGTGTGACAGGGCCCTAACATTCAGGGCCCTTTTTCTTGGTTCTGCTAACCACAGAATTCTGCGCTTACGATCACCATTTTTATGCTGACCACGCTAGCAGAAAATTTCCGTGCTAACCATGTAAGCCCAGAATCCTTAGTTACGGGATGTAAATGCGAAGAAGCCAAAATTGCACGCTAACGCGTGGTATACGCTTACCGTAAGTACAGAATTGTCTGGTATAGTAAGCAGGGATTGTATCTAACGGTAAGCAAAGCCAAGAAATTAGGCCCAAGAAGTCGTGCGTACTTTGCGCGCGAACCAGTACATACAACGCACACACCGTGGGGCTCTCAAAAGTGGAAAAAACGCGCCCTCTTTGTTGGCTCACGGAGCCCATTATATAGGCCTCTAATACCGCAAGTTGCGTTAATTTGTGTGCATAAAAATTAAAGCATATATTTATTCAATACAGGAGCAGTTTATACTATTAACTGATAAAAAATACAATTGTACGTGATCATAGAGTGGGCTTGTCTCTGCCATTTTTTTTGGTATAGCTGTTCTATAGGTCAGATCATTAGTTTCCCCTTCTTTTCATTCGGCGTTTTAATATGGCGGCTGCCATCTTGAGTTTTCGCCCAGGTGCACTCCACACGAACTTGGGCGTTCGTAATCGATAACCCGAGAACACCGTTAGTGGGTCACTCGAGAAGGGGGTTTCGAATACACTATTAAAATGCAAGAAACACAGTTAAATAAGGTATTAGTGTCAAACCGAAGAGGGAGTCGCTATATACTCAAGTGTATACGCTGGATATGAAAACCTACATATATGCACTAGGCCTATTCATATAAGGGGTTAAATGGGTTAGGACGTGCTGGGATGGACTGGAGAAATGAGCAGCTCCTCTCCCACTGAAATATCCCATTACACAGCACAGCGTCTCAACATTAGCCTCTCCTAACCAAATCCTACTGTCTGGCTTCTCGCGCCAACCCTGTTTTTTACTGAACGGCAGAGGGTGTCAGCGTGTTCCTGGCGCTATAACCAGGTGCTCCGGGTAGGTGGAGCTCGTAGGCTTGGTCGCCAGTCCACCTAGGAGAGGGACAACTCTGATCTCAAACCCGGGTAGGTAGAACTCGTCAGCCTAGGACGGCTGTCTGCCTAGGAGAAGGACAACTCTGATCACAAACCCGGGCAGGTAGAGCTCGTTAGCCTTGGCTGGCAGTCTATACCCGTAGCTGTTTGCATGCGACAGCGGCCACATCCCCGGCAAAGTAATTTCAAAGGATTTAGGGTATGTCAGCCCTAGCATGTGAAGACTGATTCCCGGCAGAGTGAGCGGATGAGATCAACAGTGGATCCAACGGTCGTGAAGGCGGTGTCAGCAAGTGCTTGTGGAGCGCGTTAGAGCATGGACGTGACACATAGTAAGTCCTGGTCATTCACTGCAGCCTGGCAGTCTCCAATTGTAACGGCTTTTCGTGCCATTGGATCTAGACTCACCAGGCCGAGAGAGTGGGATTACCCCCGTGCAACGATTCTCCCACTATAAAACACTCACGCACAGGTCTGTTATGCAACTCATCACCGATCTGTCGTCCCCTTAAAAAGTCCTGCGGCGATGGGCGAGTGGCGAAGGCAACAGGTGTTTGGTGAGCACTGGCAGTTGTTAGTCACAAACCTGCACGTAGGCGGCCTTTGGGAGAGTGGTCGCTCTTCTCCTGAACTTTGAGGGCAACCAGGAGAGCTCGGCAGCACCCAGGGCGACTGGGCAGCCTCTTTAGGTTAGCACTGCCCACCCTCGCATGAGGGAGGGGGTTAGAAAAGGTACCCTAAACAAATGCTTTGCCCTCTTAAGTCTGGTCAGCTTACCGCGGTTGACAGACTCATCCAATCTGCGGTCGAAATAATAATAAAGAAAGTAAAATGAAAAGAAAACTCATCGTGGGAGCCTGGAATGTCAGAACACTCCTCGACCGAGCTAATACCAGCAGACCCGAGAGAAGAACCGCGCTAGTGGCTAGGGAACTCCAGCGCTACCGTGTCGATATCGCTGCACTCAGCGAGACCCGCTTTGCTGACGAGGGATCCCTGAAGGAAGAGGGAGGTGGATTCACTTTCTTCTGGAAAGGAAAACCGCAAGCTGAAGACCGGATCCACGGAGTAGGATTCGCCATCAGGTCAACGCTTGTGAAGAACCTTCCTGTGCTTCCAGTTGGGATTAGCGAACGACTCATGAAGCTTCGCATCCCCCTCAGTAAGAACAGGAACCTTACTATTGTTAGTGTCTACGCACCCACACTCTCAAGCACAGATGAGGCCAAAGAACAGTTCTACCAGCTCCTCGACGAGACCATCAAGACTACCCCCAAGGCTGACAAGCTTGTCATCCTCGGGGATTTCAACGCGCGAGTGGGCAGGGACTACGACAACTGGGAGAGAGTCCTAGGGCGACATGGTGTGGGAAATGTCAATGACAACGGCCTGCTCCTCCTCAGCAAGTGTGCGGAACATGGGTTGTGCATCACCAACACCTTGTTCAGGATGGCGGATAAATACAAAACCACGTGGATGCACCCAAGGTCGAAACACTGGCATATGATAGACTTTGTCATCGTACGCCAACGTGACATCAGGGACGTCTGCGTGACCCGCGCCATGAGAGGTGCTGAGTGTTGGACAGACCACAGACTAGTGAGATCGGTCATGAACCTGCACATCCCACCGCCACACAGAAATAAACCCAAGACCATCAGAGCCTCCTTCAACACTGCCAAGCTGAAGGACGAGTCCTACCTCGCCAAGTTCCAACAGACTCTCGACGAAAAATTTCAGGAGGGCCCACCCCCTGAGAGTGATAGCACCGGGAAATGGTCTGCCTTCAAGACCATCGTCTCCGAGACGGCGAAGGAGGTGCTCGGCCCGAAAGCAAGGTCTCACCAAGACTGGTTTGATGAGAATGAGGAAGCTATCCAAACCGCCCTCTCTGCCAAGAACAAAGCCTACACCGAATGGCAGAACGATCCCATTTCAGTGCCCAAAAAAGCGAGGTTTAAGTCCCTCCGGGCGAAGGTGCAGGCTGAGCTGCGAGAGATGCAGGACAAGTGGTGGCAGGCGAAAGCCGAAGAGGTCCAGATGTACGCTGACACCCATAATACCAAGAAATTCTTCAGCTCCCTGAAGACAGTCTATGGCCCCTCGACCTCGGTATGCTCACCACTGCTGTCCTCGGACGGTGCAACCCTGATCAAGGACCAGGCAGGGCTCCAAGAACGCTGGAAGGAACACTTCAGCACCCTACTCAATAGACCGTCAACCGTGGACCCGGCCGCGCTTCACCAGATTCCACAGCAACCTGCAGTGGAGGAACTCGACTCTCCCCCCACAATGACAGAGATTAAGAAGGCGATCCGCCAGACCAGCTCCGGCAAAGCGTCAGGGAAGGACAGCATACCTGCAGAGATCTACAAAGCACTAGGCCCCAACGCCCTTGAAGCCTTCCACAATATTCTGCAGAGTGTGTGGGACGAGGAGAAGATGCCGGATGACTTCCGTGATGCCCTCATAGTCTCCTTGTACAAAAACAAGGGTAGCAGGGCGGACTGCGGCAACTACAGGGGCATCTCGCTTCTCTCCATTGCCGGGAAAATCTTTGCAAGGGTCATCCTCAACAGGCTGGTCACCGTCTCTGAGCGAATTCTTCCCGAAGCACAGTGTGGCTTTAGATACGACAGAAGCACGGTAGACATGATTTTTGCTGTGAGACAACTACAGGAAAAGTGTACAGAACAGAACAGGCCCTTCTATTCAGTGTTCATTGACCTGACCAAGGCGTTCGACACGGTCAACAGAGAAGCTCTCTGGACTGTGCTTGAACGCATTGGATGCCCGAAGAAGTTCATCAAAGTGATACGGCTCTTTCACGACGGCATGACCGGTCAGGTCCTCACTAGCGGCGAAGTGACCGAAGAGTTCGCAATCAGCAATGGTGTGAAACAGGGCTGCGTCTTGGCGCCGGTCCTGTTTAACATCTTTTTCGCCCACATGCTATCCCACGCCGACCAAGACCTGGAGAAAGGAGTCTCCATCCGCTATCGCCTGGATGGCTCCCTCTTCAACCTCCGTCGCCTCACCGCCAAAACCAAGTGTCGTTACGACCTCATCCAAGAAGCGCTTTTTGCCGATGACTGCGCACTGATGGCCCACACAGACTCCGACCTGCAGCTCATGCTGGACCGCTTCTCAGAAGCCTGCAAGCTGTTTGGCCTGACAATCAGCCTCAGCAAGACCGAAGTGCTCCACCAGCCTGCCTTAAACAACGACTCCCCTCCTCCAACCATCACCATCGATGGCACCCGGCTCTCCAACATCCAGAGCTTCAGGTACCTGGGTAGCATCATCTCACACGATGGCTCCCTTGATGAGGAGATCAACACCCGCATCAGCAAAGCAAGCCAAGCGCTAGGGAGGCTCCGCAACAGAGTCCTGAACCAGCACAACATACGTCTGATGACCAAACTAAAAGTTTACAATGCCGTGGTTCTCCCCTCTCTCCTCTATGGATGTGAATCTTGGACACTATATCGCAGGCACATCAAAAAGCTGGAGAGCTTCCACATGCGTGCTCTCCGCTCCATCCTTGGTATCCAGTGGCATGACCGCATCACAAACCTCGAGGTTCTCGACCGTGCAAAGTCTAACAGCATAGAATCAGTGCTCATCAAGGCCCAGCTGAGATGGGTGGGGCACGTCATTCGCATGGAGGAACACCGGATGCCAAGACACCTGCTGTACGGCGAATTGGCGTGCGGCAGACGAAAGCAGGGCAGGCCCAAGAAGAGGTTCAAGGACTGCATCAAATCCAACCTCCGGATGTGCGACATACATCCTAAGGACCTTGAGTCCCACGCCAGTAATAGACCACTTTGGCGATCGCTTGTGCACAAGGCCAGCTCCAGGTTCGAGGAGGCCCGTCGACAACATCTGATTGCAGCGAGGGAAAAACGCCACCAGCGAGACAACCGGCCGACAACAACGACAACGACTGACTTCCAATGCCCCCATTGCTCCAGACTCTGTCAATCCAGCTTCGGATTGCGGAGCCATCTTCGAGTTCATCGAGTTGCCTAACTATGACGTCTTCTTCGGATCCGAAGGACCACCATTATTATTATTCATAAATTCCGCGAATTCGTATCCCGTTCCCCGACATTATATTAGGGACCGTTAGAAATGGTCACGAGAGGGATGCATATGCGGCTCGGGGGGGGGGGGGGGCGGGATTAAATCACCATTTACGTGGTTATTTCATCTGGTGCGCTATGGGCAATGTGCAATTTACGTCAAAGTGTTAAAAAATATATGAATCTCGTGAAATACATGGTAACCACAGAATGGTGATGTAGTCAGCTATTTTCTCGAGCCGCATACGTATCCTGCACGCGTACCATTTCTAATGGTTCCTATAACCATATTTGTACGAGATAGCTCGTTTGAACGATTAATATAAGGATCTCGTTGAAACCAGAAAGTTATACTGTCGTCTAAAAGTTATGACTTTGTCGTTCAAACGACTTAGCTATGTTTATAAACGACTTAAAATCACTTTATTTTCACGTTGGCAGCAACACGCTTCCCTTTATATAAAATTACCCATTTATTCAATGGAATCAACATTGCAAGGTAATGCGTCCCCCCGATATAGAGGGCTATAGAGGGCGCCATTCCCGATGTAGGCAAAGCATATGGCAATTTGCCAATTACCAGCCTTCGCATTTGAATTTCACACAGGTTAAGTATCCTCGATCCTCCTATTTCTGCGCAGATAAGGCTTTTGCAACCCAGTAGCTTAAAAATAGCAAAGCAACCACTCTTTTCCTCAACAAAAAATTATATTATTGGCTTACGATCATCCACCGTACCGATTAACAAAGCGAAATCTCTTTATTTGTGGCAAGCGGGGAATTCAAAAGCGTGCAGTTTTGGCCTTGTAGAAAAGAATCCTGCCTAATTCTGCGCAGGGGACGCTTCATGAAAAATATGTGCTGTCCGGGCCATGTAACTCAATATAAACATTTTTTTTTACCAACTTATAGACTTGTTGGCTTTAGGAAAATATATTTCCTGAGCTTTTGAAACATATTTTCTTGCTTTTCCTTTCTTTTTTCAATGCCAATACACTTTCCGTAATTTCATGATTATTTTCAATATCCCATTTCGGAGATTTATACAAAGGCCTATATTTACATAAATAGATTTTATACATATTTACCTATTAAATGTAGATCCCAATGATATTGTTATTCTGATCATCCCAATCAACAGAGACAGTTTTTAAGATGTCGGATTTTAAAACTTATGACCAAAACAATTCTAAAATAATATAAGAAATGTGTCTTTTTAGTTGCACTGTAAGTTTTACACCCTTGTAGAAACTGCAAATTCTTATCTATGACATCTTAAAGCTATAGTCCATCATTTGTAATTTGTGCATTTTGTTCGTTTGAAGCAACAAAAGAGTTCAAAATCTAATAAAGGATACTAAGCAACTAACCTGATAAAGTTTCAGCTAAGCTTCAGCTGTACATTCCGAGAAAAACAGCATTCTAAGATCTCAATTTCAAATCAAAAGTTACTGAATCATGTTTTGAATTGCAGCTATACGCGACGTCGCTCACTGATCCGACGAATTATAACAACCGCGCGCGCGTGTGCGTCGTTCCAATACTTGCGCGCGCTGCGCTGAATAACAAAACGAACTACTAATTTAAATTTTCCTACGGTGCTTCTTAAGAATCACCGTTGGAAATGCCTTCTTTCGTTGATTACTTCAAAATGACAGCTTCCCAGAAAGAATAATTTCACAGGGAGTTTAGTTCCCTTACTATCTTTCAACTAAGTTTGTTTTTCAACAATAATTACGCCAGTTACTTTTCGGATGGCTGCAAATGATGGACTATAATACTGACGATATTGGGAGACCAAGAAATGCCACCTTCCGGTCATATTTTCGACTTCTGCAGGCCCGGAAGCATCTGCCTGCATTTGTACTTAGTAATAAGCTGTCAAATGCCGATGTTTTTCCTTTTTTTTGCCTGAATTCCCAGTAAAGCCTTTTATAGTTTCCACATTTTTTTCGGCTGCTGGTTAAAGTTTGTGCATCAAAAGATACGATCCCAGTGAAGGTTTGTCATTTTTTAGGATGCACGCCTTGCCAAATATAACTTGAAGGCGAGTGCGCAGAAATAGGAGCGCGTAGCTGTAGGAGGTCTGACGGATACATTAGGATCAACGCGATCCGAGACCAGAAAGTTCGTACAAAATTACTTTCAACAGATTCCGAAAGCAAACATTTTCAACCTAGGCCTAGTTTATATACTTTGACAATTATTTATTTACATCACGAAACTTGTATTAAAACAAAATATTGCAGTATAGTAGCAGATCTAGAGGGGGTGTTGGGGATGCAACCCCTCCGTTCAGCCGCTGACTTATGTTATGATACTAGTCAAATGGGGCCAAATATAATACATGGGAATGCTAAAGTTCCTGAATGTATTCTTTAATTGCCATAGAATGCATTAGGCCTATACAAAGCACGTAGATTTATAAAACATGTCCATGGGTGGGAGGCATGTCCCCGGAACCCCTAGCAGTGCGTGCCTTCGACTCAACAACCCCCACCGACCCCACCCCCACCCCCGTTTTTATATCAACAACCCCGTTTTCTGAAAGCTAGATCCGGCCCTATTACCGCCACATTATAAATGCTTCTATACTGAATACGTTTATTGTACAGGTTCCCATGTTACTTCAGCACGTGTGTCATTCAAATTAAAAGGACAAATACTTTGATTTCCGTAATTGGGCTGCATTGTTAATTTCAATTTCGAATAAAAGATTTGCATTATGGTGCCGTGTATACATGGCACCATAATGCAAATCTATAGTGCAGGATGGTAGAATCCTATTTTCGTCCAAGTTCTATGGAATTCGTCTCATTCAACCCCACATGAGACGAATTTCCCAAAACTAAGATGAATTCGAACGCTAGATTCGTGAATAACACTGCACACACACAAAAAAACATTTTTGGCGCAATTTTAAATTTGAAATTAACAGTGGCGCCTGACGACTATTTTGAACGAAATTAAAGTACAGTCCGTAGAAGCTAAATGATACGTGTGTTGAAGTAGCCGGGAAATTTTACTTTAATCGACTCGGTTTGTAAATGCTTCTATGTTTATACTTTGTTTTTCCCTTACTAAAATTAACTGTTTAATTAATTAAGTTATATATTATGGTATCGAACACCATGCAAGATAATAGCCTGCAGTGCACACATCTTTCTGCAGAAAATTAAAATGCGAGATAATATGCAACGAAATATGCGTTTTGAACAGACACACTTTTTGACGAAAAAAAAATTGCCTCAAGAGTTTAAAGTAGACTTGCAACTATACCTACTTCAACTACAAACGAGACAACAAACTGTTCGATTTTCTTTGCCCCTTACGCACTTTCAACGTTTTATTATAGCGCCACCTTGTTTCTGTTGTTGTTGTTTTTGCGTCTGCAACTCGCACCTCTGCGAGTAGACTGGTTTTCTGTCCTTACAGATATTGTAGGCATGCCAGTTGCAAACCTAAAAAAAAAAATTGACCATCGTTGGAAAAAAAATTCTTCAAATACTGCCACCAATTTACCAAATTTAGAGGGTCCACATTTGGTTTGTAATCGGTAATACACATCCGTGAACGGGTGCAAGCCAGGCTAGCCAGCTAGTCTGGTTCCCTGACCTGACAATTCCCCGACGTCTATGAATTGCACCGTTTCGTCTGAAGTAGGGTCGGGGAACCAGACTACAAGAAAAGCATTTTTTCTTGTTTTCTTTTCAGCATCTACGAACACAAAACTTTAAACAGGTCAGTGTAACAATATTTTCTATAAAATCTATTCATTTCTGACAATTAGGCCTACCGAAAAAGCAATGTTGTAAACTATATTCCCTTTAACTTATCGAATATGACGAGAGCGGGAACCAGTCTACCCTGCAAAAACTGTTGTCGATCAGCAAATAATTCGAAGTTTGCAATATTAAATTTAAACTTTTAAATTTCTAGAAAATAACAAAATAAAATCGGGCGGTGAAACTCGAAAATAGCTCGGAGAGAACATTCTTTTAAAATTGCTTCTCAATTAGACAACAAAATGTGACATTTTTACTCATAACAATTGCTTGTAACTTACGATTCCTTCGTCTGAATCCGATTTTCAATAGCCGACGCGAGTCGGCCTGATTTTCATCTGCACCTTTGCCATAGAGTCGTCCTGCCCAAGCCAGGAGCTCCATATGATCCCTTGGCCGTTGGTGCTGAGGTATCCGGGGCTAGTCACGTACGGCCCGTTCAGGTTGGACGTCTGGCAGTTGTTATACCACCAGGCTCCTTGCATGGCCTCGGCACAGTGACGGGCGTCATTGTCGTTGTCTCGGTCCAACGTTGACCATGGCATTCCGTTGTGGGTGCCAGTCAACGAATCACCTGGGGGGGGGGGGGGTGGGGGAGGCCGGTGTCAATCTATATTTTAAAGAACAAGCTAGCTTATTTTTTGGAGGTACACGGGCGTTAATATCATTGAACATTTTCAGTGTGGGATAAGCGGTTTGCAGAAGGTCACTACGTATTGAAAAAAATGGTGGGTAACGAGGTTGTAAAAACTCGTTTGTTCAGTTCTGTATGCTAAAACGCTTCTAAGAACTATACTGTATTTTTTTGGGCATAAAAAAGCAGAATGAGGATTTAGTGCGGCCCTACTTATGCTCAGTGTTTATCCCGAGGTGAAAATATAGTACGAAAATGGGATACCGAAATGGGCTTATAAGATTAAAAGAGGAACTTTCCCTTCCCGAATGCTAGGCGTGGCGCATAGAAAACTGGAATTCCAACTAGTCGTATGAGTATTGTTACCTTCCCATGTGATTGGACCACTCACAGCATGACATTAGTTTAACTGGACGTTGGAAGTTGCTTTGTTTTTTATTTCAGTCACAGTATGTTTTATTTCTCAAGGACTATTACAAAAACATTTACTTATCCATAAAACTGGATGTCTCTTACCTGCGTTACCATGATATCCACTGATTGTCAAACGGTAATTGTCCGCTTCGTCGCTGATTCGAAACTCACTGTACCTAAACAATAAACGTAACATCAAAAATATAGCTGAGAATGTAGACTAAGTTAGGTGATCGGTTTGGTTGTTACGTGGCGGATTTTTACATGCATAGCTTTAGTAGAGGTGGTCTGTGGCTGGAGACATGCTGGTCTTACCACATACGGCATCGATGCCGACACTGTGGGCCTATTTTTTTTCTAGAAATTAATAATAATAATAATAATAATAATTATAATAATTACCGGCAATAGGGAGTAGGGGTAATAGGGAGACTTTCCCATAGACTTGTGCACACAAATTTTCCGACTTAAGAGTGCCCTAACCCGATATTCCCTTGTCCCTTTTCCACGAATTTCGGTATTTTTACTAATTAGACCACGAGCAACAAATATAACCTAATTTCGACAGCAAAAATTTTCCTCTAAAGAGGGCTGCGCCAATAGGGAGACACCTAGGTATCTCCCTATTAAGCCCGTGTCTCCCTACTATCGAAATTTCTACGCTAATGTGTCTCCCTAATGGTACATTTAGTAATATAATACCAAGCGTTTGTATGGCGCTCTACAACGATCACAGCGCCTCACAACAAACAGCTTAAACAGTTACAGAAAATTACAAAGAAACCATGTACAAAAAAACAACAACAAATATTATGCATTGGGAAATAAGTGTGTTTTGAGTAGGAGTGGAGTGTCCTGCGATCTTCAGATCCATTCAAGTTGTACAGGGTGAGGCTGTCAGTGATGTAACTTGGGGATTGACCATGGGAAGATGTATATACGTACAACATAATTTTGAACATGATCCTTTCTTTGACGGGGAGCCAGTGAAGTAAGCGGAGTAAGTGATCTGATGAGCTTTCTATACCGCATGAAAATACAAGACGCGCAGCTTTGTTTTGAAAACGCTGTACACGTCTAATATCGACTTCCCTGGCACCGTACATCAGTGTGTTGCCATAGTCAATACGAGAAAGGACCAAAGATCTGACAGCACTATGGCATGAATCTTGAGTGAGGAACCGCCGAATCCGCCACAGATTACGGATATGAAAATTTACACTTCTACAAATTGCATTAATGTGATTTGTCATGGTTAGTGCTGAGTCAAGTATGACCCCTAGATTCTTTACAGTGGTGGATGGATTAATGCAGATATCTCCAAGTTTTGACTGAAGATGTGGTAATGTGTTGACGACCTTCGGGGAAGCAAACACGAAGAATTCGGTTTTGTCTTGATTAAGAAGCAACCTGTTATGAACCATCTAAGTATTGATCCGAGAAATACAAGTGGAAAGCATGGTTAATGCACGATCAGAATCACCAGCAACCTTTGGATCAAATTCTGTATAGAGCTGGGTATCGTCTGCATAAACGTGAAAATTTAGATTGTGCTCTCTGATGATATCACCAACTGGATGGGTGTACATAGTGAAGCACTGAGGGCCTATTACAGAGCCCTGGGGTACTGAAAATCTCATAACAAATTAACTTGTGAACACTGTAAAAACGTTGGGTAAAATACTGTTGGGCAATGTAATTTACCCAACATTGGTATGAAATTACCTCATATTGGGTTGAATTGGGTAAAAACTGTCAAACTATTGGGAAGAATTTGCCCAAGAGTGTAGGCAGTTGATAATTCGACCAGCACTGGTCGAATTATCAACCCATTTTGCCCAACTTTTTTACAGTGTATAAGAATAGACAATACGAAAGATATTAGCCAAATACGTGGAAATAGTTTCGGTGTCAGATCTAAATTTCAAAGAGAAATATTATTAAAAAGAGCATGGCACTCATTTCAAAATGGTCTGGCACCTTGCTATTGTGTAAAGGCACGCTCGTTGTATGCGTGTTCGGGTAAATAATTCAGACAGGGGACGCGATACAAAATGGCCAGCTTGTGAATAAAAAGGTTCATCCTACCTGGCGTATCCGAGGACGTCCTGCCAGCTAACGGCGACGATGCGAATCTGATACGCATCTTGATTGGTCAGTAGGTAAATGTCATCCAGGCCGAGCCAGAAATCCGAGACGGTGTCCACGGTGCCAAAGCCGGCCTTGTAGTCGGCCCAGCCACGGTAAAAGTTTAAATCGCCAATCACGCGCTTCTGAAGCGTCTGAAAGCAAAAAAAGGCGCATCCAAGACAATCATGGTCAAAAATTGATACCTGTGTTGCGATTTCCGGGTACTCGAGCGTCCAATCTGATTGTATGGTACTGCCATAGGGAAGATTCAGGGTTGCAAAAGCATATCGACTACACAAGCAATGATCGCACATCGGTTTTTTACTTTCGCAAATACAACACGAGAAATACGACCTTGACATTAAACAAAATAGTCGTTTCTCTTTTTTGTATACTTAACTGCATTTTAATTGCGATAAGCAAATCGAAAATTCATTTAAATGTTCATCAATCGATGGTATCCTATTTGTTTTCCGCAAAAAACCCATATTTTCACAAGATATGAAAGAAAGTGGACTGAGAAACTGACTTTTAAGTTAAATTAGATGTACTAATTGGTAGAACAAGTGCAAAGCTTCTGGAATTGTATCGGTCGTTGTGCATGTTTACTTGCCGCATATCCACTCATAAGCCTCGTTAAGAAGTTCATAAAATAATAAAAGCAGGGCTTGTTAAGAAAAAATTATTTAAGAAATAAAAATTAAAAGACCTTATGTTGTCTATTAATCTATTCTTTATTATAGCGAGAATTTTAAACTTTAAATCCCATTTTTTTTTTTTTTTTAAATGAGTTACTATATAGGTTTTCCCGGCTATTTTAAAACATTTATCATTCGAGTTCGCCGACTCTTTTATATTTAAATTCGTCCGGCAAAATCAATTTAGTACACCTCTAATGTTTAATTTCGTCCTTCATGGCTTCATCACACAATTTCAATTTTAGTTGAAGCAAATTCAAACCACGAGCACGCATGTTTGTCAAGGAGTATTCGATTTCGTGTCGTCCTCGCCGAACCGTGTTATTCAGAATTTCATCGTAATTTTGTTCAATATTGTCTTACTTCATTGTGACATCTTCAATATGAAGGCACATAGGCCGCTGATTGTACACTCTTTCTTTTTCTTTCCATGTTATTTTGAATTTAGTGTTTGTTTCCAATTTTATTTTAGGCACAAACAAAATATATTAAATGTCATCGTAGTTTCTAACAGCTTTCATTTTAACACTTATTTTATTTTATTTTATTCGTTTCTAGATTGAAAGGTATTTTATGTTTTGTTGTTCTAGGTAATCTTTACACGTTTCTTTTGGTAACTATTCTCTGAGTTCTATACACCTATAGTCTGATGACATGCGAATGAAAGTGCCGAATTGTGCTTAAGTGCGCAAGGAAAATGCTTAAAGCACAAACCAGACTAGTTTCTGAATGCTGCAACAGCTGTATTGACAATATTTTTGACCTAGTGCTTAAACAATGACTAATAAAATGACAAAATTATTCTTGGACGAATTTGAATATAAAAATCGGTGAATCGAAACGTTATAGCCTGGAAAACATACAGAAGGCATCTTTATTTTGACTGCCACAGCATGTCAAGTATTACAATGTGATTAGAAGCAGTATGTCAGCCTAATAGTTGATGACAGAACCGATGTACAGTTTCTGTTTCTGTTAAGCCATACATGTACGTACTGATTATAAGTCTACGTACGGGCTATAAGTCGTACGTATACGGGTTACGTAAGTACGAGTATTATGTCGTACATTCGGGTTATAAGCCGAATATATGGGGTTATTATTATAGGCATACGCATGGGTTATAAGATGTACGTGCGGGTTATAAACCGTACGTACTGATTTCTAAGTCCTATGTGCGGGCCATAAGTCGTACGTACGGGTTATAAAACATAAGTACGGATTATACGTCGTACGTACGGGTTATACGTACGGGTTGCAAGTCGTGCATACGGGTTATAATCACCGTGTGCCTAATACAGCTTCGTACTCAGGCTTCACACCCTCTGCTTTTATGGGAACAGAGCAAAACAAAGCGTACCGTCCATCCGCCTCCATCGAAGTCCATGTCACAGAGCACGTTTAGACCTTGGGACCTGCCCGTCACATGGATGGTATATACACCGGTGGTCAAGCTACCACTCTCGTAAATATCCCAGCAATCTTTGGGGACTGGCTGAGCTGTGCAATGGAGAAATTATTGAAAATGCAGGCAACTTAAATTTACCTCACATGAGGGTATGGTTCCTAGCTAAATACTTGACTGATGCCAAACATACGGGAAAGCTATTACTTGCACAAACAAATCAAACCATCTCTGTTTTCCTCCTCCGTGTGCATTAAAAAAATATATATATATATGTATTTCTTTTGCGCATATTCTTGCAAAACAATGAGTTCTAAAGCTTGTAAGTGCCGTTCCCAAGTTTTATATCACCCAACTTATCTAATACTAAAGTCGCAAGTTTACATCCCGCATCAGTAATTTTGTGGTTTATTTGAAAATCTAGACTCACGCAAAACTCATGTTGTCAATCTATCAGGTAAGAAGACTCAGACATGTGTGGACACCGCCAACACGATACGCTGGATAGCTCAGTTGGTATGACACCGGGACAGTTTTTTTGGTGGTCAAATATTCAAATTCTGTCACAGTTAGTTCTATTTTATTCAGTCTAGCGCTGATTAAAAAAAAAAACAAGGAACAGCAAAGAATAACTTTATCCTGGTTTTACCGCTCATTGGTCGGATCTTCATCTCGGTGAATTTCAGCGAATCGTCTTGTCCGAGCCAGGACCCCCAGGTAATCCCAACGCCCAGGCCAGGCACGCTGGCGCTGCTCTGGTACGGTCCGTTCAGATTGGACTGGCAGCAGGCGTTAAACCACCAGGCCGACTGCAGCGCCTGGGCACACTGCCGGGACACGTCATTGTCGTTGTCTGCGTCTCTTGTCGTGAAGGCCTGGCCGCTGTGGTACGACATCGAGTCACCTGTATTCATCACAGAACCATTTCTGTTATTACATAAGAACCTAAACGTTTGGGATGACTCCTTATAAATACAACTTGAAAGGTTTCTAGACGAATTTACTAAAACAAATTGAACAAAAACAAACGGAATATTGTCCGCTTTGAACCCCCCCCTACACACACACACTCACACCCATGTTTGTTTTACATACGTTATGTGGACATTTTTTTTAAACTTCCTTCAATGTTTCTCTTCATTCTACGACAGATAACCCTAACCCGAAAATGCCTCTAAACCTGTTTTCCAGAGAGGGCGAAACGTTATGTGGACACGGCTTAGTCCACATAACGTCAACACAACCTGCATTATGCGGACATCTTTTGTTCACATGTCCACATAGTGACTGTAAGACAAACTCACACACACACACCCAAGTGTGTCTTTACCTTCAATCGTGGACCCCCTATTGTCTCTCTTTTGTTTGTACACTAACTTTTTAGGAACACCTCCTATATGTTTTGTACACGATCATCAATTGTGGACCCTATTGTCCTCTATACAATTGTTTAACGTCCCCTATTGAATGCAAAAAACAAACCCAATTTGTTTATGGTGTAAATCGAGGATTTTATAGCGTTCCTTGTCATCGATCTTTTGTACAGTAACTTTTTTGCAACAGCTCCCATTGGTTTTGTACACGTTTGATAATCGGGGTCGTCCTCGATTTGACTCCTGTCCTCAATTACTCGATGATGCTTCACATTACGTGTGTCCTCGATCTACCCCACAAACATGTACAGGCCTACCTTACATATACCTAGTCAAGTGTAAACATTCCTTTGTCTTCGTGTATTATTATTATTATTATTATTATTATTTATTCGGCCAAATTACAAGGTACAACAAGCAATCCACAAAAGTAAACAAAACTAAACAAAAACAATCCAATCCAAGCTGGCCAGGATTGACAAAAGTATAATAAAACACTGTGACTCGAAAGCCTGTCAATCCTAACTTGAATGGAACATGTAACATACAAAATATATTAAAAATTAGGTATAAAATTCAATGAAAAATAAGACCGCCTAATATAGGTTTTCCCGGTTATTTTAATACTTGTTTCACAAGAATTCCCTATATAAATACTTTAATTTCGTCCCCGAACATCGCCAAGCTCACTTCTCAATTTGAATTTCAAAAAGCCACCACTAGTTTTCATTTAAGGTTCAGTATAATTCACATTTTTAGCATACCGATTCGTCCTAAATTTTTGAAATTCGTCTCGTGTAGCAATCGGCGTTGAATTGACAAAGCAAATTCGTTTTTTGTCATTAACTTTAACGTTTTGGTCATTTAAATTCTGATCGTGCATTCTCCGCATTTTCTAGACCATGGAGGCCTATAAATTTCGGAGTATTTCTGATTTGTCTTGTCACTCGTTGTTGAGACTCGGTCGGGGAAAAAAGATGGCTGCCAATGGAGGGCTTCAAAGAGGCCGATACAATAAGGTTTCAAACGCAGACAGAGGTCGCATCATAGACGCCTTCGAAGGAGATGAACACGACTATCTGACCGTTGCTGACACCCTTGGCGTGAAGCGCCAAACTGCTCGCAGCATCGTCTTAACATACCTTCGTGAGAACAGAAGAGATGCTCTACCAAGAGGAGGGAGAAGACGTTCAAAAACGGATCAAGAAATGAAGGATTGCCTTCAACAGTTACTAGATGAAAACCCCTTGTTAACCTTGGGCCAACTAAATGAAGGACTTCGACAAAGGCTGCCTGACAAGCCACGTATTGCAATAAGTACATTAGCGCGGACTATAGACGGCATGTTGATCACGCTCAAGCTAGCTCAGGATGTACCCGAAGCCCGCAATGCTGACAGAGTGATCCGACAGCGGCAAGAATATGCCAACTGGTTCTTAAGACATGGCGTCGTTGATCACTGTATCTTCATCGATGAATGCGGATACAACATTTGGACGCGACGTTCATATGGGAGAGCAGTTAGAGGACACCTGTTCGCAGAGTGGTGCACAACCAACGTGGAAACAACTGCAACGTTACATTTGCCATATCTCCTGAAGTCGGACTTGTCCATCATGCCATAAACTTGCACACCACAACACGTGCGTCATTTGAAAACTTCCTGCAGGAAACAGCTGAAGCCTGCCAGGAAATGTTTCCACAAGAAGAGAACTTGTACTTCATCTACGACAACGCAAGGCCTCATGTTCGTACTGAACTGCCACCAGGGAATGAGAACATT
The DNA here is from genome assembly GCF_015706575.1 of Patiria miniata. Lineage (NCBI taxonomy): Eukaryota > Metazoa > Echinodermata > Asteroidea > Valvatida > Asterinidae > Patiria > Patiria miniata. Next base: position 4,037,278 of record NW_024037048.1, read on the forward strand.
GAACTGAAGCGACTTCCCCCATACTCCCCATTTCTCAACCCTGTTGAAAATGCACACTCCTGCTTCAAAGCTGGTGTAAAAAGACTCATAGGATTTCCCGAATGGCAAGCAAGGGTATCTGACCACCAGGCTGCTGCGAGAGAAGGCTTGACCATGCAGGGATGGAGAGCACGCCTACTGGTGGAAGCAGCTCAGCAGAATGTGGATGAGATAACACCCGACAAGTGCCAGAGATGGTACAATCACTCCCAGACGTACCTACCAAGATGCATGGCCAGAGAGGAGATTGAAGGCTAAAAAATGACATTATGAAGCTAACGTTTAATGTCACATTTCTCAGTTTCGTGTTACAATGCAAATACTGATAAAATAAAAAAACATTACATTTTCCTTTTCCCCTATATAATTATATAATGCGTAAAACCACAGAAGTTAGGTTTGTATATCAAAGAGCAACAACGAAGGTGTTTGATCTTAATGCTTAATTTTCATGTCATAAGTAAAGAACATTAATGTGAAAGGTATAGTCCTGATTCTAATGTTAATTGTGAAACACAGAAAAAAATATTATAAAATTATAGTTTGACTACTTTTATTTACTCATATAAGGAAATATATGTTGAAATTATAATTTTAGTAATGCGTACACTTCTTCAAATAAGTCCAAAGATTGGACACATTTTCTAATCGTAACGTTTTAATTCACTAGAAACGAAAGGTAATGACAGCAACATTAAAACGAATGACATAAAACGAATTTGCTTTGTCAATTCAACGCAAATTGCTACACGAGACGAATTTCAAAGATTTTGGACGAATCGGTATGCTAAAAAATTGAATTATACTGAACCTTAAATGAAATCTAGTGGTGGCTTTTTGAAATTCAAATTGAGAAGTGAGCTTGGCGATGTTCGGGGACGAAATTAAAGTATCTATATAGGGAATTCGTGTGATACAAGTATTAAAATAACCGGGAAAACCTATACTTAAAAAGATAAATAGATTTAAAAGATTAACAGTTACAACAGTTTTCTCAAAGGCAAGAATAGCTGGCACAAAAACCAACTGCAGATTATACAAGACTGGGGAAAACAGACAAACAAGCCAAAACAAAACTAACAACACAACAACAACAACAACAACAACAACAACAACAAACAAACAAACAAACACCCCAACAAACAAAGAAACAAAACAAGACAGGATAAGACTAAACAAAATGAAACAAAACAAGTCAAGACAAGAGACAAGACAAGACAAAACGAAACGAAACAAAACAAGACAAGACAAGACAAGACGAGATAAGACAAGACAACAACAACCACACAACAACATAAAAACACGGAACGAAAGATTGATACAGTAAACAAAATAATTTAAAATGAAATAAAAAATAAATAATAAGCAATAAAAACCTGATAGAGAAAAGTAAAAAATACAGTTGACATGCGAGAAAAACTACGTCAAAAAAAACAAAAACAAAATCCATCCAATGAACAAGAAAAGCAACAACAAAAGCAGCAATAACAAAATAAATACAAGTAATAATAAATGATAAGCAACTGGAAAAATAGGCCTGAAAACCAACATTATTTCAGACATAAATAAATGAATAAATAAACTTAACCACAAAAGAGGAAAATAATATAAAATGTAGTTATGAACACCCCGATAAATAACTTGTTTTACTCACACTGTGAACACTCTTTCAACCCATTTTTTATCATGATTTCCTTGAGTGTTCCTCTTCATTTGCGACGGATAACCCTAGCCCAAAAATGCCTTCAAGTCTGGTGTTTTTTTCAGAGAGGTTTAAACCTCGTGTGGACCTGGCTTTGTCCACAGAAGGTTCACACGACCTGCATCGCGTGTGGGTTCACACACAAAAAATGTCACTGGTTGGCACACGTTTGTTTATGGTGTAAATCGAGCATTTTAGTGTTCCTCATCATCTATCTTTTGTTCGTTAACTTTTTTGAAACAGCTCTCATTGGTTTTGTACACGTTTTCTAATCGAGGACGTCCTCAATTTGACTCACGTCTTCAATTACACGGGGATGTTACACATTTGTGTCCTCGATTTACACCATAAATATACCCAAGCACACACGTTCGTGTCGAGTCTCGAAATTCGGTGCCAACTGAACACAGATTTTATGTTTCGGTTATTGAATTTTAAAAATCTGGCTCTCAATTTGGTTGCAGCTGTAGAAATAGAATGCAATCTCACCTGTGGTGTATGATCCATAGTAGCGGGTGACATTAAGTCGGTACGTGTCCGCCTCGTTCGCCACGCTCACGAAGCCGTACTTGGCAAAGGTTGCCACTGAGCCGTACGACTCTAGCTCGATACGGAGCTGGTAGTCACCCTGCGTGGCAGTCAGGACGTTGAGGGCGTCATTTCCCAGCCAGAAGCTGCCGGTGAGGGCGCCAAATCCAATCTTATACGAGTTCCAGTCCAGGTAGAAATCTTGCGATGAATCACCACGCCTTTGAAACACCTTTAAAAAAAAAGAGGAGAGAGGCGAAACTATCCATTTTATAGCAATGCCTAAGTAAACAGACTGTTATACTGTCTTGCTTCGGTGTATTAATGCTGATTGAAGTTTCCCGAAACTTGGACAAATTTGAATGCTGTATTCGCGAAATACAAAGAACCAAATATTAAATGTTGTAAACTCGAAGTTGGAATGAACAATGGAGCCCAACGACCTTCTAGACCAAAAACATTGTTTTTTTTCATGGAACTTTAATGGTACAATTGTTAGAATAACCGGGGACACCTTTAATGTTGCACTCAGGAAACTCCTTGCTACAGCCTTTGGTATACCATTTGCTTTAGGGCAGGCTTTTTCTTAGAAAATTAAATACATGTAATCAAATTTATACAATAATAAAAAAATCTTTGCATTTAAATAAAGTGAGTTGTACGTGTGTAACCGCTTTTGTGTTTTTGAAGTAATAAATTCCAATAAACTCAACCCACATCGGCGTGAAATTGAATCGATTGAAGATAATTATCTCTAGCCGAACTTGGACGATCGCCATGACAACGATCAAGCCGCAGAATCACGGATCATGCCTTCTGTGATGCTAACAATGTAATATCTAATTTAATTGACAGCTGCTGCTTGGCCAACTATGTTTTTTTAATAATGGTCTTCCCACTCAACCTCGGAACTCATATTCATAATGGCACGAGCACTGCATATGCAACGCATATTGAAGCTCAACGACTACGTCCAGTAGCCAAATTGGCCCTTGTCACTCGAAGGCAGACAAAGTGACGTCGTGGTTTTTAATTTCGTCCTTGAATCCGAAATCGACGCCGGTTCGGCAAGTGCCATTTTTATAGGTTTTCTCAGTTATCATAACATCTTATCATTAAAATGTCATGGAATGATACTTTAGTATCGTTCGTGTCGTGTGGACATTGGCGTTGAATTGAAAAAAAGAAGAAGCGAATTTGGAGGTTTTACCATTCATTTAAACACTTTGGTCATTCAGCTTCCTTTAGTGGCAAGCTGAAACGTTTCGGTCAGATTTGCTTTCAATCTCTTTGACTTACTTTGAACGATTAAGTGGATTTTGTGAAACATTTCAACATTCCTTAATTCAGTGAGAAAATCAAAAAAATATTCCTTTGTTGCGTCTGTAATCTTTATGGATCATACACAACAATGAAAAAACAGGTATAACATGCATGACACCTTCAAGGGAGATTGTATTCTTCGTTATTGATTCATTTCACGGTAAGCTAGGAACACCGAAATCACGCATGAACATCAAGCAGCTTTCAAGTGTGATCATTTCCTCCTTCCATCTCCTCCCTTCCCGTTCAAGCAATAGTGTGAAAATGAGCGATACGAAAAATGAATTCGTCTCCACCCGAGACAATTTTTAGCTGGCTTATTCTTGAACCTGGAGTACTGAATGGTAACGCATAGCAACCGATGAAAACGCACATGCTAATAAAAAGAGCTTTTCATCGGCTCAACTGAGCATGACATAATGCCGCCCATGACTTGGCGCACATTCGAAATCGGAATTAACAACGTAGCGTATAACGACGTTCTGGAACGAAACATGAGTATCTTTTAATGGAATTTCAATAATAATAAGCGTCAAAGCAATGGGCCTTATGCACGAGGTAGCATTTTTTTTTCGAGTTCCCTGAATGTATTTCATAAATCGTTAACTGTTGAATGGAATGGCGCCAGACTATTTATGCAGCCTTATTTTATTGTCATTTTTTAATCTGGCTTAAAACATTAGGAAATGTTTAATTACATTTACATGTTCCAGAAACGTCGTTGGGCGCCATTGTTAATTCCGGTTTCGAGTTTACAAGTATTAGGGAATGTTTAATTAATTTCTGATGTTATAAATAGGTTTTCCCAGTTACTTTAACACTTGTATCATTCGAGTTCCATGGAAAGATATTTTAATTTCGTTCCAGAAACGTCGTTGGACGCCATTGTTATTAAATTCCGGTTTCGAGTTTACAAGTATTTTTAAATAGTTGTAAACCGTTAATTAAAATTAACGGTTGGGGAAACCTATACATGTACTATACGGGCAGGCTTGTAATGTGGCATTTTGACGTACAAGACTCGCTTATTAACGACGCTGGGTAGTCGAATCGGCTGCTTAATGTTGGTCATAAATATGCAAATTCTTCATTTTAGAGCCTATAAAGGATGCATTGTTTCTTTCTAAACAGCTATTTGTAACAAACTTATACCCAAATTGTAACCCGTAGTTCTGGAGAAGAAAAAATACTCGTTAAAGGTGTACATTCGTCCTGGTATAGCCAAACGAAGTTACTATTTTGGATCTTTTACTAAAAACCATTATTTCGAAGGTCTTGGTAAGAGGAAATTTGCAGTAATTTACGAAGAACATTTTTTGTGGAAAACCCTGTACTCTGCTTACAAATGACGCGGCTGCTATTTTCTGCCCGCATTTGATTGCCAACTCAAATAAGCAAAAGCTGTTTCGTTAGGTGCGACGCATTATATAATTTATGCATGCTAGTCCAGGGACAATTCGTTCTGGGTTATGAAAGCAATAATGTATGAAGCAATGTCTTCGAAAAGAAATATGAGTGACTTGAATCTAGACTATAGTTTCGTAATTGACTACCATTATTCCCAACGAAGCCGTTTTTGTCGTGTTCCCTGAATGTATTTTATAAATTGTGAAGTGTTGAATGGGATGGTGCCAGACTATTTTATGCAGTGTAGCCTCACTTTCAATTATTTTTTGAAATGTAGCTTAAAACATAAGGATATGTTTAATCACAAATATTAAATTATTCATTTATGTCATTGCTTTCATTTCTCTTCGCAAATTCCCAAAAAATGAAGATTTTACCTCACTTTCAATTTAATATGGCACGTAAATAAGGCCCCTGGAGATGTGAGTACAAGGGAACAACAGATAGTAAAGGTCTCCACAAGGCAATTTCTATGGGTGAATACGCCTCCTCAAGGTTTTCAGGAAATATTTTGTATTTACATTGTATTTATTTGTATTTGCATTTCTGTACATATTTTTGTGCATAGATTAAAATTACTGAAATTGTATTCTAACAGTGCTTAGGTCCAAAAAAAGTCTCCGGTTTCTGGTCTACGCGCGCATCGCCGTAACCATGCTCGTCGGCAAACTTAAAAAGGTTTTTTTTTTTAATTTAATGCAAGATGATATCTCAAAACCGCCAAACTCACTGGTTTGACTGGAATCTTGCTGCTGAAAAATTTTAACGTGTTTTATAGATGGGGTATGATCGAGTATAAGCTTTGTGTGGCCTCTCTGGGCTCCCATCTATTTTGTACTCAAATTTAGTCGGGCACATTATTTGCACACGGTGTTGTAATTTTGTAACTGTGCGTCTGGAAGCCAGACTGGGGAGCGATAGTCGAGTATCTGGAATCTGTAAACGCTTTTTAATTAGCGCGATATGTAAGGGGGCAGACTAATGACCAGCCTGGCAGCACATGCACGATGTCGATGTCGCTGGTCCGACGTTACCGTTTTCTCAGATTTGTGTCTTGACTATACAAATTTCCTGAAGAAATTTCGTGTCGGTCGAGATCGTAAGTGGGTGCAGAATTCTCAAGCCTTATGGCCTTACTGAGGTCACCTCAAGCTCCATCCTGAAGGATATTTTTGAAAGTTTTAAGGGGATCGAAGCGTCATCTGCAACATCAGCCCATTCAGCCGACACTTGAAGAAAAAAAAGTAGGGCAAAAACCCGCGTCGCTGCACCACCTTTGGGGCAAGCTCCATACCAGATACCAACGACCTTTCTTTGGGGGGCCTAAGCCTATTCACATTGTGTTCAATGACAGACAACTGCAGGAGAAAGCCAGGGTTGACCTTGTATGTTGCTATACTGGTATAATGGTACCACGCTTATGGGCAGGTAAATGTCAGTAAGCCTATGTTTCCTTTAAAAAAAAACAACTTCAACCCTAGAAATGTGGACAGAGTTTTAAAATCTTTCCAAATTGACCTTTCACAAGTGCATAATAAAAACTTTTAAATAAAAAAAAAACTTTGACATTTGTAATTTTTTTTTAATTTGCTACAAGGCCTTATCACAATGCTACATTGAAAAAAATGGTGCTCAGGGCTTAAACACGTTTTGGTACCCACTTTTTTCCACATGATTAGTCTAAGACATATTTATTTAGATGTTTGGCGCAGTATGACAGCCAGTTGTTGCCATAAATCTAAACATGTTGTGGATATCCAGCCCTATGTTGGTGGTTCCCAATTTTGTCAATATCATGTGTTCAAGGGGCGCTAGTCACACGCCATAAGCCCGCAATATAGCCAGAGACCGCGCTCAAAATCAGCAACATTGGGAATGTTGCAAACCCGGGAAATATAGCTGTGTTTAAACCCTAAACACCGGCTTAACAGTGAAGGTTTCTTACCGTCCATCCGCCTAGGTCCGTAGTCATATCACAGTAGACTGTCATCGCATTAGCCCAAGCTGGTGGGTATATAGCATACTCGCCACTCGGACTGCTCGGTGACGTAGTGTGGATATCCCAACAATCAACCGGCGGCTTGTCTGGTGGAAAGAAGGTAAATACGAGGCCGGGGAATATTTAAGCTAGGTGAGCTAAATTTAAACAGAAGAAACATAAAAGACAAACAAGGAGGGTACGGCAAATTGTCCCCGAATTTGGAGAATGACTGGTATTTATGTGAGTAGCTTCAACAAATAATTTGAAAGGAGATAGGCCTACCGTAAAAGGCCTGAAATGCGGGAAGTTCAGAATGGTATGAATACTCGAATCTGGCCTTTAGGCCTATGGTCAAACCAAGTGTAATATAGTTCATGTCATTAATCAATCTGTCCGCAAGCTGAGTCATGAGTGACCCGGAATGGCAACTTTCGGCCGACCCCAGTATTAACCTCAAATCGATTATTAATTTGAAACTACCTTTTAACTTTATTGTTAATAGGAACTTTATGAATGTTTCATTAAGCAACAGTGTCCAAAATGTTCAAAAATAAAAAGCAAAAAAAAATTCCACGTGCTGTGAAAACCGAAACGGATGTTGTTTTAAAGTTATGCCCATTAAAATGTGTCCTCCATGATGATCAAAAGGGGAGAACTAACCAGTAGTAATATGTGCAGTTGTCGGCACTTCGGTTGTCGATACTTTAGTTGTCGGTTCTTCGGTTGTCGACCCTTTGGTTGTCGGTTCTTCGGTTGTCGGCCCTTTGGTTGTCGGCCCTTCGGTTGTCGGCCCTTTGGTTGTCGGCCCTTCGGTTGTCGGCCCTTCGGTTATCGGCCCTTTGGTTGTCGGCCCTTCGGTTGTCGGCCCTTTGGTTGTCAGCCCTTCGGCTGTCGGCCCTTTGGTTGTCGGCCCTTCGGTTGTCGGCCCTTCGGTAGTTGGTGTTTCAGTCGTCACCATTTTAACTGTTGTCTGCAATTTCGTAATAACAGCTTTAAATTAGTTGGTTACGAAAAAAAAAAACATTTTCCCGTTGAACTGCATAACTTGGCATTATTTCTAACGCAAAGGCTTCTATTACGAGTTTAAATATTTAATTTCGGTTCTTTGGCGAAACCACATCTTGGAATAAAGATCGTTGACAATTTGATTTTATTATACCCCTGTAGAAACCGACACGACCCATCCAATCACAACCCCATGAAAGGGGAATTAATTTCCCCATAACTCTGCTATAAAGCGGCTTTTTAGTGTACACGCATCAGTTGCTCATAGTTATGCAGTTTCTTGCAAAAAGTTTAACTTAATCCCGAAATGTGCACGTTAGTACAGCCCTTTCTATTTCTTGGGTGCTCATTTCCGACCGACCCTATTTTCGGCTCTTTATCGAAGGGAACAAAACTTTTTTTTTATTACCGCCGACAATGTGGGAAACCCCATTAGCAAAAAACAAAAACAAATCAATACAAATGAAAGCAATCAGGCTTTGTGTTATTTGAAATGGTATATTGAAAATGAATACCGTCTTTCTACGCGAAGTACGGCGTGTAGCAACAAGTGGAATCCCAGAAGATGAGAGGCTGTACTTGCATCTCATTAGACTAGGTGTCTATACTTTCTTTGGTATCCCGTGAATCCCGGGACATACCGTTATTTCGTTTTACCGTTTTGGATTTCCTCAAAAACAAAAACAGTAAACGAACCATTGACCGTTATGTCGTTTTACAGTTTTGTAAAACGGTCAAACGGTATTAAAATAAATACGGTTATTTCGTTTTATCAGTTTAGTAAAATTCATTACAGCGTAACGATCAATGAGTTTTGTGTTTTTCAGTTTTACACAAATAACTTTGAAAAACAGCAAAACGGTCAGTATTGAATACAGACTGTTTTTATTTTTTTTATTTCAGTATCATAGTTAACAGTCCGTGGTGCATTTCGTGGCGGTGGGCAAGGCGGGGGGGAGGGGGACGGGTGGAGGGGGACCATGCCGTGCACGAAGAAGTGTTACCTCGGCATAATTAATGTGTGGTGTGATTCTGCCTGGCGTAACCTTGACCCAATTGGTGGGGCTTAAAGAGTTGCAAGCAAAAATCGCGCTGGAAAATTTCCAGGAGGAAATTTCAGAATGGATACAGTGTGGTAAGACGCCAATTAAGTTGCAGATATTTTGAAGGAAATTGGAGTTTGGCGCGGCTCTTCAATAGCCAATATTCGCAAATTCTGTCGTGAGATAATTGTAAGGAGGGCAACTTCCCAGGCAGTGAATCGATCACAAGGGCACATTAACATCCCAAGGTGCATTGCTTAATTGCCAAACCTGAATCAAAAAATGGTCGACAAGACTATTGACCGTTTTGTCATTGTCGTGTTTTTGTAAAACAACACTCTAAAAATAAAGCAAGTAACCGTTTATCGCTTTTTACAATTTAAGAAAATAACACAAAGGTCATTGTTTTTTTGTGACTTAATACCGTTTGACCGTTTAACAAAACTGTAAAACGACAAAACAGTCAATGGTTCGTTGACTGTTTTTGTTTTTTAAGAAAATCCAAAACAGTAAAACGAAATAACGGTATGTACCGGGATTCCCATGGCTGCAACTACAGCCAAAATGTTAGTGAGCTGCTCGGTGCAGGAAAGTCAACTACATCTTGCCAAATATGGTTTTATTATTTCGTTCAGTGATAGCAGCTGATGATGAACTTATTGCAATAAACAAAACTGCAGACAATACGCACTTGACATAATTTAATTTAGCTATAGGGCCTAGATACGGGTGCACCTGCAATTTTGTTTCCGTCAGATTATATTTTTTTCCCCGACCGACCGACCCTACTTCAGAGGCAAACAATAAAGATAACCATAAAAATAAAGCCATAATGACGTTATCACGTATCGCATTAAAAGCGATTTTAGGGGAAAATAACCAACTTCATTAATTTATTATTAATTTAATAAACAAAATCAACTAGCATGTTCACACTAATTTTCTAATTTGGTACTGATCATACCTCGATCACCATTTTTTCAGGTTCAAGGTGAATTCAAAACGCAAACAAAAGCTTGTTAATTGCAGTTACTGCCCCATGAAGCGAAGAGGCAAGAGAGCCGCCTCTTTATTAATGAAACAAAAAAGGGGCAAAGATCAAGATCCTAGCAGTATTAAGATCCGAATAAAAACAATATCTTACCGGTAGCGAATCCGCAACAGCTGACTCCATCTCGTAGTAATTCCACCCAGCCTCAAGGACCACGTCTTCGGGAAATTCCTCCTTTTTGCCGGCGCACAGCTCGCAGGTGCCGCCTCCCTCCTCGTAGTTGACGGCGAGGCAAAGCGGCGATCGCAGGCAAGTGGCCAGGCATCTACCCGTGGATCGCACTCCGTGTACGGTCCGCAGCAGGTGATTCCTGAGCACAACATCGGGAGTTGCCGGGGCCGGACCAGAAAAACCCGCCGACCGGAGCCGTATGTCTCCCCGAGCCAACAACACGAGCGACGCGCACCAAAGTAATTCGACAACGAACACCTTTTCGTCACTAACAAACATTTCGTTTTTGGTGCGAGACAACTTGAAGTAATGTTAAAAGCGCTTCATCGAACAGTAATTTTTTTTCCAGTGCGTAAAATCTACCCATAGTCAGCCTTGTATGTCATTTGAACCAACGAACCTATCTCGTTCAATATTAAAAGACACAATAATCCTTCAACCTTCATTAATCGGCTAATGCGACAGCTGCAAGACAAGAGCCTCGATCTTGATCGATTTCTAGTGACCTCTCTCGGGCTTGGGCGAGGATACAACAACACGCTCCCAATGACTGTCCAAAATGCATACTTGTCTAGGCATCATAATTCAAAACACTTATCTTCGTAATCGTTCTTCCACGCATGCGTAATTTTTTTAATTTAAAAAATGTACCACGAACAATACACAAATCACCGTTTCAATTGAATAAAGCTCTCACTTCTATTCTAAAACAGAGATGTGCATTTGTTTTTAAATATGCATGTACATTTGTAGTATATGTAGTTTACATCGCCCGTTCTGAAACGCTCTCAGCGTCATTGCGTCACCAAAGGTGAGTGCATGTGTGAAATACCAAAGTGAGCTTTGAGGCATCATAATCAGTCCACAGTCAAGCATCATGGAACCCATACAATTTTTGCTAAGTTGCCATGAACCTTGCCTTAGTTTAGTCACGACTTTTAGGCGACATTAGCAACGATACAAACCCCGTTTCCATGGGTACGATCTTGCTGCGCCATGCTGGTTCCCATCATGCCTTGCGCTATATTGCGTTAGTGAAGGAACGCACACGCGCCCATGGGGTCGAGGCTGCAACGATACATGCCACAAGTAAACCTAGTGCCCTCCGTGGTTTAATTTGATGATAGAACACCATATGGGAAACTGCACACATACATTTCTGACTTTGATTCTGGAGGTGTGCCAACTCAATGTAGAAGACTGTCAGTTTAGGAGTACTGTACCCACCCTGACAGATTTCAACAAAACATGCCGTTGGGGTTTGATAGTTTGGGGAGGTTTTAATGAAGTTTAAATGATAGTGAGGGGGCCGGGAGCAAATGTAAAAAAAATGGCTAAAACCAACCCTGATTAGACGGCGTTCAATTCCATGTTGTTTTGTTTTGTTTTGAAATTCAGAGTTTAATAATAACCCGGCGGAACGGTCAGTCGATACAAGCTGCCGCCCAAGCCCTTCGTTGTTTCCTTGTTTTTCTTAGGCGCCGACACAGGACTGTGTTGACCACTGCGACCCTGGGTGTCTTTAATTATTACAGTCCTGATAATTAATCAGCTTAGGAAACGAATATCGATCTCAAATTTCCTATAGCATCAGGTGGTGATAAAGACGTTTTCACACTGGATGCAAGTGTTTACTGGGATCGAATGTAGGATTCTTTCATTTTGGCAAATTTCTGTTCTTTTTCTTCAAGAAATGACATTTACCTTCATTGTCGATTATGGGGGTAACACGTTTTCTTTCGGGCTTTAAAATATTACTCATGCCAAAAAAGATATTCAAATATTTCTTTTAAATGAAGCAAAATGTTGAGCCTCTTTTCTATTTGCAAGATTCCAGTCTATTTTGCGTTGCCAGACAGATTTAAGGGGGGGGGGAACACATTTGGGGTTGAGGGCTTGGACAGACCATGTGACGTTTGTTTACAAAATTGGATATTGTGGTCACGTGATGCCAAATTTCATCAAATGGTTCTCTTTCCGCAGTGCATGTATATCGCTTCAGATATGAATGGTTTAAAAGTGTTGAGTTAATTACACTGTTTAATGTGCATCGGGAAAATGACATGTAAAAGATTCTTAGTGTCTGGGTTGCCCGGCGGTTGCCTTTCGGCATGATGTCCCAGGACACATGGTCTTGGGGGGGGGGAGGGGGGGCAAAGAAATCATATGGGGCATGGCAACAACCACATCCATGACATCGCGTTGTTCGATGATATCCATGATTTAATTTGATGATAGAACATAGTTCGAAACATAATAGAAACTTGAAATTTGTTTCACTCGTTAACTATTGAACAAACTTGAAACGGTCGATGTCAACATTTTGGGCATGCGCGAAGCCATGGTGTCAAATTTTTATTGTGTTTCTGCTTAACTCTGCGACTTCAAAAGCCCCTTTTTTAACATTTTTTTTAAGCTCAAATATTTTACAAGGCAACACGTCTGAACGTTTACACCACACCTTTGTCACATACACTGATTAAAATAATTAGAGAATTCAAGTGCGGGATTAAGACTTAAGGTTATGCATCAGTCAATGGTTCAGAAGAAAAAGGAACACAAAACTTTAAATAATTCATGCAAGGCGACCATTACTGAGGAATACACACCATTCATTTTTTTTCAGCAAACTTGTTTCAGGCCTCACAGTGCTCCCTCTTTATCAATATAGGCCTATACATTTTTAATAGGTTTTGATGATAAAAATGTAGGGTTTTGAAGATTTTCCGAGCGCCAAAATAAGAGGCTTTATTTATAGGTTGTTTTAGATGCAAAACCGTGCGGTTTTTCAGCATTAGGAAACAGAAACATAGCAACTTGCATACCTCAATTTTCTTCACACTACATAATTTCATGCAAACTGCCAAATTCTAAAACACTAGCAATCTTAGAGAAAGGGTTGTATTGACAACGTGATTATTTTTGAATTACGATTACCAAATGCGGGTCAAATCAATTCTTAAAACTGTCTTTAAACAATTGAAATGTTTACCAGAATACAAATACAGCATTTTATAGATTATAAGGTTGCTTTTAAAAATAAAATATGCTCCCAAGTTGAAATAAAGGTTTCTATAGGTTTCGCTGTGAGGCCTTATGTTACAATCACACACAAAATTAAGTGTAAATTAATTTGGCCACCACATAATGATTAACCGGTTAAAACGATAAAAGTATAGCCTAAAAGTCAGTTTCTTATTTGTTCAGATCGCACTGTATTTAGCAGCCTTGCCGGATGTGGTTTCTTATGTTCATTCATCAACAATAAATGAGGTCTACCATATCAGCCATATGGTTGCTAACCACAAAGCGTCGCCGTTGTTGGGCAAAGAAAATCCGATTACGTACTTAGACGCTATAACGGAGCAGTGAAATTCATGCACCCCGAAAACATGGCATTTTGAAAGTTGTTTCTCAGAAAATATGCTCGGTATGATTGCAATGTTACATTCTAACTGAAGAAGAAATTCTAAACTTCATGTCAGTGAAAAAAATCGCCGTCATCGATGCCGAAACCTCAATACTGGTTACTGTCAAAGCTGACCTTCAAGTCTGGAAGAAATCGTTCGAAAACTTCCCCAAATGTATGTACATGTACATGTATTTATCCCAATTTCTAGGATTTTATCCCAGCTGTTATTTCACGAGTAGTTGAACACTATATCATCTAAGTATATTCCGAATTTCAGCTTAATCTGTTGTTGCGGACGCTAGTGTTGCAACGTGAACCACCTCCATGGAAAATTTCGAAGAGGATCAAACAAAAAATATTTGCCCACCCAACCCATTTCGGCCCAGCACACAATGATGACGGGCATATTGGCATAAGTTCAACAGCGTTTCGTGTGACATGGCGTGGGTTTCGGTATCGACCAATGGAAGCCGGCAAAAAGGGTGATATTTGTTAACAACTCGTGAAGGAGGCTTTTATCCAATTGTTTACTGCACACCGTAATGGAACCTCATTAATATTCGTGAGGCTTGAAATTATTGATAGATATTGCGCACGCCAGTGTTACAATTTTCAAAATTGCACGTAGCAAGGCCTATTTTTTCCAATTTCAACGAAAAGTGATGAACATATCACAACGACTTCTAGCACTTGGATCATTATAGGGGAAATAAATCCTGAAAGTTGCATGAAGATACGGTCTTCCAAACTGGAGAAATTAATTTTCAAAGATTTCACCCGCCAACGCGACCATGTCTGTGTACATGTTGTTTAGTAAATTAAGTGTTACGTAACCTTTCGAAATCGCCCTTCGCGACCATATGGCTGATATTGCACACTCAAACAGTTTTAGGGTGAAATGCGTCACATGTATTAAACCCGGATGTAATTTCGAAGTGACTACCCATTCTGCGAAGAATACGTCGGCTAAATATATGGCAAAATTGGGATCCACTTTTTGAGCGCATTGTGGAAATAAAATTAACAGTTCATTTCACGTCAGACCTACCGTCCAACCACTGAAGAAGCCGACTTGCATTGACTGATGCATAACGTTTCGCCAAAAAAAGAAGTGCGTATATAATTATCGATAAATATTGTACATTATTGATTACTTAATATTGCTACTTGATCATAAAGGCACTTATTGGCAATCGTTCCTTAACAAAGCTGAACCAAAATATGGTTCCCTTGGTTGTTATAACATAACACGAACTCGTAAACAAAAACCGAACATTTGGTGTCCCGTGAACTCTGGCACTGCTTGGTTATTCATGGTTGCAACAAAACGCGCAACAAGTACATTGTATTGCGGACCGATGACATTCAGTACAATTTTCAGTTGTAGAAAATCTTTGCAAGTAGACTCTTTGGAACCAACCTCGTCCCCAGGGCTTACTTTATTTTCAACCTCGTTTCCAATAACAAGTAGCTGGGATGGAAACTTTCTTTCTGTATCCCCGATTCGATAGCACAATAAGCAGGTAATGGATTTATATCGTGCACTTGGTGGTGTTATTTCTGAGGTGTATTACGTGTTTTCACGTTCATTGTAATTATAACGTCCACACCTTCTCAAAATAATAATTTCCTTTCCAATTTGCTCAAATTAATATGAAATATGATACTGTATATTGGCTGGATAAGATTGTAACATTCCAACTCTGAAAATCGTGTTTTCATAACTCACGCCGCGACGAATTGATTCTGTTTTTACCCAAGACATCACATACAAAAACAAACGCTGATGTAAAGCACAGGCAGGCACCAGACTATTCCTCATTTGCATACGTATCCACACATTTTGGATATGCAAATGATCCAATACCAGGGCGAGAGAAAGCAGGTAGTGGTGAGAGCGTACTGCTCGACACCTTGGGAACGAGGTTGCTTTGGCGCTCAACTGGCAATTTTGTTGACTGTGGGTTTAAGTTTCGGAAGGAAATATATCCTTCAAATTACAATACTCTTTTGCATGGAAACATCTGATATTATCGTTGATTTTTCCATCTTCTCTAACGTTATACGACCTTATAGAAGCAGAGCCAGAGGTCAGGGATATAAAAGCCATGAACGGATACGAATTTTAATTAGAACAAATCAATATTCCTAAATACCATAGACAAGATACTCGCCATTTCGTACAATTATTAAAGTGCATCTTTCAACTACATTACCTTTTGAGCACAAACTTAAGCAGATTAGTGTGCAAATATACAAGTTATCGGTGCGCATTATTTTATACACAATACGCGTGCGTGCCGTGCAATCACTGCAAATCAGGAAAAAAAATGTGGGAACGTATATCGATCATCATCTGAACAGTTGTTTAACGCCTTTATATGATTTGACCGGGTTACCAAAAATTAACCAGCAACCATCCGGTACAAAACCAGTTTCAAATAAACGACATTACTCAAACTGTTTAAGCACGCTTGGTTGTGACAAAACAGTTTTGATAATCCCTATAGCTTACATTGAATTAGATTGAATTTTCCCCCAATGTCTACGTTATTATAAATCATCCGTGACATTTCGTTACCTCGAGACAATCACAGTGAAAAAGTCCTAACACGTTTTCCGACCGTTAATCTAAATACATGTATCAGAAGTTTTCATTGCCAGTGTAGACGTATATCTAATTAATATACAAAAGGTGCAATATATATATTTAATAAATTAATGAACAATAAATTCGTCAATCTAAATTTCAATAGATATTTCATGTTACTATTTTATACATATTTAAACAAGGATATACAATTATTTGATTTTAAACCTGCATAATTTGTTTTAAAATGTGCGATGTTGTTTCCAAACCAAGTGACAGTCCAACATTGGTAATGTGGTGCTACGTTGCCAAGTCTTTCTCCAACTTTTGAAATTGAATTTAAAAAAACCGAGTATTTGTGTCGTTTGGAATTTTTTTTCGCCGTCTAGACAAATCATGCAATATTTCCGTTCTGACCGTACACATAGGCCTATGGAACATCTTCTTGCACAGCAAGAGTCTATGATATGCAAGCAGATTAATTAGTTATGCAAATTACAAGACTGCGTCTTGACCTCGAGATTCTGACCATTCGCCGGGCGCCTTCCATATCGGGCCAGATTGACCAATCATCAGTCCACATTTTCTGATCGAAATGACGTCACAATTTCTAAAGTCAACTCCGCTTAGCTGGCGCGCGGGTCGCATCAAATTTGCATGCTCAGATATATCAGACGTTGGTTACGGAGACGGCTCCGTTGGAGTACGGTTGAACAAAGGGTGCTACTCAGATTATAAGGCCTACGCCCACATCTTTTAAATTGAAAAACAGAATTTAAATCGATGTTCAGGTCCTTTTTTCTCCATAAATTAAAAAGTTGTTCAACTATTGTGTGATATCGGTCAAAAAAGTTATTTTTCCTTTCTTTTTAAATTGATTAAATAATAGGTATCAATATTTTTCGAGGAAAAGGTAGAGATGCAAACAATTTCAAGTAGACAACAACAAGTAGATTCTAGGCCTAGCATTTGTTTACGCCCTCACATTCCTTAGACAAAAACAAGCACTTTTACAATAGCCATCACTACTACTTTTACAAGCTTTCCACGACTCTAGATCTGGCTTTGCAAAAAATAAGGGCGTGACTGTTCATTCAATTAGAGTTAACAAATAAATTTAGGACCTCGTCGTCATTCTAATATTTACCTAATGTAACAAGCAAATGGTCAGTCTGTAGAAGAGGACATTCCACAAACAAAGCATTTTAGCGCTTTGTAATTATAATTTTGGCAGTGAAGGTCCTACCGAAAGGTTAGAATTCATTGAGAATTGAAAAAGAATGTTGCAACCTGACCCCGCTTTACTCTTCATATATCATCTCAATAAAGGTCAGTCATTGCAAAAACTGTTGAAGAGACATGAATCTGGGACTGACAAGCCTGTCCAATTTTAAGACTTTGTACACAACCGCTGAAGTGAAGTCTGGATACTACATTCATTCCGTGAATTGAATATACAAAATGTAAATAGCAAATTTAAATAGCGAATTTCACAGACAAAAAAACAATCAAATTTCTGAAGATTGTTTTCCTCTTCACATCGTCATCTCCCTCGCCGTTTGGTACATACCCAACGGGGAATTAATTTGGACGTTAAAACAATTCAAGACACTAAAGCCCCAAGATGCTGTTGCCTGCCTCAATTCTACCGACTTCTCCAAAACCTCCCCGCTGATTTTAAATACCTCACTGCAAGAAACTCAATTTCACGGTGGATCCAGAACAACAGATTTTAAAACAAGAACATTTAACCGGTTATTTTTTTTCATTTTGTCTTTTAAATCATTTAGACTTATTTTGCCACATACGTTTTATTTTCAAAACTGCTTCACTTCCGCAACAACTACAAATTAAAACATCACTTTAAACACGTACTCCTCAATAAAGATTTTTATACCATAAAATTGATCAAATTTCTGACCTCTGTAGAATATACATAATTTTAGAGGTCAGGTGTCAAAGGTCAAATCGTCCCATTAGTAGTCATTGGTGTTATCTGTTTGAGATGGGCAAACCTTCACTTTCCTTATCCCGCTCGTAAACATCGCTGGTTTGTGTGACTGGGGGAAAAAAGAGAAAATAGCAATATAAATTTTGTCTGCAGCAATTATTAAACACACTTCATTTGTAGAACTTGTAAATTTTCAGGTATATAAATGTATACTTCTTTTTACAGTTTCTGAGAATTATTATTATTATTTTTAATTAATACATTATGGAATATTTGGTATGGTGCATAGCTAAGTCCCCAAGCTGTGAAATACAGAACTTGAAGGAGGCACTTCAAATAATTTTGCATTATGCATCGGTGCTTTGTGCTTGTGCAAGTGGAGATTTTGATTTTGACAAGCATGTTGGCTGCAGTAAATTTCAAGAGGCTGTAACTTAATTTAGGGCTGTCAATATTCGAATAAATTACAAATAATAAATTCGATTATTCGAAACGGCGTTTGACCGAATATTCGAATATTCAAAAATCGGCAGTCAAGTTTACACATGCCAGCTGCAGCTGCATGCTACACCTGCCAAAAGTTGCATGCGAATTGCGCCGGTTAAAATAAGATAGGAGTGTTTTGCAGTATTTTCTAACAGTAGATGGCTTTAACCTGCTAAAAGGATTGGACAATGAACCGCCGTTGACAAATAAAGTTCCTTTCAACAAAAAGTGGCATCTGACAATGAAGCACAGCAATTTTACATTTAAATTTTTAAAAGTCGTGTGTGTACATGCATACTTTTTTTTCCCCAGTAAAAAAAGCGATTTGAATATTCAGTTGATGATCGCATATTTGAATATTGGATAGGGAATTTGTTCAGATAACAGCCGATACCCATCTCTGGCAAGCATGGTTGAGCCACCTTGGCTGTAGAGGGCGCCATTAACAAGATAAGTCAAATCAAGCCTTGGGATGTTTGGTTCGCACACTGGACACATTCTGAGCATTCCCAGTGAGGGATGTGCGGACTTTCTTGAGTCTGGGAACTCTAGGTGGAAAGTACCCAGAGACTGCATTTGACTCATCTTGTATAGCACTGTGCCCACCACGGAGGCTTGACTGCACTTGTCCGGGATTGGCTAGAGGCTGCATATGCGAAATGAAATTAATTCAATCAAGTCTTGGATCAAGACTATAGCTCTTGAGTGGGGGCTGTGTACTGCCCTCAATATTTCATGCACAGAGCCATAACAGCAATTTTCTGGATCATCTACTGCATTCTACATAGGCGTAACCAAGGGGGGGGGGGGTAGGGGGTATTTAACCCCCACCCCCCCAATATTTTATAAAGACTGCCTTTTTCCATTCAAATGCCCTAAAAAAAGTAAGTGGTGCCCTTTTGTGTGGCATCTGCCGTTTTGGGTGCCTTTTTCATGCAGAGCCATAACAGCAATTTTCTGGATCATCTACTGCATTCTACATAGGCGTAACCAAGGGGGGGGGAGTAGGGGGTATTTAAACCCCCCCCCCAATATTTTATAAAGACTGCCTTTTTTCATTCAAATGCCCAAAAAAAAGTAAGTGGTGCCCTTTTGTGTGGCATCTGCCGTTTTGGGTGCCTTTTTCTGAATTTCGCCCATGTATCGCCCTAAAAAGCACCATATATTGGCCCTTTGTGTGCATAATCGTCGGTTTTGAACAGCGCCCCCATCGACAGATGTTACCAGCCCCCCTCCCCCCCCCCCCCCCCCCCCCCGAATGACTGGGAACACTGTGTTTCACACACATTGGACTTTAACTCAATTATAAGTCTTTTTCAAAATACTCGGGCTTTTTCAGACTTTTCCAAAATACACAGTTTCCTGCCAAACATCAAGGTTCCAAGAACTTAGAAGACACACCAAACGGTGTATTTTCTCAGTCTTAAACCTTACTGTATCAAGTCATAATTCAGTACACTTTTTGGGACTCGGATAGAGGCCTGGACTAAAACACCTTTAAGCTGCTAGTATCTTCTTCTTATTTTTAAGTTCAGAGACAAAAGAGTAAAACCATGCTTAAAATCATGCTTAAAAATAAAATCATGCTTAGAAGAGTAAATTGATAAACTGGTCACATTCTTTCGATTTGTTTAATCAAAAAGCACAAGAGAACAACTTCACACAAGCTCACCGAGGCAAGAATTGAAAATGCTAAATGTGACACATACTCAATTCATGCAAATGTTATCAGAGACAGAGAAAAGAATAAACGCAAAGAAAGCAGCCCACTAGTTACTTCAAGTTTGAAGCCTGATCTCCACCATGTTTTGACTCGATTCAACAGAAAATGCAGTAAAAACTATCTGGATTTGGCTGTCTGACTCAACCCACTGGCAAAGAAGGTGATGTGGTAGTTGTCATTTATCGTCAATTATGGGAAGCTGTGTTTTTCCACCAAATTAATTATTTTGCAGCATGGGGGATATTTTTACTTGAGAGCAGTGTTGTAGTCGAGTCCATCACAAGTCCCTGCAAGTCCCTGCAAGTCCATCACAAGTCCTTCACAAGTCCTCACAAGTCCATCACAAGTCCATTATAAGTCATCCAGTCTCGTCAAGTCCCCACAAGTCCAGCACGTACAAGTTCCTGCAAGTCCCAACAAGTCCATCACAAGTCCCTGCAAGGCCTCACAAGTACACCACAAGTCCCTGCAAGTCCTCACAAGTCCATCACAAGTCCCTGCAAGTCCTCACAAGTCCATCACAAGTCAAATCACAAGTCCATCACAAGTCCATTATAAGTCATCCAGTCATCCAGGAACAAGTCCATCACAAGTCCATCACAAGTCCATCACAAGTCCATCACAAGTCCAACACAAGTCCATTGTAAGTCCCTGTAAGTCCCTGTAAGTCCCCACAAATCCAGCACGTACAAGTCCCTGCAAGTCCCAACAAGTCCATCACAAGTCCCTGCAAGTCCTCACAAGTACACCACAAATCCCAGCAAGTCCTCACAAGTCCATCACAAGTCCCTGCAAGTCATCACAAGTCCATCACAAGTCCCTGCAAGTCATCACAAGTCCATCACAAGTCCCTGCAAGTCCTCACAAGTACACCACAAGTCCCTGCAAGTCCTCACAAGTCCATCACAAGTCCCTGCAAGTCCTCACAAGTCCATCACAAGTCCATTATAAGTCATCCAGTCTCGTCAAGTCACAAGTTATTCAAAACGAATTGTGACAAAGGCATTCCTCTGCTATTGTTCATCTATGATACTTGTTACTTGACCTAGGATTTACTTGTGACTGGACTTGACTCTACTACAACCTGGTTATAGAGCACGCTTACATTTTTTTCAAGTGTGACAGTTGGTCAAATGATTTGCTTACTTGATGGCCTTGTTTTCTTGCTTTCTGGATTTGGTGCTTGTTTGATGTGGTGAGTGAGTGCTGCGTGCTTGCTGTGTTTGTCGGTGGGTTTTTTTTTTCGTGCTTGTTAGCTTGCCTGACTTATTGTGCGGTACTTTTTTTTTCCTAGAGCAAAATTTGTGCTCTGTCACCCTCCGCCCGCTCCTCCCTTCAAGGTCATATTTTGTTCATGGTCGAAGATGAAAAGCTAAGAATGCGTTACCATGCACAGAGTGACAATACCCACAATGTTTTGCAACAAATGGGATAGTGTTTTTGTCCTCTTTTTAAAACCCCTTCATCTTCTGCTTTTAAAGCAAGTGGCGCACAGAGGTGGGGTTCCCAAAAGGACAAAGCTCCATGCTAAATGCATCTGATGCAGACACAATCAAACAAGTTTTTTTTCTGATAATCTTCAACAATTCAACCCTTTCACTGCCAGACAACCTACCCTCACGCAGAGGGTTTTCACAGTTGCAACATACATGCATTATGTCTCTGACGGTTTAAACAACACTGCAAGAATGTGTTCAATGGCAGTGGCAGGGTTAAAGTTGAAATGCTGTGATTGGGAGATCTTTTTGGGTGTGATTATGGGAAGCAATTTGGAGGGAAAAAATGCCTTTTTGTGTACGGTACAAGGTGGCACACATACAATCACGCAACTAGAAAAATTAAAGACTAAAAAAGGCATGACAATGCTGGTGACTTTTGCAGAATGAAGCGTGAAAAGATAGTGACGTGTTGTGTGCACCACCATTATTTAATTTAATGTACAAAACAAAAGCATTTGGTTTTCTTTTTCTTTCTTTTTTGGTCGTGGTATGATCTCAGTTTGGAGACTCACCGAGCTATTCGTACGGATCATACGACAAGTCAATCCCAGTGTCCAGAGGTGCCATGACCTCATAGAGTGGGGCTTTTTCGGCATTCAAGAGGCATTTAGGATGGAGCTGGGTTGGATGGGAAGGTAATTAGGTTTCACACATGAGATTAAAGCACATCCAAGCACATGACCCTGTGGGAACCTTTTACGCCTTTCAAAAAACACATCAACGGAGAATCATTCATGCAAGGTAATATAATAAACCAAAAAAGTGAAATATTTGTTGGAAACACACACACACATGACACTTGATGCACAGACAAAGCATTTTTGATGAAAAGATCTCTCTCCAAGGTCATCTTGTTTTGGTATGCGCAAACCGGAGTTGTAGTCCAGTCTTTACATCACAAAGGCTAATCACAAGTCTAGCCTAAGTCAAGTGTAGGGGTGTGCATTTGCGGGTAGGGGGTCCGCTCATAAGTCCGACGCCTCATAGGTCCGACGCCTCATAAGTCTGAAATTTCGGACTTATGAGGCATCGGACTTATGAGGCATAACATTTATTTGTTCCGCCTCATAGGTCTAACGCCGCATAAGTCCGACGCTTCATGGCTCCAACGCCTCATAAGTCTGAAACAACATTTGTCCATTGTCGGATTTATAAGGCGTTGGGCATATGAGACGTCGAACCTATGGGGTGGATTTTATGCCTCATAAGTCCGACGCTTTATAAATCTGATTTTTGGGACTTATGAGGCATCGGACCTATGAAGCGTCGGACTTATGATACGGCCAACAGGTAGTGTTAGGAAACGGGGTCTCTGACTGAAACAAAACGGGTACCCGTTAAAGAAACACATCCCCAAAATTTAAGTCTCGGAAGTTACTGTGCAGATTGTTCATAAAGGTCGGCACGATAATCCTACCACATCGGTGTGTCGATACAGCAAGATACAAGTGAGTAAAGTGACCTTTATAGATTAACGTTGTAAACCACAACTTTTGTGAGCGTCATAAATGTGAAATATGTTTTGTTTTCCCATCGGGCCTGGTTTCATTTTAAAAAATCCCCACGAATGACATTCAAGACCTTTCTTTTTCATTGTCTGAGAAGTCACTAAGCAACTATTTGTAAAGTTGGTTACGTGCACCCAATCCCATAATCTGGAACTGGTTCCTGACACTGACGGTCAGGTACACGGGTAACCAGTTCCGATGCGCAGTCCTTGTAGTGACAAGCTTTGTATGCCATTTGTGGAGAGATGTTAAATTTTAACACAAAAAAACAATTTCATAAAAAAATCCATCATACAAGTCATTGACTGCTTTATCAGATTTACCACCGGCCAGTCGACCCTTGGAAGCTGCGTGGCTGAGCGGTTAGGATGTCTACACTTTAGTAACCACAAGGGTAGTCAAGCATTACCCGAGTAAGCTTTTGAATGTTTTTTATGCCAGCTCTTGTAGCTAGGAGTCAGGTTGGCACAGTGGTTACTTTCCTCCCCTTCCACTGCTATGGCCAGGATTCGATTCCTGCCCGAACCACATTTGGATTGGGTTTCAGTCCCTACCTGATTCTGTGGGTTTCCCCAGAATATTCTTCTGGGGTTTTCCTCCCACCTCTAAAACTGTACATGTGTAATTCTTCTCATTGTCTCCTCACTATATAGCTTTCTACAGGCTTTTGAGCTACAGTGCCTAGGGCACTTTTGAGGAATCCTTGGTTTCATTACCAGAAAGAAAGAAAATATAGAAAAAAAAGATTACATTGGACAAAGGAAGAGCCAAATTTAAACATGTAACCAAGCCATATTCAAATGAACTTTGATAAGGACTCATATGTTATCCTGATCTGACTTAAGATCGACTTGCGATTGACATCTGATTGGATTGATTAGAACTTCAGCGCAAACTGTTATCCAAGAAGGTTTTTCAATTGATGAGGAAGAGAAACATTGAAAGAGAGCACGCAAGGAGGAACATGAGGGTCTTACCGAGTCCACAGTGGAGGCTCCGCCCAGACTGCTCTCCTTCACCTTTCGGATCTTCTGCTTGAGGGCGCTATTCACCTGTTTAGGTCACAAATTGAGAATGAGGAGATGTCACGTGACTCTTCACGGAACCCTACTGAAACCAGACTGGAGCTCAGGGTATAAGTAAATTGTGCAGCCAGGTCGCGAATTATTTTTTCCCAACAACATCGCTGGATGGATGTTGAGTGCCCTCAACGATACTTTATTTTACAGGTATATAATGCCATGAATTACGCTTTGCTGTCAAGCTCTTTGATGGCTCAGCTGGATAAAGGCATGGTTTTGAGATCGGAGGGTATGAATTCGAATCCAAATTTTTCCAATTTTTTTTCTTTTCTAATTTGCGGCTTTGGAGGATTTTTTTTTAAAAGGGACATCAAGTCCAAATGTTATTAGGTTCGAATTCATTTCTTTTTTTTCTTTATATATTTTTTTACCTCATGTTTTTAGGGAGGTAAAGTCCAAAACCTCATAGCGTACACCCCATTCGGTTATGTCGCTTGGGGAAAAAAAATTGCAGCCAGGTCAGGGTTGTTTGATTTGAATCATTCGATTGAATCATTGATTTGATTTCAATCACTGATTTTAATCACTTGAAAAAAAAATGTTTAATCATTCAAAAACATCAAAAGTCCATCCCCCTCGTTGGCTTTACGGTTCCATGACATTGGGCCCATTACCTCAAGGTATGGGGACAGGCAATGGACTAACTACACAAGTGCCCCCTCAGCAAGAGTGAAATAGAGAGATTGCCCCAACCCCCCGCACTCTATGGTTTTATGGATTCACAGTTTCCCTGTACTTTTCGAGCATATTCTCGATTTATCATTTTTCGTGGGTGGGCAGGGACATTTGCACCCCTCCCCCCCCCCCTCAACCCATTGAAATTACAGCAATATGACTTCGCGCCTCTTTTTCTTTCTTTTTTCTATTTTTTTTTTTTTTTTGCTTTTCCAGGGGGGGGGGGGGCAAGGGGCAAGCGCTCCCCCTCCTCGCGAGGCCCATGCCCTCCAGCTCTGATCTGTTTGCTAGGCTCTTCGAGATATGGGAGATCTATGTACTCCCAAATAATAATTTGGGAGGCTAATCATCCTTACATGCAGCTGGTATGCTGAATTGCGAAGGTCGCGGCCACAACGTGGTCGGGCCGCTGGCACGTAAAGGCGCCTATGGCTGCCGGCCACATCGACCCATATATGACCACGGAGCACAGCCTGAGATCGAAAGTGTTTGATTTTTTCCGGAGGGAGGAAAACCGGAGGGCCCGGAGAAAAACCCTCGTGGCACAGGAGAGAACCAACGCACAACTCTACTCACATGTGATCCACGGCCAGGATTCGAACCGTGGTCACCTTGGTGAGAGGCGAGCGCTTTACGCACAAGCCACCCATGCCACCAAATGCTACACACAGCAATGGAAGGCACTTTGCCCAAAAAGAAAAGGTCAATCCAAATTCTCACAAATGGACACTTTCTGAATTTCCTCTTATTTTGTCGAAATTCATGCAGACAGCAACGAACAGAGTCTGTAATAGAGTGGTAATTTATCCAAAGGAATGAACAAAATGCGGGGTAAGAAAAAACTGACTTTTGAGTGGAATCTGCAGTTATCAGATTTTGGCCTACCTCGCTACTCATAAAGCAGTGGAACAGAGCCATAAAGAATCCCTGAAAATAAACAAATAGAAAAAAAGTGTTATTATTTTATTATTCAAATAAATAAATAGTTTTTGTGAGTTAAATTTACATAATTTCTGTTCGCCTTACTTTTATGAATTAATTTTGATAACTTGCACCTTCCATTTTGACTTCTGTGGCTTAAATACACAGATTTTAAACCACATGATTTTGGGCAATTCCATCTCTAGAATGGTCTAGTGTTCTTTCTCACCAATGCAAACACTTTTGTTTGTGCCGAGTGTCCCGTAAATAACAATATACAACGTTGCGTTGACTCATGTGATACAGTAAAAGAGAGACTGTCACAGACTCCGTGCAACGAGTTACAAAGGTAGAGTTGGGGGAGACCACTGGCAGAGACATTCAAATGCATTGCCAATGAATTTAGCCCGTCACTCACGCAAAGACGCTACGGGTTTGTGCATGCGAACCACGCAATGTGACCCTCGAAAGTGGCCACAAAGTGCCATCTCTTGTTCGTTCATAAAGTCCATACTGAACAAGTCTGTCAACCAAACGTTTTCTAAATTTAACTCACAAATAGGTTACCTCACAGAACAGACAGCCCATCAAGCAAAATGAACAATTACCATATAAGAGCCAGGTAGAGTGAGAAGGGGGTCAAAGCAAAATCCACTGCCTTATTATATTTTCCAAATATCATCACTTTTATTTATTTTTTCAATCTGAGCCTTCATGACTTCTGGGGCCGATGAGTTGTGCAAAATTTTTAAAATTCACATTTATCATTCGCTTGAAATGTCAATATAGGGTACCATTTTAGTAAGCTGTTAAAGTTGGTGTATACGTGCTTTTTGGGTGTGGCACCTTGAAAAATAATTTTATAAATTGAATTGATAATTTTCTAGCATGACATTAGTTATGAGCTTTCCAATGAGACATCGCTCTAGAAAGTTAGCCCACGACAAGTAATCAATTAATTTCAAGCAAATTTATTTGTTGCAGGACATTACATTCCTTTCAAATTTTGTTTGGAACAGAAAATCAAAATTTTGAAAAAGCACGTATATACCAACTTTATCTTGTGGCACGAATTTGAAATGTTGGTAACTGCAACACTCTTTGTCTGATTAGGCTGAAACTGTGCAGATATACAAAGCATTGATCTCTTTAGGTAGATACCACATCTCAATAAAATCTGTTATTTGACAACTGAGAAGTTAGGGTAACATCTCCCCATCCATCCCCACCCACACACGCACCATGCCAAAAAAAGGTTAAAACTAAAAAAAAAACCTATTTTAAGGTTTAAGCCTTGAGGATTGTTAACAATTACCCAAAAAATCTCAACACAAATTTGTGACTACTGTACTACGTTAACAATTTCGTGCTTTTACCTGAAAGGAATTCAGCGTCACAAACATGTACTGCAGGGCCGCGTGGTAATGGGCAAAGTACCCAAACACCCAGGTGATACCGAGAATAGGCAGAAGGAGCAGGGAACTACGCAGACCGGCCCTGTCAACACATCAAAACAAGCACTTTAGATGAAAATGCCATGTACGAACAGCCTAAGCCAATTCCTTTACTGAATTCTACAAAATGAGAAAGTGGATTGAGGCGTTTGTACTGTGTACAGTACATTTTGGGAGCAGACTTGTTGTCCAAGTGTCACAAGTTTGCCAAAGCATAAATTTGTGTATTGGGATTTAAGCTTCAAATATGTACGGATGAATATGGATGACGATATTCTGAAAATGTCAATGTATGCTTAAAAGGACTCGGGTCTTTTTAGCAAATATGTTACATTTCTGACATACAGATCCTTGTCATTTGATTGGTGATACTCGCATCACGTGACATTCATTATTGCTCCCATTCATGCCGGGGCTCAAAAGGTCCCATTCGCCCATGGCGAATGGGATTTACTATTCAACAGTAAGGATCATCCTTGTTCCCATGGCTTTTGAACAGTCCACCCTCACTCATTTTGAACAGCAGAGAGCTGCAGACCAAAACCTGGGGAGAAGGTTGTGACCCGATTTGTGCTGCTTGACAACCACACAAGCGATGACAACAGATGTGCCAACGTTCGTGTCCATTTCAGGCACTGATTGAAATTTTAAAGGACTAAAATGCAGCGCACTCAAATCTACATGTCAGTTATATAAAACAAAATTGAGTGGCTTTACATTGCGAAAGGAGAGGAACATTATTGCTCAGTAAAATCTGGACTTTTCCATTTCACTTGGCTTCATCTCATGAAATGGAAAAGTCCAGATTCTACCTTTCGATAATATTCCTCCCATTCCACTCTGAGCCAATCAATATTTGTATACTTTTAAACCAGCGTCAGCTGTGTGTCCAAACCCTTACTGATATTTGACATCACATTTCAGTATATCTGGTTATTCAATTTTATCGAAAATATAACATGAGTGGTATCAATGTATAAACTAAGACATTGATTTGTCAAGTAAATATCTGTCCATCGACGGAGTTTGGATGGAAGGTCTCAGATGGGTTTACTTGGCACTGTTGAATGCAGGCTTCTCCTGTTGCAGCTTGGCAGCTGACATCACAATACGCGACACCATGAACAGCACGACCAAGTTTACCTAGAAAAACAAAAGTCGAGGGAAGAGACTCTTCAAAACTTCACACCAATTTTTGGAGGTAAATTTATTAAATTGTATTTGGAAAGTATTATTTAAAGCTACAGTCCATCATTTGCAGCTATCCAAAAAGTAGCTGACGTAATTATTGTTGAAAAACATACTTGGTTGAAATATAGTAAGGGGACTAAACTCCCTGTGAAATTATTCTTTCTGGCAAGCTGTCATTTTGAAGAAATCAAGAAAAGAAGGCCTTTCCAATGATGCCTCTAAAGACGCATCGTTGGAAATTTCGGCTAGTAGTTCGTTTTTTTAATTTGGCGAAGCGCGCAAGCGTTGACATGACTCTAATGCTATAATTCATCGGATCAGTGCGCGACATCGCGTAGCTGCAATCAGCTCAGTGCAAATGTGACTCGGACGCTGAATTCAGGCCCCATTCCAAACATGATGCAGCAACTTTTGATTTGAAATCGAGATCCTAGAATGCTGTTTTTCTCGGAATATACAGCTGAAGCTGAGCTGAAAGTTCCTCAGGTTAGTTGTTCAGCACTCTTCTTTAGATTTTGAACATGTTTGTTGCTTCAAATGAAAAAAATGCACAAATTACAAATGATGGACTGTATCTTTAAATAAGTAAATGTCTCAAGTCATTTTGGTCAATAGTACCTGATAGTATCGATTTCCAGACTCACTATGTAATAATGTCTTGCACGATACAATATCTCCCATATGGAGCTAGATTCTTCACAATGTTTTGACTAGTATCAGTCATTAGTTCCAAAATATTTAAAGCCTCACATTTTTTTAAGTCTCATGCCCATTGATGAACTTCCAAGTCCGTAGGAAAAAAGTCTCAAGTGAATTAGAAAACTCTCGAGTCACTTTAGGTCAAATCACATGTCGAATGGAAGTCAATTCAACTAACTCCATACAAGTTTCAGGTTATTACTGTAATAAAGTCTTAAATCAAGTCCCAAACATGCTAAGAATCATACTCATATCAAGTCCAATTCTCATTTTGTCCCAGTATTGTACAACAAGTTCCAACCTAAGGCTAAGTTTTTATTAAGTCGTTCTGGTTATTTTAGTCCCATGTTAAAGGTAGGTTAGATCATTTGTCATTTGTGAAATTTCTTTTGGTTTGAGGCAACAAAAGTGCTCAAAATCTAAAGACGGGTGCTTAACAACTAACCCGATGAAGGTTTAGCCCTGTGAATGCTGTATATTCGGAGAAAACAATATTCTGGGATCCCGATTTCAATGCAAAAGTTGCTGAGTCATGTTTTGACTCAGTCATGAGTCACGCACTCAACCAACGAATAAAACAACCATGTGCGCATGTGGATCGCGTCAATGCTTGCGCACACCCATTCATGGATTCGCCCAATTTCAAACCAACTACTAACGAAAATTTCAAAAAATGCGTCGCTTGACGTATCTTTGGAAATGGCCTTCTTTTATTGTTTTCTTCAAATGACAGCATGCCAGAAAGAATAATTTCACATGGAGTTTAGTGCCATTACTATCTTTAAACCAAGTAAGCTTTTCAACAATAATTTGGTCAGTTACTTATTGGATAGCTGCAAATGATCTGCTCTACCTTGAAGTCCCAAGTCATTCTGTTGCTTGATTCTCGAGTCCTTGACAATGTTATTCAGTCTCACTTTTCATATGAACAATAACAATTCTATAAAGTTTAGTCAGACTTCTTAACATCCTCAGCAGGATTGATATCTCTGGAATGATGCGAGACACATCAAGACAACTTACCAACAGGATGGGGATCATGCCTCCCAGGAACGCCCAAATACTGCCGTCAAGCACAGACAGCCAACACCTAGCAAACAAAACAACATAGCAGCATTTAAACAGTAAATTCACAATTCAAAAGGCGTGGCTAATGCAATCAAGTAATTAAATAAGCAAGACAGACGCTTGTGTTTTAGGCTTACAAAGTAATTCAATATAACTATACCTCATACAAATTCATGATTGAGAGCCAAATTCTCTTTGGCCCATTCATTTACCACAAGCACCCACACAAGGATTTATGCAAAGGGTAAATGCGCAGGCATAGTAGACAGACTACCTGTGCACTAGTTAACAATGCATATGCTTTACGAACCAATTGTTGAACTAGTGCAGTCATTGGCCGTGTCACGGGCAGAGCTCTGTTTGATCTCAGTTTCTTGCCCCGGGGTCACGCACGCATGGCCCGAGAACCTACGCGAGTGAAAAGTTGAAATCGTGTGCTTTATTCTGATACCAAAAATAACTGCTTTTTGACACAATTGGAAGTGTTGTTACGGCGCATGAAACAAAAAGCATACTTTTTAGCAACACAAGCGAGGGCCGATTGTTTTTAGGTGTACATTCGATTCTTAAAGGGAAGATACAACATTTGCAAACATCAAAACATGAAATGATCGAATTATCACGAAATACCTTACTGAATTGTTAGGGACTGACAGTCTAAATCATCCTTTAAAATCATGGCTCCTGGTGTGCTGACATTTTTAAGAAAAACTGTATTTTTCCAACGCTGATCGGCCGACCAGCGTTGGAAAAACTGGCGTTTTTTCAAAAACTGTTACTAAGTTTTCATATTTAGTTATTCTGACTTTTCTTTGCAATTGATTACACACCTGTGAAGGGGAACAAGCCCACTAGACTGATCCTCTGAGCTTACAATTCCCCAAGTGTATTAATTGTTCTGTTTCATTTTAAGTGGGGTCAGGGAACCAGACTACAAGAACATGATTGGTTTTCTTGGTTTTTCCAGCATCTACAGGCCCAAAACGTGAAACAAGTCAGTTTAACAATATTTCTATAACATACTTATCCTCCAAATCCATTTTTTTCTGAAAATTACAGCAAAGGCAAATGTTGTACATTCCCTTTAAAAAAGGCCAAAAGAAATGGCAAGTTTCAGTAGGTAAAGGATAGTGTACGCTTCATTTACATGTGAAACACATGCAGGAGACTTTTATATTTTTGTTCCAAATCGCCGGTTGAAAAATGAAGATTTTTGTGAGATTTCAGCTAATTGCAATCATGGCCTAACAAAAATTGTGAAAAGCATGCCCGAATTGCATGCAATGAATGCTTATGAATATTAAGCAGGTCATCTGAAGCTTGACCAATCAGTGGGCGTACATCTTTATTTGGGGTAACAAGGTCATAACTTTTCTGGCTTGAAAAATGGCGATCATCTTTTCGTGTTGTTAAAAATTGAGGTTGCTGGAAACATCAGGTGTAAATGGATTTCTTAAGATATTGACGACATGATGGTCAGGAGATTTCTTGTACATAAAGGTTCATTCTTTCCTTTGATTACCTCAAAATTTGGTCGACAAAAAGGAAATTTCATCACATATTTTTTTTAGTTGATTTGTCCTTGAAATGCATCGAATTCCTTTTTTTGAGAAAAAAATACCTTGATAGATGTACTTATTAGGTATTTTACTACCTAAAACAGCTTTGTTTATATGGATTTGTTGTGGTTTGGTTGCGAATTTTCTGAAGCCTTATTTACCGCCATCGTTTGCTAGCCTCGCGTTGCAGTCAGTTTGTGTGGACGAGAAATACGACCAGCTACGCGTGACACGGCAACTGACTGTAGTGCACTTTATGAAAAGATGGGGGCCCACGCACAGCAAAGTTTTGCCGCAAGGACTGACATAATTTTGGTGACTACGTATAAGGTACAGGGTTTATTTCAGGTTGACAGTCGATATTAGCTCCCCTCGATATTGGAAGTTGACAAACTAGTTCCCTCGGCTTCTCACTGGGAACTAGCTTGTTAACTTCAATTACCTTGGGGATACCGGAGCTTAGTACTATAAACCCTCTCATTATGTTATATTTGTATACTAATTAATGGGAATTTAACCAAACTCAAGACAAAATGGAGCTTACTCAGTATGATCAAACTATCTTGAATACACCATAATTCATTCCGACTTAAAGATTTCATGTACATTTCTAAGTTTTCTCTTAAAAACTGAGCCCGTATTGAGCTCAGAGTTTCGCAGTGCAATTGATGTTCATATCTTCCAGCGTCATGATTCAACAACAACTGGTGTATTGTTCTTAATACTTACAGATCATGGTCTTTGTACTTATCGAAGAAAATTCCAGATGTGGTTCCAACCACAATGATGGGAATTCCTTTGGGAAAAAAGAGATTGATTGATTGATTGACTGATACATCCATTGAGACTTGATCCAATTCTGTCATGCTATCCAAATATATGGAATCTGTGCATATATAGTGGATGTCACTGTGCGGTCTACTCAAAGGGCCATTTAACAATTGTCGACTGCTGTGATGTGAGACATGCCGTTTTTAACACCTGAGGGGCGCATAGCACCCAAGGCGAAGCCGTGGGTGATATGCGTTAAAAATGGGTTAAAAATGCCACATCCCGCATCACAGGAGTCAACAATTGTTTGTTGTATCACTCCAATACGTGAAAATGATAAAGGTTTGTAACTTACAGTACAAGAAAATAATGCCGGAAAACAGTGATAACAGGGAGCTTTCCTGCTGGACATGAGACTGAGCGGTTGCAGTTCTCAGTCACAAGGCGGGCGGGCCAGCGCGCGGGCCGGCCCTACACGCACCCGTGTAAGACCACAATTTTAAGGACCACAATTTTTGCACTGCAAAATTCATTCAACAGTAAGATTTCAAGTTAAAGTTTTGTTAAATTTTATATTACACTGTTTTTTAACAATCTCTCCGAACTGTTATCGTGTCCTTTTGAATTCTGTTCAACAGCCCGGACTGCTTGACCTACCCCATCCAATGGCAAAGTAGACCCACAAGCGGGATTTCTCGCTCTCAAAGACGGCAATGATCTGGCGGTAGAGATGAATACCCTCCACCAGCATCCAGCTGAACATGGACAGGTAGAAGAAGTGCAGGGCAATGGTGATGAACTGGCAAACCAGCTGAATCAAATATGAAAAGCCAAAAGAGAAAACATAATCAGCCGTCAGTGAGTTACCTATGCTAATTGGGTATCTTGTGGGTGAAATTTGAATACAGGTCATTCCATACATTATGGGTCCAAAGTGTGACATTTTTCCTGTCCCTGTTGCCTCTTAACTTGTCATAATTTGTACTTCAACTATAATTCATAAATACAAATGTACCTCAGGCAGTTTACCAATTCCTTTTGGTCAAGAGCCCGTCATGTGGGTGGTTTTTAATAAGGGAATAAATGTGTGCTCCGGAGGTTTTTATCACTCGTTTAATACCGCTTAGAGTCTGGGTGCTGATAATTACCCGAGCCGGAGGCGAGGGTAATTATCAGCACCCAGACTCTAAGCGGTATTAAACAGAGTGATAAATACCGACCGAGCACATATTTATTCCCATTCATAAATACCTTATCCGTAAAAAAATATCAAATAATTTGTTCAAAAAATCCCGATTTTGTTCAAAAGTTCACTTCATGCTTTTTGAAACATCCCTCTAGCAAAATAATGGAGTGTTCAGCTGGCGAGTAAGATGTAAACAACCCTTTTATGGAGATTGACGCGCGCGTAACATGTTCTGCGCGATGTCACGCAGAACGCACCTGGGGCGTTGCGTTTTGAATTTAGAACTATAAAATTCTGACTCGCTTGTAGTGTTGCGCATGCCTACGTGAGGATTGTGAACATTCAACCAATGAAACGGTAAGAGGCACTGGATTTTTAGGAGTCCACATTTTATTGTGACACTGGAAAGTGTTTAAGACCAGCTAGCCATGTCTTTATCATCCGTTTAAAACCGGCCACGTGACGGGCTCTCGACCAATAGGAATAGCTAAACTGTCTGAGGTATTTATGAATGGTTGATAAATCACCAGCTGGCTGGTTTTAAACACTTTCCCAGAGTCACATGAAATTTGGACTCCTATGAAATCTGGTCCCTATTACCTTTTTATCAGTTGAACTTTCACAATCTTTACTTGGGTATGCGCAATACTACAGTGAGTTCATATTTCATAGAGCCCTAAATTCACACCACACTAGCACTGCGGCATTCTGCGCCAGATTTTTAGCACTACTCGCTAGAGGCAAATACCATAACATAGCTACAGGGGTGTTTCAATAAACATGAAGTACACTTCTTGAACAGAATTCTTGGAAATTCATAAGTTTTGACTTGTTTTGGCTTTTGACCAAAAGGTATTTATGAATGGGAATAAATATGTGCTTGGCTGGTATTAAACAAGAAAGTTTAAAACCGGCTCGAGGCCTCATTGCCGATAATGTTCCTCGCTGTCTGCTAAGGCCATTATCAGAATCCAGGCACCAAGCCGGTTTTAAACGTACTTGTATAAAACTGGCCAAACATATATTTATTCCCTCTTTAAAAATGACTTTAAACTATTTTTGGATTAGTTGGACAGGCAGGGTAGTATACAAATATAACATGGTTTGAGGGTGGACAGTCGATATTTGCTCCCCTCGGTATTGGAAGTTGACCAACAGTTTGTCAACTTCCAATACCGAGGGGAGCGAATATCGACTGTCCACCTGAAATAAACCATGTTATATTTGTTTTACTATACCTCATACATATTCAGCGTCGATTTGTTTTGTTTTTTTCATTGCAGTATGCACCTCAAACAATTTTTTTTTGAAAAACTTGTCCAGTTCACCAAAAGAATCGTATTGCTCAACTTCACTAGTTCTGTTCGTTTACAATACAGTGCAGCTGTAAATACATGAGGCATCTTTATTGTCCATAAATATTCCCTAGTTTGGTATCATTGAGCTTGGGAAAATAACGTGCCGTGCAACCATCTCTTCGAGTAGCTCATTTGGGCGATGTTCGTGCGTTCGTGCTACACCCGTGCGACAGTTCCACGATTGCTTTGTAAAGTGCATGCGTAGTAGTAACCCGTGCGACAGTCTACTATGCATGCGTATTTACCCTGTGTGTGAATCCTCGCGCGCGCGCTTGGTGAACAGCAAAAATAACATCTGGCACGTGATGGTGAATTGACCAGTGAGAGTTCGGCTCTCGATCATGAATATGTATGAGGTATAGTAATTTGCTTTACATACTCACTCTATTTAGAAAGAAAGCACTAAGAAGTACATCCAGAATTACAAAATCATGCATGTCAGATGTAACAGGGTCAGGCAAAAATGTGGACATATATGACATACTAGTTTGATCAAATATTTGAATTCCTCAGGGTGTTTCCTGTTCGCGAACTCATTATTATTTTGTAATCCCACAGATAACTTTGACTAAGAGGTCTTTGTGGCCTATAATTTGGACTGATTGTAAAACTAGAGAGAAAAGCACTTGTGGAGAAACGCACTTGTGACTTGTGGCTCCAACTTGGGAGATTTTGTTCGGGAAAAACCTCCAACTTGTGGGTCAGGGGAGGGGGTGTTTTACATTTAGACATGGACCCAGAGATTGGCAACCATTTTAGGGGAGGTTTGGGGGAGGAGAATATAAACAACACAATGGACATGGCTACCTATGGTAAAATTGATCAAAAAAATTGTCACAGAGGTCGTCATCTTTAATTTCTCAATAAAAAACACATTGCCATCTTGCTCCTAAGTGATCACCAGGCAGCTTTTTGGGTTCGATTTTGTGTTGTTTTCTATGAGCATGCATTTTGGTGGAGTGGAACCCTCAGACACTGTTGCAGAATCTCATAATTCACGGACTTTTGGTTTTATTTATCTAAAACCATCCACCTGATAATCAGATGACTTACGATCAAAAATGACCTCCCATATGCAATTTCAGGTACAATTCTTTGAAACTCTCAGGATCACTAATCGATACCTCAAGAAGTTCAAACCCACTTGGTGCCATTTTTTTTCTGACCCTTTTATGGGCGGGGTCATGACTTTAAAAAGTGGGGCCTTGGTGCACAAAAAAATTATTCAAATAATTTCACTTTTCTTTTAGCATTTGGACAGCTCACCCAAGAGCGTACATCGTGAGAAAAAAAATCAAAAATTGTCACTCTTCAGCAATGCAATTTTCTTCAGCAAAGGGCAATGTTTATAAATACGCAATGTGAAACTGTTATGAAATTGTCATAACTCAAATGTTGCACAGCGTGAAATGTTGCGCAACTTGCGCAATAAATTGTGGTAGTTTCGTGAAATCGGCTACTGCAGTAGTAGAATAAGTAGTAGTATAAGTAGTCTAGTCTAGAGTAAGGAAAAAAACAAAGTTTTGAAAAGGTCCGTAAGACTATTTTGCATGACCCAGTTGCACTTACCTTATTTTCTGTCTTGTCAACAGCGACTAGAAAGAGAATCAGCGCCACCAAGGTAACACTCATCAGATGCATGTGGATGACGATGCGCTCCGAGTTCAGGGATGACCTGTGGATCAACAAAAAATCATCAACAGAAATTCAGTATCAACACCGTTGTGTGAAAGTACCTTGGGAAAAAAGGACAAATATGTGTGGATGAACAGAAATTCAACACTGTGCAAGCCAGGGTCCGGCTGCATATGGAGGGGAACAAAATCCGCATCCCACCGTGGACCAAGGCTAATATAGTGGGGTTCCCTCGGCTTTCCTCATGCAGTGTTGCCAAACCTCTTTGTTGACAAAAAATTCAAATTCATTCAGTTACATACTGGTTCGTTTACCGTTATAATGCTTGCTGTGGAGTCTTTGTCAACAATTGTGGTGTCATGAAAGTAAGTCCAAAATTCAAAAACAGTGGCGTCTGGAAATAAGGAACACCACAGGCCGAGTGTTTCCTAACATGGTGCACTTGAACAAATCTCGGAAACCCCAAGCTACCATTTGAAAATTTCTTTAAAGCTGAAAAATTCTGATAAACCATTATTATATCCACTCACATACCTGCAAACTCTAAGCGTGTCAGACATTTTATTATTCAAAAAGGGTTCATTGGTGCACTTCAAGATAGAATCGGGAAAGCACACTATAGAGATTTTCTGTTAACTTTGTATCAGGTAGGTAAACTCAAGATTTATGAACAAGAACATTTGGAGCATGATGAAATTTCACTTACTGTGAAATTGGAGGTAAAACTTTTGCTCTAGATAGACATGAGAGGCGAAAAATCAAAGTGCGCCACGTATGAGGCTGCGCCACTTTAGGGGACACAGATAAAATAATACTGTACTGACCTCAGGAAGAGCAAGAGTCCCACTGCCAAGGCAAGAGCAGAAATGGACACCAGAAGACCCACTTTGGTGATGATATCAAGTGCTCCATCCGCGGGAGGTGGCTATCCAAAGGAAATAAACTTATGCATTATTCATTTTGAATCACTTAAATTGTCACATGGGGGTACATGAATTACTTTTTAACCTCTTGCTGTGAGGTCGCACATGTCATTTTGCACTACAGTGTGAAAGAATACCACAAAATCAGTCAGTTGGCTGTTTCGACATAAAGAACAACGGTTGTGGTATTCTCCCTCAACTCTGTACAAAATTTAGCTATGGACAATACCATAAAATAAGTGCATTTTCAGTAGGTCAACTTGACAGTTTGTTGACATGGAAAACCCAGTAAATACTTGATTGACCTTGAAAAAAACCCACATAACCTTGCTCAGAAAAGTAGGAGTACTATTTCTGTATGATTTTGTTTATTCATGAAAAAGTCGTTGAATCACCTCAGCCCACCATTTTGAAATTAATTTTGTCCGACTATCTTCGGAATCGTGCTGCAACTCTGAAAACTCTGTCCCAAGTAAAACAGCAATTCATTTACTTCAAACACAAGCTGTGAGTGTCTTGTATCAACTTCAAGTGATAAGTAGTACAATAACAGGCTCCACAACGATCATGACAGCTGGATAGCTGGCAAAATAGGTAATTAGCGTCACCTAACTTATGCCACCTAAACTGTTGGGCAAGTTACGCCATAAATTGTTGCGCTAATACGCCATAAATTGTTGCACAAGTCACGGACTTAAGCACTATGAAACTTTCGTGAAATTGTCATAACTGAAATGCTGGGCAACATGGAAAGTTGTGCAACTTGCGCAATACATTGTGACGCAAGTGGGCTTACGCCATTGCATAACGTTACGTGAAATCAACATTGCAGGTTAATTTCAACCAACGATAAGTGAAGAATATCTATTGAAACTCAATGCTAAAAAGCCCAAACAGGAGCATCTGCAACTCGCCTGCGAAGCCAACTCGCCTGCAAAGCCGCCTCCCTGCAAAGTGCCCAAGGCCAAGCCTTGTAACAGAAGATTTAGTGCTGACACAGTCAGCACAAATATAGAGTCAGAAAATGGCAATTGCATCATTGTAAAATTAATGTTAAAAAAACTTATAATAATAATTTTTCTAGAATCAAAAAAAAAAAAGCCTAAGTTTAGTCATGGAATAATAAATTTACAACTGTCAAATTATTTGAAGCTCGCAATACGGCAGAACTTTCTGTGCATAAGAGTTGCACCAAGAAAACACAAGCTTTATGAGAGGGTAGGAGAAACCCAACATAAAAAAAAGATGTTGGTGGTGGTTTTTTTTACCAAAAACCATCAAATTGAAAATTTGTTTTGAGAAAAAAAATTGAATTAGTTGCAGAGCTCGGGGAGATCAATGAGGATTTATGTTCCCACCTCTTCACCCAGCCACATCAGCACTGCATAGTTGGTCATGTGACTGCAGGTACACTTGGTGGATTGAACCTTCTCGTCTGAAGTTACACAACCCTCTTTTGACCACTCTCCGATGATTTTGCTGCAAATAGAAGAGTGAAAAAAATAGGACCAATGGTTGCCTTGTTAGTGATGTTCTGAATAAAGAGATACAAGTTTTGAAGTACGTGTGAAAAGGGCGATTGTGTAAGAAACAAATAAATATTATCTCAGAGTTCAGCCAAAAATAACAAACAAGTCAATTGTCTTGGCCACTCGCCAACATTTCAATTGGTCTTTTCTTAATATCTGTGCGTGCATAACACTCTCCATCTTTTTAGCCCTTAAACAGTTAATTACAGGGTTAACAGCCAATTGGCTTACAAATAATCAGCCTTAAATAATGCAAACTCGATGTCAGAAAAAATTAACATGCCCATCCACATCCAAGTTTCAAACAATTGGATAACTGAGATATAAATAAGATGCGACATTTATGCCGAAAACTTGAGGTACACAAGACAAGCAAGTAGTGCCAGACAAATTATCCGCACTATTTTTTTTAGTTTCTCTCCAAAAAAAAGATGATTTTAAATTTGCTAATTTTCTAGCAAAACAAAAGTTATTCACTTTTGAATAACACACTGAGCAAAGAAATCAACCCACTTTTACTTGGGGAATATTTACTTTACAAATTTGAAAATCATTTATAGCCTGATAACAATTATCTTTTTGCGTAATCCGGTTCGTTAGTGTGACGTCACCTCCAGCACTTTCTGCATGAGTGGAACTGGAAGTTAACGCAACTCGAGCGTTTGTAGCCAATGTGCGCTAGTCACCAATGGTGGGCGCGCGTGTATGACGTTTTTACTAATGAACCGGATAGGCACAAAAACAAATAAAAAGGCATATGTTTAGAAGGTTGAAAGCGTCCAAAATGCAAAACAGGAGTTTTTTTTTATTTACATAAAACATACAAATTGAAAAGTTGTTTGGAGAAAAATCCAAAATGTTTTAGAGCAAGGGTAAAACCACTTTAAAGACAAAAAAACTCTCAGATCCTGCAATTGAAGGATGGAAATCCCTGAACGACATTTCAATTTTTTACAAGGGACCTCACATTTGGGGAGTCGGGTTGGCGTGGCGGTTTCTTTCCTCACTTTCCACTGCTGTGACCCGGGTTCGCATCCCGCCTGGGCCAACATGTGGATTGGGTTTTCAGTCCCTGCCTGATTCCGTGGGTTTTCCCCTGAATATTCTTCTGGAGTCTTCCTCCCACCTCTAAAACTGTAATTTCTTCTCATTGTCTCCTGTCTACAGGGTTTTTTTTTTTCAGGCTTGCGAGCTACAGTGCCTAGAGTGCTTTTGAGGAACCCTTGGTTTCATTACCAGAAATAAAAAAATAATAATCATAATAATAATAACATGCACAAATACATAGTGCCTTTTAAAATGTTAACTGCAAAGTTAAAAGAATTTGTAAGCATACTTATGTGGTTTCCAGAAGTTACACACTTGGTTTTCCAAAGGTTTACGCTACAAAAGACAGAATAAGGCATGGGTTAATTGAAGGATATATACACAGTCACAAGTGAACTTTAAAACCTAAATGTTGCATGCATGGCCCTAATGTCAAACTGCATGATCCAGTGAGTGTCGTTACCATTGAAACAAGGAAAAACTGATAAATTTGTGACCTAAGGTACATGTAGAAGGAGATAAGCTATACACTTTGACTGATATTGTGTGCAGTTCAACTTGATGAATGATTACACTAAAAGTTTGAAGTTATTATCTTGTCTTGTTTTTCTGTTACAGATACATTAAACCTTGACAATCTCCAATTCCCGAGAATCAAACCTTGACAATAAAACAAAGAAATGCCATCGTGTCTGAATGTCCAAAGTGTCAGCTCGTTGGGTCCCAAAGCTCCTTGGACCTGATCACAATCTTTCAAGAGACACTGTTGCCGTTTTTTTAGTTCATGCATTCAATTTTTTCGTCGATCAAATTTTGCCATTTTGCCATTTTCAAGGTTTAATTCTCAGGAACAGGTGACTGTCAAGGTTTACTTATCTGTAACAGAAAAACAAGAAAAGTTAATAACTTCAAAGATTCTGTGTAAATCACTCAACAAGTTGAACAGCACAAAATATCAGTCAAAACTGTATAGCTCATCTACTTCTACCAATAGGCCACGAACTTATCAATTACCCTCGTAAGTCACCAAAAGAATATAAAATAAAAGAAGACTTAACACTCAAGATTTCCTGGCATGCCTTTTGTCATAAATATAACATTTAAAATGGGGAGGGGGTGGGGAGAATCCAGAGATGCCAACTTTTGAATCCTGTTGTCAGGGAGGATTTGTAAAGTACAGCACGCAATGAGCAATTATATAGAGAGAGGGTGTGTCTTGAACTTTGAAGGAGAATGTACATTACTACTTCTATAGAATTGTAAAATTACTTAGTGACTAAATTTAAATTAAATTTAAATTTTAATTAATAATAATAATATTACTTAAAAAAGTTAACACTTTTTGAAAAAAACACTTGAAAAGTGCAGTTCCGCCCTTGTGATGTCATCATCTTCACTGACTTTGGTGAAGTAAGTGCACAACGAACTCGTAGTCGTACCAGACCGAGCATTCGCGTAATCCACATGTTTTTTACTTCCGACATGCCGTCGGACATCATCGCGACCTCAATATTCAATGCTGATATATCAATGCTACATACACGACATACTGTGCAGAATGCATGATACAATGCCTTCTTTTACTTTTATATGCACGGCCACTCACGACTACTGTACTCGGGTTTAAATTTCTGGGACCATTTTTTTGACGTTTTTTTTTTGCTTTCACGGTAGTCTCCGTCATGTTGCACGTTGAACAGAGTTGAATAGCGCATGCATAATGCACTGCAAAACAACGCACATGTACATAACTCATGACCAAATATTACGTTTACACACCGAACGCAAAGCGAATCTTTTTTTCACGAAATAGATATGACAGTTGTTAGCGTAAATATCCGACTCCAAAAATGTGGACTCGTTGATAGTAGTGCGCATGCGTACGTATGATAATTAGGACAGCGACTGGTCACATGAGAGGGATTAACCAATAGGGAAAAGGAGTCCGATTTTCACAGGAGTCGGATTTTCATATGACAATGTATCGCCAGTAGCTCCATGGTATCACACAGCGCGGCAACAAATAGACGTACAGTCAAGTCGCAAATTGGTGTTTCCGCCGGTCTTTTGACTTGTGTGTACCACATGTACATGTACATTGTAATCACCGTGCACCATGCATACGGTAATGATACCAGTAATTATAGTAATACTTTATTCGGCAATTTACATGTATATACACAATTACAATTAAATATGAAAGAAAAAGTGTAGAAACAATAAGAAACCAAAGTAAACACAACACACAAACGACAGGACTACACGGTTTTGCCACAAGTTTCCGTGCCTCAACTTGCTTCAATGTAAGCTTGGGTCAGTCTTGATTCACAATCCACCCTAAAATAAACTAGGTCCACTAAAATTAATTTCCATTCGGCAAAAGTGCTGTACCGCATTCAACCAAACCTTTCGACAGCAGAAATGTGCTCCAGACTTGAATGAAGTCTATAAGACAATGGGTTCAAGGGTTAAAATAACCAGCCTATAGAAATGTGTGAAATCGCAACGGCTCATGACGTCAATGACCTAATATAGAACATACAGGCATAGACCATTATGATTGACGCGCATAATACAACGATCACATATATACTTCGTACGGCATGTAATGAGAATTTAACAATAACATGCACGTGCACTGTTGTGCGATATGCTTGGTGTGTGTGATTGTTACTAAATTCTCACAACCAGGCTTACTACGGAAGTATGCAGGCACGCTGCAGCTAGCCGTGTAGTATACGGGTTTCAAGCCCGAGTGCTTCAGGCGGGCTTGGTACGGTATGCATGCTATATGCATTGAACGGCAGCGCGTGCGCAGAAAGCAACGTTATAATTGTTACGCCACTGCAAAAATGCCGATAAAAAAGAAAAAGGCGCATTAATATTGCAAATCCGGGAGGATATCTTAAGTGCCCGTACGGTCGGGAGTTTAGTTGATTTTCCGGGAGCCTCCCGGTGAAATCGGGAGGGTTGGCATCTCTGGAGATTCTACAATTCCAAAAATCCAAACATGATCTAAGGATATGGCCGTACTGAGAATGAAGATGAAGGAAAATGAGAGGCAAAGAGTAATTCTAAGTTTTCATGAAATATATTTTTACTGTATGGGCTTCATTAATGTAGTGCTGCAACCGAACCGCCAAACCGAACTAAAAATAGCGAACATGGCCGTCCAAACCAAACCCGAACCGAACCGAACCAAACAGAAATGGTCGGTTTGGAAGTTTGGCAAGTTTTTTTATATCGCTGGGAATGCTAATGCTTGCAATGAAAGGGCAAAATTGAAGCGCACGGATGATTGAATTTACCGTGTTCACAAATCACTGCACTTAAGTTCATTGTTTGGTGGACTAAGCTCCACGATTGTCCGTCTTCGATGTGCATAATTTGTATAACGTATCACTGCTATATAAGTGTACATATGTGAACATATATAATGCATGTACAGTATCGCGCGTGGTAAATAGAATTTACTGCATCATACAATCGATCAATAAGATGACCCCCAAAATAGACAGGGCGCATGCGTGCAGGCTAGAGGGGTCACTGGTATTGCTCACGATGCAGTATTTATTGCATGTATTGGGGAAAACCGGTTAATCAGGGCAGCAGCAATTACACACGCGTTGCGCTGTTTGCATAGATCGTGCATTTCGGTTTTGGGCGTATCGGCTTTGATGACGCATCGGTATGGAATACAAACGCAGATATGCAAATACACGTACAAAATACGTACAAAATTTCAAGTTCTCCACAGGTTTGTGCACAAACACGGATGCGCCCAGCAGGCATCACCTTGTACACAAGACAGCGCTGTAGTAAGTTAATATAGCTTTATGGATCCATCAGACAATATGACGAGATTACGACCCCACATTTTGGACGTACCTCTTCATGCCCGAGTCTGAAGGACACAGGCATCGAGATGGTCCCGTCGCTGACCACACTGATGGACAAGATGTCACTACCCACTCTCTTGGTCTTCCCATTCGG
The DNA here is from genome assembly GCF_015706575.1 of Patiria miniata. Lineage (NCBI taxonomy): Eukaryota > Metazoa > Echinodermata > Asteroidea > Valvatida > Asterinidae > Patiria > Patiria miniata. The sequence goes on from NW_024037048.1 coordinate 4,081,788, forward strand.
GGGTGTCTTATCCTGTACGTCGTTTTTGTCTAAAACATCTGCTATGCTGGAGAACTTCAGGACCACAACCACCAGCGAGTCGTTGACTGCAGAAATCCAAGCCAATGAATTTATTATTTTCACATTAATGCAAATCAATGATAAAAGGACATAAATTTTCCGCAACTGTGTGAAGTCATAAGGACATTAGGCCCAAATAAATTCTCCGTTTCCTGGTATGCGCGCGTGCGTCGTCATAGCCATGCGCGTCTGCAAAACTAAAAAGGTTTTTTTTTTTCGATATAAGATGATGTCTCAAAACTGCCAAACTCACTGGTTTGAATGGAATCCTGCTGCTGCACAATTTCAACATGATTTAAATGGGGTTACGATCGAGTTTAAGCTTTATATGGCCTCTCTGGGCTCCCATATATTTTGCACTAAATTTAGTAGGGCACCATTTGCAGACGGTGTTGTAATTGTGTAATTGTGTGTCTGGAAGCCAGAAGGAGCAATGGTCGTGTATCTGGAACCTGTAAACGCTTTTTAATTAGCGCAATATGTAAGGGAGCAGACTAATGACCTGCCTAGCAGCTCGTGCAGGATATCGATGTCGCTGTGCGGTCTAACATTACTACCGTTTTCTCTGATTTTCGTCTAGACTATCCAAATTTCCCGAAGAATGTTCGTGTCGGTCGAGATCGTAAGTGGGTGCAGAATTCTCAAGCCTTGTGGCCTTACTGAGTTCACCCCAAGCTCCACTTTGAAGTATATTTTTGAGAATTTAAAGGGGATCAAAGCGTCATCTGCAACATCAGCCGACATTTGAAGAAGTGAAAAGTTGGGGCGAAAAAACATGCGTCGCCGCACCGCTTTTGTGGCAAGCTCCATACCAGAAACCGGAGACTTTTTTGGCCTCACCTCATTCACTTTCTGCATTAGAAGTGTGCATACTCAAATGTCCAGTTTGATATTTTAATACCCTCCATATCCCTGGCATATTCCCGTCTTGTTAATTACATTCTGAAACAAAGTTTCATCACTCTGCCTGAAAGCACAAGTCCGCACTTTGCTAACCTACCAGCACATTATAGTTGATAACAGGATATCATGAAGCGCATACACAAACAATCTTACTCGCTTACACTGCAATTATTCAGAATTGTCTGCAACTGTAAGTAGAGAAAGACTGTTGTTGTCCGGAGGGGCATATCTTACCAGGCAAGTTCTTCACATTTCGGTCATTTAGGAAAGCTTCTTTGGAGATAGTGACCTCAGTCCAATCCTTGGGATTTTCGCTAGAGAAGTTGTGCACGTAACCTTTCTCCTGAAATTGCTCCTTTGCTGATCCGCTAATAAGTCCCACTGTACAAAAAAGAAAAAACAAGCAAATACGTTCATCTGCTTTCCAGTTGGCAGTGTGGTAGCTAGCTAGTCGAGTCCATCACAAAGCTGGCCTCAAGAACAGAAGTAAATCACAATTTATTCAGTCCCAACTTAAGTCGGGTTCTATTCTATGAACTGTGACAAACACATTGCTTTGTTATTGTTCATGTTTATCCTCCCTCACTTTTGACTGGTCTTGTGATGGACTGAGCTACAACAACTTTGGAAAAACATTAATAGTATCTATCCCTTCCAAAGAAACAAATCACAAAACCAGTCAACTTTTCCTAAGTCTACAGTGCCCCAAAGCGCCGAAAACTTGAGCCCAAAAAAATTTCCACAAAAATCAGACATTTACCAATGTTGGGCTTGTCAACTTCGATGCGCAAGTTGAATGGCTCAGCTGCAGATTCAGCGACTCCCTGAGCTAGTTCTTCCACCGAGGTGACAATGCCCAGAGGCCCCGCAATGCTCTCCTGAAATGAAGACAAAAAACTGATTCACAGTTTGCGGTCAAGTCTCTTCTTTCCCGATGTCCAACAGGTTTACGAAAAATATGGTGATATATATCATTTAGCCTGTGCACTCTGAATTTCGATGTGGAAGAATTTAAGTATTCGGGCAAAAGTTGGCTGAAACTTTCCAACTGTGTGCACATTCAATCAAATAGTGTTGCTTGTACCCCAAACAGTAGAAAATTACTTCTTTTCCTGCATGAACCTCTTACACGTACGCATATGAGTCCTTTGCCATAAGTACGAGTTTAGATACAAAAAAAATCTTGGGCGTACAAGTATGAGTATATTCTCACAAGTACGACTACAAGTACGAAAAAAATGAACTCTGAAAAATGAAGCATGAGTAGGTGTAGGAGCACTACAACACCGCAGCAACGAATCTTTGCTCACCACAGTGTTGGTTATTAAAATTTGTGGTCTCTCTCAAAGACGACCATCTCTGTAGGAAAACTTCTATTGCGTATTTTGTATTTTAAGCAATAAAGCACGCATTGCACAGGGTTGAAAATGTTCCAAACACGCGCGCTTGTTGCTTGAAATGTGATCGAAATACGACGCAGCCAATGCACGTTACGCAAGTGTTATGCAAGTGGACGCTCAAAATGCCGATACACGTGGCCGGTCTGTAGGCAATGGCGTCATGTGAGAGAGACCTATAGCTTTGCTCAACGTTCATCAAAGGCAAACACAAATCACCGCACACACAATGAGTTCCAGACACTACCACTCCTGAGTAGGCCCCCACAGTACAATGTCTGCGTCGAGTCTATTTTTAAAGGAAAAACAAGCTCAAAATGATCTGGGAAGCTGCGGGCCAACGCATTTGTGTGCATGCATGTGCGAGGTGATTGTGCCATGTGACTTCTGGAAGGAGTAGTGTTTTCATCATCAGTACAAACATCAGGTTTTCGACCCTAGTGACCCAATTTTCTAGGACTGCATAAATTGGTAGGCGGTCAGTGGAGACCCATTAAAGTGAGTTGATATATACCTGAGCCTGAGGGACAAGGTGATTTATAGCCATGGAAGGCTGTTGATGACATCTGTTACTAACCAACCAACTAACGGAGAAACATGATGACTTGTTAACCCGCAGCTGAAAATCAAAATAATAGGTGAATGAAGGCAAAATCTGAAGAACGCCTCACCTCCTGAACTTGCTTCCAGGCCTCTTTGCGGTCTTCATCCAGGATGAGACTTGACACATCCATGTACTCCTGAATTTACATCCAAAAGCCAAAAAGATGAGATTTTGAGCATCCCTTCCAATAAATGAGAAAAAGGGATGAATTACATGAAATTGCTTTGCATTTTATCAGCAGGAAAGTAGCGCTAACTGGAACACAATGATTACGCTAACCTCAGGCTTATTTCAAGGCACATGTGATGATGCTTGCAAAAGCATGCAGATTTTTGGTTGTCAGCGTTTCATTTTCTCTTTTTGTGGGGGGGAGGGGGGAGGGGGGAGGGGGGAGGGGGGAGGGGGGAGGGGGAGGGGGAGGGGGAGGGGGAGGGGGAGGGGGAGGGGGGGGGGAGGGGGAGGGGGAGGGGGAGGAGGGGGAGGGGGAGGGGGGGGAGGGGGGAGGGGGAGGGGGAGGGGGAGGGGGAGGGGGAGGGGGGATGCAAGTTAAGAAGGCAGCTTTGTCTCACACTCAAAAGATTCTCGTCAATGTTGCCGTTCTCGACAAATGCGTTGGAGCCGGCAACGGCAACCAGAAAGTTCCAGGCACTCTTGACAATGTCCACTTGCAGATCGTTGTTCTTCGTGGTGTTGGCATCCACGGTGATGTTACGGATGACATTCAGGCCAGCCTGGACGGCGCTCCCAGTCACGTTCTCCTTAGGATACGCTGACGGGTCTGGCCCAGCATCGCCGTCTATTGTGCCGCCAATAAGGATGAGATCTTCAACCACCGTCTTGACCTATACTCAAACAGATGGGAGACTAGCTTAATGCCATGCACACATACGTTAGACTGATTGGATGCATAGCTGCAAACAAAGCATATTGTCTGGCTGACTTGTTGAGAATATGAGCTCCATGCGCCAACAAAGAATATGAGCTCCATGCGCCAACAGAATAGGGCGCATTTTTACCACTTTTGAGAGCCCCTTGGACGGGATTTGTACTCTACCGCTTCACGGGCGAAGTATGCACGACTTATTTATCCTGAATGTGCACAAAGTTAAGCCATAGCGTCTTCGCACGTGAGCGTTAGGCATCGTTGGCGCGTGAATACGTTCGAATTTAACTTGCGATGGTCTCCCAGACTAATCCCTGCCCCCTTATAATTTCATTCGAAATACGCAGCGTTTGGACTGGGAACCAGTCTAGGTCTCCCCAAACTCTCCTTTTCTGGCCATTGAAGGGGTACTTGTGCACAGAGCCCATAATGGACTGAACCTATATTAACACAAAAGTAGCTGCTTGCTTGAGTGGCAACCAACTACAAAATCAGTCAATATGTCATAGTGGGAGTCAGTCTGGCCCAGTGGTGTTTTCACCTCTGTGAACTGGGTTCAAATCCCATGCAGATTGACATGTGATTTTAGTCCCTGCCTGATTCAATGGGTTTTATCCGGAATAGAGTTCCAGGATTTTCCTCTCATCTCTAAACCGAAGAGCCCTTCGTTGTTCTTCTCTCGCCAATTTGTTTTTAACTTTCTAGGAACATGCTTTGCCATCACCAGACACATTTATAAATGCAGAGAAAGTAACAAATAAAATGTCCTACTTTAGGGGGAAGCCCCTGTGTCGCTTCCGCGACTCTGTCCTCAATGAGTGATGCTGGAGGTGTACCACTAGTCTGTTCAGTAGCAGTCTGGACGGGTTGAGGAGTGGTGGTCATGCCCGGCACAGCTGTAGTGGGGTCTCGACCCTTTGTGGGCGGGACAGGGGTCGCTGCTGAGGTGGTCTGTGAATCCCCAGGTGTTATCGCTTGGTCAGCTGTGGTCTCACTTGCTGGCACTGCTGTGGTCTCACTTGCTGGCACTGCTGTGGTCTGACCTGCTGGCACTGTAGTGGTGTCACCGGCAGCAGTCGTCGACCCCACGACGGTCGTGGTGGCCTCTGCAGGATTGGGAGTAACGGGGGTTGGCATGTCACTTGTTACCTTCCCCATGGCTGTTGTCCCAGTGGTTTGGGAATCCACTGGGGTGGTTATTGGCCCGGTTGTGGGCCCATTGGTGGTTGGCATTAACGTTGTGGGGTCTGAAGAGTGCACGTAACACAGAAACAAGGCTAGTAAAAGCAAGTCTGACACTGCCAAATCTTGACGACGTCAAACCTCAAAACGAACTTAAAATCAAGGTCAGTTAATACTTGAAGAGAAAGCAAAGTAAATTTCATGAAATTGTGGTTTCATTGGGATGCTCACTACTTCCTGTTTACATTTGCGTACAGAATGAATTGACCTATACTTTTTTTTTTAAAAGAACATGGTTCGAGGCACTGATCCATGTTAGCATTACAAGAAGCAAGATACACACGTCATTATCTCGTAATTACAAAGCTGAGAAATTTCATCATTACACCGCTGTTCCACAGGCTACATGCGGGACATTAGGTGTATACGCTAGTTTCATAGGGCTGTATCGTAAAATGCACTATTCATAAGCTCGGCGAATTAAAAAAAAAAATCAGCTGCATTATTCTTAAAAACTGCTCTTATACACTAAATATTCAATAATATGCAATAAGATTCACCCAAAGGGATGGGAAAATAAATCATTTTACATCTTCGTGGGTTAAATTCAATGTAATGTTGGCAGTTACGTGAAAATCCACCAAATCCAAGGCCTCCAATTTGTTGGACGAGAGGCACTACTGAACACAAACAGTCCAAGATAAACATCATTCTTCCCATAAGAAGTAGGTTAAACCTTATATTAACACTGTCATGAAAACATCATTTAGACTTAAAATTTTCCATTGACGGTGGTTTCGAAAGAGCGAAGCCATAAACTCGACTCCTAAAGAGCGAAGCCATAAACTAGACTCATAATGGGGGCGGGGGGATATATTCCCTGGTGGGTTCACTGAACACAAAGTGTGATTTTGCAATTCAACTACACAGTACGCAGGGTTTGCATACAAGTTGTTTACCACGCCCAGCAGCATTGGGCCGCGCCCCATGTGTATTTTGGTGAGACTGGATACAATTTGCCCACAAGAGGGCGTTTTATACGAGCTAAAGCACAGGCATGTACACAAACCTACTTTGGTCCTCAAAACAGCGGTGATTAATTAATTGACATAATTATTACTAGTGGCAATACTAGTACATGTACATGTACCGTGGTTATGCCTTCACACAACTGAGAACAAGTTAGAAAAGCTGGATGGTGTTGTGAATCCAAGTGGAACTTTTAGGCTTTTGCGTTACCAAAATCAACTTCACCTTTTACCTTATATTGTAAAACTATTTCGAAGAACACAAGAAGTTCGTTATTAATCTTTAATACGTAAGTTTAAGCTTTTTCCCAAAAGAAAATTTGTTTAATATGAGCTTGGAAGAACTGCAATGCATACAATTATTATAAATGTCAGCAAAGATCATAATCAACACTTTATAGAGGCCTACATGATCCCCATTTATCCACAGCATTTACAATGCGTTCGATACTACAATCCTTTGTAACAATTTACTTTGCCTCGTGTAATCCCTTGACTGAGATACAACACTGATCCAAATATCTGGTAACTTAAAGCAGAAAACTACATTCAGGCATTCCCAAACGTCTAGTGTCAAAGGAAATTCGGTCTGGAAAGACCATGGAAACTGCCGGAACTAAGTCAACTAGTTTGCTTGCTAAACATTAATTAAGTTGAAGAATTCACAGAACACACTTTTTCTTCAGCTTTTTTTTTTTCACCAGGTGGCAGTGACGCCCGGTTTACGAAGGCAATCTAGTATTTAGGAGCCATGGCCAGGGCGCGATTTTTTTTCTCCCAAACAAGATCGGACAATATCAAAAGAGGGCACTCTGTCTGCGTTATGCATATTCATGATGTCCTGGGCTTTAGAGAATAAAAACAAGGAATAATGGTTAAATCACCAATGATTAGCAGCTGATTCGTGGACTGGTTGGAAGTATAGTCCTGACTAATTCTAATCAGGTGATCCGAGTTCAAATCTCAGTGAGCGTTTTTCACTTTTTACCTTTTAAATACCTTAAGTGATAAAGGAACATTTCTCACAAGATGTAAAGCCTATCTTGGGTTTGTGTTGTGGAGAGCAAGTCATTAGATATGCATGTAATGGACCAATCAGAAGATGGGAAAGGGAGGTTGTTAGGGGGAAAAAAGATTCGCTGCCAGGGCTATAACCTGATCATCTTACCTTGGTATGTACAGAATTTCTGTGGTTCACAAACCCCGCCAGCAGATTCAGTGCAATCACCGTTCGTATCACAAACTGGATAAATGCAATGACGATGTCATTTTTTTAAAATCAAGAGCAATGCTAAAGTTGGGGAAAGAGTTGGTAAACATGCAAAAGTTGGTGTAAAATGAACACACGCAAGGTTTAGTATTGTAATGCACGTTTAGCAAATTTTGCGGAATCCTTGATTTTCAATTTTCTGAAATGAGTTTTTTCAATGACAAAACCGACCGGTACCGGGGATGTTTGTAGCAGCTCTATGTCATCCCAATTTGATTTGATTCAGATAAAAATCAACAATAAAATACACTAATAAACACAACAGTACAAAGATCAGGAAACAAAGGGGACAGTTGCACTACATAGTTCCGAGTTCCGCACACGCAAATAAGATATCTAATAGTATACAATGAATAAGCTTCAGACAGTAATTATTCTTAAACATGTAAAACCAAAAAACTCAAGCACCCAATATATATCTGTTTTGATATGAGCCCCACCACATGTAAAGTAAGTTTAAAAAAATTAAATCTTTATTTTGAAGGGCGATATCTATATTTTAACATTTAACTGAGAGTCTGTTTCTGACTTAAATGTACAGTCCATCATTTGCAGCCATCCAAAAAGTGCCTGACATAATTATTGTTGAAAAGCATACTTGGTTTAAAGATAGTAATGGCAGCGCGCGCAAGCATTGCCACGATACACACATCGGTTTCAAACATCACGTAGCTGCAATCGGCTCAGTGAGAAGGTGTCTCGGACGCTGAATTCAGGCCCAATTTAAAACATGACTCAGCAACTTTTGATTTGAAATCCAGATCCCAGAATATTGTTTTCTCGGAATATACAGCATTCACTGAGCTGAACCTTCATCAGGTTAGTTGTTCAGCACCCTTCTTTAGATTTTGAGCACTTTTGTTGCTTCAAACGAACAAAATGCACAAATTACAAATGATAGACGCTGCCTTTATACATCATGCGTACCTGTATGCTTTGGCGGAGGGAAACAGGAAAAGAGAAAAAAGAGAAAAAAAAAGACTGGAATGGCAAAACAAAGTTTGAACAAAGACAAAACACTGAGAGATAAGCTTCTCCTACCAAGGCACCCAAGGAGTGCGAAACGCAGTCCGACATAATAGGGATCGCAGGGTTTGGAGATGAGCAGCTTCACTCGGTTGGCTTTGATGGGCGTCGGGAAACTATTGATCATTTTGGTGTCCAGTCTGGCTCCGGCTTTGAAGAGCTGCATTGGAAAACAGGGTGGCACAATTAGAACATTAACGAGGAACACAGGATCATTAAAACCATATCATCTTTCATACTCCATTTTACAGTCAGTTAACTTCCGCAAGTACAAACTTGGCCGGACCTAGCCAAAACATATGTTATACATGTACAGTGAAACGCCACAATAACGAACATCACAGGATCCACAGAATTGTTCGCAATTACGATTGTTCGGTATAGCAATTTAAGCTGCCGGTGCTCCGGTACTCACTTTCAACAAAAAGCGCCCTTCAGAACTTCACCATGCACTATTGAATTATGTGATCTCACAGTTTTTGAGGTTACTTCCTGCAACAATGGGTGGCTTTCTCCGTCTATTCCTTGGGAAAATACCGTAATAGCAACTTGTCGCTCTTCTGTTAAAATTTTCCAACAAAAACGTTCGGTATGCTTTGTAAATTGTACACAAAAATCCGAGGCCAACAACGATGTTCGGTATAGCCGAATGTTTGGTGAAACAGTGTGCAGTATAGCAACGCTCAACTGTATCTGAATTTTGAATTAAGTGGAGTGCCGGTGCGATTCATTGTGCTCATGCATGCACGGTCGGGACTAGGATTTTTGTTTGCTATAACCAAATTTTTGTAAAAGGGCCTGTCACATTATATGCGATCTCATAGGAGACCTTACGGCGACCAAAAATATTTCATAAATTTAACAATTGCAGCGAGGACGCAAGAAAATGACAACTTTCTGTCTCAAAGAAGCTCAAGCTACGCTCATACTGTGCCCTTCCCGCGCTTACGATGCGCTCAACTCGCTCTCTATGCGCCCCTGTCAAGCTCAATTACTCGATCTAGTCGCTGCCGCTGCGCTGTCACTGTGCTCACACTACGCTCTGCTCTGCTCGACCAAAATACGCTCATGTGACATCACTTGTGCTGTATAAATACCAAGACAAAACGGTCATTACACAGTCCAGTTTCAAAATTATTCTACAAGTTCATCGCAGTCACTCTACTTTCTCATGGAGACTACATCGACTGCCTTGCGCCTATAGGCTGCCTCAATGCCACTTCAATGTCGCACGATTCACGCTCGCACAGCGCCCGAGATGCGTCATTACGGCGTCCTGGCAAGGGCGCAGAGGTGTTGCGATTGTTTTGAGCATGTTCAAAGACCTTGGCGCTCATCGGAGACCATTAAGACCCTCTGGCGCCCATCTAGCGACCTATGTAGTTGTTGCTGCGATCTAGTAGTTGTTTTTGCACCCCAGCTATTTTTCAAGGACGCAGTGAGAGCGCATATTAGATCGAAGACAGTGTGACAGGGCCTTAACATGCGTCAACTGTAGTATTAAAAGAAACAATTATTTTACATGTATTCCTATCCTATATTCTTTTGAAATACTGTCGCATGTGGATTATGTTGAGGTTTTTTGGCCAGACAAAATCTTTTGGGGCATGCTCTGGGACCTTCCGAAAAGAAGCCTTCTTTCTAACAAATTGATAATCGATTTATCAAATGAAAAATGTAACCAAATAACTCTCAATTCAATCAATTATTAATTTTATAATTGCTGTGGGTCAATAACAATATTCATGCATTCTCTACTGCCAATCATCTTCCCATTCCCCATCATCATCAGCCGTTTCTAATACCTGAATTCTCTAAGATCTTTCAAAATTCACAAGGAGGGTTTTTTTGGATGGAATTCCCGTAAGGCCAAAAAAAAAAGTCTCCGGTTTCTGGTATGGAGCTTGCCCAAAAAGTGGTGCGGCGACGCGGCTTTTTTTTTTTTTTTACCTGATTTTTTTGCTTAAAATGTTGGCTGATGACTGCAAATGGTGCCCGACTAAACTTAGTGCAAATATATGGGAGTCCAGAGAGGCCACATAAAGCTTATTCTAGACCATAACCCATATCTAAAAACACGTTAAAATTGTGCAGCAGCAGGATTCCAGTCAAACCAGTGAGTTTGGCGGTTTTTAGACATCATCTTTCATTGAAAAAAAACTTTTTCTTTTTGCCGACGCGCATGGCTACGGCGACGCGCGCGCATACCAGAAACCGGAGACTTTTTTGGGGGGGGGCCTAATTCTGGTAACTCAATGGGGGGTGGGGTGCCCTCTGCTTCACATAATCCAATACTGCACAAGCCTCAGACAGGCTCCAATTAAAGATGCATAAGGAGTTTCGGTTCAAGATCAATTTTGACTTTATTGAAGGTTTACCATATTGCTGCCAAAGATTTGTGTGCTCGAGTCTGATGCTTCGTACTCAACCATAAACTCATCGACTCGACGTTCCGGGTTCACAGCTACACCCTGGGTCATTATTCCAGATATAATGGTGTCCTCGGTCAGTTCCACCTGTGTGAAGAAGATCCAAATACATTCATAGAAGTCAGGTACAAAAATTGAAATCTCATGCAAACAATTGTCCATACAAATGTGTTCGAAATACGACATAGCCGATACGCGTTAGGTAAGTTGGCGCTCTAATTGCCGATGCACGTGGATGGTCTGTGGGAAATGATGTCAGTTGAACGAGACCTAAGAGTTTGGGATACTTTCTCTTGTTCCTCCCCTACAATGCTTTGTGGTAAATATTATTTTATCATGTACCTATACACATGTATATAAATATATTTATTGTTATTAACATTTGTTTGTAATTTTTTTATTGGAATGACTTTAATTTTTTTTATTACTTAGTGTGTAATTTGTTGTGATTTACCTTTCTGATGTGTTTTTCACACGGTGTAATTCTCTGTAATTTTAATATATAACGATATTTAATGTGTGTAAATTAAACAGCAATTCGGTCTTTTGGCCGTGAAAGTTTTAATAAAATAAAATATTAAAATGATAATAATTTCTATGGCATTCCAGCTGCAGAAGATGCAAATGAAAAAACTATTGTTAGGTATTCTTTGTGTGTCAAAATCTGGCTTTTCAAGTTGTGTTTTATTTGTTTTGCCCTTTGTTCTCAGACCAAGCTACTGTGTTTAAAAGAAACAATTTCTTTTGTTCTGTATTCTGTTGTTTATGTTAGAAAACTATCTTGGTCTGGAACCAAGGGTTTTGTGGAGGTACACAGGCCTTTGCAGCTTGCAAGCAAGAGAAACCTAAGACTTTTGCACTTTAAGAGTTGGTAAGAAAACCCTGAAACAACATTCCCTGGAAAACCAGTTTTCAGGCAGGAACTGAAAACCCAATGGTTTTATCAGCCCAGGTGAGATGTGAACCCAGGTTTTTAAAGTGAAAAGTTTGGAACTTACAACATTGTCATGCTTAATTCCAATCTCACATAGGGAAACAAATTCTTTCTTTCTAAAACTTTACAAATTTCAATCTTTATTTCTGAAAACCCTGTAAATGATTGAGTCTCAAAGCCAGAGATGTAGACCTACCTGAATCCACATGTTTGTGTCGTCCAGGTCAGGGCCCCAACCGCCCTCCACGCTGGTGTTGAAGTTGAAGGAGTCAATTGCAGTCTGATCCGGCCCAAAACCAAGGGCAAAGTACGAGGAGGCGGTGTAGTTAGCAATGGTAACGTTATCGCTGCTTCGACAAAACTTTGCCACTTTGTCCTCTGGGTATAATGAAAGAAAATGTCATACAATTTTCTAAAATGTCTTTTCTTGTCAAACCTTAGAATGTTTTACTATCCACGATCATGGAAAGCAGTCTGTTGGATTCATGAATTACAGGCACAAATCTACTGCGCTTGACCAGAAGTACATAAGAAAAAGTTGTTTTATCACAAAACACACATCTGCAATTTGGATTGCACATTTCTGTTTTATTTCATAATTATATATGGGACACAAAACTTGCAATGATAATGAACATTAATATTTGAAGATGAACACTCTTCAAAAAATGAACAAGTCAAAAGGCACTCAAGATTGGGAATTTGATGTTTGTAAAGATCAGTTGGGCAAAACACGAGCAATATTAAATTACTAGAGCGCTGACTCGATGTACAAAGTGATATCTGCTGGCCCCATCCATGTTTGTGCACAAACCTATGGAAAACTGGAATTTTTTTACGGCTTTTGTATTGCTATTTGCATATCTGCGTTTGTATTCTATATACATTGTAGGTGCATTATTAAAGCCGATATGCCCAAGACTACATGTACAATGCACAATCAGTAAATGAACGTTTCATTTTGCTCTGCAAACGTCATGACGCACTGAAATCGTTTGCGTATATTGCAAAAAAAGAGGCCTTTCTTTTCAATAAAGGGAGCTATCAAATTCTGCCAAAGGAAAAACCACAAAATTAGTTGCCATTGATTGTTCTTTGAGTCTTTGGTCTTGTGTGTGTGAAGGTTTAATGAGAGCTGGGCCACAGATGGTCAATAATAATACAAAAGATTTCATTAACGTTTTGACTGCCCAGACAGCACCAGAACCAAACTTTGAGAAAATTGTTTGTGCAGATTGCTGATTTTTTTTTCAAATCGCGATTTCGTCTCCATTTCTCCCCAAAAATTGAAAAATATATAACTGATGTAAAAGCTCAGTTATTACATGTAAATACCCCCACTGTGTCAACATTTTCATAAAGGTACATTAAATGAAGGAGATTTGATATTACTGAACAGATTCGTCAATTTGTCAAAACAAAACTTTAGAGCACGAATACATTGGCAATGTGTTTGTACACAGAAAAAAATCTTGCTATCCTTTACGACTGAGGACTTGGGACAATGGAGGATTAGTGATAACAATAACTCCGAGGACCTGAGCAAAGTCCTCGGGAGGATTTCATGTACAAACCGTATGGGAAATGTTGGGAAAAAGTACAAAAGTTAGAGGAACAAAAGAAGGGAAGAGTAGGAGTTCCTAATAAGAATAGGATTTCATGTACAAACCGTATGGGAAATGTTGGGAAAAAGTACAAAAGTTAGAGGAACAAAAGAAGGGAAGAGTAGGAGTTCCTAATAAGAATAGGATAACACGATTAATGAAATGCATTCAGGGAACTCGACAAAAATGGCCAACTCGTGAATAAGGCCCATGACATGTGATCGATGATGGACCAATAAAAATTCACAATCTATTACTGTGGTATAACAACATAAAATGTAAGGATATCGGGAAAAAAACAAAAATTCCTTCATGTAAAAAACTGACAATCGTTTCAAAGTTGTTTATACTCAGTGTACCTACCCAGTGTAGAATTGGTTTTGGACAGGCTGGCACCAGCCTCTGATGTGTTCTGCGTTTCCACCCAGCAGGCGCTGTCCAGACAGTCCCACTCCACGTCACACAAGCAGTCCTTGGGCGTCTCACCCTCAATCTCTAAAGCTAAAGACCAAGAAAATCATTCCATAAATTCCAGACGTAAGAGAACAATTTCACTGCCCATGCTTTTCAACGTTTTCGGGGGATTTTTTTCAATTTGAATAAGGGAATAAATGTGTGCTTCGGAGGTTTTTATCACTCTGTTTAAGACCACTTAGAGTCTGGGTGCTGATAATTACCCGAGGGTAATTATCAGCACCCATACTCTAAGTGGTCTTAAACAGAGTGATAAATACCGACAGAGCACATATTTATTCCCATTCATAAATACCTTTTCGGTAAGAAAAAATCATATAATTCGTTCAAAACATCCTGATTTTGTTCAACAAATTCACTTTATGCTTTTTGAAACATCCCTCTTGCAAAATAATGGAGTGTTCAGCTGGCGAGTAAGATGTAAACAACCCTTTTATGGAGATTGACTCGCGCGTATCATGTTCTGCGCGATGTCGCGCAGAACGCACCTGGCGCGTTGCGTTTTGAATTTAGAACTTTAAAATTCTGACTCCCTGGTAGTGTTGCGCATGCCTACGCGAGGATTGTGAGCGTTCAACCAATGAAACGATAAGAGGCACTGGATTCTTAGGAGTCCACATTTTATTGTGACACTGGAAAAGTGTTTAAGACCAGCTAGCCATGTCTTTATCATCCGTTTAAGACCGGCCACGTGACGGGCTCTCAACCAATAGGAATGCGTAAACTGTCTTAGGTATTTATGAATGTTTTATTTAAAGGGAATATACAACATCCTGTAAAAACACGGCACCTGGTGTGCTCACATTTTCAAGAAAAGTGGTATTTTTATAGAAATTTCCAACGCTGGTCAGCCGACCAGCATTGGACAAAACTGGCTGTTTTCAAATACGGCTCCCAATTTATCATATTTCGTTTAGTCCACATTTTCTTTGCAATGGATCACACACCTGTGAAAGGGTACAAGCCAGCTAGTCTGATTCCCCGACCTTACAATTCCCCAACATCTATAAATTGCTCCATTTCATCTTAAGCGGGGTCAGAGAACCAGACTACAAGAACATGATTCTTCATGTTTTCTTGGTTTTTCCAGCATCTATGAACCCAAAACGTCAAACAAGTCAGTGTAACAATATTTGCTATAAAATACCAACCCCCGAAATCCATCCTTTTCTGAGAATTACAACAAAAGCAAATGTTGTACATTCCCTTTAAACGAAAAAAAACCTGCTGTTGTTCTATTTGGGCATCTCAACTTGATGAAAATATGCTTTGATAGTGAGATGTCATTGCGCCAATAAAGCAAAACAACAGAAATTTGATTGATAAGATTGATTAAAAGTTGATTATTGTCAGGCCACAATTAATACCAAATTTGTAAAGTAACCGTTCCATAAACTAAACATGGGCCTGTTATTTATTTGATTTTATCTCATTCATTTTGGGGGTGAAACTAAAATTTTACATTTTTCTTAATAAGGGTACAAAAGCACCCTTTTTTTAAAAATAAGTTGCATCAGAGGCCATCATCTAGTGTCAGTACTAATTGATTTGATTCAACTTTGATAACATCTCTGGTGGGTGAATAAAAGGAAATTGAGCAGGGAAAAAAAAAAAGCATTTCCTCTTGCAACCTCACCCCCCACTTCCGGTATCGCCGGATTTCTTGTCTTGTAAATGGTTAAGGCCACCGTACACTGTATGCTTCGACAGCGATCCGACAGATTTTTCAGTCGGAAGTCACGGCATGTGGTGAATCACGATTGCAATTTTCTGTGTCGTGGACTCAATGCCAACTCAGTTGTGAAGATTAAACAGTCAAATAGTTTACGACTCGAATCGCCAATCAGTAATTTGAGAGGTATTGTTAGCGTACAGCGAAAAGCAAAGTGCACGTCGTGGTGCGTAGGGTGTGCAGCATGCTGCGACCCAATGGCAATCAGTTGCTAGTCAGGATCGCAATAGGATATTAGTGGGATTGCTGTGGTCCAATGGTTACGGGTTCGACTCACTTGCCGTGGTACATGGGTTCATACCCTGATGGGGAACATGGTTCCTTTCTGTTCTTGGGCAAGACACTTTACTACAATTGCCTCTCTCCACCCAGGAGTATAAATGGGTACCTGTGAAGGTAGAGACCAGAATGCTCTGATCTCGAGCCGCTGCAAAAACTGGTCTCATGGCCTGATGAACAGGGGTAATTATTGCGAAGCGCTTTGAAACTTTTGGTATAAAGCTTTTCACATTTCGTATACAAGCACTACATTATTATTATTACAACGTATAGCGTGCGGCGGCCCTTATTGGTCAACCTACTGCCATCAGTGTCGACACCGTTGATGACGTTGACAGTGACTTGGTACCACTCCGGCCACTTGGGGTCCCCGTCCACCGTGCAGCTGTTGGTGGGCTCGGCTACAAACATCTGGGAGGGAAACTTGTAGCCGGCTTGCTTCAAGGTGCTCCAGGATCCCGCGTAAGTAGACTGGTTCGAGGGAGCACACAAAGGGGTTAACACTTTAAATACCTATAAATAACCTTTTTAGTTCTTGTACTGCCCCAAATTGCCCTACCTGTTACTGCCCGAAAACTGCCTTGTCGCTGTGTGGCCTACAATTCATACAATTCATTAAGTCGTACTTACCATGTAATTCAGTGTAATATAAGTGTTAAAGAGTTAATTTGGGAGACATCTGCAGACACCATACTAGGCTGGATATACAAACATGTACGCACTCTCCCATGTGACCGAGTCTAGTCATTTAAGTGCTTTAGTCTCTATCCACAAACTTGACACATGGTATGTCATACTACTGATGATACTAGCATATTTTAAATGCTTCATTTATAAACTCCCATTTGACAGAGTCAAATTTTCATCTTTCTGAACAACTTGTCCACGTTGCCATTTAATTTAAAAATCGCAGAGGAAATCAAAAAAATCAAAGAGGAAATCACTACATTGCAACCTTTGAAAATTAGTTTTCCAATTCCACCAGTGCAGATGTCTTTTTTCCCTTTGCATTTTGTCTAGTGAAAATTCTCTTGATCTCTTAACGTTTTTGAGGAACTAGCCCTGTTACAGATCAGTAAATGTTTAACTGAAGAGACCCTGACAATGTGAAGTGACTTCCTTATTCCAGACTGGTGTGCGAGAGACGAACCAGACCATAATATCAGAAATGGCTCTAGTTAACCCAATTAGATTTTGGTTTCAGACCAGTGAACTTCATTTTCCATTGAATATATTCTACCGACGTCCTGAGTGACTGCAACAGGCCGTCGTTTGAGTTACTCCAAACTGATTGAATCATCAGACGTTTCAAGAACTTGTTCCTCAGCCCAAAGTCATGGTACTGCTTAAGCACACAATTTTTTGCTATCAGAGCCTCCGGTCCGTCTATAAGAACAGCAAAGGCACGTAAGAACAGCAAAGGCACGCTTACCTCAGAGGAAAAATTTGCCTAACCCTTACCTCCCCAACTCCATCAAAATACATCCCCCCCCCCCCCCCCCCACGTTTGGTGGATTTGGTGGACTTGGTCCTTCAGGCTTGGTTTGAAAATATTGATGGAGTATGATAGACTTGGGCCTGGAGGCCTAAAGCAAAGCATGCATTGGAAGCAGACATAACAATGGAAATCTCAATTTTCGCGTGACTACTGACACATCCAAGCCATGAAACAGTGCTTAGGCTGAATAAAAAAAAAATGTTTCTCGTCCGGGGGTTTGAAAAAAAGCAGGAATAGGGATTTTTTATTTTTTTTTTTTTTTCAAGATGGCCGCCATTTTAAAATTTCCTGCAACCGTTGGTGTTTCCACTGTTCAAAGACCTTCGTCAAACTCCCCACTCACAAATGCTGCGAAAAGATCACCAAGTGTCGTCTTGCCATCAAGTACTGTCCGTGCATACCACGGTTTTATAACTTTAATTTTGGTTCGTGTGGAAATGCAAACGAAAACCATTGTGATCAAACAAAACAAAACGAAGATTCGGGCTTTAATTTCTTGTTGATGAATGCATGGAATTAGTACACTGAGTGACAGAAAACATCAGCCGCGCGAGCGAATTCTTTAAACACATACTCCAGTGTGAGCTAGTCTCATACCGGTCGCATTCTGGCTTCGAAGTCAGCATTTACCGTATACAGTACGTGCAGACAGATTCCGGTAAAAATTTTAAACAACTGTAGTCTAAAACTATCAATAGAAATACTCAAGTGGGTGAACTCGCCATGCTCGCAGGGGTATAGACTCTCACGAAGACGTGTTTAGCGATCGCGCGTCGATTTATGTGGTATACAAAGTGACCGACAGAGTTTATCGGTATACTGAAACTTCGACTCACATATTTCACAAGTATTTATTTTCCGATGAATTTGTGGACTTTTTCTGGGTTTTTTTTACTGCATTTTTCAAAAATAACAAATAATTAAAAAATCTAGGCGGCCTCCAAAAAGGAAGTGGGCGGGGACAAGAAACATGTTGTTTTTTTTACTTCGCCTTACGGTTAGCACAAAGTTCTGCTATTGTAAGCACAGATTTTCTGCTAACTGTTACGCAGGGCCATGAATTCGCCTCTTTAGAAATGATTTGGTTTTGTATGACACTAGCGCAGGTCAGAAATGGGTGTTGCTCTAAAAAAGAAGTTTCCAATAACCAGAGTTAAACCCTCAACATGTTGCTTAGGATGCTCTAACCATCACCAGATGGCATCTTCTTGCTTACCTTGATGATCGCTGGCTGAGTTGCATTTCCCTCAGTGACGAACGTGTCCAGCCATTGTGCCGAGTAAGGGACGCCATCCAGCTCAATGCTGGAGTTGCGCACGTTGATCCAACCGGCCACCTAAAGAGAGTATCATTTTTTATTTAAATGAAAAAAAAAAAAACGATGAGCAGTGTCATTATTGAAGTCAAAATCCAGTAATGAAGTCCCGCATCTCTATACAGGACCTCTGCCAGAGAGTGGAATTAGACATAAGAAGACTCGATACAAAACTGGCCAAGCACAGCCACTTTCGAGCTGACACAGGCACTCAGAAACAAATGCACTCATAGTACAATACTCCAGTTGTGTTCTTTAGCATTAATCCCACCACTAGCAAATGGTCAGTACATATCAATTGTCCAACTATAATTTGGAAACAATCCTCGTGCAGTTTAGGTAGTTGCGTACAAACACTATGGAAGAGTCAGGAAAAGTGGAAATGTTCCTTAATCCCAAATTAATTTTGACCTTTTCGACAACTTTACATATGGTGAAACCAGTGGTGTCAAGATACTGCACTCTACCCCTGTTATTTCACCCTCAGCCCACGGGTGGGCAGTGTGTAAGAGCAAAGGGCAGCCATACCTCTACATCACCCCCACAGGTGCCCAGGTGAACGCAACACCTGGTGTTGAGAGGGTCCTGAGTAGGTGCTGCCGTAGGGGAATCTGTGTCAGTTCCATTGCAGGACCAGCGCACACTGTGACAACTTATCTCAGGCTTGCATTCGTCTTTGCCGGAACAACTTTTGCCTGATTGAACAAATAAAGCACAAGTCTCAATAAAAAATCCATTTTCTCTTTCGCTCCAATAGAAAATAATTATCAGGGCAAACATCAGGGTGACCGTAAGGTCATGACTAAATTCTGCTAAATGCACTTCAAATATCTGTCAGATTCCCCAGAATTACTCGAAATACAGTATGAACACTTTAAATCACATGCAGATGTTGTAATATTGCCTTAACCCTAACCCACCTCACTCCTCCAAAATCCTCCTGGCGGTTTTGGAGGATTCTAGAGGATTGAGGATGAATGGTGATTGAATCAAATGAGGATTCTGGAGGATTGAGGATGAATGGTGATTGAAGCACATGAGGATTTTGGAGGATTGAGGGTGAATGGTGATTGAAGCACAAGAGGATTTTGGAGGATTGAGGATGAATGCATTTTGAGGCAGGACTGTCTGATGATTTTGAAGGATTTGGCGTTGGTTATCCTTCATTTAAACACGAGTGCAAAGTTTTGGGATGAGGAGGATTTTGGAGGATTGAGGATGAATGCATTTTGAGGCAGGACTGTCTGACTATTTTGAAAAATTTAGGCGGAGTTGCAAAATTTTGGAAAATTTTGGAGGATTTTGGAGGATTGAGGATGGTTGTAAGCAACAAGGGCCTAGGGGGTTAGGGTTAATTAATGTTCAAATTACATTATAAACAATCTATAGCCACATAAACATAATATGAAATTGCGTAAATTTCAGGCAAAAAAGTGAACCTCAGTACCTAGACCAGACAACCTGTCCTATTTTGCAAGGGTGTTTGAAAAGATTTAAGCTTTTGTGAACAAATATACCATTTTTGTTGCAAATTTGCTGTTTTTCTTTCAAATAACCATTTTTTGAAGAATTTTGCCAGAAATCTGCCCAAAAATCCATTCTGTCAAATTTTCTGTCAAATTCGTTTTTTTAACAAAAAATCTGTCAAAGTTAGTTGAAAATCGGCTAAAACGGTCACTATGGCAAATATGCTTCGCTCGCCGACATATTAACAAATGGAAATCTCGTGCAGCTCGGAGTTGCAATTTTGTTGTTGACAGAAAGTGGGTGCTTAACCCGTGTGTAGTTTACATAATGTGCACGTGCAAGTGGGAGTGCGACCACACCCCGCGCTACGCTCAGTTGTCACAACTGTGAGTTTCTACGCTCTTGACTTGAATGGGAGCCAGCAAAATGTGTTAAAATGCCCCGATGACTGCAATATCAAAAACAATCTTGTAGTCATCCGGGTATTTTTTTCCAAAAGCATACAATACGCCAATTTATTGTTACCACTTGGAAGCCTGATATAAATAATAATACTAAGTATTCCTTTCTGTGCAACACGATGTTCACTTTGACATCGGCACTCACCATGAATACTCCAGACCAGTGCTCCAATCAGCCCGACCTTGGACAAAGACAAAAGGGGAAGACATTATTGCACTCAAACATGTATCATTAATTTCTTTTTCCTTCTTAATAAGTTCTTTCTTCGTACAATACCCACAAAAATCTGTTTCACTCTAGTTAATAAAAAAATAATTAAATTGAAAATTGAAAACAAATTGAAAAATTGATAATTACATCTTTCCTGAAACCTTGATAAAGATTATAGTTGAACATCCTATTAATCCCAGTCTGAAAATTTGGGACTCTCAACACTGCTTATGAGAGTCACACAACTTAACAGTGAAAACATGCAGAACAAGAAAATAGACTGGCGCCTGAAACAACCAGTCCAACACCACTTTAGTACCGCATCAATCAACTGTGTCAAAAGAAACATCTGGTACCTAGTCTCTATTTCTACACATTCTCTCCATAGCCATGCCACCAGACTACTGAATGGTCAATCGGCTTCGGTTTTGCCTCCGACTTCTGAATCACTGAGAGGCAAACTAAACAAAACCATTCCAACTTTTGGCTTCATATCAACCGATTGAATGTTCCTGAAGCAGGCACCAAAATGTAGCTGGAGTTCCAGAAGTTGGGGGCCTAAAATCTCCTTAAGCCGGAGACGAAGCCAAAGTCGGTCGTTTCGAAATCGCTTTGCATTGGGTGCAAATTGTTGAAGAAAGTTCTCCTTTAAAAAATTGAAATGAGACCACAAACTTGGCTGGTGAAATACTGAGTACCTTTTCTTTGCATCTTGAAAATTATGGAGACTTTTGTCGGCTAAAGGGTGAGTAAAGTTGACCTGATTTTGTTTCACATGTTTTTCTGCACTCAAGGTCCCAGTTTGCCTTATAATCATGTCCCTACCGGCTCCTTAAAAAAATCAAAATCAACAAGGAGGTTTTGCAAGATTTAAACTTGGGTAGCAGCCGGAAAGGTGTGTGTGGCATCGCTCCTAAACACATCAGACGAGTGGTCGCATCACAGAAGGAGAAATACAAACAAGACAATGACCCAGTCTCCATCCTCTCTTTGAGCATGAACCAGCCAAAAAGAGACTTAAATCAAGACACAGCTTCCTCCACTCTGTGGAACCCCTTGATGGCAGCGCTCATAACCGAACGAAGGCCCTGTGGTCCAATCATCTTCAGGCAATGCCACACAAGCTTCCCTTCAGTCCCAATGAATCTCTACCATCTGGTTCGAGTGAGGCATGGCCCATCTGGACATGTCTAAATCACCTCAGGACAGGAACTGGACGATACAAAGTTCTTATGCAGAAATGGGGATATAATGAGGAACGGATAAACTGTGTGCGACTATGGGAAGGAACAGACAATGGAACACCTGCTGGTCTGCCCCACCTGCCATAACCCTGTACCGGTACTCATGAAGATCTGGAAGGGTTCAACCCCCAGGCTAGATCGATCTTGCGTCCTGCACTGGACGGATATAGTGACCGAGAAGAAGAAGCCGGAAAGTTACAACCTTAACACTGAGAGTGTATTAGACTGCTCCATCGTGTCCATAAGCATTCAAAAATCTTCTAGAGAATTGTACATTATCATTATGAATTAATAATATCAGTTTGAATAAATTTTTTTAAATAAACTTGCAGAACAGTCTTCAATGTACGGCTTGAAACAATACTATTCTACACATTGTCACAGAGATGTGGGGCCTGGGAAATGAAGGGGCATGTATATGGGCTCCATTTATAGTTGGGCTACCCCACCATTAGCTAATACTAACTTAAATCCGTAAACATGGAGGTATATACACTGCCATGTTTCGGAAGGTCATCAAGGCATTCAATTTGTCACTTTTGCATCCGCTACATTTTATGAGCCAAAATTGCACAGGTCTGCATGTTATAGGCACTCACGTGAGTTTTTCCACGAATTGCCATTTGCATAGGACCTGTAATTCAGAAATTAGATGAAAATTGGAGCAGGAATTGAAAAATTTCTGGATACACAGAAAATTTTACAACCTGCGTGTGAGGAAATCTAACTGTCAGGACTGTTTTTTCCACTTGACAATGATATAGGAAGATGCTTGCCACCAGTGGTGGCGGAATAGTTTTGCAAGTGGTGTAGCAGGACATTCCATGTCACTACATTGTCGTATTGAGTTCACCATACATTGTATACTGAGAGGTGCATTGTGGGTAAACTATTTATAGATTGTCTCTCTTGTGCATGCCTTCGGCCATGTTGGCCATGTTGGCCATGCTTCTGTCTCGTCATGTAGATACTTGTAAATAAATCAATCAAGATGTAGTCCAGAGTCTGCAAGGAACAATTAATCCTTTTCCCCCTTCCATCCGAACCTGGTAATGATCTTCGGACCGTTACAGTGGGGGGCCAAAAAGCACTGCTGGTGCCGGCCGGCCGTTACAAATGCAAAAAGGGGGGGGGGGTGCTGAAACTCATTCGTAGTGGGTGCCCTTTTCTTTGTTTTTCTTTTCGATTAAGTGTTAAACCCTGCCCCCCCCCCCCCCACCCCAAGGGCATCAATTGCTTCTCAAAAGTGGGGGGGGGGACCTTGATCAGCACTACTGCGAGTGTGAACTTGAAGCATGAAGCCTTAACGGCATGGCGTTCAGCATTGTTCAGGGCCCGTTTAACTTGACTTTAAGGCCCCCGAAAATTTTTGGACTCAAGCCGCTCTGCTGTGCGATCCGAGGCAATTTCTGACCACTGAAACCAATTTCTTTGAGCAAAAGATCATATTTTAAACATCATTTTCGAGTATGGAGTCATTGAACTTTGAAGGTCAGGGGTCATCACCTTTAAGCTATTATTTTTTCCTGGGAATAAAGTAGAAAAAGTCCCGATTTTGATTTCCTCATAGGCATAGCCTAGGCAACTTTTACTCACACAAATCCTCAAAAAAATATATGGAGGAAGCCCAGTATTTTAGCCACATTTATGGGGATAATCGTGGACTAATCAACAAGGTACTTGGTGACTGTCATCATGTCATGACTGTTGGGTTGGGAAGTCCTAGTAATAGTATGAATTTGTGCGGGGTGAATCAGTTTGTTCCCATTGTGTTCCTCCATTCTAGTTTCTGAACTCTACAAATCACCTTTTATTTTGTTACGTGGATACTTTCACATTAGCCGCGGCCGGCCCTCGATCTCTCTCATAATCACTGCATCGCCCAGAACGCTCTCTGTCCCGTTTCTGCATACAACGTACGAACATGATGATAGAACAAGGAAGTACAACTCTACAACATACACCAGCAGTACAGGAAAAGTGCTGCACGTTTAAAATTCCCCGGCACGACCACGTGGCACGGTGGTGTATAGTAATATGCGCACTTTATTACATGCCATAACCAGTACCATGCAACAGATGTGCGTCTAGAAGTCTAGTTACTCGTTTCCGCCCTGGGAAAATTCAAAAGAGGTCGCCCTTCCACATTTACGGTACAGAAATATCGTGCCTCGTAGTGTGGTACAGACGTGCGTACGTACGTACATAAGCGTGCGCCAATAGCGTGTTATAATCCGGTTAAAATCGTGATGTTCATGTCACATGACTTTGAGTACGTGTATGCAATAACTAGGGGACTATTGGTTTCAGAAACAGTGTTTTAGTTTTTTTAAATCAACTCCATATACGAGGGGATATTTGTAAAGACTGCATGCAGTGCGCTTTTCTATTCAAATGGCCCTTTTTTCACCAGCGTTTACCCCCCCCCCCCAATATTTTATAAGAGTGCCTTGTTTTTAAACAAGTGCCCTTTAAAAAAAAAAAAAAAAAACAAGGGCTTTTTTTTTACCAGCGGCCGTTTACGGGTGCCCTTTTTGGAATTTCGCGCGACCGTCGGCCTGAAAAACGATCCGACAGTGCGCATGATCGTATCCGGTTAACAGCGCCCCCATTGGAAACTGGTACCCCCCCCCCCCCCCATGACCTTACTACGCCTCTGATAATTAATTATCTGTAAATGTGCACACAGCTAGCATGCACATTATAATGTAATGTCAATGCCATCGATTGAAGCAAGGCCAGGCCCAACCTCGTCCCCAGTGCTTACTTTATTTCCAACCGCGTTTCCAAACCCTGGATAGGAAACTTTCTTCCTGTATCCTGATTGGATACCGCAATTGGCTAGTAATGGATTTTTATCGTGTACTTGGTGCCATATATTCACAACGTGCAGTACGTGTTTTCGCGATCATTCGTCCACGCCTTCTCGAAAATACTAATTTCCTTTCCAATTTGCTCATATTAATATGAAATATGATACTGCATGTTGTCTCGATAAGATCGTAACAGTTTGATTTCAAAAATCGTGTTTTCGTAACTCACGCCGTGCTCGCGCTGCTACGAATTGACTCTGTTTTTACCCCAGACACCGCATACAAAAACAAACGCTAATGTGTAACGCATATCCAGGCACCAGACTGTTCCTCATTTGCATACGTGTGCAAAAATCTTGCACATGCAAATGATCGAATACCAGGGTGAGAGAGCAGGTAGTGGTGGGCGCGTACTGCTCGACACCCTGGGGACGAGGTTGGGCCAGGCCTAAATTAAGACCCTAGTCGCAAAGGAAATATCATACTTCAAAGGTTATAATTATCGTTCAAAAATGCCCCAATTTCCATTAATCTGAAACAGAATTGGGGAAAAAAATTGCCAAAATAATGAAATTATCGTCTCAAGTTCTTCACACTACTGGAAGACAAAAATAGTCGCAAAATCGAGAGTTGCTTTACTTCAAATTCACTGAAGCAGTGGCGTGACTATATGAAGGGGGCACGGGGGAACGTCCCCCCCCCCCCCCCCCCCAGCAGTGGTGTTTATCATTTACATTCGCCCTCATTCTTCCATCTTCCTTTCCCCTTCCTTCTCCATTCTTCATTTTCTGTTTTGCCGACAGCACCATGATTTTGCCGACAAAACTGACTAATGGGAGGTGTGACCCCCCCCCCACACACACACACACACACCCACACACACCCACCCCTGTTACTTTTTCATACCATAATGAGCCCTATCAATACTAAATCATTCCCGATATTATGAGATGCGATAATCAGCAAAGAAAAAACAGCCGTGCATAATGGCGCGCATCATGGCCCCAGGCCAAGCGAGCACGATTACAAATATATGAAAGCGTCATCAGTTGTCATGGCAACCCCAGCAATTTTCAGACAGCTTTAAGCAACTGGTGATCGCAATCATGCACAGTTCGTGGGAAAAGTCACCCAGGCGTCACTTATGTACTATATTTATTTTTCATCTATTATTTGTATTGGGGGGGGGGGTGCGGGGGATGCTGTTGTCTATTTCGTGTCCAATTTGGCGGTAATGTGTTTTGTTCTTTTGTTGAAACAAAATACTAATAGTTACAAAGCTGTTTGCCTGAAATGCTGTAATGGCCAATTTTTTGCGGAGGGGAAGGGTTTTTCCCGCGGTGTAATTTGGAAAATGACAATAATCCCCGCAATTTCATTTGGACGTAATCATTCATGCGCGAACGTAATCCTCCATTCGCGGGGGATGCACAACGAGACTTGTACTTCTCTTTTTATTTATATAATGGGTGATCAGCTCAAATAAAATACAATTTATTATAATTTCCCCGGTAACAATAAGCTTGAAAGTGTTATTTTCGAACCCATAAAATGCGTACTTCACTCTGTAACTGATGCTGGTCTTCCATCCAATGTAGGCGTATATATAGGCCAACATTGCTTTCATTTTGTGCTAAGAAATTGTGCGAAGATGATGCTGGATCAATGCTGGTTCAGGGGCCATTTCTTCGCCAAGCCGGGCCCAATTTCATAGCGCTGCTTAACAGCCGACTTTGTCCTTAACGAGCCTCCATCCATTTTATAGGGACCGTTAACACACGGATCCTAGACACCAGGATAAACGACTGTTCTGAGCTCTAGTGCAAAATGCACTCAGTGGACTTGCCTTAATTGGTTAGACGCGTGATAACGGGCATTAATACCCGTTGGCGCGTAATCGCGAATTTTCCAGATGTGCCATTGTGTTGGGTTTTGCACGACATCTAAAACGGAAATATTCATAAGACTGTAAGTAAAACTACTTGTTATTTAAGATATAATTGTTCCAAATTATTTTAAAAATAAATACTTCAGGATATAACAGATGGTATTGTGCAGTTTTTGTCGTCATAGATGAAGTGTTTACCCGTTTACCAAATTTCGTTTTTAATAAGGCTTTTAAAAAAGTTTTAGAGAGATAGGATGCCGTACCGATGAAACAAAAGCGACATTTCATTGTTCATCTTAAAGCTAAAGATATTAAGCTCGGCGTTACCATGGTTATGTAGTTATCACTTATCAGAATTCAATAATAAAGACCAAAAACGTAGGTCATGAATATTCAAAAATATAATTCGCTGGCTTGACAGACTTCGAGGCCAGATCGGGCGAAGAGCCTTGCAAATCTGAAAGCCACCGCAGGCAGTGGTCTTTGTTGAAAAGTATTCATGGTATTTGCCACCAGTACAGACCGTTATCACGCGTCTAACCGGTCTTTATCACCGTTAATACACCCCACGTGATCGAGTCTCGACCAATCAGAAGCCATCAACTCTCCAAGGCATTTATTAATGTTCTTCCGTAATACGCTTCTGAAGCCAACACCCAGAGCTAATATTCAAATTTTATGCGTGCATGCGTAAAAGCATATATCATAGCTAATGCAAGGGAGTACGAACACTTCGGTCGAATTTTTCAAATTCTGTTGGGGGTGTTTTTTCCCGCTGTGTGTCAAGAGTGTGAAGGAAGGCCACGGCAAATAAGAACTATCTCGCCGTGGTGTTTATTATCAGTACCATTGAGGACCATTCTCCATAATAAGGACCTCTGAAATCGTGTCAGTTGCTTTGGGTAGGCCTATATACTTTTTTAATCATAACGTCGCTTTGCTCACGAAGTGACAAAAACCTCCAAAATCGATAATTATTCGATTTTGAGTTCTACTAGCCATTTTATTATAGTTGTCTCAAGGAACAATTTGACCAAGTTTCAAGGCAAAATATTGTTTACTTTCTTAATTATTGTAAACAAACAATTGACAAAAAGCCTGAAATCGGTGATTTTCATTTTCACAAAGTGTAAAAAAGTGTAAAATGTTCTCACGAAGTGACAAACAGTCACCTCGTGAGCAGGGCCAGAAATTATACAATGGTCTATACGCGGCAGGATGGAAGCATACACGCGCGCGCGAACGATGTTGAAAAAGAACAGACGCGCGCGCGCTCAACTGTCGTGACGCGCAAAAGTAACAAGTTTGTTGCGTCGAAAAAAAGATTCATGATCCCACGAAGTGACAAAAACTGTGTACAAAGTAATTGGCAAAATATGGGAGCCAAAGTTCTGATGTTCTCACGAAGTGCAAAAAAGTTGTATTAATGAATTACTGTTTAATTACGAACTATTTTTAACAAACAACTATGAACTAACAAAGAGCAAATCATATCCTATCGGACAATGTAAACAATTCCGAATTATGTTACTGCAAAATGGTCGAAAATGTCCTTTGAAAAAAATGAATAACTTCAAATGCGATTATCTCAGAATGAACTTTTGTCAAATTTTGAGGTTTTTGTCACTTCGTGGGCAAAGCGAAGATAAGTTGCAGGCGCAGACATTTTGAATGGGCAAAATTGGAGGATAATGGATAATTAAGTCTCCAAAATAATATACATCCAGGAAAAAAAATCGTTAAAAATTATCCCGACTGTTATACGTCAATGTACGAAGACCTTATCGTTAATTGTCTGAAATATTGTGATTGCGACCGGAACCATCAATTATATTAGACTTGGTATGATATTTGTTCTTGCAACATTTCGTTCTTATTCGATCACGTTTCGCAATTATTGACACACAGGTAGTGTAAATTTACAGGTAAGACAATGGGGGAAATTGTCCGTTTGATTGGCACTTTATTGGGGCTCTAGATCCAATATTTGTCCGCTGGGAAAACATTCATGGAAACGTTGGTCATCAAAGTCGGCACCTTGTGCAGGTAAAATTGGATAAGGCGCTCCCGTACCTTGCGGAACTGAGAGAAACAATTTCCGCAGGCAATTACATGCATTTTGCATGCAAAGCAGAGGACTAAGATTCTAGACACCTTAACCCTAAAAGAACTCAACCATTAAACCCCAACGGCATGTTTTGTTGGAATCCGTCAGGATGGGCACAGTACCCCTAAACTGACAGTCTTTTACATTTGGTTGGCACACCTCAAGAATCATGTCAGGAATATGTGTGTGCAGTTTCCCATATGGTGTTGGAATTTGCCAAGAAGAATATGGTTCCTAGTAAATCATGACTTGATGGTTTGTTTTATAATCGATTACATCGATACCTTTGTATCGATAAATCAATATCGTTTGGTTATCGATACCTTACCACTTTTACTACTCATGTTTTTTGTTATTTTGTTCTTGTCCTGTATTTAAAAAATAAAATGAATGTATAGGCCTAAGCAAAAAATCCTCACCCCAACCATGTCCATATTGCGTATGTTCTGAATCGTATACCTTAGTGGGTGCTTTTTGTGAAAAATCTGCGGTCGGTCCATCTTGTGGCTTTCCGGATCCGAGACGAGCGGCAAATACTGTCTATGCATGATACTACATCAAGGGGGGAGCCAAGGGGTGCTTGAGGTTGCTAGCTAATGCCCCCCCCCCCCCTTCCACCCTGACCGACCAATGTTATTTAAATAATGGGAATATCCCAAATTTCCTTTAGTTCCCTGAGTAACGTCATCACTCAAATCATTATCGCAAATCTTGTTTCAGTTTCAGGTTTTTAGTCTTGTTACGTGTGTTGGCTTGAACATCCCAGCAAAACCCTTTTGGAAAATAACAATCCGCTACTACAGGGTGAGTCCAAAAAAAATATATATTTCATATTTTAAAAAATATGCAGCACCAAAAATAATTATGACTGGTAAGCCAATTTAATAAACTACTTGTAGATGAAAAAATTACTTCAATTGCTCAATCCGTTCAAATCATATCACCATTTAAACGAAATTACCCTAAAATCTGTTTCGTCCAAAAGTGCGATTGCAAGAAATGCTTTTGCAACTGTCTTTAACATCACCAGCGATAAAAACCTGTTTAAAAGTTTTAAAATATTCAACAAAGTTGAAGGCCCGTCTTTAAAATAATTTAAAAAAAAGAAGAATTTTATAAATCCTATTCTTAGCCAAAGCAAGGTTGTAAACTTATGTGTTTGTACAGTCTGTTGCTGAAACCATTATTCTGTGTCATTTTCTTTGTTGTTCCAAACAGTCAGAACACACAATAAATTGCTTTTTTGGACGAAACTGATTTTAGGGTTGCTTCGTTTAAATAGTGATAAAATGTTAATGTGTAGAGCAATTGAAATAATTTTCTCACTTAAAAGTAGTTTAATAAATGGGCTTCCAAGTAATATAGGCCTAATTAATTTTGGTGCTACATATTTTTGTTTATATTGAAATGTATTTCTTTGGTTTGGGGCTCCGCTTTATTTGACTCGCCCGGTATACTAGCAGGCCAACATGGATAGTCACTTACAATAATAGACATCCGTCAGGTGTGAACGGAATGTTCTCGGATTTTTTTAACAAAATCTTCCAGGTTTATGATTTAGAAATGAAATATGAAAATTATTTGTGTGAACGTAATGAAGTAAATTATCTTATTTTTGTGTGCATTAATATTGCATGGAATCAAATAAAAGATTCTATATAGCGAAATATTTTATTTGCATTAAAGGGCCACTAAGTCCTGAAATTCCCAACAAATGCATGTTTTGGATTGTTTGCTAATCATTATTTCAAACGTCTGGTTGAAAGGAAACCAACCTAATGTTTTACCGTTCTGGAGAAAGGACGGAAAACACCGGTTGTTGACATCGTTAAACGTTTTTCCTGTCGTTTTCAGTCAATGTACGATACACGTTGTGTGTGTCACATAATTCGCTCTTTTCACACTTCCGCCATGGGCATGCAGAGCCTCGATCTGGCAACTGTACACAATAAATATAGCCGATTCAGTGATTCCCGTGTCAGGGTTAAGATCAATGAAATGGATATTTTTATTGTGTAAAGTTGCCAGATCGAGGCTCTGCATGCCCAATGGTGGAGCATGAAACAGCGAACTACACTTGGAAGTATTCCAGGACACAGTGTCCCTTTTAACGATTTGCGGGGAAAAAATGTATCAAAATATAGGCATGACATCAGCCAAAAACTCTTTGTGTGGCGCCATAATATGGCGCCACAATTTATATGAAGAAGAAAAAAAGAACCTATTGAGGTGTAAAAAAAAAAAAAAAAAAACGAGACGAGTCAACGGCCGGTGCATGTTGCATGCAAGCCTTCAATATTCACTGCCTCCTCGACTCCTGCAGTCAACGCTGGCGACTTCCGCGAGATGACCCAAGTCTCGTATCATCTTTATTACAGATACATGTACATAATTAAATATGGCTGGGCCAGGACCGAGGACAATGTGCGAACTCAATATCCGTTCTGCTGGCGCGTGTTGAATCATTGTCCGCCTGGAAACAAAATCACGAAGGGGAAAAAGTATCGATTTTTTATTGTGGAGGGCAATTTCCAAGCAACAAGTCCCAGTGGATGGTAGTGGTCATTGTTGTTGTATACAAGAGGTAGTTCGGGTTAGAAACAAAATGGCGGCCGGGTTTTTTTGTATATTGGCAACAAGTTGTTCCCGGTACAGTCGGGCAGTCGTTGGTGTATATATTACTGGTATTTCATCTTGAAGTCAGTGGTAAATGTCTTTTTCGTCTGGTTTCTTTGGGGTTTTTTTCAGATCACGTTTAATGACGAGATAATTACAACCCGTCAAGATTTCAGGCGAATGTTTTTCACGATGACGCAATGCAAACTAGCAATGGGCCTTATGCGCGAGTTGGCCATTTTTGTAGTGTTCCCTGAATGTACATGTATTTAATAAATTGTGAACTGTCGAATGGGATGGTACCAGACTATTGATTCACTATAGCTACTTTCATTTTTTTTTTAATGTGGCTTAAAACATTATAGAGTACATGTATGTTTAAACACAAGTGTTAAATTATTCATCAGAGCAGACCGGTATTAATAATATTTGTAACGTCATTGCTTTCATTTCTCTACACAAGTTCCAAAAATAAAGATTCTACCTCACTCGCAATCCAATATGGCCGCAGTGGAGGCTCTACGGGGGGGGGGGGGCTTTAGCCTCCCCCCCCAAAAAAAAAAAAAATCCCTAAAAAAATGCACTAGCAAAATTTTAGAATGTGACGTACATGCGAACGGCCTCCCCCTAAATAAATTGTCGTGAGAAGGGTGCATTTGTACACTTTTAGCTAATATAGTGTGCCTGATGTAGGATTTTATTAGCGCTCCCTATTGAAAATATGGATCCCCCCCCTTGATTTTCGGAGGCCTAAGTGTCCGGAGAAAATAACCGGTCTACATTTCTGCATGTATACCTGATTCTGGATCCACCCTGCTAGCAATATTGGCTCTAAAACCGCGCCTATATAATGTCCTTCTCGTGAATAAGGCCCATGACTGATAAATATTTCTGTACTGGACGCCAAATTATTCCAATATCATGACGAGTCTGGGTACCAGACCTTGTACCTTGATAGAGAAGTTGTGAATCTAAGGATTCATTTTCACCCCTAGATTCTTTTCAAAAGTATACTCTGAAAAAATTCACTCGACTCGAATTTAAAAAAAAATGAAATTTCACTCGAATCGAGTTAAACTCGCTAAATCCAATTGAACTGCATGACGATTTAGAGTGAATTTCATTCCGTCGAACTGTTCGAGGTTCTCACGAGTTTAGACGGAATTGATTATTTTTGAAAAGTATTTCAATCTGAAATCAGAGTGATTCTAACTCTAAATCGTCAAATCCTTAGTTTTTTTCTTGGAAATTAGAGAGTTTTCCCTTCCTTTAATTTGTAGCACTTACCCAAGTATTTATTCGGATATTTACTACAACATGTCTTCTTTTTTTAAATAAAATGAGAAAATAGTCAATGTACGAACTCGTGATTACTGAACATCAAACGAAGAAAACGATAGGGTTCTATGGTAAACAATTTTATCCGTGAAAAAAGGACATTCACTTCAAACACTTTACATTGAACATCTGTGATAATTAATCATGAAAGGCATGAGCGACGTTGAAAAATAAGCAGAATAAGTGACGGTAAATGATTGTAGTATATTGTTTTTGTTCCTGTTGCTATTTTCAAGAAGTTATGTCTTGAATTTGAACTCCACATCGATAATTGTGTGTCAAAGAATGTGCATTTCCAAAAACTATATACAGGGTAAGTCAAAAAGAAAGTGACTGGATTAATGATTTGCCCTTTATAATTAAATTTGATACACCAATGAAACATGTATTTAATGAGCATGTTCTTCCACTCATGTGAGAAAAAGAATTACTAAAATTGATTCATTAGAAGTTATGTATGATTTACTGAAAGAAGCCATTTTGACAGCTGTCCATTGAATGCCTAATGCTTTGAAACTATCATAGTGAGAACCAGAGATTACACACAGGCATTCAAATACAAACGCGATACTTTTTTTTAATAATTTAAGTCAAGACTGAAACGTAATTTTCATTGTCAGATTTGGCGTTTTGAATATGAGGAACAAATCCTGTCTTTTTCTGAAATGAGATTGGTGATTTTGCCAGTTTTCGTTCATTCATGGTGGTAGGAAAACCACCATAGCTTTACTTTTGACAACGCTTAGCCTATCGGTAAATGATCAGTGGTGGACAGCTAAAATGTTGTGGTATTTCTGTAAAAAAAATAATAATAACTTGTGAATAAAGTGTACAAATTACGTGAATAGTATACTTTTTAATATTCTATATGTTATTTTCATTGCGAGCCACATTTTTTTTCTATTAAGCTCGGTCACTTTTTGACTCGCCCTGTAGTCGGGGTTGATTAAACATTTCGTATCCCATGCAGCATGAAATCCCTGAGAATCATCATTTAAAAACTGTACTGATTGAACGATTCAATTTTTGGGGAGCAAAGTTCTCTTCCGGTCACCAACGTCCGCCACGCTTGTACGGCACATCGTTGAAGCCAGTCCACTGACTCGGACAATAAACTTACGGCGAAACCATCATGCCATACAAAAAGCCAAATTGGATGTCATGTGTTAATTTCCTGCGCGATTATTAACGACGCTGGAATTCAAATTGGGGAGACAAAAGAGTTGGATCATAATACCTGCCAATAACCCGCCATTAACCCGTCTGTGCATGTTTGATGTTCATAATTGAATGACGTATTTGAGAAATTCATCATCAGAGTTGACGCGTGTGCTATAACCCGCATCGTCCATCGTTCAAATCAGTCGAATCACAATCTGTAATAAACTTATTGTTTGTAACACGTTGCCTGTCCGCCTTTTTTATGCATTCAATTTTTATTGGCTAGTATTTAATTCGTCCACTGTTTCTTGCACTTGTTCGATTGACTGTATTGTTTTGTATACAGTTCACATAATTAGCTGGTTAATATCGCTATAACGCATGAGCTTCGGAGAGAAAATTATGGAAAATAAATACCACACATTAATGACCAATTTCTCAGACCTTGTCCTTCGGTCGATGAGTTTAAATGCCACCGTAAATCTGCTAGAAATCGGGAAAGTCCATGCGGTTTTTTTTCTCACACCAATAATCCATAGTAAAATTCACCCTTTTAACTTATTTATGACTCGATACAACTCGATACAACACAAATTCCAACAAACAAATCCAAGCGAAGAGATAATGCGAACTTGACGTTTGGGATTATTGGCGTCTACTCTGCGAGAACTGAGCTATTGTCGGGCCGCGAAAAATTCCAAATTTGCAGAGTAATTATTCCATATCAGAAAGCCAATTTTTTGTTTGATGTCTTATCAAACGTGAATAAAACTTGCATCGTCAGGGGGAAAAAGGAATAAAATCACATTTGTTGGGGTGAAACGCGAAAATAGAAATAAGACACTATATTTTTACAGTGCAGGATTTAAGGGTATTAGAAAAAAATATAAGACCTTTTTTATTTTGTTCGACCAAAGGATTCTACTCAAACCAACCAATTAACGCCATATACAATGAAGTTGTTTTAACGGACAGAAAGAAGACATTTGAATAATCAGTAGCGGATTGGGGGGATCGCACCCCCCCCCCCCCCCTGCCCATTTAGCCGCTGACTAATGTTATGAAACAAAATGGGGCCAAAAATAATAAATGGAATGATACAATTCCTACTTTGTTTCTCAAATTGCATTAGAATGCACGGGAAAGCATCGAAGATTACAAAAAAAATCCAGGGGTAGGCCCCGGACCACACTAGCAAGGCACGCCTTTACTCAAATCCCCCGGCCCCCTAACCTTCATACCAACCCCCGTATTCTTGAAAGCTAGATCCGCCCCTGATGATGATTCTATGGTCGACCCCATACATTATACCAAGCCTTGCCCAAACTTGAGGCTACGACGGCACGACGTTTTCTATATATTTACAGCCAAACTTTACATTCTAATACAATGCTGTGGAGTGAACGATGTTGCAAAGAACAAGAAAAGCATTCAGCAAAATCATTGCCCCTTTTTCCCCTGAATTTGTGTCTTTGCTGAGCGGAGAATACAACCATGTAGACGTAAAATCCAAGCATTGGCCTACTACATTTTTAGCGACATTTTGTTTATTTCCATGCAGTCGACAACTACTTAGATATACCCACAGTTGTTGGGGTTTTTTTCATTAAAAAGTTTGTTCTTTTTGAGTGAGATTTTCAAAAACTGTAATTTATTCTCTTCTCAAAAAGAGGCAACTAATTCTACAGCGAAAGATTCGAGTCTTCAATAAAAATTAGCCCCATCTTCATTCCATCGCTATATACATTTTATACGAAAGGAATACGCGAACATTTGCAGATAAATAAGAATGAGTTACCGGGAAAATTGGTGTGTTTGCTTTTTAGAGAAAACTCACCATCAGGATGATTTCCGAAGCGTGCCTTGCTGCTGTGGTCGTGGGTTTGACGCGACGCGTCATTTCGTTATCCCCGCTGGTGTTTTCCTTCGGAGCAAGTGGACAAAACAACCTCGCCTCGGTGGCGATTCGGAGATCCTTTCGTTCTGAAACTCTCTTGGGTGTCGAACTTTGTGTTCAAAATAGCAGCAGGAGTTAATTTACACGCTAATTTGGAAGTGTTTTCGGTGATTCTTTGACAGCGTCCGGCGCTAGGCAATCATCCTTCGTTTATTTCGCCGCCGGTGGCACTTGACAGGCGTTAATGTCGTCCGAGATGGTGTCCGCTTGTGTCAGCAGGTTTGTCTGCAGGGCGCGGTGCAATTACCAGCATGTCGCGGCGACGACTGCACTACCCGCATTCACCTGTTGACAGCGGCAGAATCATAAGGTGGACGATTCCTATTGGTCCAACCTCCGAACGCGCTGCGGCGTGAGTGGGCCAATCAGAGCCCGTGTTCTACCCGAGCGTGCGTCGCGTCACACAGGGTATGTTCTTGACTATCCAAATAGAAGGCGTTCACACTTGAACAACCGAAGTAAACATTTCCTTTCGTAGAACGGAAATCAATTCGATATATTTAATATGTGGTTTCCATTTGAGCAGAAAAAGAAGACTTTAATGCAAAGTAATAACTGCCTTGCTGTGGACAAATTTGAAAATGGATTTCTTTTATTATCGCATTTTGTCTGTAATGGCAAGATTTGACATAAGCGTTTGTTGAATTTACACAATGAATACTTACTGAACAAATGGCCTTAAAGATGTATCCCCCTGCCATTTCCGAGTTTCACCTCCAAAAATAGATGAGTTTCACCTCTAAAAGTATATATATATATTTCAATTGCTATTTTCCTATAGAAATATAAACGTTATTCACATATGAATAACACATCGAACTGAAAAATCCACCGACGTTTAGATATTTAATTATTTCTTCATAAAAAAAACCTAATAATTGGCTGCTATTGACTATTATTCGGCTCTCGTAGGGCGGGTTCATTTGTGTGAAAAATAAAAGCCCTTTTTCAGAGGGTTAAGACGCCCAAAATCAGAATAAAGTAGATATTCCGTTAAAACAAACGAGCAATTCGTTAGTAGAAAAACAGAGTATGGGTTGTGCATCTTCAACTTAGCCTATTCCTAAAGATGAACAGCAGGTTATAAAAGACGGATCACGTTTGAAAGTTTCCATTAGAAATACTGCATATTTTTTTATTTACAATGAAATATAAACTGAACAAATCCTAGAGTTAACCACGATAAACATAGTGAAGTTATAAATGTTACGATTTGCTGTATACCATTGCCATTAAAAATAGGCTGTTAATAGGTCCGATTTCCATTAATGTGCCGCCGATAGGCCTAAATGGAGGTTTATTATTTGTAATATATAGTCGAGGTAGTAAATAATTAAGCGGAAAAATACCCACTCAAAAAACACACAACACGGTATAATCGAATGACGGCACAATGTGCAGCTGAAGCAAAATACAATTAAGGTTTGTATTTAATAAATGGAAGGTTTGGGCCGGTACTTTGCATATTTTGTATTAATATTACAATTTTTTATCAACACTGGCCGAGAATTTAGGTGGTGGGAAAAAGGATTCAGTATCTTTGCATTTAAGACAGTGAAACTCCCTTCAGGGGCCAACGGAGATGGGATTGTGAAATTGAAAAATAGAATCATATGAATTCATAAATGCCTCATACAATAATCCTACATGCTCTATTTTGAATATTCCGATTTGATATCGGATTATGGACATAATAGTTACTATTAAAAAGTGTTGGATTTAAGCTACTACGTCACATTCACACTGAAATATGCCAATGAAATGTTTTGGTTACCATGGTAAATGTTTACCTTAATTTGATTATTGGCAAAATCTTGCGAAGCCGAAGTTTTCAGGGCATTCCTTTATACAAAAAGTGAACAATGTTACTTAAATGTAAAGTTAAGTCATTATTTAACATTTTGGTCATCTTTGATCTTAATTTTTTTTTTAACTTCAGAGGCAAGTTTTTTTTTCTTGGGAACATCGACCTAAACGTCACAACCTGATCTGCATGACCCTTGACCCGTGAAGGCGATTTGCCTTTTATTTCCTGGGTGCACACCTGTAAATAAATTATCATAGAAACCAATGATACCCCCCCCCCCCCTCACAAATTCGGGACAAACACTCAAAAGTCTCACAGGTGATCAAGCCATATATCAAAATGAAATTTAGTTTACCCTCTTTCACTTTCTGCCAATGTTTGGGGTGATTTTTCTCTCCAAAGATGATCACTCCTAAACGCAGTCTTGAAGCCCATCGCCATTTTGAAAATTGATCCCTCCACTCCATTGCAAAATAGAGCGATTTTTAGGTCCAAGCAGGGAGCCTTTATTTCTACAAAACCTTAGGTACAGGGGCCACAAACCTCTCTATCAAGAGAAAACCGACAGTACACAAATCGCGATTTGGCCGGAGCAGGCAACTGGGTGCCTCTGTACTGGTCTGCACCCTTCTGGAAGCCTGACCTGCAATACGGCTTTGACTTGCGACGTTTCAGTTAGTTGTGAAGGCGTTGAATGGAAACAAAGATTTCGCTTCAGACACCATGTGCATCATCAAAATGCACAAGTTACAGGCAGGATTCTAACCCGCACCCCCATCTTTATTGTTCTGATATATTGATTGCGATTTTTGAATGTTTTCCTGTGCAAGTTGTCGTTCATTCATCGAGGTGGGAAAACGTCCATATTCATTGTACTCAATGGATATTCATCAGTTCGTAGAACGGTAAATTATCAGTGGTGGACAGCCGAGTTTTGCGATCTTGTTTTTCTTGAAATAGACATAACTTTTTTTAGTGAAATAGAACAAGCCAAATAGTTTTAAAATATTTTTCAAATTCGGTCACTTTGAAATTGACTCGCCCTGTATTTGGAACTCCAGTATTTTTAATGACACAGGACCAAGCTTTTGCCACACAATTGGAATAGCCTTGATATTCAAGCCTATCATTCCATTTGAAAGCCGTTATTGACTGCACGCTCATTAGCTACCAATCAATACATCTTCTATCAGCTGAAGGCTGACTAAATTAAGAATATGCAGTGGGTATTAAAAAAGGTAATCCAGAAATAATGGGTTAAATAAATAGCGATCTTTTCTTTCTCTGATACCGGAATTTTGCCATGTTGAGCTGATGACAATGCTTTGTTTGGTTTACATTTTGACTGAAAATCTTTGAAAAGATTTCAATGTATTAATCATGAAACATGATATTTCATTTATGCTCAAACACCTAAGTCTAAGATGTAGGTGTTTGTGCATAAAATGAAATATCATGTTTCATGATTTATAAATTGAAATCTTTTCAAAGAGTTTCGGTTTATTCATTTCAATAATAACCACCCCAAGGAAAATTTAAACCAAACAAAGCATGGTCATCAGCTCAACTTGGCAAAATTCCGGGATCGGAGAAAGAAGAGATCTTTTATTCGAAATGAAGCTTTTTATGACTAACACCACCTTTTTTAATTCCGTTGAAATTTGAAAATGTGCCGACGAGATACTAAATCAGTATACATACAGGAATGACCAGAAACGTACAAAGAAATAATTTAATAAGTGACAACACTTAATTTTCCTCATATTTGTCGTGACTAAACCATTATAACCATTCTAGTGCGTCCAAACAATTTTGCAGTTATTTTCCATGGTAGTCGCATAAAATGTATTGTTGAAATAGATAGCTTAAAAATTGCTTCTCTGCCTGCGGGTTTTTCACAAAACATGATGCTCTCTTAATACAGAGACAGTGGTCTCGATAAGGTGATACAACTTTCACCAGTCTAGTCCAGCATATACGTGAAAAGCACGAAACTTCACAGAAACATTTTTTCCAGACGTGAATGCCATGCATGGCAAATGAACTCAGCCTTTCAAAGGCGTGGCAGCCATTTTAAAAAATATGAGGGGGGGGGACTATTGTGCACACTAATGTAATTTTCAAATTCTGTTGCCGATTTCTTACCCAAAAAAGTGTAAACTTTGTGTACATCGTTATTTAACTGCTGGATATAGTACACTCTTAAAACAACTTAGTCAAAATATTGACTGGTTTTCCTAGTTATTGAAAATTGACTAGGAATTTAGTTAAACATGCACAGTTTCATACTTTAAAAAAATGTAAGGGGGGTTTTTGTGCACACTGCTGTTATTTTCAAATTCTGTTGCCGATTTCTTACCAACAAAAGTATAAAGTTTGTGTACATTGTTATTTCACTGCTGGATATAGTAGTCTGGCTCTTTGATATGCACTAGTATAAGCACAACACAAAGTCAACATTCATCATTTATATGAAAATGCACAACTCCAAATAAGGGTATACAGCGTATTTGATAAAATATGGGCTTTTAAAAGTAGAAAACAAGTTCAATTCTTATGGCTCCACATCTAAAAGTATTTTTATATAGCATTTTACCTCTGCATACATTTTTTTTGTATGGAAGAAAATGCACAGTTCAAGAGTACAAACAACACATAGCCACTGGACTATCAATCATTCATGTATATACAGTCCATAGGAATGGGCTGGAAGGTTGAGACAAACATGGCGTCGGAGCCGAGGAAAATAGATTTGATAGACGGCGTGAGATTTATATTGATCGGTATTCGATTCGCGAAGGCATCCGGTGATTAAAGTCAAACGCGGCAGAACGACAAAAAAAAAACCAAAGAAAAACAATTCGATTCGCCAAATGCGTGATGCTTAAGTTTTCAGCATGATGTTTGTTTTTTCTTCCGAAGGCCTGAAAACTGCATTGGTAGCATACAATGTTCTCATACAACGGTGAATTGGCAAAAGAAGGTAACACAAACAAAGGCGAACTGGGTTGAGTATGCCACGCTCGGTTAAGTCAAAAGAGATCTTTTGTCATACTTCTGCATGGCATCTCACTGGTTACCTTAGCAACCAAACGCCTTTAGTAATCGTTGTTTAGGGATTCACCTGTTGCTATCAACAACGGAGGTCGTTTCCTTGGAAACGCATACAGGAGAACGTTTAATTCCCATAGCGCTTCTCCTGCCTCCATTTTGTTCTTTTATATATATTTATTATATATAACCATCCGGCTAAGAAAATTATTTCTGATAAATCAAGCGCGAATTGCAGCGCGATACAAAGAAAAGGGATTAGACGTGTAGAGACTACGCAAGTAAAATTATGCAATAAAACTGCATGAAAAGGCAATAAATTAAATTGTTTCACAGAACGTGTTCCCCTCATTAAATCACAATGTATTGAAATGAGCCACAATTGTCCCTACGTCGCTCATTAACCCGAATTCGCTAAAATTCACCAATTATGTCACGCCAAAAGTGTTGGTGACTGCTCAATATGGAGGTATATCCTGAATCCATCAAAATCCTGCAGTACCGCTAGGCTTACAATCCTCAATCCATCAATATTCCCCAGTTTTCAATGTGGAGGTATCCTGAATCCGCCAAAATTCTCCAAAACAGGGGTGTGGATTTTCAGGGATTCATAGATGTTAGGGTTAAAATAACTTCAATTTTTAACCGTCAGTTTGCATTATGTCAAGTTACAGTTGGAAAAAAAATGACAAGCATACCACAGGTTTGGAGCCAGTGAAGATAGCAAATTACTAGGTCACATTTTAGGGGTTTTTTTTAAGTAGGCTCAGTT
The DNA here is from genome assembly GCF_015706575.1 of Patiria miniata. Lineage (NCBI taxonomy): Eukaryota > Metazoa > Echinodermata > Asteroidea > Valvatida > Asterinidae > Patiria > Patiria miniata. The sequence goes on from NW_024037048.1 coordinate 4,123,299, forward strand.
CTTTACATTGTGTACCACATATAACAATACATGGAGAATCTTTTTAGAAAAAAAATGAAACCAATATCGCCGGATTCGTTCCAGTAGTTTCTGTTCTACAGCCTAGTTTGTGAAACAAGTTGGGGTCATTTTTGTCCCGATAAATTACTAAACCGCGCCCGGGAATTTGACTTGCATTGTAATTGATAGAAGGATTGTTATCTGATAATACCTCACATGCAAGGAGAATCCTTCAAAAAAATAGGCTCTGCGTCAAAAACCACTGGACCGAATTGGGATATTTTGGTATCATAATTCTTCTAAATGGTTCTCCATCGATTGGTGCAGGTGGTTTGAGTCACAAGGTAATGGAAGTATGCCGTTCCGTTTTTTGTTTTGGGGTTTGTTTGGGGTTTTTTTTTGGGGGGGGGGTTTCGAAGGGGGGAACCACCCTGTATAGTACACAAATTCACAGGGCTAACCAAGCAACACCCAATGGCGCAGTGGAAAAGCACAGGGCTCTCAGTAAGAAGGTTCTCGGATCGTATCGCATCAAGATGTCCACTTTTTTTCCCCAACAGTTTTCGATTCTTCCCCCAGAACTGTTACTTTTCAGTTGGATACTAATTTTATAGCAGACAAGTCCTTTTTCTTCATGCATGACGACCAGAGCTCATTCTGCACTGGCACTTGTTTCTACAACGGTCGAAAAAAATGAATGTGCTATAGCAGCATTTTAGATTGGTAGCGCAGACGGAATGCCGCTTCACATTGACAGCACTATTCACATTGGTTAAAGATATTAATGGATTTTCACATCGTATGTTTTAGCCACTCCGTCCAGAAAGCATACGTGATAAATTTCAAGATTTTTTACAAGTACGTTCACCCAATTTTCCCAATCAACAATAGCGTCTATTTATCAAACCATGAGCATCCAATTGTCAATTATATAAGAACAAAGAAATAATTTCAGCATATATAACTTATATACGTGTGTACTAGGCCCTACAACAATTACAGTAACATAGTGCACAAACATGGATTTTAATGGCAAGTGAATCCATTTTGAACATTTCCCTTCTATTTCCATTTTCCTCTTTGAAATCCAATATGGTTTCTAAAATATGTGCTTATTTTTTTTTCTGCTTTCGAATATTTAAACCGACAAAAAAATCTTGGAATATTCGGTTGATGATCGAGCATGCGACGGTGTATTCGGGACAGCCCTATCATGAGTTCGTTGCATGTACTTTGGATTAATGATTATATAAACCAGAGTTTAACAGCTCAAGCAATATTTGTTAGTGGTTTCTTGGCCTTTGAGACCTGCCGATCGTAAAACTGCATGATGCCACATCGGCGTCTTTGGGTCATGAACTCTTTCGCAAACGGAGGTGTGGAATATTAATGATCATAAAAACAAAATTCTTTTTTTTTCCGACTGAGCTTAAACTTGCATATCGGCTAAGCATGAATACCAAATTTTACAATCGGCAGTGTTATTTTGGAGATCGGGGGGGGGGGGTGTCCGCCCCGCTCACTGGCTGTAAGATGAAAACATAATATATCCAGCTCTTTTATAAATAGGCTTCTTGTTTACATTGTTTTCGTTTGAGTGAGTTTTGGCTTTTGTGTTCTTTTTTATAATTTCTATTTAATTTTTTTTTGAAAGTTTGAGGGTATGTGTTTACCTTGTTTTAGTAAGAAAAGTATAGCAATACAAGAGTACTTTGTTTATTTGCCTTCACCGATTGCTTTTGAGCTAGTCTAAAGTGCCTTTTCAGTATAGGCTTATTATGGCTATTAATTAATTGTTTGTTTTTTATTGTTTCGTTTTCTGTGTTTTCCTTTTTCCCATACATTTTTTTTTCGAATAGAACTAAATGTTGCATTGAAAATTGACTTGAAAGAATGGTGTTCACACACAAACTCCGAATGGAAGGGGAAAATCCTTGGGCTTATTTTTGTCTGCGCTTGCAGCGCATTGATAATTGCAGACCCGCAATTAGTACGTACATGGTGACCCGCCCCATCAATATCCCGACTATGCATAATCATCCTCTCTACTAGCCTCGGTTGCCATGGTAAACGTATCGCAAACCGCCGTCCTTCAACCTGTTGTGAATAAGAGGGAATAGTTGTCCGTATGGGTAGTTAAAGCAGGCTAGCAAAGGTTCTTTGATGCAATCTTCGCAATTCGTTGTAATTGTCTGTAACTTTCCCCTCAATACATCGACCTTATCGTTCCGTTGCTCATGATATTGCGCTAAAATTACTCATCACGTAGACTTGACTCGAGCCGCATAGTGCAATCTTGGACTGGTACATTTTGCGCGCTGTCCACTCCTAGCATGAAACCACACAGATATACGCATATAAAAATATGTACACTAGACACTTTTGCACAGCAGCAATCGAGAGAACAGTAAAAGATTACATAGTGTGAAAAATGTTCAATTTGAAATGTCTGTAAAGCAAGGGCGGCTCCACAACACAATTTTTAGGGGGGGCCAAAAAAATATTCCCCACCCCAAAAAAAAAAAAAAATTGGTCCAAAAATAGACGTGGAGTTCGGGGCCCGCTTTAAAAAAATGCAATTTAGATGCTCTGTGGTGCTATCTGAGGCAATTTCTGACCACTTTAACCAATTTTTATGCGAGCAAAAGATGGTGGTGGGGTTTTTTGCGACGTCACTTAAAAAAGAAAAGTTGGACTGTTTTTTCTTAAGGGGGCATGGCCCCGTCCCCCCCCCCCCCCCCCGCCCCTCGGATCCGCCCTTGCTGTAAAGACGGTAAGAGATACATGTACATCATCAACTGCTTCTCATTGCTCTACCAAATGCTGCTGGTGACGACTAATCTCTTTTGATACAGAAATGATACAAGCGTTATTGCAAGGTATTGCGCCATGTACGTGGGGAGAAGTCGTGCGTCATGCGGAATGATATATACAATGAGATATCAAAGAAATTAGTCGTCGTCAATGGACGAACGAAGGAATGCCGTTATCTCAGTGATTGACCAAGAATATTATTGCACTACAGCGCCTTTATAAGTGCAGAACAATAACTAATCTACGTCATGTGAAGGATACGGGCGAACGGTAATTACACATATCCATATAATTATCTATAGATAATATTGATAAGGACTGCATAACGTTCGCAAGACATTCGCACATAAAATATTGAATTCAACCCTAAAACATCCGGTGCGTAATCCGCCATGCGCATGCGTTTCTCTAAATGTCGTCGCCGTGTAGAATTATATCAGTGTCAGGCTGTCTCCAGTTTTCGACGGTCGTCTTATGACGCATATTTTTCTCTGTTTGTTCGTTTTTTAAATTCCGACTTAACCATTTTCATGCGGGCGCTATTCATCTCTGGGAGTGTTCGAGCAGCTTCCACGTGAAAACACGGGGTTTACACTCAATGAAGCCACGAATGAGGCTAATCGAACGCTGCTGATGTGTTTTTGCCCGACACTGGCAGGGAAAATTAAAGTCAAAGGTTGTCACACAGAGGGACTTTAAAAATGTAAACAAACAAGGAACTCTGTCGACTGCTCCGCTGGTAAAATGGAATTAGTTTTATTTATTGCAACCAGAATGGATAACCGCTGGAAATGGAATATAATTATGCTCTAAATTATCATGTATATCCAATATTGTTATTTCTCTGTCTTGGATTCTTTTGATTGTGATGTAAAAATCACAAAACAAACGGAAGTAAACACAACAATCATGACAATCGAACGTCAACTCACATGCATGTCACGTGCTCGTAACAACTTATCATCTGCTAGTTCGCTGCTCCCACTCATGGTGTGAAAACATGATGAAACAAGTCAGGTGTGTTTACAAACACAAATGCCCCGCAACCGTGACTGTTCCCATGACATAACACCACTCTTTTAACATCAACTTACATGTACCTTGGTCACATGGAACGTTCATTAATTGACAGCATTAGTGTCTTCTGTAGGTTTTATATGAATTAATCCCTAATCCCTATGATCTCAGAATAAATACAAGATTTCTATTGTTTTAGCCACTGTGACCTTGACCCTTGACCTTTCGGCCCCAAATGCAATAGGCTTCTTAGGACTGCCAAGGACAATCCACAAACCAAATTTGTAGTTCATATGTAAAGTATATCTCAAGTTATCACGCTGACAAAATTTCTATTGTTTCAGCCACTGTGACCTTGACCCTTGACCTTTCGGCCCCAAATGCAATAGGCTTCTTAGGATTACCAAGAACAATACACAAACCAAATTTGAAGTTCATATGTAAAGTATTTCTCAAGTTATCGCGCTGACAAAATTTCTTTTGTTTTAGCCACTGTGAACTTGACCCTTGACCTTTCGGCCCCAAATGCAATAGGCTTCTTAGGATTACCAAGAACAATCCACAAACCAAATTTGAAGTTCATATGTTAAGTATTTCTCAAGTTATCGCGCTGACAAGATTTCTATTGTTTTAGCCACTGTGAACTTGACCCTTGACCTTTTGGCCCCAAATGCAATAGGCTTCTTAGGATTACCAAGAACAATCCACAAACCAAATTTGAAGTTCATATGTTAAGTATTTCTCAAGTTATCGCGCTGACAAGATTTCTATTGTTTTAGCCACTGTGAACTTGACCCTTGACCTTTCGGCCCCAAATGCAATAGGCTTCTTAGGATTACCAAGAACAATCCACAAACCAAATTTGAAGTTCATATGTTAAGTATTTCTCAAGTTATCGCGCTGACACGATTTATCCGGACACACACACCCACACACCCACCCACCCACACACACCCACACACCCACCCACCCACCCACCCACCCACGGAAGGACAAGGCGGAAACAGTATGCCCCTTCGGCTTCGCCGCGGGGCATAAAAAACGGGGGTACCAACGATACAAGCGTTTCACAGCGTACGTGCCGTGCGTACAATGTCATAGCACACTCCCTGTGCACAGGGAGTGTGCCATGAATTTTTATAAACTTAACACGTGATCGTTCCAGGCCAATGAAAATACAGTATTCAAGACAGAGGTCGCATAGCACCCCTCGGTTGTTCAAAACGTCATATCCCACATCACAGCAGTCAACAACTGTTAAATATCGAATACCGTTAATACTTAAGAAGTGTTTGTATCATAAATCTCTCAGTATTGTACTTTTTTCGTATTCCATCTACTTGAATGCAACCTCGTCACCAGAGCTAACTTTATTTTCAACCTCGTTTCCAATAACAAGCACTGGGATGGGAGCTTCCTGTATCCTGATTCGATAGCGCAATCAGCAGGTAATGGATTTCTAGCGCGTACTTGGGGTTGTTATTTTCAACGTGTATTACGTTTTTATTCACATTCATTGTAATTATTACGTACACACTTTCTCAAAAATAATCCCTTCCTTTCCAATATGCTCATATTTATATGGAGTGTGATACTGCTTATTGGCTGGATAAGATTGTAACATTTTAGCTCTGAAAAAAACTCGTGTTTTCGTAATTCACGCCACGACGAATTGATTCTGTGTTTTTCTCAGACATCACATACAAAAACAAACGCTGATGTACAGCACAGGCAGGCACCAGACTGTTCCTAATTTGCGTACGCATCCAATAATTTTGGATATGGATGCAAATAATCCAATACCAGGGTGAGAGAGCAGGTACTGGTGTGAGCGTACTGCTCGACACCTTTGGAACGAGGTTGACTCGAACGCAACCTTATTAATAACCTTAAAGAGGTTGTGGAATGCTCGAAGACATTTCCGTCATTTTTCGGGTATATGTAGCCTAAGCTGTGATGAAATAAAAACGACTATTGTTTCTGTCATAAAATGAGTACAAAAGGTACTTTTGAGAGCTGTTTTTCAAGTCCTGTCACGCCTGTTTCGACCCGAACGTGCAATTTGTGTAAAAGTCGTCGTTGCGGGCAGCAAACAAAACACAGTAAATCGTGACGTAATAAACAGGACTCCCGATGCAGAGTAGCATAAACGAGTCCTGTTTATTACGTCACGATTTACTGTGTTTTGTTTGCTGCCCGCAACGACGACTTTTACACAAATTGCACGTTCGGGTCGAAACAGGACCTGAAAAATAGCTCTCAAAAGTACCCTTTGTACTCATTTCATGACAGAAACAATAGTCGTTTTTATTTCATCACACCTTAGGCTACATATACCCAAAAAATAACGGAAATGTCTTCGAGCATTCCACAACCTCTTTAAGTCACGCCCCTCACGCTTTTTGGACGCCACGCAGAGTTACATGTCGGCGTGGATGGAAAATGTTATTAGATAATGCACTCGTAAAATTCTGGACTACAGTTTATTTCATTTATCAAATTATCATATTTCGATATTTTAATTGCAGCATTACGGACAAAATGTAAATATCACAATCCACCGCTACAAATGCTAGGCATAGCAGAGCTAGCAATTTTACATCTGTGTCACCAATTATTACTGTATGCCACACGTACAGGTATCTTATAAATTACTTATCCATCGGAATAATCTAGGCTACATTTGACAAAATGTCTGGCAATATACGTGATACGGCCATATCAACTACATACATTTTGAGTTGGCAAATTATTTCAATTAATTTAAAAGTCACGACTGACATTATCATTTAATGTATGTGTTTTCTTCTTCTGGTCATTACAGGCCTATGGTTTAAGTTTGACGGAATTTCTTACAATCTACATGACCCATCAGGCCTACAGATAAAAACGACAGTGTTCCGTTGTTCGTAGAGGTTTAAGTGCTTCCATCAGTGGAGGGTACTAATTATAACCATTTCAACGGACTGGCATTGTCTTCCGTAATTACCTACTACGGCTGAAGTCTTTATGGGAGGATGTTGGCTTAGCCAGAAATCCGACAATGGTCACTATTGTGCAAACCACCCCAGGTTTGATTAAACAAAGATTGTGACGAACACACACACGTTGACATATTGTACGTGACAATGTTCCAGTCAATCTAACTTTGTATTGGTTTGACTAATGTACGCAAGTTTACCGTGTACACTGCAGGTTTCCCGTATATTTTGGGGGGCTATGACGCCACTAAATTGTGCAAACGAATTCAATGCGCATAGGCTTACAAGGCTGATTGTCGGTGCTTCATCTGCACAGACCCTTACAGAACGGGCAATGATTTCCAACATGGCAGCATAAAAATACACATATAGCTATCTTAAATCCATTCAATTGCTGAATTGGCAATGCCCGAGATCTCGAACCAAAACTCAATTGACGAATATTGTTTATTTCAAAACTACGAATTCCATGTCAAGTGTACATTGTGTATAGGTGGAAGGTGAACTTTATTTTACATCCAAATATATACACATTTCATTCCCCAATACCAGTGTTAAGAAGAATGGAATATGAAAGGTTCAACTACTCTTGAAATCGTTTTAGGCTATAATTAACAATACACCCCTGTTACAAAGTATGTATCTTGTATCGCTATTGTGTTGAATTGTTCCATAAACTACACACTACGTGGTTGCTTATCAAGCATTTCTGTCGTCACACAAAATACTGAAAATATTACCTTAAAGAATACGACCTTGTCAAAATAATATATTTATACTGCACTTTACATAAGATCACATAGTTTGTAATGATGCATTACGAAGCAGCAAAAACACTCTAAATTGGTAACCATGCAAGGACGAAAAAAACGGTGATTAAAAATATCAAAATTCGGCGTGTGTTTCATGCCCAGAATCGACATTTTGTTGTCGGGTAAATGAGCATGTAGCAGCGTAAGTTACTACGCATAGACTCTGTACATGTATTACAATAAGCCCCTCCCACGCATAGACTTTTCATCGATAGAGGGGGTTTTAATATGAGCAAGACGTTGTCTATCTCGCTTCCTTGTTGGTTTCTACTCCCATGGTTAATTCATCTCTTCCGTGAATCTGGATTTGAATTACACGTACTTGATTTTTAAAGCATTGAGATTGCGACCGTGTACCGTGTAGGACTGACCACCGATGCAGAGGAAGTTCATCCAGAAGACAGTGTTTCGGCCAGTGGCACTATTTTGCAACAAACAGCCCACATCTGACATCTCATGGACGATCCGATATAAGCATGGCCTCAATGAAAACAAGAGTGTAAACTGTCCATGCTGCTCTGTAGAAATCAAGCAAAGGAAGCGGAGCTCGCAGCCAGATCTGCTTCCCTAAGTGAATAAAACAAGCTTGAGGAACGCACTGGCGTACCCTCCAAAGACAACTTCAACTCCAAGAAGCTGAAGAAGAAATACAGCGTTTAAAACGGCGACAAGAAGAGCAAACCAGAATAGAAAGCAGCAAGAGATCGAGAAAAATGTGGAGCTACAGGCAGCGAAGGCTGTACACGAGATGCTGTATGAACAGAAGTTATCCGATGTATGCTCACAAATTTCACCAAATATTGCGGCTATGGTAACACACGCTGTTGTCGTTGAAGCCTCCAGACCGTATTCCTGCAGCTGCTGAGACCACAATGAAAAGTAAATTGAATCGGCCTCGCGTACCAATGTTCTCCGTCACGTACCGATGTTCTCCGAATTGCAGCAGGAGACAAGACAGGCCCGAATTCTTAAAGGTTTTGGCTTGAAAACTACCCACAACCCTCTAACAGCAATAAATGGATCAAGCATGCGGGGAAACTGAGGGAAAATAAGGAACGATCACCCACACTGGAGGATTTTGAGAAGATTGTTCGCTAAATTTCCAAGAATGAAAATGATCCCCGCTTTGCTGACCTTAGATACCAGAAAAGAAATGAAGAGGGCAAGACACAAGTCCAAGTGGCCAAATCCGAAACCAGAGGAGCAACCATGGCAAGGAGGGTCTTTGCAGCGACAGTAAAGGAAACGAAAGAAAATCCGTAACTACTGCTTAAGAGCAGTCCAGGCACCATGTTTGTGGAAAAGGGTCAAATCACTGTGTGCTTGACTTTAAAAAATTCAACGCACTGAATTCAAAGGCAAAATCTGAAGTTTGCCATAAGAAAGGCATGTGTTTTGCGCGCCTGAATCCTGGGCGCATGAAGAAAACCTGCCCGAATCCAGACTGGGCGAACTGTAGTGAATGCTCAAAATGTCATGTGACGGCCATGCACGACCCGGACAGACAACAAGAATCATCCAAGAACCAACAGAAGCAAATATATGAAGCTGTACAAATTAAGAGTGTGTGTGGGTGTGAAAACGAAAGCATGTGGCATCACAAATGCCGATATGATAAACCCACTGATGGCCATAATTCGAGTGACAATCAAACTGACATCAAGTAATGAATTCCTCACAAACTATTCATCATTGACAATGTACGTAGTGCTGTTTTCTGTTAGACTGTTACCCAACTAAGTTCGTCAGCAGACCCAACACTTCTATTAGAAATGGTATTGCATTTGTTTTCTTTCCATTTCGTGCAAACAAAGTCGCATGGAGAAAATTTATGATAACTTCTAGAGACAGACAAATCATTAATGTGTATGTGGGCTGCTAAAACAAAGCGGGATCCTCAACATCGAAACGAATGCAGCAAAGAGCCCCGAATCCATCTGCGAAAAACAAATGCCAACGTCTTTCCCTTCTTACCATCACTCCTGCTGCATCCATCTTGCAAGCCTTCTCTCTGTCTGTGTAGAGAGGGATAGCTGTGAAGCTGTGCGGACCTTCACCAATCATTGGATGGATACCCATGATAACACCGGCCCTGTCAAACCAGTAGAGGTTTTCTCGATGAAATGGGTTATAATTTGTGTCAAAGATGGATGCTGAGACAACGAAACCCACCCCGTGGCTGATATAAAGAGCTTCTGTGGGTACCCCGGGCACTATAATATCCACCACTACTTCAATTGGAAACGAAGCATCACCTGGTAAGTTGTTTACCGATCTCTGCCTCTCGAGAATCAAAACATGATTTGCCACTCCCAAGATCAGCCTTGTACATGCAATTCGCTGGTTACAATTCGTAGGCGATGGCTTAGAGAAAATATCAGTGGCCAGGACGCGCAGAGAACGAGCTTCCCCCTGGATTAAAATGCCGTCAGATCTAGCTTCTGGGGTAACGCCTGTTTTGGTCGGCTTCTGTACAACAAGAGGTTTCAAGGAAACGGGGTCCAAAACAAAAACATTGGACAACCGAGAGACGAACACCATATTTTGCTCCACTATGAAGTCGTCAACCTCTTTGAGTGGCTCTGAAAGCTTTTGCATGCTCTTAGCATCCAATACCCTCAAGGATGTCTGCTCTGGTCTTAGCCCCGGTTCACAACCAAGAAGAGTACATCCCGAACAAGCCCTGTAGTTGTATCGACACCGGTGAATCTTTTCCTTGTGAATGATGCTTCCAAATTCGTCGAATATTACTATAGCTTCGCTGTTAGCATAGAAGAAAATGACATTCTGCTTACATAACTTCGACGTCCAGCAGTTGTGTTGGGCTGGCAATTCCCATTCTAAATGGGGCAAGTGAGGACAATGTATCACTGGATTCCTAAAGGCCTCGGGACTGCTGCAGTCCAGGAAAACGAGGGTGTCCTGATTTAAGGGACAATCATGTTCTGCTTCCGGTGGATTCGCGCCAGTGTACAAACACAAAACGACCGTTGACTCGCCAACATACAAAATCTTTTGAAGCTGAAGGGCCTGATGACGTGGCGTTTGACCTGAATTCGCACTCTCCTTTTTTGGACCACCCTTGACCTTTGACGTACCACCATTTACTTTCACGCCCATCTGCTGTTGAACAGTCTCCATAAATTCTTTCTTTTTGCCACCTATCATTTCTTTCGCGAGTGCAAAGTTGATCTGCAGGCCCCTCCGACAACAGAAATCAAGAACATCAACAACGTCTTGCAAAGCATTTATGTCAACACTTGGAGTCAGGTCTTTCACTTGCTGTAGGATGTTCTTGCGTCTTGCCTCCAGAACCAACTGCCGAAGATTAAGCTTGACTGTCACTCTCCCTTTTGAGTAGATCAATGTAGAGGCTATGTTGGCAATCCTTGGACACGTTCCATCGCCAACATTAAATGCAATTAATTTTTGTCTGAAATTTGCGTTACTGGCCACATTCATCAATGTAACCACGGTTTCATTCGCAGCGTCATGGTACAACAGAATCGGAATGGGAATGGAATAGTTAAGACCGAATTCGGAACAGGGCGCGCATAATTCTTCCTTGCCCCACTCCTGTAATTCATGTTGACGATGTTGGTCTGGAACACAGATGTTCCCAGTATAGGGATTCAGCAAGACAGCCTTCCAAGGAGGAAGATTGTGCATGAATGCACCAGTCAGATAACCATCGTGTGTCAGGTGAAGGTTGAGTGGCTGCCCCTGAACTTCACAGACATTTTTCTCCACGCACTCTGTGTAGGATTCGTGCCTTAATATTCTACGCCAAATGATTGGCAACATTTGAATGGGCCTAGGAAACCTTGAATCATCCAAATTTGCTTTGGTAGCCATCCATTCCAGAAGCACCCACCACGGCTGGTACTTAAGCGTGCTGGACGCCGCACATGCCCCACTGCCTGGCATCGGACCAGCGTCCTGGTCTATGAAGATATCAGTCTTGTGAACGTACTGTTCCACGTAGTCTTGATATGCTTTTTCTGCCAATTTGTTCTCACCCAACATAGCAAGAACCAACGACTGATGAAGATACAGCTGTGGCCCCTTACCAACTGCCTTCTTGATCCGAGAGTTAGCTTCCCATAACCAAGATTCGTACTTCCCACCAAGGGGCAGGGATGCGTTTGTTTCGCAAACTGAGAATCCTGCATGACAACGTATGAATGATTCTACAGCAGCCTGAAGCAGACCTTCATCGCAAATTGGATCATCTGTCACATGATCCCAGAATGCAGCAGCCTTGTTGGCATGAGACTGATCCATTTGACCTTGGTCGTAAGCTGCAGCACTCAGGGCACATGACTGTAAGACCAACCTGTCACGAGCCACTGAAGAGCCTTCATTGATTACCTCAACTGCATGTCGGAAGAACTGCACAGCTGCATCAGGGTCATCAAACTGAGAAAACATCCTGCCTATTTCGTTATGACAAAGAGCTTTCTGCTGGTCAAACAGAGTATGGGATCTGAAATTTTTCTTCGGCTCGGGCTGCAATCTCACTTCATTACCCGATGGTATGTGGTCAGAAATGTCCAACAAGGCTCTCTTAGCCTTATCGACCTTTCCTCTACACCACCAGACATACGCTAAGGCAGTATTAAAACAATGGGTTACTAACGTTGAGGAGTGCTTGTTAAGGAATCGCTTGACTCTAATGATGGATGTCTTGGTGTTGTTTGTTCCATCTTCAGATAGGTAGGTAGGAAGCAGAATGTTAATGCAATGCGCCAGTGCAATGATTGGCCAATCACTGTAATCATAGCCTGCAGCAAAGACAGCTATACAAGCATTGCTCTTAGTTTCATCATTCAATTCCCAAGCATCTACTCGGACGTCTGCATCACAAGAACACAATGAACGACAGTCCCTTACAAAGAACTCTGATTTTTTCCCGTGTTTGTTCATGAATTGCAACGTGTGGTGTTTGACATATACCTCAGCATGCTTCAGGGCTTCTAATACCCACTTCAACTGGACTTGCTCCAATTTGTATTGATTATTGTGTGCTTTCAAGAGGGCCCTTATGCCTGGGGCAATTTGGCAGGGTTGTGTCAAGTCAGAAACTACAACCCTTCGAACACCTTTTTGGAGGCACAGCTCTACTAATGATGGGACAGGGCAGGGCCTACTCACTTCTAACTGTACAACTTGAGGGGCAGTATCACTATGCATCGCTATTGAACTCAGAAACTGGTTCTGGGCACCTCTTTCACTTCGATGTTTCTTCTTTTTCGTTCTCTTTTTCACTCTTTCTGCATTGTCCCTTTTCAATTTTACTTCGTCATTTTGGAATGTGTTTATTTCAATAAAGTCTTCATTATAACCATCATCTACATAATCTTTCTCCTCCTCATCAACACCACATTCATCTTCACCACCATCCTCGACGCAATCATCCAGATCAAGCTCATCCATCGTGTTGTCGCTACTTCCTTCAAAGGTCTTTTCTACCACATCTCCTAGATCATCATTTCCATCTTCTGCAGGGACAGTACCCTTCGAATCTTGAGAGAACTCCCCTCGGACTGATGTACCGCAGTCGTACCTCACACTCACAACAGCTAACTGGACCTCAGTTAGATCTTCGTCTAATTCGTGACCACCTTCTGCCATGCTATCAGATGCTGAGCAGACGTGGTCTGCAACAATCTCAAGAAGCCCGCAACTTACACCACTGAAAATAAGACAAATCGAGAAACACTCATGTACCACAACCGCTGCATCACTAGCGGTACTACCCACACTTGTCTTGTACAACAGTGGTACGTTTTAGTTGACTTGTAAACTGAATTCTTACCTTGAATGTCGGTGGATTTCATACAAGTGGGAAATTTCTCCAAAACTTTTGCTTCATCACTCCACTGCTCTTATATGTGAGATTTCACTTTTTGTTGACGACCCTGAATGAAAGGTGACAAAATAAGCGGATCCTGATAAAGCAAAGTCGCAAGGACAACACTCAATGCATATCTCTCCTACATGTAGATACAATGACACTACATAAACTCACAGCTTCTCAGTGTACTCCAAGTACATTAAAAGAAATTGTGTTCTTTTCACCTACTCTGTATCAAACAAGTAATTGGTAGCTCGTGGTAATGTTTGTTAAATTGAGGCTTTTAACCCTAACGTCCTAAGGGCCGCTCTTTGGGGTCAAGGACCAAATACTACAGAATACTACATGTGTTGTGCACACTTGTACGGAAAGAAATGCATACTACAGGTTACTACTCAGTAGTATTTTTGTAGCTTTAGGTGAGGTTAGGGTTAAAGATGTTTTGATTAGCCATAGGGGAATCCATAAAACACCGCAAATAATTGAATTAAATTTTAGCCATTATTTGATAATATTGATTGATGTGTGGTTCTGGTATAAATGCCATCATTAAAGCTCATTTGCTGCTGAAATTATGCTAAGAAAATTCATAAAATAGCTGCTGCATCAGGTGTGCACTAAAAGGACTCCTCATCATTTCTCTATAGGTGTTATTCATAATATGTGGTTAAACAGTGGATTATCTTTGACTTTTTGAAATACAGTAAGTTAACAATGTAAAATTAAAAGTTAAAAATAGGCAATTCCGGGGTGGTGCCAACCTTTAAATGCAATTCGAAACATACACTTGGCGCACAGTACAACATTACCTGGCCTACAGAAAAACTTGTTCAAAATCTCACCATAACATTGGAGAAAAAAATGATCACAATTCTACAATGAGACTACATGTACATGTACAATGAAGCTCTTACAATGTTCCAAGCCAGCTGGCGGTAAAATGCTGAAACACCCTATAATTTGTCATGCAGTATTTATATCATAAACTACACAATATGAAATATAATTTGGACTTTGAAATGGTTCTGTACACAATAATGCACTAAGGTTTTGAAGGAGTATTGCACAACACAGTGCAAGAATTGTAGGCTACAAATGTACATTGTTTGTTAACGATAAGGCAGTAGATGGGTTTATGCGGTGTATGCCAATATTCATATTTTTTACAATTTGGGATTAAATACATAATGTAGTGTATGCAGACTGGGACCCTGTATGTAAAAAACATGCAAAACAACATCAGGTCAACTTAACTCACTCTTTAGCCTACAAAATTCTCCAATAGGTTCTCAGTGTTTCACCGTGATTTGAGGTATTAATTGAAAGGAGACTTTTCTTCAACATTTTGCACCCGAGTGTGAAACCAAGTGATTTTAATTTGAAGTCCAAGACTAGACTGACACATGTCCAACTTTTTGAGAAGATTTACCTTTCAGTAGTCTGGTGGCATAACTGTGGACATGTGTAGAAATAGCGACTGGGTACAAGATGCTTCTTTTGACACAATTGATTGATGCATTAAAGACCCCTTTGGACTGGTTGTTTGGTGTGCCAGTCTATGTTCATATAATTGTGTTGCATGTTTTTACTGTCTTAAGTTTTGGGACTCTCATACACAGTATTGAGAGTCCCAAATTTCGGACTAGGGTGTATGGGGTGTATGCCAATTTTCAAATTTTAGTAATTTGAGATTAAATTCATGAATTTGTGGATAATCACTCAAACCAACGATTTTAGCTGTCATTCTATTGTTAGATTTCATGGCATTGCTTTAGCATGCCATTAGGTTGGATGGCTTTAGGATGCCTTTTTAATTTTGTAAATTGAGGCAAATGATCAAGATCTGATCTTGCACTAAAGTTCCGTTTCATTCATAACCAAACCTGCTGATGGTGCCTGAAGCTCACGCGAAGAGACGAGATGTGTTTGTACATATTCAGATTAAAAGTAGCCCTGTGTACTTTGCTATACATGTACGTGCGCATACCAGTGCGCACCCGATGTGTACAGTGTACCGTCCTCTCACTGGGCTCTCACAAGTGGTCAGAAAGCGCCCTCTCTCGTTTGCGCACACAGCCCATAACATCTTCACATGAGTCAGGCGCCGTAGGCACTGCGTTCAAATGTTGCTCCCAGTGGTTTCTCGCTACTCTCCATTTGCAACCAGGGTACTAACTTGTGCATAGAGTCTGTAGTTAGTCATGAATACTACCCAAAAATGAAACACAGCCGAAGATATGTCACCCAAAGCCAGGAAGCTTATGCTCAGTGGTGATTTCATCATCCAAGTTCAAGAGGGAAAGCATTGTACACATCATACTTTCTGTTCAAATAATTAAGTCAACCATGATACATACTGGAATTTGATCAAAACAAAACAGGGGCCCTATACTTCACTATCGCCCAAAATTGATTATGTGCACATTTCTTTTATAATCACACTAGTGTATGAACAAAATATTCGAAATCGCACAGTGCAAGTGATGTACCGAGGAGAACATTTATCGTCGATTTGCAGCTCCCTTGATTTTCTTCAAACAGTCCAAACATGTCAAGGAGAGTCAGAAATCTCGCCAAAATTCCTTTTCTAAAGATTTTATCCTAAAGATCTTTGTGTATCAAGAAGGTTTCATTTTCCTTTTCAAAGTGCACTTCGTCACAAAAAAAATATTGGAGACTATAACAAAAGAGGTAGGCTAGGTTTTTATTAGCCCAATAAATGTGGCCAATTTACTGGACTACCTCCGTAAACATAGGCCACACTTCCACCATGTACAAAAACATGTCGAACTTTGTCAAATTTTGATTTTCATGATTTAGGCTTAGTTTGTAGTTTTGTTTGCTTGAGAAGCATACTCACCCTCTTTATAGGCTAATCAGAAAGTGCTGCCTTTTCCGGATGTCTAATTTTCATGAAATTTCAAACGTGTGCAAACGAATCTGGAAATTTCACGAAAAATAGACATCTGAAAAAGGCAGCACTTTCTGATTGGCCTATTATAAAGAGGGTGCTTATGCTTCTTAACTTAAGCAAAAACAACCTACAAATTAAGCCCTAGGGAAATGTGAAAATCAAAATTTGACAAAGTTCGACATGTTTTTGTACATGGTGGATGTGTGGCCTATGTTTACGGAGGTAGTCCAGTAAATTGGCCACATTTGTGGGGCTAGGTTTTTATTTGAAGCGATCCGGAACAAGGAAAAATCCGGAACTAGGAAAACGACTGCAGTACAGACTACAGTCTACAGAGTACAGTCAAATTAATAATAGGCCCTAATTAGCTTGAGTAACTCCAGCTGACATGTTCCATATTCATTCACATGTGAATGAATAATATGGAACATGTCAGCTGGAGTTACTCAAGCTAGGCCCTAATACTATTTTTTTTTAAACCCATCATATTTATACTAGTATCTTACCCGTGCTCCAAATACATTGTTTATTATGGTCCTGAAAAGAATGCAAACATCGGGAAGAACAACTTAACAAGAGTGGCTTCACAGTCAGGGAATAACTATAGCTCCATGATTTAACAAATAGCCCAACAAAGTTGAACAAACTTCATGAACTTTCGTTGTTATTATTACAAACGCCCTCAATAGTTTCCCGCCAGAGAGTCATTGTACGGTGTCTCCAAAGAGACAGATTTCAGTTATTGCAGTTCTCAGAACCAGGGGGCGGAATTAAAATGTTGGCCAATACAGGGTGCAAACTCCCAAAAACCTGTAAATTCCTGCGCATGGGCTCTTTAATGTTTTGTTATCCCACAGGTAATTTTGAATAAGAGGTCCTATCCTTGGGACCGATTGTAGAAATATTTCTGGAGATCGAACATTTGTGGCTTCCAACTCTGTAGATTCGTTCACACAAAAAAACCCATTTGTGGGCCTATTTCGCAAAAAGAGACGGGGGAGGGCTACATTGAAATCTGGGCCCGGGGATTGGCCAACGGTTTAGCCTGAGTTGGTTATTTATTTTAAAAATGTTTTGGGGGGAATATAAAATAAAAGATACGACTATCTCTGGTAAAATTGAAAAGAAAATTGTCCTAGAGGTCGTAATCTTTACTTTCCAGTAAAAAACAAATTGCTATGCCGCTTTGCTCTTGAGCGCAACCAGGCGTCACTTTTTCTGTCCAATTTTTTTGTGTTTTCGATTGTGACCGCGTATTTCGTGGATTGGAACCCACAAGATTAAAGCGTGGGTTCACATAACTCGCAGAAAAAGTGCATTCCACTATAAATTCTACACGATCATGATCTTTCTTAATTATTCAACCCATCTTCCTAATTCGTTATTAATTTTGTTGAGAGGACAATTAATATCGTCTGTTTACCTAAATTAGGCGAATCCGAGACGAACCAGTTTATGGGATGGTCAAATACAGGCCAAGCCCACCAGTAGGCCTAGTTCGAGATACAAGTTGAAGTGGCTTTCAGGGAGTATTCCGCAGCAGGGCACTCAACTAAAACAGGTTACATGTACTTGTTGGCTGCATATCGGCGGGCACTATATAGACGAGTTTTTGATGACGCGAAGGTAGTGTCAGGCGGACGTGTTTCTGTCAGTGGCCAGAAATATTAACAATCTGTATTCTTCGTTCTTGGTTGGTTCTTCTCCTAAATACTCCGCGTGGAAGTTTAACAGGAGGCCAGAAACACCGGGGCAAACCCCTTCTCTTAGCGACGTGCATTGCATTACACAGCACACGGGACCTACGACTTAATTTACGCCCCATCCGGAGGACGAAGCAATAATGGTTAAGAGACCCTAAACCTTTTTAAAAACGTTTCTCTGTGTATGTGTGGGTGTGCGTGTTTATGGTGTAAATCGAGGACACACACGTGCAACATCATCGATGAATTGAGGACACGAACCAAATCGAGAACGACCTCGATTAGAAAACGTGTACAAAACCAATGAGAGTTGTTGCAAAAAAGTAAGAGTATAAACAAAGGAAAAGATAAGAGGAGCAATAGAAAATTTTCGATTTGCACCATAAACAAATCTCAGTGTGTGAGAGTTTGTTCCACATTCAATAGGGGACGTTGAACAATAGAGGACAATAGGGTCTCCAATTCCCGAAGGTCCCCAATTTGGCGATCGTGTAAAACATGATGGGAGGTCTTTCTAAAAAGTACAAACAAAAGAGGGACAATAGGGGTCCCCAATTGCTGGCAAATACACACTATGTGTGTGGTAGGCCTATTTATGTGTTTTATGGCACACCGCGGTGTTTTCGTAGGCGCCCAAATTGTTTATAGGCCCCGAATTTTTCGTAGGCCCTATTGGCACAGTGCCTTCTGGGCCTATTTGGGTAATCCGGGCCTGCAACCGAAACAGAAACAACCCATCTGTTAACCATTTTGTAATCATTTAAAAAAGAGCCATAGTATTGTCCCACATTAACCTTTCAAGCCGGCAGTTGTGATCGGTTTTCACTTTGATGCTTTCATGATCCTATATATTGATGTTAATTTTACTTTTTCTTTTATTTTAAAAATGACAGCAACATTTTGCCTCTAAAGGGGGGCTGTGACATTAGGGAGACATGAAAATGTTTCCCTGATGACCGATGTCTCCCATCGTGCGAAGAAATTACGATAACGTGTCTCCTTAATGGTACCATTACACGTATAATTATAATAATAATAATTACCCTGGATTGGACATTTGGGAGACATCCCTATAGACTTGTGCACACAATTTTTCAAACTTAAATGTGCCCTAACCCAATATTCCCTTGTCTTTTTTCCACGAATTCGGTATGTTTACTAATTAGACCACGAGCAACAAATAATTGCGACAATCAAATTGTGCCTCTAAAGGGGGGCTGTGCATATGACATTAGGGAGACATGAAAATGTCTCCCTAATGACCGATGTCTCCCATCGTGCAAAGAAATTACGATAACGTGTCTCCTTAGTGATACCTTTACACGTAATATTCTGAGGAGCTGGACCAGGCATATACACTAATCTTTCTTGTACGTTTTCTTACAACTTTGTTGGTTTCTGCCCTAACGCCCGGTCAATTTACACCCTATCAATTTACACCCCGGCCAATGAACACCCTTTGTCTACAGACACCTTATATTTGACCATCTGGAGCCCTTTTGTGTCTGAATTTGCAGTAGCAATTCCGCACATGTCTAATGTACCTAACGGCTGGTGTGTGCCGACAAGTCCAATGCAGTGGTTGTGGGTGAATATCTAGTCTGAACCACTATAAGGATCTGAAATTTTATAAGCTTTTGCCTGATCAGGCCACCATTCGGTCATGCATATGGACAATTTTGTTTTAACATTAAAAAGGGCTTTTGAAATACCCTTAGCAATAGCAATAGGCTGAACATTACTTTGACAAAATTAAGGTGCATTTCGTTCATAAAACTGAACCAAATGTCTAAAGCCATTTTAACGTCGGACTTAACTTCAAGTCTACATTATGTGTTCCAATTATGTATTCATTTTATTGCCGCAGCTGAAATCTTGATTACGTGTTAAATTAGTCCACTCATTTTTTTTTTACTCTTACTTAGTTAAATATGAATGGAAAAAAAAACTGAAATCGTTCGCTTAGCCTGTGCACCACTTCTAATGCGGCATTTTTGGGCTTCTCTGCATGAATTTCTTCCCCGGCTCAAAATATTGAACGGTCGCTAAACAAGTCTCCAGCCAGCATGGTATTCCTAACATTTGTTCTCATTCCCGCAGAAGACAAAGCAAATGGACGCAAGGACTGTTTTCATTTACAGTAGGAAACGCCGAAGTAACTGTTGTACATTTCATGCTGACATTCTGCATGCATGATACAAAAGTACACACAATACTCAGGTTAACTTTTTGAGGAAAACAAAAGACAAGTGTATCACATACATCGACCTAAAATGCGGGTTTGACTTTAACTTAAAAACTGCCTTTTACTATTTTGGCGTCTGCAGCCTTAAAATCAAACGACATACCTTAAAATCAAACGACATTGCGGTTGTTTTTACCCATGAATGTAGCCCATGCATTTCACATTAAAAACCTTTATGAAACAGACTTGCTGCATCATGTTTTTTAAAGCTATTTACTTATGATACAACTTGCACGTCACCGTCAACTCCTCTGCAGCTAATTCAAAAGAAGGCTTAACGCTTTGTCGATTCCTTAATATCAAATCAAAAGAGGGTTGACGGACGCTGAGAACTTCGTGACAAATTTTAAATGCATTCTTTGCAGTCTTTCAATGCAGTCTTGATTTGAAATCAGTTCGGCAGGCACGAGGAGTGCTTATTACAAACAATCATGGACTGATCATATCAATCTACGCACAAAGTAGTGAAATAAATTATTTTCCACAGCAGCGATCCAGTAAGCGTTCAACTGCGAGGGACGCGACGATCACGGCTGATAAACCTCCAAGAAACAAAAATGACAACTCGTAACTTCCGGTGGCATCATATATGAAACCTGGGGGAAAGAAGAGAAAAAAAGGGAAAAGCTCACAAAATGTATTAAATATACAAATGCACTAAACAGTTTGACTGAATTTTTTGTTCAACGTATAATTCAACAATTTTATAGGATAGTGTTTGCAGTGATGACACAAGCTAAACATATGTGTGTGGTGTTTTCATAATAGACCTTTAGCGTTGCATGCACCTTCGTGATTGTTCTTTGTTATTTTACATGTAACAATGAAACAACCGTGCGTTTCCAAGTGATACCAAACCATTAATTGCCCTCGCACTCCATCTTGACGCATAAAGTATAATAGTATTTTTCATCTAAATTAACAAAAACTCATGGAAAAATAAAAACGTCATAATTGTACCTGCCAAAGCTCCTCCAGCTAATTCCCCAATCGCAAAGGTGACACACAATATACCCCACGCCCTGTCGCCTATTTCACCCTCCAAGACTTGCTGGGACACAAGTATGAACATACCGGCCATCACTCCGAGACAAAGGCCATTGATGGAAGATAACCCAACCAGTCCTGGATAGTTATCTAAAGCGATTGGATCAAGCACAAATGCTCCAATATTGCCACAAGCAAGAAGTATGAACATTTGAACCGGTGTGATGTATCCACGGTGCAATATTGGTCCGTATACGATCCTGCCAACGAGGGTACCAACTCCAGCTGCCGTAGATAGAAGAGAAGCTCGCTGGTTCCCAATACCCCTGACCACTGCATGAGGAACGAGGTAAATCATCCAGGCGCTATACATGATGCCAAGTAAAAAACACGCAAAAGCATATATGGTGAACATTGGTTCCAGTAGTAATACATCCAAGGATATAATGTTATTGAAACCCTTCGCAGCTTTCTTAAAGACGTTGATCAAATTGTTCAGTTTACTGTCACCAGATAGTGAATGCGCTGGTATCATCTCTTGACGTGGAGTGACAAGGGCTTCATACAGCGGTAGCGGTGGCGGCGGCTTGATCAAGGCTCCAAAAACGCAAATATTTGCATTAAAAGCTGCAAATATGAGTATGGTGCCACGCCATCCATATATCTCGATCAAGGCTTCTGTCAACGGGGGATAAATCATCATCCCAAAGGCACATCCTGTGGCAGTGATACTGATAGGTAGAGCCGCATTGTTTGGAAAATACTTGATCACTGCGGCAATGGGAGGGACGTAGGCAAGGGAAACACCCATTCCTGTGGAAGAAAAAAGTTTGATCGAAAAGTAGCATTTAAAATTTTGCACCCAGTAAAAAAAATACAGCGAAGCGTCATCATGTTGTCACTGAAGTGCAACCAAATGACGTATTCTTGTAGAACAAAGGGAAAAAAACATGCCACATTCCTGCCAAATTTTAAGAAAATCGGTCGTTGCATATAGAAATGAGGATGAGGAGGAAAGTACCAACTGGACCCGAGAAGACCCAAAATATCTCAGTCATGATAGGATTAATATTAGTAATTACATTAGTTCAATTGGAGAGGCTTTATGTCAATTTTACCAATTGTATGGGACAATGCCATGCCCTGGGTATAAAGAGTTAACCGTCATGTCGTATGAAAGCTTGTCAATGCATCTGAAAGGCTAACTTGAAAAAAAGTTGTGGCGAGTTCGCTTACCCCATATCATTATGAGAAGTGAAAATACAGCAATGTTAGTCGCCAGCGATATTCCAAGGAACGCAAGAAACATGATGACTCCTCCCAGCATGACGAGTCTTCGTGAGCCATACCTTTCAGTCAAGATGTTCACCAGCGGAACTGATAACGATAAACAAATTCATGTGTAAAATTCACTGGATACGGGATTTTTTTATAGGGTCGAACCTAAAATCGAACTGAACTTTATGGAACACCTTGAGAAAAAATTAACACGGATATTATGCACGTCATAACTACAAGTCATCATGCCATTTAGTATTATGCTAACTTGCTCCATTATCTATAATTAGCTTAGCTTCCTTAGAACACAGTTATTTAATAATGACGGAATTACACTCCTACTCGGTTAACAAGTGGGCAATTCCGTGAATTCCAGCTCTTTTTGTACGTCCGACCACCATGGGCGTCGCGAGGGGGTGTGGGGAGACAGGGGGCGGGGAAGGGGGTGGCGCTTCCCCTCCCCTGGAAAAGGGAAAAAAGGAAAACAAAAAGAAAAAAGGGGGAAAGAGAGGTGTGAAGCGATATTTCTGTTAATTGGATGGGGGGGGGTAGGACAAATGTTCCCCTTCTCACGCTCGGAAAAATGATTAATTGAGAATATGTTGAAAAAGTTAAAGGGAATGTACATCATTGGCTTTTGCTTTAATTTTCAGAAATGAACTATTTGAAGGGGGAGTATAATAGATCAAATTTTGTTACACTGATATGTTTTAAGTTTTTTGTTCGAAAATGCTGGAAAAACCAAGAAAAACAATAATGTTCAAGTAGTCTGGTTCCCTGACTCCACTAAAGATAAAATGGATCAATTTCCAGATGCCGGAAAATTGTACGGTAAGGGAACAAGTCTAGCTGGCCTGCACCCGTTCATGAATATGTAACCAATAGCAAACAAAATTTGAACTGAATAAAAAATGGTAAATTTGGAGCAGTAGTTGCAAAATAGTTAGGTTTTTCCAACGTTGGTCGGCCGACCACCGCTGGAAACGTAAACAAAAATACAATTTTCTTGAAAATGACTTCACACCAGGTGCCATAACTTTACAGGATGCTTTTGACTGTCATTTACCAACATCCTAGTAAGGTATTTCGTAAAAACTTGGTAGTTTTATTAAGGAATTTGAAGGGAAAATGTGCTTCCCCCCCCCCCGGAAAATATCCTGGCGACGCCCATGCCGACCACATGATTTCACACGATCGTAAAGATGGTAGTACACGTACTAGTTTGGCCTGTAATTGTTTTCTTTTCAGCAGATGTCACATATTAGTAATGCATCGCATTCACACTACCAACAGAAGATCAATAGAACTGTCTGAAATGTAAATCCGAATTTACGGAATCGCCGAGGTGTATAAAGTGGCCACATTTTCCTAGGTAATACCAGAGTTGCTGACTCGAGTCATGTGACTTGGACTCGAGTCGGACTCGAGTCGCTATTTTTGTGACTTGTGACTTGACTTGTAAATACCAGCTTTGACTTGTGACTTGACTTGGACTTGCAAACAATGACTTGTGACTTGACTTGGGATTGCAAAAAATAACTTGTTACCAACCCAAGTCAGACGCTACTCGAGCGACCCAATGCACTTTAATTAAGCAATTATACTTTTAATTAGCTTTTTCATTCCAGAAAATAGACCTCAGTGACTGAATCCAGTAAAATGAATAGTTCCCACTAGTTTCAAAAGTTTTCAATAAGACTGTCACAACAAACTACAGTTTTCAATGACCAATTGTCTCTTGCTTAATGTATTGGTTGAACAAACTTTGAAAGGAACCTTTCATGAAAAGAAAGCAGGCCTTTGTCAATTGCATGTAAAATACCGGATAGCCTAACCCATTGGTAGGCGTTTAGTATACATGAAAATTGAACAATAAAGTGTTAGTATACTACATGTAATCGAGTGAGGAAGTCTTTTTTTCACGGTCATCTCAACATTTATTTCTACAATGTAAAGTAAATTTATTAAAGTATACAAAGGGCTAATATCCGACAGATATGTGATAAACTACAAGAATAGTAATTGCAACACATTGAAAAAGGGGAATTAAGGAGGCATGTTCACAATAACTCGTAAGTTCACGCCAGGTTAATTCTTTTAGCTTATTACAGCTGGACAAAATAATGTGCAACTTGACGTGTTCTTGGACAAAGATACTTGTGACTTGACTTGTTTTTAGACCAAATGACTTGTGACTTGACTTGCAACTGGACCTAATGACTTGTGACTTGACTTGTGACTGGACCTAATGACTTGTGACTTGACTTGGACTTGCAAACAATGACTTGTGACTTGACTTGGACTTGCAAAAAATGACTTGCTGCCACCTCTGGGTAATACACATTTTGTGAGGCAGGCTATCAGTAGTACTCGGCTAGGTTTGCTTGGTCTTGGTATTGAAATCACGACAAACTTTTTTTAGGCTTCATTATTCATGATACGAATGGATTTAATCTATGTCTGTAAAGCACACTGTTTCGAAATGAAAAAAACATAGCCCACGGCAATCAATTCAGACATTTTATCACGTTAATGATAAAATCAAATATACTAAACGGAAAAATTGGTTTGGTGCCGTGTGCAAATTTCCATGCTTGCCGTCTTATATCTCAAGATTGCGGACGTAATATGAATATCTCGCCAAGTTACACAGCAGTAGTCTGGTTCGCAGACAATGCTATTCCTGATGAATCTTAGGTCAAGTAGCCTTCGGTAATACATTGTATTACAACTTATACGTCACGTGACTAAAACGGGAGGCATTCCTCCTTTTTCCGAAAATGTCCCAAGTTTGCCAAATTCGTTTTGTCGACAATCGGATAGCGCCCGAGTATTTCCGAGTCAATATAGGTTTTATTAATACTAATTTCTTATCAAAAACTTTTTAAAAAAATAGTTGATAATTAAAATTCATTGCTTTCATTTAGAAAACTTGAAATTCAACGACGATTTTGTACATCAAGTATACTCGGATCGTAAACGAGGGGCGATTTTTTTGCTGCCGTTACCGGGATTTTCCAGAACTCGGCGTAGTCTCCATTCGGCTCCACCTGCTAACAGTGTTATTAATTGGGTGCCTAACTGAAGATTCCAGGTCAACATTAGTCAATGTTTTCTTACAGAAATATCAAACTGTATTATCATAACTGTATGATTTGTTGAAGCAAGTGATTTATTTAAAAATTTGATCGGAACATTAAAAGCTACAAACGATAAAGCGAGTTCGGAAGCGAAGCCGAGTTTTGAAAGAGGGCCGTCAATGTCGTCATGTATTATCTTAAGCCTAGCCACGGAGGCTGCCTGACCTACAATTTAGACGTGAGCGTCTGGAATAATTGTCAGCTCTGGGAACCAGACTAATACAGCAGCAGTTGGGATTCTAGGCAGCCAATCAGCGTTGGGATTGTAGGCAGCCAATCATCGTTAGTGGGCTGCCGCCAAAATGCTAGGCCAATCCGTAGGCAGGAATACGTATTAATAGCTGTGTTTGTCAAATTTTATGTCGCGGCTTCAAAAGACAAACATGCAAGGTTAGTTTGAAAATAATTTCCCTCCTCCTCAGAAGGTGTTTTTTTTTCGTGCCAAATAGGAAGTCGAACACCCAATCTTGTTTAGATATGGGATTAGCTAACTTCCATATTAAATGGGACATTTCGCTTGTAAATATACCTCTTAAGTTTTATGGGCTAGATGCAATTTTGTATTGTAACAATATAGCGCCGTGATGTGCCACACGGCCCATTCCATTCCATACCTTTGGAGTTTATCCTTATTGTAAACATAAATGTGTAACAAATAGAATGTTTTCTGGAATAACTTCAACTAATTTGTTCACCTTTATGGTCTATGGTTTTACTGGAGCGATTCCTATTGAGTAGAGAACATTGATGCATTTTGTGTGGATAGGTCAAAGGTATCACTATCTGTATTGTTGTTATTGCTATCACTGAGTCATTGTTGCGTCAGTGTTGCGTTCTTTGTTGTTGGTTTATGTGGATAATGGTCTTGTGTATCACTTATCCATATACATGTAGTGGTTATTGTTATCACTGATTCCTTTTTGAGTTTGGGTTATGTCTATGTTTCCGGTTTGCCCTACCTTTTTTGGTATTCCGGTAATCTTGGTATCACTATCGGAACACGTATAGCCTGGAGATAGCATTATTCATTCATTTTATCACTGAAAGATAAAATACATTATTCTCCACGAACACACGGCCGGCTGAGTTTCAAACTCTCTGTTAATCAGCGGATGGTTGCTATGGTGTGGAATTATTAAACACATCGATTGCCCAAATTGCAGCTGGCCATCCATTGCTGGCATGAAGCCAAAAACGCTGTTCATAGGCAGAAGTTGATGTAACTTCCAAGGGAGATATAAATATTGATACAAATGTGATAAGTCCACGCGCGCGCACAGACGCACTACGTGCACGCCGTGAATGAAAGGCCAGTTCGGCGTAGCTTTTTGAGACCGCTACATCAAAAATAAATTTCTCCTGGAATATGCGTTTGTTCGCTTACATTCCATAGATTTTTTGTTCACATTTGAACTTCAGTTGGTGAACTTATTATTTGCAAATGTTATGCAGCTGACTTTAGTGATCGTTTAAGGTTTTGGAGACGGCGTTTACGTACATCCTACGAGTACGACCATACAGTTTTTACAAGCTGCCTCGTCAAACCGTCAGCCCAAGCGATCCGCCCGTTTGTGGACATTTCATGTGATTTTTCACAGCCGTCCAAGGTTTCCAGAACATGAATTCTAACAGCGTTTTAGGCCTAGGCCTACTTGTACTTTTTGAAATGCTGAATCACCACTGGATTATGTCAGCCGTCCATGATTGAAGCTTGTGTAGTCCTACTTGAATCTTGGCCCGTAATAAGTTTACGGACACCGAAGTCCAGGCGCCAAATCAACGGTCATGACGGTGCGTTCCTGCCGAGTCCGGGCGGCGCATCCCCGCCCAGCTTTCAATCCGCCCCGGTGCTGGTGTCTGGTGTTCTCGGCATGCTTGGACGCGGCAACGTGTCGGCCTGCAGTGTGAATGCTGGATCTGTGTTCTTCACGACCCTCTCTCGAGGTTTCCCGCGTGATACACTGGCTTGGACATCATGCTCAAACATGCCATGCATGATGGAATTCAAGGTGAGAATTTTCCAATCAAACAGCATTTGTTTTGGGCCCGTTTGTTTGTTGTACTGTGTCTGTGCAATATCGTGTGAAGATTTTGTTCACCGTTTCCATGATTTTAATTTTAACGCAATTCAGCGCAGCCAGCGGTAGGGCCCTAAGCTAGCCCTGGTGAACTCCCTTTCCTCCCTACGTTACGGAGGGAGTCCTGAGTACACATGTGCTCACAACCGAACGAAAACATTTCTGACCAATAATTTCAATAGTTTTAACTTGTTGGAGAAGCTAATTTTTACGTCGTAGTATTCTATGTGTCCTTATCTGTTAGCACGCTGGGTTCAGGAATTCCATATGCGATGCTGACTGACGTCAATCAGGAAAATAAACTCGAAAGCATCGTTAAACTTGTACGTGTTTAGTCTCTTTTCATCAGTTTCTCACCGCCGAGTCTATTCTAGTCGTACATCATGTACGTCTGTACGGTGCAGCGTGTAGTCTGGTTCCCTAGACCGGACAATTATTCTCGACGCTCATTATCACATCTGGTCCGGGGGACCATTCGAGGTATAGTTTCTCTCCTGTTTGAGCTTGACATCCTTTTCTGTCACCTAGGCCAACTTGTGAAGCCATAGGGATTACAAACATTTAAAAATTATAATGAAATACTACAAACGTTAATAATTAAATAGTTATAATTTCTACTAATGTAATGTTATAATAGCGAAACTTTCCCATAGACTTGTGCACAAACATAAAATATCACCTAACCCAAGTTTACCTCTTATCTTTTCTTCACGAAATTTGGTGAATTTCTCGAGCTAGATGGTTTGCAACACGAAAATTCCTTGTTCTAAGGGTCGTTCTAACAATAGGGTGACACCAATTTGTCACCCCAACAGGGCGTGTTGCCAAAATCCAGATGTGACTTGCCAAATAAATAAATTTAAAAAAAATATAAAAAAACCTGTCGCCCATTTGCGGGATCCTGTAGATTATATTGATAATAATGATAACAAACACCCTGACAAAACAAATAAAACAAACACCCCAACATCCCAACAAACAAACAACCTTAATGAACAAATAAACAAAAAAATAAATGAATACATTTAAAAGATAGATATGTTTGCAATGGATAGCTGCTGCTTCGAGTATTTTCTGTTGCAGGATGCCAGAGGACAGCACACGCTACAAATTGGTTTGGGACCGGGACTCGTACCATCGAATGCTCTTCAGATTTGCAACATAGAGGTCTTCCAAGGTTGGACATCTTGTCGGTTGGACAAGTTCGGTGGGTACTGATCGTCCAGCAATTCGGCCAGTTTGGCGTCCAGATTATAAACTGTTGCCTAAAGGCAAATATCAGGAAAATAACTGTCAACAGGAAAATAGCTGTCAACAGAAAGCGGCACACTTTAATAAGAATCTTTTTTTGACCATGACCTATTAAATTCTATGGTCATCCATTTCAATTAAGTTGACGCGATATAAAAGCATAATGGCATTGAGGAGGATAACACAACATAAAGTGTACGCTAAATTATGATCTGTAGACACATACATTTAACCGCACGTTGCGCATTTACGTGCTTGACCCAGATCTTTTGTAGCCTAATTGTACTATTCATATGTACATGTAAGTGTAATAATATTTCCCATTGTCATGTTAACGTGGATGCACCGTACTTAAGCCTCCTACTGGTTCTGATTTTTCACACACACAACAAATATTTTTAAAAATCGGCTTCAAAAACAAGGAACAGATAAAGCTGGTTAGAAACATTTCTTGACATGAAATGAATATTGCTTAGTAAATTACAACTTGGAATTTTCTAAATTGCATTCATGCTCTTGATGTCATTGGGTTGTAGGTTGTACATAGTCCTGGCTATTTTGAACTGTATTTTCTTTTAAATTAAACACGGAATACTCATCTTCAGGTAACAGTTTAAATGATTAACTATATAGCTATACATTGACTGTTTACATTTAATAATAACAGCTACTTCAACAAGTTCATTGTTTTAAGGGGATTTTAAGTTATAACTGTACTTTTGGAAGATAACATAAACAATTAAAAAGTTTAAAAAAAAAAAAAAAATCTTTAAAGAAAACTTGGTCGCCTATTTGGGGGCCGGAAGGGAATTTTTCGATCCTTTCCACCAGGATGGGTTTCGTACTGGCTTTTCGCCTTTTTTTAGGAGCAATAATAGCTCATTTGTTTAGTTCACGTTGGTGATACTCACAATAGGAGGTTGATATGTTGGGGATATTTTCCCTTACTGATTTAGATTAGATCTACCCACGGGAAAACTGTACATTCGTCCTCTTTTTGTCCACGAAGGGTTTTGCCACTTTGTAGGCCAGCTTAGAAGGTAGCCACTAACACCCCCCCCCCCCCCCTGTATCAATTGAATCTATATCGGTCAGGATTGGTTGGAGGAATATATATGTATATAAAAAGTATCTAATCAATATTTGTGATTAGTTTTACCTCTTTTGACAACGTTATCCAATGAGCAAGTTGTGGCGAAATGATTATAATACCGAACTTTGTAATGTGTATTATTATTATGCATGTTTAGTTTGCATTTTACAGCAATTTCAAAGAGGCAGCTTGTGTGGTTAAGGAAGAGTGCCAAAGATTTGTGGCAAGCATGCCGATGAGGTTACAGCCTTAATGATTTTTGCAACATTAACTCTTTAAAAAAAAAATGGTAGCAGTTCGCACTCTATCCTCAGTTGGTAATAGTTATACACAACTCCAGTATTACCCTGGCGCTAGTATTTGTTTCATTCACTCCTTCTCTTTTGGGGTTCTACTCTTCGGGGTAAGGGTGTGAGGGTACTGCCTGTCGTCCTATGGGGCGCGCGTTGCGCGTTTGGCGAAGTTGGCTGGGAGCGACGGGCAGTGCCTCAATTCAAACTAAAATAAACAGGTTGGGTGAATAGTTCTTAAGTAAAACCTTTGAATTTGGACGTTAAACATTTAACAAGTTGTGTTTAATCTTTGTAAAAAAGTACGCCAAGCACCCATTTGTACTGATGGGGCATGCCAACCGTATCTACGAGCGGTGGACCAAATCGGTGTGCTTTAACTACAAATAACTTCTTGAGTAATAAAGGCATATAAATACTAAAGACACGTGACAAATACTTAAGTCATGTGACAAAACACTTTGGCTAGCATCCACTTGTTCTGGTGGGGCTAGTGAATGGTTGGCAAGCGTGCCAAGGTTTTGGGCCCAGTGATGCCAAGCATGGCAAGGATTTGGGGCAAGCGTGCCCCGTTTTTAGCTTGTTTAAAATGTTTCTAAGGCAAATATCTTTTAGCAAATAGGTAATTATTGTTAGGTTATAGCTTGTTAACGTATTTACGGACATTTAATACAGTTAAACATTGACCGAGGAGAAATAAATTAGCGGCTCAAAAAATCTATGCCAGAAAAGTCAAATCAACTCTCACTGTGTGGTTTTGTGTGTTGTCTGAGAATAATTGATGATTACGGTGGTCAGGAGTACCGCCTAATGCTTCCGGTTTGCCCTACGTTTTGGTATTCCGCTGAATTTTCTTAAATTAAACTTGAAGCTGTGGCACATTACTTACACACAATTTGGGTGTCTGACTACTTCATTACCGGCACACTTTCGCAAAAAAGTGGTTCGGCCAGCTTTCTATGCAACTCCTCACTGGGCGAGGGTTTTGTGCGTAAACCTTATCAGTCAGCCGACACGCTCAATTGACTTAGGCAAAACTGCAAGTCCCATCATAAAGAATAAGTTAACCGGACCATTTTTCCAAGAGTGTGTCTCTAATGAATGGGCTTTTAAAAAGAAGTTTTGCAAATGGGAAAGACACTTTGGAAACATCCAATCAGTTTGGATATTATGCTTCATGAATTTCTAAATAAACGAGCACATTTTTAAACAGTATTTAGTTACTATTATTTTTCGGTGCGGTGGGGGGGGGGCAGGTGGGGGGGGGGGCTAGACAGACGATATATCAGAATGGCGCAATAAGACCGACAGCGGGAGCAATAATTTTGATTAGGGTTTCAAAGATTTCTACGCGAGTCATTTGCATAGAAAGTGACCCCACAATTTTTTTGTAAAAAACGAGACCGTCTAGTTTCAAAATCGGTGGAATCGTGCGAATATAGCAGAGGATCATCTCCCTAGCTTTTGGGCTATTATCTAAGAGCAGATTTTATAAAATTAGGGTCCAAAAATGGGTCCTATTTGCACGAGAAAATGTAGGGATGCCATTGGTAAATTTGGCAGTATGCAGGCTCAGCATTACCGGCAGGCTCCATTACCGGCACACTTTCGCAAAAAGTGGTTTGGCCAGTTTTTATGCAACTCCTCACTGGCCGAGGGTTTTGTGCGTAAACCTTATCAGTCAGCCGATCACGCTCAATTGACTTAGGCAAAACCGCAAGTCCCATCATAAAGAATAAGTTAACCGGACCATTTTTTTCCAAGAGTGTGTCTCTAAATTAAATGTTTATTGGAGTTTGAGTATAAGTAACTGATACCTATTGCATGACAAGTGTCACTTACCTAGAACATAGCACGTCGTGTGCGACGCAGCCATTGCAGTCCCCAAGGAGGAAATTGAGCAATCCAACGATTCGCGAATCGGCAAAATAAAGACGCCGAAACTTTTGAAAGTTCCAAGCTCAATAGCGCCGATTAGAAAACCTAAGACGGTTACAACCCATCCGTAGCCACGACCTATTTTCTGGAGAAAAACAAATGTGGAAAAAATACTTTAGTGTTCCAAGCAATATTACGCTGATATTAATTTTAAAAACATCAAGGAAACTATTTGGAAGCTTTCAAAAATTCTTTGGAGCAAATATAATTTTTCTGTTAAACCAAAAAAAAAAAAATTCGGTCTCTGGTCAGACCAAAGTTCTGGAATTGACGCAGGGACGCGGTTTTTTTTTTTTTTTTGGCTTTTTTTTTTTCTTCAAGCTTGGATTGTACAGACAAGTTGGGGTACTATTTTGGGGTTTTTTGGTGTCCTCATGTACATTGTTGTCCTCCATAATTTGCCTTGGTGCTTTCGATCATTTGCCTTGGTGCAATTTCCCATTCCTTGGTGCTCTTTGGTAAACAAATTTGAGGAGGTGCGGCAATAGAGGGCGCTGTTAGAGCTACCGCGGAACATTTTAGAAGAAGAAAAAAGACTGACGCGCATGATTAAAATCGACGCGCGCGCTGACCAGAGACCGACTTATTTTTTTTTTTTTGCCTTACCATGTTTTATTTTTGTTATTCAGCTGTATCTCCAGATCGGACCAACTTCGTAGTTTCATGTAATATTACAGGGTTTTTGTTTAGGCCTGACATGAATTATACCTTCGACATCGAGTCTTCAATTGCTTTATCATAAAATGGTGAAAATAACCTCAATTTTTTAAATATGATAATATTAACACCTAATAGCCTCACGGTTTATGGTTACATATCATCCATTTTAAATATACTTCTGCCATGGGGATCCATGGGCAAACTATACACACAGAGTGGTACGACATCTGGTCCTAGTGACATATGTCAAGGTCTACTTGACATAGTAGAGTAATTATGAGTAATTATGGTAAACGGGGCTTCGCCTCGTCCGCTACGCATACTGCATCACTTAAATACCCCCAGTTACGAAACCATGCAACATCTTGGTAATTGTGTAACCCACACAATCAAAGGCCCCAAAAATATTAACCCACAATATGTTTTTGTTGTACTTGCATCTTCATCGTGAGTGCGTGGGTTGAACAATCTTGAGCTGTTTGTTTCTCTCTATTTCTGTTTGAGATATTTCAACCATTTCCAAATAAAAATTTAACAAACGTTTGTAGAAACAAAGGTAGGATCAACGTTATAACATGAAAAACAAAATAATATCAAAAACAAATTGTGCCTTTGCTTCCTTTAAACAGGTAAATACGAATCTAAATATGCATACCACAGAAACGAATTTGAATTCAGATATGTAAAATACTGGTCGCATACTTAGGACCGTTAAAAGGAAAAGGAGGGAATTCACTCTACAGCTTGCATAAAAAATGCAAACAAAACATAAGGGAATGCCAGACAAAGAATGTGTAGCCAATTAACATAAATAATTAAGGTACCGTTTGAAAGATACGCCTTTCCACTTTTAAACGAGACATCAAACGTCCAATATTTTTGACAGAGTTATGAATAATTTT
Organism: Patiria miniata; assembly: GCF_015706575.1. NCBI lineage: Eukaryota > Metazoa > Echinodermata > Asteroidea > Valvatida > Asterinidae > Patiria > Patiria miniata. The sequence continues at coordinate 4,157,259 of NW_024037048.1, forward strand.
CCAAGAGAGTTCAAATTGACCATGGGACCAAGTTTCGATTTTAGGCATGGGGATGAAGGTAGCCTAATTGCCTTAGTGTCGATAATTGCCTGGCCTACCAAAAAAAATCAGTTTAGCGAGTAAACACATTTCTAAACACTTTCTTGCTATCAGTTTGTAACCACGTTTACATGCTAAACATTGTTAGCATGAGGTGATAGCGAGAAATTGTTTAGAATTGTGTTAACTCGCTAAACACATTTTTGTAGGCCAGGCAAATATACACACGGAGGCAATTAGGCTACCTTTGTCCCAATGCCTAAAATTGAAAACTTGGTCCCATTTTACACAACTTACCCCAGTACATGGCATCTTCATTGAGCGTCCTTGTTTCTGTGTAAGAACAGCGATGTGGCGGTCTGCAAGCCGATACGACAACCCACCGTTGGAGCGAGGCTTTTACCTGGAAATTACTACGTTTTATTAGCGTGCCAAACGTTCGATATAATTACGGATCCTAGACACCAGGATAAACGACTGTCTGAGCTCTAGTACAAAATGCACTGAGCGGACTTGTCTAGTCGCGTAAAAACGGGCATTAATACAAGGTGGCTTGTAATCGCGAATTTTCCAGGTGTGCCATTGTGTTGGGTTTTCGCACGACATCTGAAACGGAAATATTCATAAAACTGTAAGCAAAACTACTCCTTATTTAAGATATAATTGTTCCAAAATTATTTTAAAAATAAATACTTCAGGATATAACAGATGGAATTGTGCAGTGTTTGTCGTCATAGATGAAGTATTAACCCTGGAAATACACGTCAAATTTCGAGGAGAACACTGTTTACCCAAATTTCGTTTTAATTAGGCTTTTATTAAGAAGTTTTAGAGAGATGTGATGCCGAACCGATGAAACAAAAGTGACATTTCATTGTTCATCTTAAAGCTAAAGATATTGTGCTCGGCATTACCATGGTTATGTAGTTATCACCTATCAGAATTCAATAATAAAGACCACAAACGTTGACTCATGAATATTCAAAAATATAATTCGCTGGCTTGACAGACTTTGATGCCAGATCGGGCGCAGAGCCTTGCAAATCTGAAAGATACCGCGCGGATATGTGACAAAATATCGATGAATTGTGCATGAAAGCGTGAAACTTTGCACAGATGTTCAATTTCATGCAAGAAAATGTTTTAGATGTGGTGCCATCGCAAATTTACCTTTTAGGGGGCGTGGCATCCATTTAAAAAAGGGGCGGGACTTGTCGTGCCCTCAGTGAAAACGGTTGTTCCCATTTGTCACAAAAGCAGGAAACGTCACAAAGACATAATTGTATAGATAATAAGTGTTTTCCAGATTCGGAGCCGCCACAAAAGTACCTTTTTAGGGGGCGTGTCAGCCATTTAAAAATAAGGGGGGGGGGATAATTACGATGCCAACTTGGGAAAATTTGTGTCCATATTTCATGAACGAATAAAACGTCCCACAGACGTTTATATTCATGAGAAGAAAAAAAATCCAGATGTGGAGCCATCTCGAACGTACCCTTTTAGGGTCGTGGCAACCATAATAGGAAAAAAGGGGGGGGCGGGGTTTTCATTATGCCCACCATGGAAATATTGTTCCCACTTTCACAGAGAAATGGAACTTTCCACAGACATTGACATTCATGAGAAAAAAAATCAAGATGTGGAGCCAACACGAACACACCGTTTTAGGGGCGTGGCAGCCATATTTAAAAAAGGGGCGGGGTTTTCATTATGCCCACCATGGGAAAAATTTGCCCACATCTCATAACCAAATGAAGCTAATTCCCACTGACATTAATATTCACGAGAAAAAAATTCAGACGTGGAGCCATCGCAAACACACCCTTTTAGGGGCGTTGCAGCCACAGTAAAATGTGGGGGTATAGTCATGATGCCCCTATAAAAAAGTTGAACCTACCTTTCATAAACGGATTAAACTCCACACAGACAATATATTTATGAGAATCTTTCTTTTTTCGAATGTGAAGCCATCACAAACTTACCCTTTTAGAGGCGGGGCATATATTAAAAAAATTGGGGGTGCTACTAATCATTTGCCCACCATTGAAATTTGTGCCTACCTTTCATAAATGAGTAAACTTCACAAAACTTCAATGGTGAAAGAAAATAAATTCAGATGTGGAGCCACAGCAAACTCATCCTTTTAGAGGCGTGAGGGGCCTACTCACTGTGCCCACAATTGCAATTTTTATATTTGGTTGTTGATTTCTTATAATGTTGATTGACCCATAACCTATATGACATTATTTGGTCATACAATGACTTACACCAAAGAGCATGGGTAATTACCGGTAGGCTAACCAGTTATAGGGTTCAACGTGTGTACATGCACCTATATTATCATGCACATCTAAATTCCAGAGTGATTTCATAATTATAAATACACAGCACACAATGGCAGCCCTAAACTATAACATTTAACATTTAAGGGCCAAGGAAATCCTTTTTTATTGGGGTGGGGGGAGGGGGTGGGGTGTCATATGACGCTTGGGACGCTGTTTAAAACAATCACATTTCCTGGCCATTTCAATAGTCTTCAATACATGTACCGGTATACGTTAAATGTGAAGTAAAATATTGACTTTCATTCCATTCTTCTTTTTTTTTCGTTATCTGTTCTCTTTTTCTCCTGGTGTGGGTGTACGTGCACTATATACACCCCGAGGACAGACAGACAAAGGGACAACAACAGATTCTTTGTTGTCCTCGAGAGTTCATCTTTTGTTGAAATCGGTCCTCGGTCGTGCGTTTGTGTGCTTAGTCTATGGGAGAGTGTTATATTACTGGGACAAAGGAAAAGACAAAGCATTGTCCTCGAGAGTATAGTAAAACACAACTGTGTGTGTGGGGGGGGGGGGGTGTGGGGGGGGGGGTGTTGCAAAATCCGCCTACCCCCTACCCGTTGTGCCGCATTGACAGCAGGTTGGGTCACAACACGATGTACTCTCCTCACCGTGGTGGTCACGTCCACTATGACTTCACATTCAATGAATCTGTGCACCCCCACCATACAACCCCTCCGTTCACTTAGAAATGGTATATCAAGCTCTGATGAGTGTGGGTTTTTTTTTACCCCAACCAAATCCATTACAAAAATCAGTAGCCCTGACTACATTTTATACTTTATACAGGCGCGACACTGCATATGCCTTTGGGTCTGTCACAAAAAAAGGCATGGGAAACACAATGTATTTGAAGAAGTAACACTAGTCTTTCCAAGACTAACTGAGGTACCCCCCCCCCCCCCCCCCCCAGTTTATACCCCAATTCAGAAATTGCTGCAGTTGAGAGGTTAACAATAATTCTAGACGACAGAACCAGTAACTGGGTTAATATAGATGAGGCAAGAATGCATAGCGTAAGAAAAAAAAGGGTTTGCCAACAGTCACTTCCAATTATAAAGGCGGCCCGACTCCAACACATTAGAAGAGCTATCTGAGGTGGATTTTATCATATGAAAAGCGGTCAAAATTTTCCACGGTGAGCATATTGAGTACCCCCCCCCCCATTTTGAAAGTGGATGCCGCGCCTCTAAAAGGGTAAGTTTGTGATGGCTTCACATTCGAAATAAGAAAGATTTTCATGAATGTATTGTCCGTGTGGAGTTTCATCCGTTTATGAAAGGTAGGCACAACTTTTTTTATAGGGGCATTATGACTACCCCCCCCCATTCTACTTTGGCAGCCACGCCCCTAAAAGGGTGTGTTTGCGATGGCTCCACGTCTGATTTTTTTTCTCGTGAATATTAATGTCTGTGGGAATTAGCTTCATTCGTTTATGAGATGTGGGCACATTTTTTTCCTATGGTGGGCATAATGAAAACCCCGCCCCCTTTTTTAAATATGGCTGCCACGCCCCTAAAAGGATGTGTTCGGGATGGCTTCACGTCTTGAATTGTTTTCCTCATGAATGTCAATGTCTGTGCAAAGTTCCATTTCTCTATGAATGTGGGAACAATATTACCATGGTGGGCATAACGAAAACCCCGCCCCCCCCCCTTTGTTTTCTAATATGGTTGCCACGACCCTAAAAGAGTGTGTTCGAGATGGCTCCACGTGGATTTTTTTTGCTTTAATGAATATAATTGTCTGTGGGACGTTTAATTTTTCATGAAATATGGGCACAATTTTTTCCAATGTGGGCATAATAATTACCCCCCCCCTTTTTTTTTTTAATGGCTGCCACGCCCCCCAAAAGGTACTTTTGTGGCGGGTCCGAATCTGGAAAACACTTATAATCTATATAATTTTGTCTTTGTGAAGTTTCCTGCTTTTGTGACAAGTGGGAACAACCGTTTTCACTGCAGGCACGACAAGTCCCGCCCCCTTTTTTCAATGGATGCCACGCCCCTAAAAGGGTAACTTTGCGATGGCTCCACATCTAAAACATTTTCTTGCATGAATATAAACATCTGTGCCAAGTTTCATGCTTTTATGCAAAAGTGCACAATTTTTTCACATATCCGCTGGACTGGTCTTTGTTGGAAAGTATTCATGGTATTTGCCACCAGTACAGGCCGTTATCACGCGTCTAACCAGGAGTTGGGCCGAGTCGTTAATCCTTGTGAGTAGGATCCGTGATATAATTGACAGCCTTTAAACACGGATCTTATACTAGAAAGAAGGATGCCAAACTCTTGGTTAAGATCCGTGATAACGGCCCGTACAGGTGGGAAAAGTGTCAACAAAGACCCAGCCAGCTCAGCTTCACTGCGCGCGGCGGCTTTTAAATGTTCATATCTTTAGCTTTAAAATGAACTATGAAATGTCGCATTTGGGGTTTTTTCGGTTCTGGACCACATCAAGCGAAAACATTTTGATGAAAGCCTAATTAAAACGAGATTTGGGTAAACGATGTTCTCAGTGTGAATCTTAGTAAAAAAATAAGCGGGGAATAAAAATATTTATGAAAACATATATGAATAACCACACAAGAAACTTCAAAGCGCTGAACTCCAACAAACACTTGTTTTCGTACACACACAAAATCTAAATAAAAATTTTAAAAACAGCTTCACCAACTGGGAAAAACGGCATTTTGAATCAATAAAGACAAATGCGATGTGAAAAAAAAACAATTCATCGCAAAAGGTGTCACATTTGACTTTTTCCTACGGGTAAATACTTCATCTATGACGACAAAAATATACAATACCATCTGTTATATCCTGTAGTATTTGGGTTTTTTTAACACTTGTGTTTCAAGTATATCTTTTCCAAGGAGTAGTTTTGCTTAAAGTTTTCTAAATTTTTCCGTTTCAGATGGCGTTTGCTTCTCTCTATTTCTGTTCAAAATGGCGCACAGGGAGCATTTGCGATGTCCAAGTGTCGAAATAAAAGTCTTTCGAAATGATGAAATATATATTCCTATCTTGAAAATTACGTATGTTCGCCTTCTTACAGCCTTAGGTCAACTATAATCACTGAATTGAAATTATGTGCCGTTCCCAAATCAAAATTGTGGCTTTTGTAAAGTGACCTTTCTTACGCAAAGAGCTCGAAAAACCGTCGCGAGATCTGACGGGTTTTAACGAGATTTCATGTAGGGCGCCAGGTGTTGGCGATTAACATGCCAAGGGGTATCACGGCCCATATCACGCATCCAACCAATTAAGTAAATCCGTTCGGTGCATTTTGTACTAGAGCTCAGAACAGTCGTCCATCCTTCTCTCTGGGATCCGTGCGCGTTGTTGTTGGACATGGGATTGTTTAGGGCTACATAATAATTATTACGCCATTACCAGCCGCAAGAGGGCGTTATCACAACTAATCACCTTTACTCACAAACCGCAATCACAACGTCTTGGGAATCTAGTACACTAAAAAGAATGTGCTAATTTAAACACAATCTCGGAATCACTCTGTAAACATGTTTCCTATAAACATCGATGTTCCATTTGCGTAGCAAAGTCATTTTGATTGGGGTGGGTGAGGGTGGTGGGGGTTAAAGGGGCTGGGTGGGGGTGGGGTGAAGCTTGGAGATGTGAGCGGTGGCGGGGGTGGGGGGCTGAGGGCCTTGGAGGGCTGGGGGAAAGGGGAGGGCTGGTTGCTGGGTGGGGGCTTGACACCATCTTTCTACGGGGGCGCTGTTCAAAGCAGACGATTATGGGCACTATCTGACAAATAAGTGGCGCTCTTCATTGCCGATGCCCGCTGGACGTTCAAAAGGCACACCTACGAGCACAAGTGAGAATATTGGGGTGAATACCCTCTTACCCCTGCCAACGATGTTACGCCAATGTGTTAAAATGCTAATCGCTATTCATGAATACTCTAAACACTGTTAACATTTAAACATGATAACAAACTGATAGCAAGAAAGTACTGTTTAGAAAAGTGTTTAATTGCTTCAAACAGGTTTTGTAGTGTAGCGGTTTTGCGCGAGCACCTGTTTTGCCTGATATAATTAGGCAGCGCGCAGTGTGTCCCAGAAAAAGCACGCCCGGACAAATCAGCGACCATATTTAAGCAAATATTTATGTGGGAATATTTTTTTTATCTGTTTTGTCAAGCTGTTGATTTATTACCTGTAAAAAATTGAATTGATTGAAAACTTTCAAAGCCATGACTATAAACGTACGAGCTCCATAAAATCGAAACTTGCATTTTTTGGCGGCATTATCTTGTGCTGGTAAATTAGTGGGGAGAGGGAGACCAATTTTATTACACACGAACACCTTTCACATGCAAAACAAAGTGACTACATTTAAATAAATGTGTAATGAAATGAGGACATAGTCTCTTCTAGTTTCCCCTATAATGATCCAAGTTTGTGCTAAAAGTCGTTGTGATATGTTCATTACTTTTCGTTGGAATTGGAAAAATAGGCCTCGCTTCGTGCAATTTTGAAAATTGTAACACTGGCGTGCGCAATATCTATCAATCTTTTCAAGCCTCGCGAATATTAATGGGGTTCCTATCCATTACGGTGTGCAGTAAACAATTGGATAAAAGCCTCCTCCACGAGTTGTTAATTAACAAATATCACCCTTTTTGCCGGCTTCCATCGGTCGATACCGAGACCCACGCTATGTCACGCCGAGTGACGCTAATGAATATGCTAATAAGACCGTCATCATTGTGTGCTTGGCCGAAATCGGTCAGCCGTAGCGCCTACGGCTCTTTGCTGAAATAACAATGGGTTCGGCAAATTATTTTTTTGATCGTCTTCGAAATTTTCCATGGAGATGGTTCACGTTGCCACACTAGCGTCCGCAACAACAGATTAAGCTGAAATTCGGAATATACTGAGATGATATAAAGTGTTTCAACTACTCGTGAAATAACAACTGGGATAAATTCCTAGAAATTGGGATAAATACATAAATTTGGGGAAGTTTTCGAACGATTTCTTCCAGACTTGAAGGTCAGCTTTGACAGTAACCAGTACTGAGGTTTCGGCATCGGACGGCGATTTTTTTCACTGATATGAAGTTTAGAATTTCTTCTTCAGTTAGAATGTAACATTTCAATCATACCGAGCGATGTCATGAGTGGTTCCGTTTCGGGTAAGATTCCTATTACATGTCCTCAAAAGTGGGTCGTGTTTTGACGACCGACGGTAAACTTGAAAAATGGACTCTCCGTGGCAAACTCTTGGTGGCGCACTGCATTGTGAAACGATTGATTAATATTTAGTGCATGAGCTACTTGTTTCAAATGCATAAAAAGTAGAAGGATTTTATCCCAATAATTTATTCTAAATTGAATCTATAAATTTGTTTCCAGACTTCATTTTAATAACAGTAGTTGAAATTTGCACCCGTATTATAATTTTTCCTATTTGACCGTCTGTACGGTGATAGGTGGTTCGTGTCTGTTTCACATGTTCATAAAAGATAACTATCAAGATGTCTATTATTCTTTTTCTTATACTGTGCTTTTTACTATATAGGCTGGCTCTATGATTTGACTGGAAACTTCAAGGCAACATTCATCCTGATGGCAGGTGTACAATTTTTTGCTTTTATCTTTGTAGTAGTGGACCACGGAATAGCGATATTGAAAGACAAGAAATGAAATTACTGCAAAAAACATGCGAACGGAAAGGCGGCTCCACCCTGTCACCCGCTTCGCGTATAGCTTCGGGTAAATCTCGGACGGAAGAAATGAGCGTTTTGTGGGGTTTGTTTCTTTCTTCTTCTTTTTTTTGGGGGGGGGGGGGGGTTGAGTTGAGTCAAGTTGGTGCCGCGACAGTTTCCTAGTCTTTGACCTCTTTAACCTGGTTCGACTCTATAGTTTAGGCCAACACGTGGAATGGGTTTTTCAATCCTTACCTGATTTCGCGGGTTTTCCCTGCAATATGCAATACCGGTATATACTTCAGGGGTTTATCCTATCGTCCGCACAACGAGTGCGGTTTTTTTTTTTTTTGTTCAGTAGGTTTTTTTAACCTAAATTAAGCAGTTTTTCTGTATACTAGCGTATACATGTATAGCATAAATTTATATTTCATGATGAAGTAATGAAGTACCCATTATAGGGGATTATCGAGTTACAACGCAGACATGTTGGTAATTTATTAAGATTTTTTTTAACAGAGGACAAATTTTTCGAAACCCCCCCCCCCACCTCCACATCGTTTGCATGGGTGGGTGGTTTGGGTGAAGGGTAATGGAGGACATATTTTTTTAAGTTAATTTCACGACTTGAAAAAAAAGAGACAAGAAAACACGATTTTTCGTTCTGGCATGCTTTATTTGTCAATTTTCATGTGCCATTGATTTACAGAATAAACCAGCTTGGCGTCATAGCATTGTTTCATTCTGTGCTAGGTATCAGCGTTTTAGAGCCTCATACTGTCATAAAAGAATGTGATGAATTCCCGGGAGTACCAATATCTATAGGCATCAGTGCTATTCTGATAGTACTGACCATCACAATTTATGATAAAACCAAAATACATTAGGCCTATGCTGGAAAGAAGAATGTAGAAGATTTTTTTTTTTTTTTTTTTTGCTGTGAAAAAAAAAACAGATCTGCATCATACATTTAGGTTTAAACTTGTGTCATAATTATGAATGACAATGTGTATGTATTTCTATTATTTGTCTTCAAACTGACTACATGACTGTATACCTGAGGTCGAAAGTTGTATTAATAATTGATGTTACTGCAATTAATCTACAATTAAACTATAATCTTGTTTTATCAAGATTGTACTTTCACTCGTAAAAATATGGGATCCCTATTGTATTTTGTTCCAAGTGAAACGAGAACAATTAGGAAAAGACTCATTCAATTAGAATTGAAGGAAGAAAAAAGACCAGCACTCCGGACTTGAAAGACGTGACGTCATTGCGGGTGTCAAAGGTCAACCTCGTATTGGAGCTCGAAAGCTATGTTAACGAGGTTGTTGGGACACCCACAAAAACTAACGATTGAACACACGGAGTACTGGTCTTAACCCTTGCCCCTATAATGGTGTGTGAAAAATCATATTAAATCGGAGGATTCAGGACAGCATATGATTTAATTAAATTTGTTTGTTCGTTATATGGTTTGCTTTGATTTGGCGTTACCATTCCTTTTTCATATTTTCTTGCATTCCCATGGAAAAGGAAATTTAACTAAAATTTGTTAACTTTTTTTGCAAAACCTGTTTTATAGTAAGTTGAATTTATCTTTTGTTTTCAATCATCTTTGATACAAAAATACAATTTCGCATAATTATATCGGTGCTCGTAAAGCAAAAATTGAATTGATGGTTTGTTTTTCAAGATTTTTAGATGAGTATTTTTAAGACCATTATTTGAATAAGCTACATTTCACAGATATCAGTTAACATAATAAATAGTTGTCCAAAATCGCACAGAAAAAGTAAACTTTGGCAGTACTCTCTTCGGATCACTTGAACAACAAACCTTTAGTTCAATAAACAGATGTTTTCATTCATTTTAAAAGCTTACTTACTTTACAAAACGGCATCGTATTGGAGCGTTTATATAGCAGTGATAATTAGTCTTTATCATCTTGTAGCTATCTCAATGTTCTTTACAACTGATCTAAACGACCAAAGATCTGCAGAAAAAAATCACTGTCTGGTGACTTTTTTGTACGCACGGTTGCCTCAGTGATTTCTCAATGTCTTGTTCTGGAAACCAGACAAAGTGGCTGCACCGTGATAAAGTTCACTGGTCTGTAAGGGCCAAGCCAGACAAAGCAATTCTCATCGGCAACTCAGAGGCAACTATAAATGCATGGTAAGATAAATGTAACACTAGGAGGAATGGAGAACATTAACTGTCAAACAGTTTATAGAGATACCTCAGAGTATTCATGGGAATGCTATTTTTTTTCTGTCCTTTTCTTGCCTGGAACAATTTGCCTGTGAATTCCTTCGTGTAACACACGGCCCTAACGCCGCGTCCAAATCGGTTGTTTTAGACTACGGTTTGCATGCTTCCAGCCTTCCACTACTCATGTACTGCTCTGTAATCGTAGTCAAAACATCCGATTAGGACGCGGCCGGTCTTCTCTACTCTCTCTGTGCGATTTTGGATTTGATAAACTAACAAAGACGACAACACATTTTAGGAGAAGGAGATGATGAGGAAGGAGGAATAGGAGACGGGCTAGAAAGCTGCTGCTCAGCCTGCACCATTTCCGCGATGAGATGACAACGAAGATTAGGAGAAGGAGAGGATGAGGAAGGGGGAATAGGAGACGGGCTGGAAGGCTGCTGCTCAGCCTGCATCATCTCCGAGATGAAATCGTCTAGTTTCCCCGAGATGGCCTCCAGTGTTGGGCGAGCATCGGAACTTCGTCTCATGCAGAACTCGCCAAGCAGACGGAGACCGTGGGGGATGTTTGCGTCACTGGCTACATCCACGAAGAGATTGCCGAGACTGTAGATATCGGACTTCTCGGTGAATGTGTCTCTGCTTTCAAGAATCTCGGGGGCACACTGGAATTGAATGTGTGAGAAAGTAAACTTTAGCCTATAGGCGTTTACATTGAGCAAGGATTACATTGCTCATTTGATTAGAATGCGGACTTAAATAAATCGTTGTTCTTTGCACTCTACATTTTATTGGCTGAAGCTGGACATTGTCAGCTGCACACAATTATTATTTTGGCTTTAAAATTGAAGTTAAGACAATTTTAATCTCAGCGAGTAATAAAAGTTTGGAAAGAACGGAGAAAGCACTAAAGATGCAACAAGGAACTCAAGTCAAAAAGAAATGGACTGGGTTTGAAAGATAATGGCGTGTTAATTTTCTTGGTTTCGTTCGTACCTGCTTGGCAAGTTTATAGAGCTTCTTCTGTTGCTTATCATCAAGGATCGTGACTGGGCCTGGATTCGAAATCTGCAGGGCGCTTCCCAGGTCGATGATCTTGCCACACCAAGCCACCTTAGAGCTTGGTGGATTGGGACACACCATAGCATTGCCGCAGTGTAGGTCGCAGTGAAGCCAGCCAGCAGCGTGTAAAGCCTTGAGTCCCTTCGTGACATCACGGCAGACGTGTAGCCACTCTAACGCGTTCAAGAGATCGTCGTGCAGCGCCTTGCGGAAGTCGTAAGCCGTGTTTCTGCCAACACCGCCTACGAGCTCTTGGGCGTAAGAGCAGAAGTCGATGACTCCTACAAATTTGGGAAAGTAGGGGCAGTTCATCACCGCATGCATGGCTGCCACTTCGTGCTGCAAGAAAGAGAAGTTTTTAACCAGCACCTTGACAGCAAGGAGAGTATTTTCTGCTTTACGACGCATCAGTAGGACTCCACCACAAGAACCCGACCCAAGCGCCACTTCTTTTCCGTTGTCAGACATAATGAACTCCAACTCGCTAGAATCGATTGTGGGATAGGCTGTGAGTTCTGGTAGTCCTTCCTGAGGACCTTGTGTTGCTTGAGGGTTCTTAGAAGAAGCATTAGCTGTGCTTGATGTGTTAGCAGAATTCTTCGTGATTTTCAGTTGTGGCGAATGGTAATTTTCTTCAAGTGATGCCTTGTTGACAACTTCTCCTAATGAAGCTGAAGTGGGAGTCTTATCAGAAAGTTTAGACAGTAAAGACACTGGACTTTCAGATGATCGATCTGAGTCGCTATTCTCAGTCTTCTGGGGTTTTCTTGGAGTTTCTTCCATTTCTTTTTGGGCACACACTATGTATTTCTTTGCATTTATGGGTGAAGTATATTCTGCGCCTTTTTCAGAAGCGGCCTCTGCGAGACTTAAGATGTCCTTCTGATCATGGGACGCTGCTCTTGATGCGTCAGTCGAAGATGACTTCTTCAAGATTGTGGGTAGATGTGCACATGGGGGTGCCTTGTTGACAACATCCCATGGTTTACTTTCAGTAGACATCTTCTCACAGAGCTTTGAAATTGAAGACTCTGGACATCTAGCTGGCGTTGCCGCATTTTGATCCGAGTCGCTCTTTCCAACTTTTTCGACTTCCTTGTGTTCCTCGAAAGTCGTTTCGGAATTTTTCTTTGCAGTTATGGATGCAGACGATTCGAAATCTTTTGGAGATGCTACCTGTCTAGGACTCAAAGCGTCTTCCAGGGCCTGTAATGTTGTACTTGATGTTCCTCTGTCCCCCTTGATTCCTGGGTCTTTCTTGACAGGATTTGCTGGAGAGACTGATTGCAAACTTTCAGTACTCCACTCTTCGTCCTCTTCGTCCGTCGATAATGAGATCATTTGGCTCAATTGACACATTATGTCTTCGGCTTTTGCGGCGTTGGCTTGAATTTCCTGTCGGGAAAAACATACAGAACATTTAAAAATTTCAAAATTTCAAAATGTTTGTAATAGTTTATTCTGACCATTCATGACATAAACTCAGACCCGGCTCTTCCTCAGTTTTCAAGAAATCATGAGATTTAAAATCCCTTTGCAAAAGTAATGAGTATCGACTCACCCAAGCCTCCTCTCTTGTGTGAGGTGTCTTGTAGTTGGAAGCAAGTTGCATTCGTCGCATCGCATCCCTTCGCTCAATACAACTCAGCACAACCGTCAGCCAATCGTCTAAGTCATCCAGATAAGAACTTTTAAAAGCAAATGCCGGGGCCATCTTGAGCTGCAAAACCAACCCAAAAAAATCTAAAACTGAAACGGTTGCTTCAAACATGCACCATGGAGACAACGTATGATTTATATGAAGTTAGTTAAGCATCATGAAAGATTAAGAGGTCAAACTCAACTCTGAAGATCTTTCAAAGTATGGATGATGTACAATATTTATTATACTCACAGCGAGTCGCTGCTGACGAAGCGATGGTAATTTTGTAGACCTTTGTCTGTTTTCGTCTGCCATTGTCTCCTCATCAAAAGAGTCAACATCCACATCAGCTTCTGAACTTGATATTGCCCATGAAGACTGTGGATAAAGGGGAGGTGGGATACTATAAATATTTCTAAATGTTCGCTGTAGAACAATAAAACATTTCCTTACTATCAGTTTGGCTACAAATTTAACATAGAGAGATGACTTAATTAGAAGACAACGTGAAAATATCTATTCTATTAAATTCTTAACTTGCATGAAGATGTAGCGAGTTAATACTGTGATGGGACAGGCATCCTATTTGTCCACATTGCCAATGCTTACATTGCTAATAGATGATGCTGATGAGCTTTCAAAATCATCATCGTAGATAAAGTCTTCAACATCCGTCTCTGATCCCAGATTCTGAGACGAAGAAGAAATGTTGGATGTGAAGGAGACAGATTGACTAGATGGAGATGGAGTCACTGGAATTGAGATCGATTCCCAACCACTACCATGGTCTCCACTCTCTCTTCCCTCTTCGTGAGGCTTGCCATCGCCACTTGAGATCGACGTCAGAGGATCTGCATTAGGGATTGCTACTTCCTCATCCGATGATATCTTATCCCGCATCTTTGTTCCTTTCTTCTGAATTGGAAATGAAGGCAAGTCGCAAACCGAGGAATTGCGAAAGGACTCCCTTGGAGTTGAAGCTGGGAGTGACCCGTCACCGTAGTTGGCGACGAGGCTCGGAACCTCCTTCTGCTTCTGTGATGTGATCGGATTGTCACTTCTTGAAGCAGGGTGGGAGCTTGACTGGAGACGGTCCCAGTCAAATTGAGGTGTTCCTGGGATCGGGAGGGGCTGGTTGCTGTACGAGGCTGGTCTTGTTGCCATGGCAGTGCTGCATTGCCGACGATGCATCTTTATAGTTAATGCTGGGAAGAATAAAGCAATTGGCCAATAGGACACATGTTTTATCTAAAAAGGAATGTTTTCTTTTTCTAATTGTAAACATTTCAAAGAATTGTTCAGGGTGATGTCATATTCACAATGGCTAATTTTCATTTTGAAATTCACAGGTCCAAGGACATGAATTACAAGCAATGCACCTGCCATAAATCAACTGGACAGTTAATGATCCAGATGATGAAGTTATTACAGAACAACCATAAATTTCGCCAGATAGATATAACTTACCATTTCCTCCAAATCCCTTCGCTTCTCCATTCTTCAGCAGAGCGCTGGTGTGCCGGCTCTGGTGACCTAGGTCACTGCGGTCTTCTTTCAGTGACCTAGGTCGACTGACTTGACCTGGGTCACTGTGGTCTTCTTTGAGTGGCATAGGTCGACTGACTTGACCTGGGTCACTGTGGTCTTCTTTGAGTGACCTCGGTCGACTGACTTGACCTGGGTCACTGTGGTCTTCTTTGAGTGACCTGGGTCGGTTGACTTGACCTGGGTCACTGTGGTCTTCTTTGAGTGACCTGGGTCGGTTGACTTGACCTGGGTCACTGTGGTCTTCTTTGAGTGGCATAGGTCGACTGACTTGACCTGGGTCACTGTGGTCTTCTTTGAGTGACCTCGGTCGGTTGACTTGACCTGGGTCACTGTGGTCTTCTTTGAGTGACCTCGGTCGACTGACCTGACCTGGGTCACTGTGGTCTTCTTTGAGTGACCTGGGTCGGTTGACTTGACCTGGGTCACTGTGGTCTTCTTTGAGTGATCTAGGTCGACTGACTTGACCTTCCGATTGCCCTTGTGATGTAACGAAAGGCTGAACGGTGGTCTTGGTCCCGCGACTCCGAGGAGCAAAAAGAGATCGAAGTCTCGTTTTCCACGTTCGCTTGGGCCTTAGGAAAGAAAGTTATATAGGTGGCGGTCATGTTGTATACCGGTAATGGATGGTACCCACAGGTAATCATTCCTTTGTACTGTCTATGCTCTTTGAGTTGGTTGTTTATATCGATAAGACACGACCCAACCAACCCCTCTGTCTGTTTGTTTCCCTGTTTTCCTGTCCCTTCCTATTGAGAGGCTTCAAGTCTAATGAGAAGCAGTTTCCATGAAAACGAAAAGAGGCTGACAAGACTAGTTATCTAACCAAGAACCACCTCACTGAATGACTGGTCCGATTTCGGCCCATCGACATGCATTCTGACATGCATTAAACGTGTGCCACTTTCCCCATAGAAAATGATGACATTCACCTTGATTTTGTCGGGACAAATGCCTGTCCTACGACGACAGACGGTGGCCTGTCAATGTCGTCTTCTGGGGGACTCGAGCTCGTCGTGTCGCTGGTGATGTTCGCCAGCTTACGGGACTGCCCGGCTACGACCGAGTCGCCTGATCTCTGGGTGGTATTGGAGATTTGCGATGAGGCATTGAACATGGCGTAGCTGCGGGCCGAGTCACTGGGGCAGGTTGGGCGTGCTTCTGACGTCAACGAGGGACCGTTGATGTTCAGAGGTCGAACCTTGTTGTGTTGACGAAGACGCCGAAGGGGAGAAAGCCTCCTGCGTCCGGGAGATAAATATGTGTTTGTTTCCTGCAAAACTTCAGTGTTCAACACATTGGGAAATGAGGGGTGCTTCTCGTTCTGCTTTGGTTATTCTTGTATTTTTTTAGGGGGGGGAGGAGGGGTTCAGATTTGATTAAGACTCACCTGGCTTGAGGGCCTTGTAAGGGTGGCTTGAGATTCCGCTCATCCTTAGCGGAATCAATCTGGCGATGGACATATCCACTTGGGGACACCCGCTGGGAGCCAGTCATGGGCTGACCGGCATTCCGTGATCTTGGGCGGGTGTCACCTCCCCGTGGATTCTCGCTCCCGACACCAGCCGAGTGCGGACACCGTCCTCGGACGGTGGCAGAACGGGGACCGCAGTTGCCGTAGCGCTGCCCGCTGCCTCCCGCCGAGGGATCCGAGTCACACGCCTTTCTGAATGATCAATTACACAACATCCAAAAAATTACATCGCAATTTTTCAGCAAAAGGTTGGTCGGTTTTTGTCACTTTGAAGAAAAATGTTTTCACTGAAAAGCATTCAGATTTATCCTGCTTCATAAACTTTGTTTGAGCTAAGTGGTATTAAGTAGACAAAACTGTTAGTTTAAATTAAAAAGCGACATTGATCAGTATATTACCGATGGGTTTTATCAGTATATTACTGATGGATTTGTATTCCGTCCGTATGAGATTAAATATTTTCCTCCCCCTAAGAAAAATAAATCTCAGCAATGGTAAAGAATCCTTAAAAAAAAAAATTCCTGGATCCAAAACCAGATCCGGATCACTTCCAAAATCTAATCGATTTGTACTTGTACCAATGACCACCCCCCCCCCCAAAAAAACATTAAAATCCGTCCAGAACTATTTGAGTTATCTTGATAACAGAAAAACTAACCAACCAACCAACCACTGAACAAACTAACCAACGCCGATGAAAACAAGCTCCTCGGCGGAGGTAATTCTGTATTCCTTCAATATTGATTGGAATGGGGGGTCGTTATACAGTTCTCTTTTTATTTTTCACATTGGGAAATGAGGGGTGATTCTCTTTCTGCTTTTTTTAAAGGGGTTCAGATTTGAATAAGACTCACCTAGCTTGAGGGCCTTGTAAGGGTGGCTTGAGATTCCGCTCATCCTTAGCGGAATCAATCTGGCGATGGACATATCCACTTGGGGACACCAACCGGGAGCCAGTCATGGGCTGCCCAGCATGCCGTGATCTTGGGCGGGTGTCACCTCCATGTGGATTCCCGCTCCCGACACGAGCCGAGTGCGGACACCGTCCTCGGACGGTGGCAGAACCGTAGGGACCGCAGGTGCCGTAGCGCTGTTTGCCGTCTGCCGTCATGGGATTCGAGTCACACGCCTTTCTGAATGATCAAATTTCACAACAAAATAATAACATCGCAATAATCAGCAAAAGGTCTGTCGCAGCAAAAGGTCTGTGTCACTTTCAAGAAACATTTTTATTGAAATGCATTCAGGTTTATCCTGCTTCAAACATGAACTTTGTTGGAATGAAGGGGACAGGTAGGTTTATATGATGGCTTAGTTTGAATTAAAAAGCGACCTTTATCAGTATAATTACTGCTGGGTTTGTATTATTCCGTAGGAATATGCCCACTTTTTCAGGAGTTGATATAACGTTGTACAGGTTTTTGTTCATTTGTGTTGGATTCCATCAATACAAAAAATTGTCTTCAAACATAGGGCAAGGGGAATGAGTCAATCTAGGTGCTTACAATATTCTGCCTCAACAGAAAAATACAAAATCCGCATCAATGGCAAATAGATTAAACTCTTACTACCTGATTTATTGTACGATCTTTTGAACATAAAATATACAAAGTGATACAAGATGTAATAGAAAAAAACAAAAATACCAAAATAAAGGAGGACATGGGTCAATAATATTGACGACAACGTGATTTGGATTTTTTTTTCCAAATACAAAAAAAATAAAGAAATTGTTGAGGATGAAATATGAAATTGAAGGAATTTCTGGATTCCATTTCTTCTAAAGAAACGTCGCTACAATAGCCTTGACTGTACTACAGGGTCACCTGGGAGCAAGTTGAAAATAATTTTAACAGAAAATGTCCGATTTTATGTTTTAAATTAAAAATTACTTACTTGTAACTTTCCGAAAAGGCTGCTGCGTACGCGCTTGCGTAGTTGTACATCCTGAATCGCTATATTCTCCGTCAAATCGTCACTATTGAGCATCCGAAAACGCACCAAAGCAAAAAACCGTGTTCACTGATCGAAACACAAACACAAACTAACGTAAAGTTACCAAGGCGCGGCAGATGTTGCCGATACAGTTCAAAGTTTGCGCGCACGTCATTGTGACGTCACAAATACAAATCCGGGATTTCGATCTGAAGCGTGTGCAGCGCTTGATTTTTTGGCCAAGTGCCAACAGGTACCCGCGGGGTAGAATCACCCTCTCATACCCGGTCCCCCCCCCACCTTCCCACGTAAGTATAGCCGCGCCTACTTTCGCCTTTTCAGACCGATTTCTTTTCTTCTTTTTTTCAGAAAAAAATCGGTTCCCCAACGCAAATATAAAAGTTTGCCAATTGTTGATGCCTTTACACACGGGAAATGAAAAGCGTGGAATTAAACACCACTGACATACAAACACTAATTCTTTAGTCGATTGAGATTAAACCTAACAATTTAGAAACATGAAACTCTACTCGACGACATGGCCAAGACTTCACTGAAACAGAGGAGTTCCAAAGCAAGACGGAACAAC
Source organism: Patiria miniata (assembly GCF_015706575.1). NCBI lineage: Eukaryota > Metazoa > Echinodermata > Asteroidea > Valvatida > Asterinidae > Patiria > Patiria miniata. The sequence continues at coordinate 4,175,785 of NW_024037048.1, forward strand.
TGGCCGGACAACAACGGCGCGAGCGGCAAAAACGGCAACGGGGATTGCGATGACTGTGACGGTACCATGCAGAATGGTGTACGTGGCGAAAGAGTACGCACCTCAGCAACCAAGAGAACATTCCCTGTCGGCTTTAAGATCTCGCTTTGCTCGTTGTACTGAGTTTCCTACCCATTGGTTACCTGCGGTACAAGGATGTCTTAGGTGTCCACCAAATTAGGCCTATTTCATGATGAAGATCGAAGTATCCATTATTTGTTGACTGGTGTGATGTGGGATATGATGTTTTTAAAGCCTAACAGTAGTTGAAACGCCGCAAACAGGACTCAAACCGCAACGCAAGCATCTGGAAACATTTCATCCGAAAGTGTTGTCGACAACTCACTGAGACAGACGTAAACTACCTCGCAGACGATCGGCAAAGTTGTCGACGGTTCCGCACACTGTCTGCGCAGTCTGCGTACGCTTATCGTCGATACGAGGAGCGCATAGCACCCGAGGCGAAGCTGAGGATGACAATAATTATGCACCCCGGGGATTAAAAACGGCATATCCCACATCACACCAGTCAACAATGGTTTTGTTATATCGTGCCAATAACTCAAAAAGATAAATAATTGTGACTTACTGTGTGAGAAATAAATTAAATCACTGTGATGTAACCTTTAACGTGCATGTTTATTGTCCAGACACGTGGCCGCCATAGACCAATGAAATTACATTATCCAAGCACACGATATAACAAATTATATAATAATTATTGAGTTACAACGCAGACATGTTGATAATTTTTTAAAGATTTTTATATTTAAGAGAGGACAAATTTGTCTACGTCGCGCTTTAAAAATATTCAAAGACCCCCCCCCCCCCCACCCCCCGACAGGGTGGTTTGGCTGTAAGGTAATGGAGGACATTATATTTTTGAAGTAAATTTCAAAAAAAAGACAAGAAAACACGATTTTTTGTTCTGGCATGATTTATTTGTCAATTCTCATTTGCCATTGATTTACAGAATAAACCAGCTTCATGTCACATAGTATTGTTTCATTCTGTGCTAGGTATCAGCGTTCTAGAGTTTCATAGTGTCATATAAAAGAATGTAATAAATACCCGGAAGTACCAATATAGATAGGAAACAGTAATATTCTGATAGTACTGACCAACACCATTTATTATAAAACCAAAATACATATGCTGGAAAGAAGAATGCAGAGGACTTTTTTTTTTTTTTTTTTGGCTGTGAAAAAAAAAGACCTGCATCATAGCTACATTTAGGTTTGAACTTGTGTAATAATTATGAATGACAATGTGTATGTATTTCCATTATTTGTCTTCAAACTGACTACATGTATACTTCAGGTCAAAGGTTGTATTAATAACTGATGTTACTACAACTATTCAAACTGTTATATCAAGATTGTACTTTCACTCGTAAAAAACAATTATGGGATCCCTATAAATGTATTGTTTTCCAAGTGAAACGAGTAAAACAAATAGGAAAAGATTCATTAAAATGAAATCGAAGGAAGCAACAAAATCAGTACGTGTCATTTTTGGACTGGAAATAAGACCAGAACTCCGGTCTTGAAAGACGTGACGTAATTGCAGGTGTCAAAAGTCAACCTCGTATTTGAGCTCGAAAGCTATGTTAACGAGGTTGTTAGGACACCCACAAAAACTAACGCTTGAACACACGGAGTACTGGTCTTAACTCCAACCCCCTATAATGGTGTGTGAAAAAAAAATCAAATTAAAGTTGGAGGATTTAGGACTGTATAAAATGTGTTTGTTCGTGTGTATGGGTTTCGATTTGACGTTAATATTCCTTTTTCTTATTTTCTTGCATTCCCATGGACTTGCAAAAAGGAAATTTAAATTAAAGTTAACTTCTTCCTTTTTTTGCAAATACAATTAAAAAGTAATTTGCATTTATGTTTTGTTTTCTTCAATCTTTGATACGAAAATAAAATTTTGCATAATAATATCGGTGCTCGTGAAGCAAATGTGGAATTGATGGTTTGTTTTTCAAGATTTTTAAATTTGGTTTTTTTAAGACCATAGAATAAGCCACATTTCACAGATATCAGTAAACAAAATAAACAGTTATCCAAAATCGCACAGAAAAAGCAAGCTTTGGCAGTACTAGCTTCGGATCAGTCGAACAACAAACCCTGTGGTTCAATAATGGAACGTATTGGAACATTAGCAGTGATTATTTGTCTGAATCATGTTGTAGCTATCTCAATGTTCTTTACAACTGATCCAAATGAACAAACAGATCTGCAGAAAAAAAATCACTGTCTGGTGACTATTTTGTACGCAAGTGGCCGCAGTGATTTCTCAATGCCTTGCTTCTGGAAACCAGACAAAGTGGCTGCATCGTGATAAAGTTCTCTGGTCTGTTAGGGCCAAGCCAGACAAAGCAATTCTTATCGGTAACTGAGAGGCAACTAAATGCACGGTAAGATAAAGGTAACACTAGGAGGAATGGAGAACGGTAACTGTCAAACAGTTTATAGAGATACCTCAGAGTATTCATGGGAATGCAATTGTTTATGTCCTTGTCTTGCCTGGCACAATTTGCCTGTGAATTCCTTGGTGTGACACAAGGACCTCACGCCACGTCCAAATCGGTTGTTTTAGACTACGGTTTGAATGCTTCCAGCCTTCCACTACCCATGTACTGCTTTGTAATCGTAGTCAAAAACATCCGATTAGGACGCGACCGGTCTTCTCTACTCTTTCTGTGCGATTTTGGATTTGATAAACTAACAAAGACGGCAACGCATTTTAGGAGAAGGCGATGATGGGGAAGGAGGAATAGGAGGCGGGCTAGAAGGCTGCTGCTCAGCCTGCACCATCTCTGCGATGAGATGGCAACGAAGATTAGGAGAAGGAGATGATGAGGAAGGAGCAATGGGAGATGGGTTGGAAGGCTGTTGTTCAGCCTGCACCATCTCCGAGATGAAATCGTCTAGTTTCCCCGAGATGGCCTCCAGTGTTGGGCGAGCATCGGAATTTCGTCTCATACAGAACTCGCCTAGCAGACGGAGACCGTGGGGGATGTTTGCGTCACTGGCTACATCCACGAAGAGATTGCCGAGACTGTAGATGTCGGACTTCTCGGTGAATGTGTCTCTGCTTTCAAGAATCTCGGGGGCACACTGGAATTGAATGTGTGAGAAAGTAAACTTTAGCATATAGGCGTTTATATTGAGCAAGGAGTACATTGCTCAATTGATTAGAATGCAGACTTAAATAAATCTTTGTTCTTTGCACTTTACATTTTATTGGCTGAAGCTGCATGGACATTGTCAGCTGCACACAATTATTATTTTGGCTTTAAAATTGAAGTTAAGACAATTTTAATCTCAGCGAGTAATAAAAGTTTGGAAAGTACGGAGAAAGCACTAAAGATGCAACAACGAACTCAAGTCAAAAAGAAATGGACTGGGTTTGAAAGATGATGGCGTGTTAATTTTCTTGGTTTCGTTCGTACCTGCTTGGCAAGTTTATAGAGCTTCTTCTGTTGCTTATCATCAAGGATCGTGACTGGGCCTGGATTCGAAATCTGCAGGGCGCTTCCCAGGTCGATGATCTTGCCACACCAAGCCACCTTAGAGCTTGGTGGATTGGGACACACCATAGCATTGCCGCAGTGTAGGTCGCAGTGAAGCCAGCCAGCAGCGTGTAAAGCCTTGAGTCCCTTCGTGACATCACGACAGACGTGTAGCCACTCTAACGCGTTCAAGAGATCGTCGTGCAGCGCCTTGCGGAAGTCGTAAGCCGTGTTTCTGCCAACACCGCCTACGAGCTCTTGGGCGTAAGAGCAGAAGTCGATGACTCCTACAAATTTGGGAAAGTAGGGGCAGTTCATCACCGCATGCATGGCTGCCACTTCGTGCTGCAAGAAAGAGAAGTTTTTAACCAGCACCTTGACAGCAAGGAGAGTATTGTCTCTTTTATGACGCATCAGTAGGACTCCACCACAAGAACCCGACCCAAGCGCCACTTCTTTTCCGTTGTCAGACATAATGAACTCCAACTCGCTAGAATCGATTGTGGGATAGGCTGTGAGTTCTGGTAGTCCTTCCTGAGGACCTTGTGTTGCTTGAGGGTTCTTAGAAGAAGCATTAGCTGTGCTTGATGTGTTATCAGAATTCTTCGTGATTTTCAGTTGTGGCGAATGGTAATTTTCTTCAAGTGATGCCTTGTTGACAACTTCTCCTAATGAAGCTGAAGTGGGAGTCTTATCAGAAAGTTTAGACAGTAAAGACACTGGACTTTCAGATGATCGATCTGAGTCGCTATTCTCAGTCTTCTGGGGTTTTCTTGGAGTTTCTTCCATTTCTTTTTGGGCACACACTATGTATTTTTTTGCATTTATGGGTGAAGTATATTCTGCGCCTTTTTCAGAAGCGGCCTCTGCGAGACTTAAGATGTCCTTCTGATCATGGGACGCTGCTCTTGATGCGTCAGTCGAAGATGACTTCTTCGAGATTGTGGGTAGATGTGCACATGGGGATGCCTTGTTGACAACATCCCATGGTTTACTTTCAGTAGACATCTTCTCAGAGAGCTTTGAAATTGAAGACTCTGGACATCTAGCTGGCGTTGCCGCTTCTTGATCCGAGTCGCTCTTTCCAACTTTTTCGACTTCCTTGTGTTCCTCGAAAGTCGTTTCGGAATTTTTCTTTGCAGTTATGGATGCAGACGATTCGAAATCTTTTGGAGATGCTACCTGTCTATGACTCAAAGCGTCTTCCAGGGCCTGTAATGTTGTACTTGATGTTCCTCTGTCCCCCTCGATTTCTGGGTCTTTCTTGACAGGATTTGCTGGAGAGACTGATTGCAAACTTTCAGTACTCCACTCTTCGTCCTCTTCGTCCGTCGATAATGAGATCATTTGGCTCAATTGACGCATTATGTCTTCGGCTTTTGCGGCGTTGGCTTGAATTTCCTGTCGGCAAAAACATACAGAACATTTAAAAATTTCAAAATTTCAAAATGTTTGTAATAGTTTATTCTGACCATTCATGACATAAACTCAGACCCGGCTCTTCCTCAGTTTTCAAGAAATCATGAGATTTAAAATCCCTTTGCAAAAGTAATGAGTATCGACTCACCCAAGCCTCCTCTCTTGTGTGAGGTGTCTTGTATTTGGAAGCAAGTTGCATTCGTCGCATCGCATCCCTTCGCTCAATACAACTCAGCACAACCGTCAGCCAATCGTCTAAGTCATCCAGATAACAACTTTTAAAAGCAAATGCCGGGGCCATCTTGAGCTGCAAAACCAACCCAAAAAAATCTAAAACTGAAACGGTTGCTTCAAACATGCACCATGGAGACAACGTATGATTTATATGAAGTTAGTTAAGCAACATGAAAGATTAAGAGGTCAAACTCAACTCTGAAGATCTTTCAAAGTATGGATGATGTACAATATTTATTATACTCACAGCGAGTCGCTGCTGACGAAGCGATGGTAATTTTGTAGACCTTTGTCTGTTTTCATCTGCCATTGTCTTCTCATCAAAAGAGTCAACATCCACATCAGCTTCTGAACTTGATATTGCCCATGAAGACTGTGGATAAAGGGGAGGTGGGATACTATAAATATTTCTAAATGTTCGCTGTAGAACAATAAAACATTTCCTTACTATCAGTTTGGCTACAAATTTAACATAGAGAGATGACTTAATTAGAAGACAACGTGAAAATATCTATTCTATTTAATTCTTAACTTGCATGAAGATGTAGCGAGTTAATACTGTGATGGGACAGGCATCCTATTTGTCCACATTGCCAATGCTTACATTGCTAATAGATGATGCTGATGAGCTTTCAAAATCATCATCGTAGATAAAGTCTTCAACATCCGTCTCTGATCCAAGATTCTGAGACGAAGAAGAAATGTTGGATGTGAAGGAGACAGATTGACTAGATGGAGATGGAGTCACTGGAATTGAGATCGATTCCCAACCACTACCATGGTCTCCACTCTCTCTTCCCTCTTCGTGAGGCTTGCCATCGCCACTTGAGATCGACGTCAGAGGATCTGCATTAGGGATTGCTACTTCCTCATCCGATGATATCTTATCCCGCATCTTTGTTCCTTTCTTCTGAATTGGAAATGAAGGCAAGTCGCAAACCGAGGAATTGCGAAAGGACTCCCTTGGAGTTGAAGCTGGGAGTGACCCGTCACCGTAGTTGGCGACGAGGCTCGGAACCTCCTTCTGCTTCTGTGATGTGATCGGATTGTCACTTCTTGAAGCAGGGTGGGAGCTTGACTGGAGACGGTCCCAGTCAAATTGAGGTGTTCCTGGGATCGGGAGGGGCTGGTTGCTGTACGAGGCTGGTCTTGTTGCCATGGCAGTGCTGCATTGCCGACGATGCATCTTTATAGTTAATGCTGGGAAGAATAAAGCAATTGGCCAATAGGACACATTTTTTATCTAAAAAGGAATGTTTTCTTTTTCTAATTGTAAACATTTCAAAGAATTGTTCAGGGTGATGTCATATTCACAATGGCTAATTTTCATTTTGAAATTCACAGGTCCAAGGACATGAATTACAAGCAATGCACCTGCCATAAATCAACTGGACAGTTAATGATCCAGATGATGATGTTATTACAGACAAACCATAAATTTTGCCAGATAGATATAACTTACCATTTCCTCCAAATCCCTTCGCTTCTCCATTCTTCAGCAGAGCGCTGGTGTGCCGGCTCTGGTGACCTAGGTCACTGCGGTCTTCTTTCAGTGACCTAGGTCGACTGACTTGACCTGGGTCACTGTGGTCTTCTTTGAGTGACCTGGGTCGGTTGACTTGACCTGGGTCACTGTGGTCTTCTTTGAGTGATCTAGGTCGACTGACTTGACCTTCCGATTGCCCTTGTGATGTAACGAAAGGCTGAACGGTGGTCTTGGTCCCGCGACTCCGAGGAGCAAAAAGAGATCGAAGTCTCGTTTTCCACGTTCGCTTGGGCCTTAGGAAAGAAAGTTATATAGGTGGCGGTCATGTTGTATACCGGTAATGGATGGTACCCACAGGCAATCATTCCTTTGTACTGTCTATGCTCTTTGAGTTGGTTGTTTATATCGATAAGACACGACCCAACCAACCCCTCTGTCTGTTTGTTTCCCTGTTTTCCTGTCCCTTCCTATTGAGAGGCTTCAAGTCTAATGAGAAGCAGTTTCCATGAAAACGAAAAGAGGCTGACAAGACTAGTTATCTAACCAAGAACCACCTCACTGAATGACTGGTCCGATTTCGGCCCATCGACATGCATTCTGACATGCATTAAACGTGTGCCACTTTCCCCATAGAAAATGATGACATTCACCTTGATTTTGTCGGGACAAATGCCTGTCCTACGACGACAGACGGTGGCCTGTCAATGTCGTCTTCTGGGGGACTCGAGCTCGTCCTGTCGCTGGTGATGTTCGCCAGCTTACGGGACTGCCCGGCTACGACCGAGTCGCCTGATCTCTGGGTGGTATTGGAGATTTGCGATGAGGCATTGAACATGGCGTAGCTGCGGGCCGAGTCACTGGGGCAGGTTGGGCGTGCTTCTGACGTCAACGAGGGACCGTTGATGTTCAGAGGTCGAACCTTGTTGTGTTGACGAAGACGCCGAAGGGGAGAAAGCCTCCTGCGTCCGGGAGATAAATATGTGTTTGTTTCCTGCAAAACTTCAGTGTTCAACACATTGGGAAATGAGGTGTGCTTCTCGTTCTGCTTTGGTTATTCTTGTATTATTATTTTTTTAGGGGGGAGGAGGGTTCAGATTTGATTAAGACTCACCTGGCTTGAGGGCCTTGTAAGGGTGGCTTGAGATTCCGCTCATCCTTAGCGGAATCAATCTGGCGATGGACATATCCACTTGGGGACACCCGCTGGGAGCCAGTCATGACGGGCTGACCGGCATTCCGTGATCTTGGGCGGGTGTCACCTCCCCGTGGATTCCCGCTCTCGACACCTGCCGAGTGCGGACACCGTCCTCGGACGGTGGCAGAACGGGGACCGCAGTTGCCGTAGCGCTGCCCGCTGCCTCCCGCCGAGGGATCCGAGTCACACACCTTTCTGAATGATCAATTACACAACATCAAAAAAATTACATCGCAATTTTTCAGCAAAAGGTTGGTCGGTTTCTGTCACTTTGAAGGAATGTTTTCACTGAAAAGCATTCAGATTTATCCTGCTTTATAAACTTTGTTTGAGCCAAGTGGTATTAAGTAGACAAAACTGTTAGTTTAAATTAAAAAGCGACATTTATCAGTATATTACCGATGGGTTTTATCGGTATATTACTGATGGGTTTGTATTCCGTCCGTATGAGATTAAATATTTTCCTCCCCCTAAGAAAAATAAATCTCAGCAATGGTAAAGAATCCTTAAAAAAAAATTCCTGGATCCAAAACCAGATCCGCATCACTTCCAAAATCTAATCGATTTGTACTTGTACCAATGACCACCCCTAAAAAAAAAAGCATTAAAATCCGTCCAGAACTATTTGAGTTATCTTGATAACAGAAAAACTAACCAGCCAACCAACCACTGAACAAACTAACCAACGCCGATGAAAACAAGCTCCTTGGCGGAGGTAATTCTGTATCTTACTATAATTCAAGGAATCTCTGTCTGTCTGTCTGTCCGTCGATTATCTCCAGAACCGGGCACCGTATGCGGTTGAAAATCGGTGGGTATATTTTTCGGGACAACAGAATGTGCAGTGCAAAGTTTGAAGTTGTTTGGACCAGCGGTTCTCAAAAAAGCTGCAAAAAAGCAGTATTTTCTGAGGACGTGGCAGTATATAGCTTAGAACATAACACCCGCACGCACTGCCGTTCTTTTCAATTGTTTACGTCATGTTTAAGCTAAAGCGCGCGTGCTCAATATGACGCAAACAATGCAAAAAGGACGGGCACGCGCACGTGCATTGCAGGGCGATACATTGTCCAGTACGGGTGAATACTAATGGCAATGGGTGAATAGCACTGCATACCATGTTTTCGTATGTACACGGGCACATTATTTTTGCAGTCGACTGAGCGACCATTGTAGGTGGTCGAACTTCAAACTTGGCAAAAACTTTGACGCAAAAGTGTGCGTTCAACCTTTGAAAACAACACCATTGAATCGCGTGCGTTGTTTGCACGAGCAGTTCTCAAAAACTCTGCAAGTATGCAACCTATACCAGCGGCAAAGCAATTTGCGTTTCCCGAACATGCACATTTTAGACGGGCACTGCACTAGTCTTACTATAATTCCAGGAATCTCTGTCTGTCTGTCTGTCCGTCGATTATCTCCAGAACCGGGCACCGTATGCAGTTGAAAATCGGCGGGTATATTTTTCGGGACAACAGAATGTGCAGTGCAAAGTTTGAAGTTGTTTGGACCAGCGGTTCTCGAAAAAGCTGCAAAAAGCAGTATTTTCTGAGGCAAACGTGGCAGTATATAGCTTAGAACATAACACCCGCACGCACTGCCGTTCTTTTCAATTGTTTACGTCATGTTTAAGCTAAAGCGCGCGTGCTCAATATGACGCAAACAATGCAAAAGGGACGGGCACACGCACGTGCATTGCAGGGCGATGGGTGAATAGCACTGCATACCATGTTTCCGAATCTACACGGGCACATTATTTTTGCAGTCGACAGAGCGACCATTGTAGGTGGTCGAACTTCAAACTTGGCACAAACTTTGACGTAAGTGTGCCTTCAACCTGTGAAAACAACACCATTGAATAGCATGCGTTGTTTGCACGAGCAGTTCTCAAAAACTCTGCAAGAGTATGCAACCTATACCAGCGGCAAAGCAATTTGCGTTTCCCGAACATGCACATTTTAGACGGGCACTGCACTAGTTCCTTCAATATTGGTTGGAATAGGGGGTCGTAATACAGTTCTCTTTTTATTTTTCACATTGGGAAATGAAGGGTGTTCAGATTTGAATAAGACTCACCTAGCTTGGGGGCCTTGTAAGGGTGGCTTGAGATTCCGCTCATCCTTAGCGGAATCAATCTGGCGATGGACATATCCACTTGGGGACACCAACCGGGAGCCAGTCATGGGCTGACCGGCATTCCGTGATCTTGGGCGGGTGTCACCTCCCCGTGGATTCTCGCTCCCGACATGAGCCGAGTGCGAACACCGTCCTCGGACGGTGGCAGAACCGTAGGGACCGCAGGTGCCGAAGCGCTGTTTGCCGTCTGCCGTCGAGGGATCCGAGTCACACGCCTTTCTGAATGATCAAATTAAACAACAAAATAAAAACATCGCAATAATCAGCAAAAGGTCTGTCGCCTTGTGTCACTTTCAAGAAACATTTTTATTGAAATGCATTCAGGTTTATCCTGCTTCAAACATGAACTTTGTTGGAATTAAGGGGACAGGTAGGTTTATGATAGTCCAGCGGATATGTGACAAAATATCGATGAATTGTGCACTTTTGCATAAAAGCGTGAAACTTGGCACAGATGTTTATATTCATGCGAGAAAATGTTTTAGATGTGGAGCCATCGCAAATTTACCCTTTTAGGGGCGTGGCATCCATTTAAAAAAAGGGGCGGGACTTGTCGTGCCAGCAGTGAAAATGGTTTTTCCCACTTGTTACAAAAGCAGGAAACTTCACAAAGACATAATTATATAGATTATTAGTGTTTTCCAGATTCGGAGCCACCACAATGATGGCTTAGTTTGAATTAAAAAGCGACCTTTATCAGTATATTACTGCTCGGTTTGTATTCCGTAGGAATATTCCACTTTTTCAGGAGTTAGTATCACGTTGTATGGTTTTTGGTTCCTTTGTGTTGGATTCCATCAATACAAAAAATTGTCTTCAAACATTGGAAAAGGGGAATGAGGCAATCTAGGTGCTAACAATATTCTGCCTCAACAGAAAAATACAAAATCTCATCAATGGCAAATAGGTTAAACTCTTACTGTCTGATTTATTGTACTATCTTTTGAACATAAATATACAAAGTGATACAAGATGTAATAGAAAAAACAAAAATACCAAAATAAAGGAGGATATGGTCAATAACATTGACGATAACGTGATTTAGAATTTCTTTTTCCAAATAATAAAATAAAGAAATTGTTGAGGATGAAATATGAAATTGAAGGACTTTCTGGATTCCATTTCTTCTAAAGAAACGCTGCTACAATAGCCTTGACTACAGGGTCACCTGGGAGCAAGTTGAAAATAATTTTAACAGAAAATGTCCGATGGTATGTTTTTAATTAAAAGTTACTTACTTGTAACTTTCCGAAAAGGCTGCTGCGTACGCGCTTGCGTAGTTGTACATCCTGAATCGCTATATTCTCCGTCAAATCGTCACTTTCGAGCATCCGAAAACGCACCAAAGCAAAAAACCGTGTTCACTGATCGAAACACAAACACCAACTAACGTAATGTTACCAAGGCGCGGCAGAAGTTGCCGATACAGTTACAAGTTTGCGCGCACGTCATTGTGACGTCATAAAAACAAATCCGGGATTTCGATCTGAAGCGTGTGCAACGCTTCGGATTTTTTTGGCCAAGTGCCAACAGGGTCCCGCGGGGTAGAATCACCCTCACATACCCCTCCCCCCCCCCCTCCCACGTTAGTATAGCCGCGCCTACTCTAGCCTTTTCAGACTGATTTCTTTTTGATAACTTTTTCTTCAGAAAAAAATCCGTTCCCCCACGCAAATATAAAAGTTTGCCAATTGTTGATGCCTTTTCACACGGGAAATTAGAAGCGTTGAATTAACACCACTGACATACAATCCCTTCTTTAGTCGATTGAGATTAAACCTAGCAATTTAGAAACATGGAACACTACTCTGGCAAAAAAAATTCATTTTATAAAATAACAAAGCGTAATTTCAGTGCAGAAATGAACCCACTTTTGAACTTCCACAAGTTTCCACAGCGCCCTCTATAGTTTCTCGCAGATATGAGCTAAACCTTTAGTACGGTGTCTTCAAAACGACGTATTTCTCTTTATAAATGACTTCGTTTCCTGTTTTTTTGTCCTACAGTTTTAAATTAATATGGTATTTATTCTTCAAAACTTAATCATGCACAAAAATTCAAGGGTTGTAGTGCGAATATTTTACTAGTAAAACTGGTTGGGTCTCGAAAAGTTGTTTAATATTCGATTTCTGAATCCCTGTCCATTTTTGTATTTGTCGCGTTCCATATTTCATCGCACGGTATATATACGACACGTTGCAAATACCGGTAACAGGTCATCTCGTACCTTGGGCAACTCGTACCTTGGACAACTCGTACCTTCAACTCGACGTCATTATACCGAGTCGTACCTTGGACAACTCGTACCTTCGGCAAGTCGTACCTTCAGTTAAGACGACTCGTACCATCACGCGTAAGTCAAGTCGTACCGTCAGTCAGGATAATGATCCGAGGCTGAATAAAGTGGACCGTAACTCATTGAAAGTGGACTGCTTATTAAAATAAAGGCGAATCTCTTTTTGGTATGGGCTCTCTTTCCCCCCAAAAGAGGAATTTATTTAGCGCGAAGCCGGCCGCGGCAGGTTACACGCACTGTGTGCGCGGCATGCACAGGCCCACGCGGTCGTTTGCGGTCAACCTACGGTAGCCATCCGTGCAAAGTTACACGGTTCTTGCGCCATGTACATGTAATTCCATTAAAAACAGAATGGCAATGCCGCGCGCGCCGCGCAGGCCGGCTGCTTCCGAGTCACCGGTATCGGTACCGCGCACGACCGACCGCTGCTCGCGCCCTCGGAGGCCGGCCCGGCAGTCAATTTCGTTGCCCTGCCATGCCTGCGGCAGGCCCAACGCGGAAAATCACGCTGCCTGGCAAAGCCATTAGATATTGAATGTGGTTCTGTGGGATAAAAATTAACTTTGACTTGAAAAGAATCGAATCGTTTCGGAGTCATGTCACGCACGTACTCTACTTTTTATTCTGATGGTACGAGTCGTCTTAATTGAAGGTACGAGTCGTCCAAGGTACGAGTTGTCCAAGGTACGAGATGTCCAAGGTACGAGTTGTCCAAGGTACGAGTTGTCCAAGGTACGAGTTGCCCAAGGTACGAGTTGACTCGTACCCGCATATTTGCAAGCGTGCACATTCTGTATCAGAGCATCAGCATGATAATAATGGCGGAATTAATGAATGAAAATGAAACCGCTCCTCCGGTTGAGAGCGTCCAATCAAACCAAGAGGAGACGGAGGCAAACGATGACGTCGGAGCCGGTGAAAGTGACCTCGGGAGGTACAGGTCACCACGTTCTACGGTCGATGATGCGCATAATGACGATGAATTTGTCGTCGGTGCTGTTTCAGGAAATGAGCCGGCGGTCGTTGATGGGGATGATGGCGGCGATGATGGCGGCGATGGGCAGCAACATGGTGGGGTAGAACCCGTCCAAGGTGACGGTTCGTCCTCCCACCAACCACTCGACGTCATGGCCAAGTCTTCGCTGAAACAGAGGAGTTCCAAAGCAAGACGGAACAACTCGGTGGACAACAACGGCGCGAGCAGCAAAAACGGCAACGGGGATTGCGATGACTGTGACGGTACCATGCAGAATGGTGTACGTGGCGAAAGAGTACGCACCTCGACAACCAAGAGAACATTCCCCGTCGGCTTCAAGACATTCGCTTTGCTCGTTGTACTGTGTTTCCTACCCATCGGTTACCTGTGGTACAAGGATGTCTTGGCTAAGCAGGTGTCCACCAAGTTGGATGCGCCGCGAGTGATTGAAGATGATGCCGGCAGCGCTGTGAAGTCACCGCGGAGGTTTTGGGGAACCTATCGGCCGGGAGTGTATTTCGGTACGATCATTATCACAGATCAGTTGATGAGCTTTTATTTTTATACTTATTTGGAAGGCAAATTTTTTTTGTTCGATTTAATATGGTGACATGCTCAACTTCAGAAAGAGCAGGATTCTGAACAAAAGAGTCGAAAAAAATTGTTAAAAATCATCTTCTTCTTTTTTTAAGTTTAAGGCTGTATTTGGGTTTTCCTGGCTTTAGTTAAAGGAGTTTATTTATTTTTGCCATTGGGTTTTATTTTGGGCGAAATCGAAAAATCTAAATATGTGTACCTTGTCACAGTGACTTAATTAGTAACTAGTAAATAATAATGTGCTTATATAGCGCTTTATACAAATGGTCTCAAAGCACTTTACCAACGAGCTACCGAAGCGATCTGATGGGATGGGCAGTCGTAAATCTGACATACATTCGCATTGTGTTTTTACAATGCCGCAACGATAGTATTTGAAACTGCTGCGGCATCCCAATAGTCTTGAAAACTACCTAGGGCTAAAGACGATTTGCTTCAGAGTTGCACAATTCATTTTGGAACAACGAAAAACCCTTTTAGAACTGAAGAGACACTGGGGTCCTAAACTATATTTTTACCACAATGATAAGGAATCACATAGATATACTCCATAGCATTATTAACTAGTGTAGTGTTTCCAGAGCTTCAGCCCTCTACATTTTGTGTTTCTTTTTTTTTTTGATGAAATTAATCCTTCATTTTTTACCATCACAGGAATGAAAACGAGGAGTCCACATTCCCTGGTGACTGGCTTGATGTGGTTCACCCAGTTTGGCAAAGAGAGGCAGTTACCGGTTCGCCACACATGCGAACAAGGAGATCAGTTGGCAAGGTGGGGGACTAACTTAGCCTTGTTACACCCCAACTAGACCATAGGTCCCAACTTTACTTGGGACAGTCCCAACTTTAATTGGGTCTGTCCCTACTGAAGTCGGAATAGTTCCAGTTTAAGTTGGGACCATAGTTCTAGTTGGGGCATAACAGCCCTTATTAACAAGTTCACGTCAGAGGCCGTGTTAACATGCACTGGCTGTTTATATACACAGGCACGGCTGCGAGGTTAAAACGTCAAGCGTGCCTCGACTCATGTCATTTGTACACACACACAAAGTCTGTGAAGTCTGTGGAGGCAGACCGTGTGTTGATCTTGAATTGGCCGCTGTGCACAGCCTGTTGTTCTACAATACACTCCGTTGCACATCCCGGAGTGTTGACAAATATGAGGTTTCGGCAAGAAATAGGCTATCGTACTTGATAAATACTGTTGAAATGACTCTTGCGAATCAGTTTGGCTGTATATCAGAAGTTAGCTGCTATATTTTGCTTGTTTTGAAAATCGAAAATACTGTCACAGATACTTCCAAGTCCACCAGGGTCTTTGGGAGGATTTTTTCCCCCACTTTTTCTGGGGTTGCAGAGAGAAGAACCCAGTTGAAAGGGACTTGAGGCCCCTTGAATTCTGAAAGTTTGAACACTTTCACGAATGTGCCATTGGTTTTCAGCACAGTGCCATTTCTTTGGAGGCTGCAGGAACGCTAAAAACATCGACTAGAAAAGTACAGTAGCAAGTCAAATCACAGTCCACAACTAAGCACTGCCATGAAGATGTCACTTGCCTTTTAACTTCCTGATCAACCCCCTGTTTCCTAAAACCGTTGTATACTTTCTGCAGTTAATCATGTTTCTTTTGAATGAGGTGTGTGACAATCAATTTGCCTACAGACCTTCATGCTGGAAGGTAGCCAGAATTGTGTTGACTGTAAATTGTGTTGAAAATAAAAAGGGGAGGGGGGTGGAGCAGGACATCATCTGGCTTTAGGTGGCGGACAGTAGGTGGCACTATTCCTTGTGGCATATTTGCTGACAGACACGAGAGTTTACCTTTGCCGGGGAGGGGATGGGGGGGTGGTAGGCTCGAGAAATTTTTTTTTCTCAAAAAGGGGAAGGGGATTATAGTATACAAGCTGATTTACCCGATCATAGATCGGGTAGGGCGTAGTGTTGGGGATGAAAATGTGGGGAGTTAAATGTAAATGGGGGATATAGTTGGGGAGACATGCAGTTATAGAAAAGCAATTTCTGTGGTGTGATCTGAGGCAATTTCTGACCACTAAAACCAATTTGAGCAAAAGATCATCTTGTAAAGTTTTGAGTTTGGAGTAATTGAATCAGCTACATGTATTCTGAGCAATAGAATCATTATTGTAGGCTACAATATTTTTATTCGGGGAAGAAAACGTCGGGGGGGGACCAAACAATGCCCCCCGCCTCAAAATGTGTGTGTGTGTGGGGGGGGGGTCCCCTGTCCCCCATCGATTTACGCACATGATAATTATGTACCGTGGAAACTGTCTGTAAATGTTGCCATTGGTCTGTTAAATTGGCTTTTTGTGAGGCAGTCGCATTTGGAAAACGTAGTGAAAAGGTTACTGTAGTACACAGGCGAAGGCTGGTTTAAATCATAATGCAATAAAACGTGAAGGTGTCATTTGAAATGAAAATGTTGAGTGTTACCATAAAATTACAAACGGTTTGAATCATGGAGGAAGGTCATAATTAAGTTGAGTATTTATATAGTATCGTGCACTATTTCCACATTGTAATATTAAAACTAAAAGGTATGTGTAGTTGATGGCTTGCGAGGGAGATACATGTATGCAATGTTTTAATTTATTTATGTCCCCCCCCCCCCCCCCCCCCCCCCCCGGATCCGCTAATGTGAACACCAAGTGCATCCATGGCTCACTCGTTTGACGGAGGATCAACTCAATAATTCTTCTGATGATTGGCTTTTTGCTGCAGGTATGGATGGCTGGAGCATGACGGAGTCAACTTTGGAGTTCAAGAGATGGTGGACAAGAATTTCACCCTGAAGACGGAGTTTGTCAAGCAGCCTGGAGGGAGCCACGGTGGGGACTGGACGGCGCGCATCAGCGGGAAAGCAAGGGTACGCTCTGCAATAACAAACAGATCTCTCATTCTTTTGAAGTGATCAGGCTTGTGCTCATGTCAGAGGCTGACACAAGCCCAAAGTTGCATACGTTGCAAACAACACGTGCATCTTTAATGGGACACTGCGTATTCTAGACGCACGCATCATATGATGCACATTTACGTTATATACCTAGTGTGGACATTTGTTTTTGTGTAGTTAAGAAAAACCTGGGGGGAAAAAAACATTTTACTCACACTGAGAAAACTCTTTCAACCCAATTTCTTTTCTATGATTCCCTTGAGTGTTTCTCTTCAATTTGCCACGGATAAACCCAACCCAAAAATGCCTCTAAACCTGTTTTCCAGATTGATTGAAGTGCAACAAACAGAATTGTATTAGGAGAATTTTATTCTCTTTCCTAATACTTGCAAACCTTCATTTTGACCTTTGCCCACTTCCGTCTCATTTTGCCAGCATGCCTCGTGTATGAAATTCAGAAGTAAGTGAAATTCAGAAGTATTCAGTAGTGGCTTTAAGTAAAAAAAAAAATGTTACAAGTGATTGCTTAAATAATGTTTTATTTATTCATAAGGATGTTGAAACTATCAATCTCAATTTTGTGTTTACTACACAGAACAAAGCTTCCAACAAGACCATTGTCAGTCTCATTTTCTATACGGCTCTGGATCACAATAATGGCGTGCTGCAGCCTGTGGTCAAGGGGAACCAACTCTTAGAAATCCGCGGCGCAACAGAGGAACTGGGCAGCTTCTCCCTCAGGTTTCCTCCACTGCCCAACGTCACGGCCTTCCACTACGTCAGCACCTACAGCCCAAGTATCCACCTCAGCAAGGAAGTGGTTATGCAGAGTCTCAAACGGTACCCATACCCAGGCAACAAGTTCATGGCCGGCCTGGCCGGGAACATCCTGGCGCTCAGGGGGATCACGGACTACCAGCCAAACTTCATGGCCCACCAGGTGACTCTCTCCCTGCCGTTTGAGATGGAGGTCATTTTTGAGTCGGCCAGCCACACCCAGCGCAGCGAGCCACTGTCTGGGGACGTATTCACACAGCAGCTGAGACAGCACAAAGATGCATTTGGCCAAGCCTTTGAAGACAAGTTTGGACTGAAGGAGAAAGGATACAAGAAGAAGGAGATCAGTTTTTCCAAAGCTGCTCTGAGTAACATGCTTGGCGGAATCGGCTACTTCTACGGGCAGAGTACCGTGAGATCCAAACACACACCGGAACCTGTCCAGTACTGGAATGCCCCACTCCTGACGGCAGTGCCTTCCCGCTCTTTCTTCCCGCGTGGATTCCTCTGGGACGAGGGATTCCACAACCTTCTCATCAGTAAATGGGACCCGACCTTGAGTAAAGAAATAATTGGCCATTGGCTGGACCTGATGAATACAGAGGGCTGGATTCCCCGCGAGCAGATCCTGGGCAGCGAAGCCCGCAGCAAAGTGCCGGAAGAGTTTGTCGTCCAGAATAATGAGAACGCCAACCCGCCGACATTGTTCCTGCCACTTCAGTCTATCTTGAGGGATACGACCTCCAGCAAGAACGGCGACTTCTTGGAGTACCTGCAGCATGTGTTTCCCCGGCTGGAAGCTTGGTACCACTGGTTCAACACCACACAGTCGGGTCCAAGGCCTTCAACGTATCGATGGCGAGGCCGTGATGCAATGACTGACAAAGAACTGAACCCCAAGACACTGACATCAGGACTGGACGACTACCCCAGGGCCTCGCACCCCACTGACTCTGAATTCCACGTGGACTTGCGTTGCTGGATGACCCTTGCCTCTGGTGTCATGGTGGACATTGCCCATGCAATCAAGGTCCCATCCCAAGCCTACGAAGCCACTTACAGACTCCTCAAGGACAACCGAATGCTGGACAAGCTTCACTGGTCCCCAAAGGGGAAAATGTACAGCGACTATGGAAGCCACACTTCTGCTGTCATGTTGAAACGTCCCCCAGTCCCACCCCCTCCCACTCCTAAGCCAGGTCAAAGGAGACTCCCGCCCCCTCCCAAACTGCCAATGGTACGGGTCATCACAGGGCAGAGTGGGCCTAAAGAGCAATACGTTGATGCCTTCGGCTACATCAGCCTCTTCCCCTTCCTGCTTCAGATTCTTGAGCCGGATTCCAGCAAACTGGGTAACATACTGACAGACCTGAAAGACCCCAAACTGCTGTGGACCAAGTATGGTCTGCGCTCACTTTCAAAATCGGACCCTATTTATATGAAGTACAAGACGGAGCATGATCCGCCATATTGGCGTGGCGCCATATGGATAAACATGAATTTCCTGGCCGTGCGCTCCCTGCATCATTACTCTAACACGCCTGGCCCCTATCAAGACACAGCCGAAGAGCTGTACACAGAACTGAGACAGAATCTGGTCAGTAACATCATCAAGGAGTACGAAAGGTCTGGCTACATCTGGGAGAACTATAACGACAGCACTGGCAAAGGCCAGGGGTCTCATCCGTTCACTGGATGGTCTGCTCTAGTGGTGCTCATGATGTCAGAAAAATACTAGGCAATGGCGGCCAGTTCATTCTTTTCGTGACATTCTGGCAAGCATTCGCACCGCAGATTTGCAATTTAGTTGAACATACAAAAACATGTACATGTACTTTATCTCTGTCAAATTTCGTTATGAATGTTTTTAGATGCCAAGTATGAACTGGCCTTAAGACTTATGGAGGGAGAGTCATTTTGTGTCACTTTTTATCCCCTGGCTGTAAGCCAGAGGGGAATATTGCGATAGCGTATTCCTTCTGTGTGTATGTCTGTATGTCTGACAAGAAGTATAAAATTATTACAGTGCTCACCGGAAAATTACTCCCGAGCTTTCGGTGTAGTGAAGTGTTCTTTCAGCAAAACGAAAACAAATCTTATAGGGATGTGTGTGAATTGTTTTCGTTTTGCTGAAAGAACGC
Organism: Patiria miniata; assembly: GCF_015706575.1. NCBI lineage: Eukaryota > Metazoa > Echinodermata > Asteroidea > Valvatida > Asterinidae > Patiria > Patiria miniata. The sequence goes on from NW_024037048.1 coordinate 4,195,515, forward strand.
ACACCTTTTTTGTGATCGGTGGACAGAACTTTAAAACGGTGGTTACATGTATGTTTAAAACTCCTTAACTTTAAAAGTACATGAGTGATTTGAATGATTCTTGTACTAAAAGAAAGCTTATGAATTGGGCTTCCATATCCTAGATTTTGAAAGTGCTACATGCAGACACTTCACTAAACCAATAGTCCCAACATTTAGGTTTCGCTTTTTTTGACTCGCCCTGTATTGAAAAGTAAAAGGTGTGATTTACGGGAAAAGAGGTGTACATATTGCTCTTGTTGTCTTTGAGTTGTTGGTTAAGAAAAATGACAATTTGGGATATTTTTGGTTTTGTTATTTATGTCATACATGTATGCACATTGTAAATATACAGTGGCAACTATGTTGGAGTTACGAGTGTGGAAAAACGACAGTATGTTTAGGAAAGAATGTTGCAACCTGACGCCACTTTTTTTCTTTATGTTTCATCTCGATGAAGGTCAGTCATTGCAAAAAATGATGATAAGACATGAAACTGGGGCTGAGAAACATTTCTAACTTCCAAAATTTTCTTGACTCTCCATAGACTTGGTACACGGTACACAACCACTGAAGTGGTGTCAGGTTGTTTTTCGTATGTTTGTTTTTTCACCAGGTCCTGTTTCAGTAGTTTTGATCATCAAACTTTCCAGATATTACACATGATTTGTTTACGAATTAACAAAACACAGTTTGCATAAGGGAATGAGTATGTGCTTGGCCGGTTTTAAACAAGTACTTTTAAAACCGGCTAGGAGCCTGGACACACCCAAGCCGGTTTTAAACGTACTTGTTTAATACCAGCCAAGCACATATTTATTCCCATTCATAAATACCTTTTGGTCAAAAAGTCAAAAGAAGTCAAGTTTAATAAATTTCAAACGATTTTGTTCAACAGTTTTACTTTATGTTTTTTAAACGCCCCTCTAGCTATGTTTATGGTATGTGCCTCGCGCAAGTAGTACTAAAAAATCTCCTTATATGGAGATTGGCGCGCTCATACTGCATGATGTGGCGCAGAATGCAGCTGTTCCGGTTTAGTGTGAATTTAGGACTATGAAATTCGGACTTAATGGCAGTATGGCACATGCCAAAGTGAAGGTAATTAGGAGAGTGACTGGTCATGTTTTGAGGGTTCAACCAATAAGAGTAAAAGGACTATTTCATATGGGTCCAAATTTCATTCGACACCGGAAAAAAGGGTTTAAAACAGGTCAGTTTTTTTATCAACCGTTGCTCTTGACTAATAGGAATGGGTAAACTGTCTTAGTTATTTGTGAATACCGTGTAATACTCAGAAGTTCGTATTTGCAACCGAGAAAGTTGTCAATTTCTTTTCATGTCTTGGGTTCAGCTGCAATACATACATGTATGCCCAGTAATGTAACATATCCTAATTTATATCTAGGTCAGTTATTAAATACATTCAGGTATGTAGTAAACACATCATCTTTTCTTTCTTTCGTGGTTTAATTAATAATTTGGTGTACTGTGGGTTTTTTGCTTATTAGACCAGAAATAAAAGGGCATTTAGGTTTTCTTAAAACTTTTTCTCATTATATACAGCATGTCATCATTCAGTTTGTATAAACGTTAACAATAAATTATAAATTGACGAAGATTGCATTCAATGGCTCAATTGACCTAAGACATAATGCACGACGTCACGCTTTGTTTACAAGTGCGCTTTCCTAGTATGGGAGGCAAGTGGGAACGACTGGCTCTCGTCCATAGCAAAGTGCACATGTAAACAAAGCGCGACATCATGTCTTACAATGTAAAGTTACAACAAAGAAAATTGTGTAATTATCTAATGTATGTCTGTACCGCTAGCAATGTGACTTGATTGTGAGGAGTTTGGAGAAGTTTGATGCTGAGAAGAACCAGTGGTAAAAGTCACTATACATTGTACAAGATGCAAAGATCGTCGTCTAGTGTGTTCTAGTGTGCCATGCAAATTCTCTAATAAATCTGAATTGGTTAATATTTCACTGGGCTAAAATGCATGTATTGAAATAAAATACGGCAATTGAATCATGTTTCCCTAAAGGTAAAGAAAAGTGTGAGTGTGTGTATTGTACATGTGTTGGTTTTTTTCTTTCAATTGTGTTACTTGCCAAATTTTTAGTGCATAGGTGCGGGCGGGCTGACGTCATCCAATGAAAACATCTATTCATTTGCACACCAGTTTTCATCGGTTGCCATTGTGGGCGTCAATCGATGGGGGATAAGTCTCCCCCCACACACACACACTTTTTAAAAGCAGGGGGATATCATATCGTTTGTCCTCCCCCCCCCCCCCCCCCATTCCCAAATAAATATTGTAGCCTGCATTTGATTCTATAGCTCAGAATAGCTGATTCAATGACTCCAATTTCGAAAATGATATTTAAATAATGATCTTTTGCTCAAAAAAATGGTTTAAAGTGGTCAAAAATTGCCTCAGATGATAAATCACACCACATTTTCATAGTGAGAGCGTCTGGAGTCAAAAAGTTTTCGAGCCCCACGCCATTAGGGCTTCGCACTAGCATGATTTCTGATCAAGGTATGGTTTCCCCCCCCCCCCCCCCCCCCCAACTTTTGAGAAGCAATTGACGCCCTTGGCTTGGTTGCTGTGTACATGTACTACCATTCAGCACTCGAGAACCATTGAGGTTCAAGAAAATAGGTCTGGGAGCTAGATAAGCCAATGTAAAAAAATCCCGGATGTCCGCGCCCGCTTACAGCGCCCTCCTGTGGGGAAGAAGTTTCAACCCGCCTCCACTTTCACCAGATTACCTGGTTGTGTCCGAGAATTGCAAATCATTGTAAATGTAATTGCGGATGGGTTTTTAAATCCATCAATTATTACGAAGGTATGGGTTCAACAAGAGAGTAAAAAAGCAAGCGTAATACTTCAGTGAAAACATCTGTAAACCATCAGACAATTACAAATTAAAACTTGGTAGATTTAGAAACCTGGAGAGGGGAGACCTATTTGTATAAACTAAAATCAACACAGATGAAAACGACTATTCTTTTGGGGGTGGAGAACTATATAAATTGAAGAAGTTTGCTCTTCATGGATACTAGCACTCCAACACTATTACTACGAAATGCAACTACCAGGTAGCTACAAGTGTGCTCAAATTTGTATCCTTGTGGAGACACGCACACAATAGGGAACAAAACATTGTAAAGGTCTCCACAAGGCAATTTCTATAGATGAATAGGTCTCCACAAGGTTTTCACGAAATAGATAAATGGATTTTACTCAAAAACAAGGAATTTCCAAGGTGGGTTGATCGGTCGCAAATGGAAGAGTTTTAGAAAAGGGATATTAAGTCCAAATTTCAGCCAAGGAAATTAATTCTGGTTAAAATAAGGGCATTCTGAAACTTCACTTTCAAAATTGAAAACTTTACTACACGAGAACAAAGAAATGTCTCCACAAGGATACAAATTTGAGAGTGTGTGTTTGTACAGAGGGTAATGGCCAAAGGGTTTAGTCCAGACTTATATACATGGAGATCGGTGTTGTGCATCCTCTGCACCACCGACTCTCATAAAGGTTGCAGACCAGTAAACAGACCTGTCATAAATGCGCGCTCTTCCCAAAATTATTTTTAAAATACTCACAACTCTCCGAGGTGTTTGAGACCCACATAAAATTAAATCTTATTTCATAATCTTTAATTTGCTGTTCAATTTAATTTTTTTTCTTGGGGGTGGGGGGTTGGGGTGGGGGGGGTTGTTAACCAATGACTTTTGGGAGAAACTTCCATCCAAAGATGATCACCCCTAAAAGTAGTCATGAAGACCATCGCCATTTTGAAAAAAGGATGCCTACGCTCCATTGCAAAATAGAGCCATTTTATGGCCTAATTTCATCCGAACTTTGCAGAAATACAAGCTTGCAGTCCTGTGCATGGCTTCCATCCTTCTTTTTTTACAAACACTCAAGTTTATGGCCCTCAAAATGCTCCAATACCGCAAAATTTTAGGGCATGCAAATCGTGATTTGGGCATCGAGGCAAATTCTGTCCTATTTTCTAGCCTGCATCAGTAAGTAGGCCAAAAAGTGCCATCTCCAGTTTCTACGCAGACTCAATAAAGGTTATTATACTGAGTTCAACAAAATTAATGGCTCAGGTTTATCGAATTAAATAAGCACAACACATTTTTGTTTACCCTGAAAGAGCAAAAGCATCATTTTATTTCTTGCACATAACTGTACAGAGATATTACATCTGCATGCAATAAACTTTTAATTAAGAACACTTTTTAGCATCTTGACAATTGTAATTAAAAAGGGGAAAATAAATATGTAAAAGGGATCCAGATATCAATAGCAAAAAAATTGTGGTCCCAAGATTTTATGCAGGTTGACGAAGATTTTGTCCTACCAGAACACCTCATAATTCTTTGTGTGACAAGGAAAAGGACGTTAGCAGGCCTGGCACACAAAAAGCACTTTTGGAGATAATCAAGTTGAAAGTTTTTGTGCTGCCATTTCTTGATTAAAAATCACTTAAGGTTGAAATTTAGACTGATGACATTGGTTTATAATTAAAATAATTTTGTGCATTTTTATGTCAAAATATTACTTCATTGTGAAGCTATTTCATTTTTACCGGGAACTTCCCAAGCCTTAAACGTACGCTTTAGCGGCATGTTAAATCCTTACATCCTTTTTCCGGGAACAAAATTGGCTTTGCGTACCCTTGGGACATTAGCGCACTTCGAACATTTATGTTACATAAGTATTACACGTTAACGTCCTTTTGCCGGGCACAAATAATAAAAATTCTCCTTCCATCTTTTGTTTACTGTTAATTACGTCAGAATGACGTAGCCCCTTGAGACAATATGTATATCAAATGAAAGATATTTCCAAGCTCTATCGATTATCCGAAAAATCTGAATTTGACCTTTTAACCCATTCTTCGCCCTAACGACCTTCTTCCAGGTACCCGACAAATTGTACATTTTTAAAAGACGCACGCGAGAATTTAGGATTTTCATACTTGTAATAATGTTCTCAACTACAACCTTTAGGGATGTTTTCAGATACGGGTCATTCCACCGGGTTGGGAAGCAGTGCATGTTACATCCATATATTTGGTTATATTATTTAAAGTATCAATGCATTCTAAACAATTGCTCAACATAATATTTGTCTTGAGGTGTTTCAATACTTGAGAAAGTTTGAAATCATTTGGAAGTACTTTGACAAAAATATGAGCAAAAATGTATTAATTCGGACATAACCTTGACACCGTGTCAATGTTACATCCAAATATTCTTTTTTTGCCATTTTTTACACATATGTCAAATATTACCCAAACTGACATTGTATATTTACACTGGACACCTAAGCACCAAGAAAAGCTTTTGTTTTGGTATAGTCAGGATTTAAATATAGCAGAAACAATACCTCAAGTGTGGATGTAACGGTGTAAAAATCACTCAATGGAAGTGTGACATTGGGTTTTACACCGTGTCAATGTTACGTCCACACAACCAAGCTATCATTTTTGCTCCATTTGGTACCTGACTACCCTAAGAAAAGCTTTTCTTATTGTGTTGCATGTATAGTAAGAAGTACGCAAAGTGAATTTGGGTGATGTTTCACAGAAATTTTTTTAAAAGGTACAAATGTCACATTTGGACGTAACACTGACACGGTGTCAATGTTACATCCAAAATGACATTTTTGGCTCAAATTTTTGGCAAATTACATTAAAATCATTTCAAACTTTCTGCAGTCGTGAAACACCCAACAACAAATATTATGTAAAGCAACTGCTAGCAAGGCATTCATGCTTTTCTTAATATGGTCATATGTCACACATTGTTCCCCAACCCGGTGGAATGACCCATATGTACTCATACTCAAAAGTTCCCAAAGAAAACATTACATGTTGGTTTGTGCCGGTAAAAAAAAAAGGTAAAATATTGTCAAGATATAATATAAATTAATTTGGAATTTCATATTCATTGTTTGCAGCAAGCTCCCAATTTATGACATGACGACACACTGACTGATATTTACAGTTCATATTACTGGACCAAATTCTATGATGCTAAAGTTCCACTACATTACACATTTGCTCTACGAACACACTAAAAGTCCAACCCTATTTTATTTATTCTGCAGATCTGCCCTAAAAGACACCCAAAAACAAGTTATGAGAGGAAGAACTTTTCATGACAAATTATTTGAGTTTGGGTTTTAAATTTTTTTTACAATTAAACATATTTCTGATTCCTCTTACAAATATCAACCAAAGCTAAATCGCTGAAATGATGCATAAAATGAAATAAATTTAAGTATTTTTGTGTAAATTGTAAAATAGAAAGGAATGCAAGTATCGCCTGGTCATATAACATCTCGTGTGGATGCATGAATTAATTTACAGAAAATCCTGGGAACCCCTTCAAGATTAATAAAAATTGAAAATGAATTAATTCCATTTCCATATTTGTCAGGGAGATGCAAATTCAATATTGGATGTTGCCTTCACCGACACATTTCTTTTCTGCGACTCATTTTTAAATTTACTTTTAAAACTGAATTTCCTATATGGCAAGTCAAATGCAAAAGTGGCCTTTTCAAAAACAAAAACCAATCCCAAAACAAATAAATTTTTTTTAATTTGAACTACAGTCGTTTTCCTAGTTCTGGATCGCAAACATTATTCAGTCTGCTTTCGGCTCAACTGATTCACGAATTCGAGTGACATTGGTTTAATCGTTTACCTTGAGTGATGAGGATACTTCAAAAATGTTTCCTACATGTAAATTTAAGTTCTTTCCATTTTGAATATGGGACTCGAAAAGAACCGATGCCACTTCTGTTAGTTCCGGATCGGTTTAATCAGTTCAAAAACTGCTTCGTGCGAAAAAAATAATCACGCTAGAGAATAAATTTGTCAGCCAGAAACAACCCGATTCAAGCAAATTTTCTGATAAAGTATTATTTAATTTTTCGAAAAACAGTTCTTTCATGAGAATTCCAGCAAATTTTAAGATGAGAATTCCCGAAAATGTTTTTGAAACTTTTGTCTGCAGCGCGACGGCACAAAACATTGACCAATCACAGAACACGTCACACAAAAATCGATTACGCAAGTGTAGTTTGGTCCTACTTATGCGTGCAATCCTGAACTAGGCAAAAGCATGCGTTCAAGTATTTGAGACTCTACAACTTATTTTGTTTCAACAAACATTTGATGCAAGTGTTTATACGACTGTAGAGTACAAAAAAAATTGTTCAAAATCACACGTTCCGAGTGTTGTATCAAGGGAAAAATTTATCATTGATTCGCGGCTCCTGTGATTTTCTACAAATCATCCACACACGTCAAAGTGCAAGTCGGAAATCTGGCCAAAATTCCTTTTCTAGAGATTTTATTAAAAAGATATTTGTGTATCAAGGAGCTTACATTTTACTTTTCAAACACACTTAGTCAGAAAAAAAATAGGATTGAAACCAATCCAAAAGAAGTAGGTTCTTTTGAAGCGATCCGGAACTAGGAAAAATCCAGAACTAGGAAAATGACTGAAGTATCTCTTAAACCAGACAGGCTGGAGGTAGGACCATTTCTTTAGGAAAACTGCCAATTCAGTCAAGAATTTTCATAATTGCATTCCTAACAAACTTGTCCAAATTTGGTACATTATCAGAGAGTTCAAACCCAATTGTACAAGATGCAACAATAAACAGAAAGACTGGGGGGAAAAACAGCTGTTGCATTTTAACATCAAAATATTCAAAATTTGGTCTAATAATTAACAGGATTTGCATTTTCAGTCAAAGCTGTTGCAGTACTTAGATGTAGAACAAAATGATATTGCAATAGTTTTTTTTTCCCCACGTGCTGCATCTCTATGGAACTCCTTGCCTGGTGCTTGTTTCCCTCCAACCTATGATCTGTCCTGTTTCAAGAGGAATGTTAATTCCTTCCTTCAGTTTTCTTGAGTACCTACTCTTCTTTTTATTTCTCTTGTAGCCCTGTAGCTTTTAGCCTTGTTCAGGAGGAATATGCATAAAAAACCTCTGCTACTCTGGCCATTTTTTTTTAATTATTTGGATTACGGATCTACCGCCGAAAAAATCGGATATCAACAATTTTTTTTTTTTTAGATCAGCCCAAATATTCTACTTATGATGACAAAAACAAATTCTTGCCTTCCGAGTAAATCACAAGCTTTTGATTCGCTTTTAAACCACAATCCAAGCGTCTAGCCCTGCAAAATAGAGAAAGGCCTCACCGTACATTGCCACATGTAGGCCTACGTACGTACATTGTAACGCCTTGATCTGATATCATTGCTTGTTGCTGGATTATACGTGCATACTACTTGTTCGTGTACTGGTTCCCGTCACCAAAAACATCTTGGGCAGAACGGACGGGAACCAGCTGCACTAGTAGGCCACGATGCCGATGTCATCGACCGATCATGCACACATGCTTTTCGATATTAAGTGACAAAACATTTAAAGGTAGAGTATTTAAAAGTAGAGTAGACCAAAAAAATCCGTAATCCAAAATAAAAAAAAAAACCTTGTCCTCCTACTTAAAGTAACTTCCAAAATAAGCACACAACTGTAATATTCCCCAAGCCCGCATTTCTGTAACTGTACAAACAAAAGCAAAAACCTGCAATGTAAACAAAAACAAAAAAGAGATTCCACTAGTACAAGTGACATGGTTAAATATGTTGTTCTCATTTAACTATTTAACTAATATTGCCTGGTGTTCAGAAGGTCTTCCTGTGGACGGCTCGTACTCCGTCCTCGTCGTATTCTTTCTTGGAGACCCACATCTTCTTGAAAGTGTCTAGTGAGGCTAAGATTGAACCCCTAAGGATAGGGAAAAAAAACAGAAAAAAAAATTTGTCAATTGACTGATATAATTGTACAATTGCGCAATTGCGACACCCACCAATTGCATGGGGGTTGCCAAAAATACAAATTCCCAAACACACGGTTTGGGACTGGTATTTCAGAGATGCGCTCAACTAACATATTTCGAAATTTAGAATTGAAGCTTGACGATCAGAACAATTTGTCACCGACACCACGAACTGACACTTGGCGGTGTATGAGTGCACGCCACGTACACGTACTGTACAGCAGTGCGTAATTGTGGTTTTCACGCATACCCAAGTACCGCGTGCACACACTCCGTTCATTTTCGTTTTCACGAACTGAAACCTGTCACAATTTCACCAGTTAAAAGGTTTTTAATTAAATGTTTCTGTAACTCCACAAGTATACGGATGGAGTAATTCGTGTCAAACCTCTCAATTTTTCTCCAAATAGTATTTCTGCGACATGCTTGCATTTCAGTTCGCGAAAACCAAAATTATTGTGTTAGGCATCAGTGTACATGGCCTGTGCGCACAGCCCAGGTCAGTTCGTGAATAAAACTTATTGATGGCGTGGTTCTCACAAAGTGTGCGCACACAGTACTTGCGTTTCAGTTCGTGAAAACGGTGAGAGCCAAAGATTGACTATTGAACTGACTTCCGGACATAAAGCTCACACGTCTGAAACAATTCTCTTTTGTGACTGTGTGTGGCTCTGAAAAGAACCAGTTTTGTCACACAATGTTTCGGACAGTACGCTCTGTCTGTCTCACAGTTGGCCGTCTGACTTTTGCATCCTACCACTGGCTCCATTGACCACCATGGATCCATCACCCCATCTCCACTTTTTAGCAACCACCAAGGATTCCTCTTAAGCCCAGCATTCCACAGTAGTCCAGCAGTCTCCTGAAGACAGACTTAGCATACTATCCTAAACGTCGTTACCAAACTGGTTCTTTTTAGAACCACACAGAGTTACAAAACAGAGTTACCTACATGGTGCATACATCTTTTGACTTTCCACGCAGGATTTGGTATTGCAAAAATACTGATTGATGAACAATTTCTATAATTAAGAGTTGACAAGCAAATCACCGTTGACCTTTTCACTCTCAGTTACGTTAGAACATTTAGTTAGGAGACCCATGGTATGGTATTCAACAGGTCGCAAGCTCAACCATCTCGAGTCAGTAACTAGAAATTTCTTTTGTTCCATTTGTTAGTCTTCGTACACATCTATTCCAATGTGATTCATTAACCCTAACCCCTTGAGTGATTTACCAGGAACCTTCCTCACTCTTGCAAAATCCAACACCATATGGTAAACTCAACACCCAAACTGTTGGACTCTGATTATGGTGGTATGCCTAACCCCATGTAAAGCATAATCTGTTTACAAGTGCAGTACTCACTCCAACAGATTCCAACAAACCCTGTCGTTGGAGTTTGCCTGGATGGGGATTGTTAGGGTTAAAAAAGAAATCTTGGAGAAGGAAATCAAACTCACCCAATCCATGTTGAGTATAATCTTTCTTGTGGGGCTGATATCTGGGGATGGAAAAAGGGAAGGAAAAAGAGTGACACATATAACACCACAAAACAAGTAATAAACCTGTTTGTTTTTCAACAACAGAAATGCTAAAAGACTTTTGGTTTCATTTTGCTTATTTTGCAAGCCTGAACTTGAACCGTTTTTTTTTTAAACCTTTCCTACAACTTCGGCTAAATGTCCGACTTCTGACTCACTGGGAAGCAACCCAAATGCAAATATTCGAACCTTTTGCAGGCATGATATACACCCCTTGAAAAAAAAAGTAGCAAAATTTTTTTTAGAGTCCAGTAACGTAACCAGGGTGTGGTTTTGTTTGCCTGTTTCAAAATAGAATTTTTGTCTCGCTTATAAATTCACAGACCATCCATGGTAAAAAGTTGACAGGATTTTTCCCGGCAATCAGCCATCTGCAAAATCAAAAAGCTGGGGGGTGTTGGGGGGGGTTTATCTATTGATAGGTGCAAATTTGCCGATGGATACACGATTTTTCTGAAATTTCGCCATCCCAAATTTTGCTTTTATCAGCGTCCCGATTTCGCTTTGGAAATATCTAACCCGTTGCAATCTGCCAATCTGCACCCCCCACCCCGGTTACGCAACTGATAGAGTTATCCCAAGGGGCCACCTTCATAGTAAACGAGATTGCATTTATGGATAATAACAAACGTTTGTAAAGCCAAGGACATGTCTTTGTTCCTCTGTGATATGCGTGAGTTGATACTTTGTACTTCAAATAATGACTGACCTCAAATATCGAAAAACTCTCCTCACTGAGGGCGCCGTTTGAGGGGTCAATATTTTCAGTGGATTTTTGAGGATTCAGGAAGGTCCAAACGAAAAGAAAAAATTACCGAAGATAAGCTATCAACCTACCCTGATTTTCACGTCTTTGGGCGCTAGTTTCTTGACTTCACTGAGCAGCCTGTCCCCGAACCCTCTGAAGAGCGTGGAGCCTCCCGACAGCACGATGTTGGCAAACAGAGTCCGCCTCAGATCCAAGTCTGACTTCTGGATGGCGAAGGTCAAGACCTCGTGGAGTCCCTCGCACTCCTCCCCGACCAAATCTGGCCTGAAGAGGAGCTCTGGTGCCCGGAACTTAGCTGGACCAACCTAGGGGAAAGGGATATCATGAATAAATAATCAAGGAGATTCCATGATTTTAATGTTTAAACAGTCAGGGAAAAGAATACAATTGGTGTCAGGGAATGGGTTCTGTACGCCAACAAAAGAGGCGCGTTTTTACCTCTTTTGAGAGCTCCGTGGACAGGACACACAGCGTGCACGTATGGTACTGTACTCGTTCGCGCCCGAAGTTTGCACGACTTTCTGCATGTGCAAAAGCTACAGGCACCACGTCTTCGCGTGAACGTCAGGCGCCGTCAGCGCGAATATTCAACTTGCGATGGTCTCCAAGACTAATCCCCGCCTCCAATAACTTTGGATACATTCGAAATACGCAGTGGATGGACCAACACTAAATCCTGCTTTTTGAAGCATTTTGAAGCATTTTGCAAGGGTCGATCAAGAACTCAGGAAGGAGGAGGGGGTTGATATTTGAGTGAAGGCGTGCCGATGGCAGGCCCTGCTAGAAGGTCCAGGGGAACCCCAACCCCCACCTGGAAAATTGTGAAATCTTCAATGCTTTCTCCTGAACTCTACAGCAATATCAGAATACCTTTAGGAACTTTGAGTTAAGAAAATTTAGTTCAACTTTTTCAACCCATTTATTTTTGTTTGCCCCATAAAAAATAATAGTATCATAACATTGGTCAACGGCTGAATGGGTGGGGGCATTGCAACCCCCCAAACCCACACCCCAACCCCCTCCCCGATCAAGTCCAGTTACAATAAGTTATCTCAACAAAACAATGCTGTCCATGTGCAACCATCTTTTACATGTGCATGTAGCTATTGGGATGTTAGCACATGCACACTACGCCATGCAATAGTTCCATGATAATTTTCAAAGTGTTTATCTGGAGAGCAATGTAGGGAAACTTTCTTATTCTTAGTTGTTGTAAGTGAGAAATAGCCAACAAAAATAGCAATTTATGACAACTTTTAGTTGGGGGGGAAGCAATCAGCGTTTATCACCGAGTTTAAGGGACAACACACTTCAAGTGTCTTGCCCAAGGGCACGCTAACAGTTCAAAATAGCAGTGTTTGCAACAACAATTCATCTGGAATGATACTGTGACAACAGTTTTTAAAGTTGCAGACATTGAAAAATTCTATTTTTCTGTTTTTGTGCATGGACTCACCTCTAGCGTGCTTCCGTCAGGCAGCATGTACAGCGACTTCTCTGTATCTGTTGTCTCCTCCTTTTGAGGGTTGATTGATAGGAAACAAGACCGCTGCCAAACAAAAACAATTCAACAAATTTGGTACTTTCTTTCTGAAGCAAATAGTCGCCATGTTAGTTCCCTTCATGCCTTGTGCGATCTTAACTCCTGGAATTGTGTAATTTAAATGTACCACTATTTGGGAGATTTATATCAGGATTGTGGTCGATGCGTTTAATGTCTGACGCAGTGCTTTAAATTTTGAAGTTTTTTTTTTTTTGTAGAATCAATCCTTTCAAAGATGAGATTTCGAGGTCACGTTATAGAGCAAGGATTTATTTTAAATGTGCGTACCTCTGTCGTCCCTACAACAAGATACATTTTTTGGGGTGAAAAACGAGGCTTCCAGACTCCATATCGTACAGGCATCGCATAGTCTTGAAAAAGATGTTCGTACGTGACGTGCAGAAGATTATGCATGAGCGCATATTATAGGTCGTGCAGCCTTCGAAATACGTGCGCAGTACGCTCTGAATAGCCAGGCAGCTTTGTTTACGTATTTCTCACGGCCAGGGGTTAGTAAAGGAATGCCCACGGGCCCATGGAGTCGAGGCTGGTAGTTGATGTACATTTTTGCAGAATACGAATTTAACCCAGATTTCTCAACATGCATGAAAATTGAAAAAAAAAATTATTCTGCTACTTTCCATGTTTCTACTTTCTATTCTTGTAAAGAAATCCCATGTATCCACTCATCACGATACATGTTCATCACTTAAAAAGTGTTAACAGATCAGCTTTGTTTTCTTCATGAAATCGAGTCCACTGTGCTAATCTTATTGATATTTCAAAACAAGATTATTTTCTCCACTTTTGAATCGAGTTATTAACCAACTTAAAACCACTCGATTCATGTTCACCCTACAAAGGTTTTTTTTCCTTAACCCTAACTCCTTAGGCATTTTTGCTAGGATGCAACCTCAATCCTGCAAAATCATCCAGCAATTACTGTCAATATGTTGAGGCAGAGTTGGTGACATCCTGGAGCAGTGTGGAGGATTTCAAGTATAATCCAGGCCTAAATTTATGCACGGCTGAGCATAAACAACACAAGGTCTGGCCCAAGACTTTGACACAGTGCATCCTCCGAAATTTTGAAGGATTTGGGAAGGTTATTTCTGATTTTTCTGTTGCACAAAACCCTGATTGCTCCAATTTTCATAATAAAGAACCCTTCACTGTCGTCCTTTTGCTTGGGTACTTCTTGAATCGTCTTAGGACAGCAGGACATCAATGACCACAATACTTATAATGTCAAGGGGGGGGGGGGTTAAATCCCAATTAAAGTAATAGCAGCCTTCCACAATACTCCATTAAAATCTTCAAAAGTCCCCAGGTAGCTTTTGAAAGATCTGGCAGGGTTAAGCCGCCTTTCCATATGCGTGTTTTTTTAAAATCCGTTACACACATTGAGTATTTATTGAATATGTGCCGAAATCGCTCCGTGGAGCGATCTAAATGGAGGATCGAAACGGACACGCATCATATACGTACATATGAAAGTGTGCTACATTATGAGATTGATTGTTCGCGTCCAAAAACGAAACGAATACGCAACGCATACGGGACAACGGATGAAAATATCGTGCATATGGAAAGGCTGCTTTATGGTTAAACAATTGTGGGAATCTGTCAGAGTAATTGCTCCACATTCTACAGTGTTCTCAACCCCTCTCTTCACGCCCCCCCCAAAAAAAATCTCAGAGAAAAGGACCATTTTATACCTCTTTGATCATCTTGACTACTTCAAGCTCGGCCGACGTGTGGAAATTGAAGCCTTCCTTCCTCAGTAGCAGCTGCAGGTATCGGGTGACGTCCCGGCCTGCTATATCTACCCTCATGATGGAGTGAGGCAAAGCAAAACCCTCGTAGATCGGCACGGCATGCGTCACGCCGTCACCGGAGTCTAAGACTACACCAGTCGTCCGACCTGTCGCATATCTATCAATAATTAAAAAAGGATAGTTTACTATTCGTAATCATTCTTGGAGGATGACTGTATTAAGGAGTACATCAGAATTATATAATCATCTGTGTCAGATGTAACATGGACAGGGAAAAACGTAGACTTGACTTAAGTCGGAATTGCTTTCAGTCGGTATCTTTTTTTTTTAAATTGCAAAAATCACTTAGTTTACGTCTTTCCAGAAGCACGACAATGTACACTTCAGCACGCATTCCACTTCAGTGCCGTATAACAATGCGCACACACTGTATGTACATTGTACAACACGCGTATACATGTGGTGCAAAAGTTAGCAATTCCGACTTGATCAATCTGCCATCAGCACCCCCCCCCCCCTCACGCGCACGCGCCTGTATTCATCGATGCATATGCAACACCATCTTTATGCATATGCAGCAATATCGCTTGACCAATGAAAGTAACCAATTTTTGAATACTCGTTTATTATTTTTCAGTAGGTATGGAAGGCTGGATAACAATCTGCAAAAGATTTCATACATATATATTTGGATGATAATGCTAAGATCAGCTGCTCTTGGCTTGTAAAGAACACGACATTCAAATGTTATTCAAAACAAAAGGGAATTTTTATTGTGGTTAACCTGGAAAAGATGTTGAGATCCATTGATTCCGCTACGTGTTGTGCGTACCTAGAGCCATTTCAAAGCATTCAAACATACGCGTGCGTGTATCTGTTTCTACTCCTCACCATGGGATGCGTGTGTGTTCTCCGCGAAACTTTGGCTGATTGCGTGTTAGGAATAATATCAAAACAACCTGCGCGCGTTTTTAAGAATAAAAACACTGATTACCTGAAATACTGTGCTCTGATTAGCTACTACCCAAATCGGTTGAAGCCAATCACAGCGAAAATTAATTTCCATAGACTGTGTACAAACGTCAAACAAACCAGCGCGTACGCTTGGCAGATTGACCAAGTCTGGGTTGCTGCATCACATAAAAATAACATGTACATGTACGTTTTTAACATGTTGGTCTGGATTTGACGCATGAAGGCGTGTACAGTGTACGTATGCACTTTGGCACATTTAGATAAAGACCGAGCGCAACCTAGACTTGGCCAAGTCTAGGAAAAACGTAGACCCCTGAATTTATAGAATGACCCAGCTGTGAGTTTACATATACAGATTTTGTTTTGGGGAAATTTTGAAACATCAGGAAGAATCTGTTTCTTACAAGCTAAGGATGGCCTGCATTGAGATGAAGAGAGCGGGAACATTGAACGTCTCAAAGAACACCTCGGCTGCCTTCTCACGATTCTTCCGTGGGTTGAGAGGAGCCTCGGTCAGGAGAACTGGATGCTGTTGAGAGTTGAAAATACTTGTTTCAAGATTGGAGTTTGAAAGTAGGTTATTTTTTTACTTTATCCTAACTCCCTACTTTGTTATACTAAACAGAAGACCATGTCCATCAAAATCCATCACTCACTCTGCTTCACATAATGCTTCAGGACCAAATCAGTTAAAATCCACAACTGGTGCTGGTGGATTTTGATGGAATTGCTACACATGGCCTATCAGCAAAAATCCCCCAAAATGGGGGGGGGGGGGTGGATTTCGATAGAGTTGGTAAGGTTAAGTGGCTAAACAGACTTTTTGTTTCTGAGTGAGGGCCATATAGAAAGCCACTGGGCAAGTAACAATGAATAAAACAGAGCATATCAATACAAAAGTTGAAATGCAAGACAATACAATTTTCAAATTCAGCCACGAAAAGTTTGGAATTCCATGATATCTGTTGCACTGGTATGTGGTTAACAAGAAAATGTGATGAAAAAAATGAAATGTTCATAATAAATGAGAAATTTTAATCAAGCTGATCTTAGTTTTTAATAGCTAGAAACCTGATCTCAGATGCTGAAATGTCATTGGCCACTAGGCACAGATAAAAATATCAACAGAAACATAGGAAAGGATTTAGTCACTCTAACCTCTTCTGAAAAGGTCTGCAGTTGGTCTTTGGAATAAATATACTGCCATATTCGCTCCATGTCATTCCAGTCTTTCACAATACCATGCTGTAATAGAAAAACAAGGGGTGAAAAAAGTAAGAGTGAATGACAAATTGAGAGAGGTATTAAAGATCACTCACATCAATGTGGCAAACTTTGACTGAACTTTGAAACAATGTACAACATCTAAAGTTAAATAAGTGGAGTTTCAGCCGTAAACAAATAAAAGTGGAAAAAAGCTCTGCTAAAAACCAGAAGGAAAACAAAAGCTGTCGGGAGCATGGGCTACAAGCCCATTTTGAAGATGTCAAGGTACAGTTCTACAATCAAACAACTGTTTTGTACCAAACGTACATATGCATATGAATATAGTGAATGCATTTCACACATTTGGATTTATGATTCACTCTTGAATTGAAACAAATTAGGCCAATTGTCTGACGGCGTGTATAGTTTTGAAGATTTATGAAAGGAGTTGTGAGGCGTTTGATGTGCACCTACATGTACATGTGCATGCATTTCATGTAACATGTTCGGGTGCAAACATATATAAATGCGGCAGCCTTTGTGAAGTGGCTAAACGTTTAAACTGTTAACATTAATTGTATTTAGTATTTTGAATTGAATTAACCCCCTCGTACTTCCCCAGGACTACCCTGCTAAATCCAACAGAGTCCAACGGTTACTCATATGAGTTTCCTGCTCAATCCAACACAGTATGTAAATTAGTTGGATCCTGTTAGATTGAGCAGGGTTAGGGTTCATAGATTTGCTAAACGTTTACAAAATTAAACGCAAAGTCCCATCCCTAGTACACAATGCACTACCACAGCCAAATCTCAAACAAATATTGATCTTGACATTTTTATGATACCAGCACTTGCTCATGCATTATCATATTTTTGCATTTAACCTTTTGTTTACCTTTTGATTGTTTGTATCCTAATTAATACACACAACAGGTGCGGAGCAGACATACTGCCCTTTGTTACGTGTTGTTCCTAAAAAAAAAATACACATTGGCAATAATGCTTTGTGATGACAATGAGTGACTGCGTAGAAAAATCAATATCTACTTAATCATTTGCATATTTTGTACCCAGTTGAACAATGAACAAGGATTTGTGTACAGTGTTGACAACTCTCTAGAGTAATGTACATGTACATGTACATGTACAGTGAACAACAGTGATGATTGCAAACAAATTACTGTCCTCATGATGTACATGTATACATATTTGATACACATGGAATCGGTAAACAAATAACCACAATATGTTACAATAAAATATATTCATTTTCAAAGCTGAACATAGTAATTAAACTGGAATGGGGTTTGAACCTCCAACCTCCGGATTGCTGTTCCGGTGCTCCACCAACTGAGCTTTCCAGCCCTATGTTGGCGGTTCCCCATTTTGTCAATGTCTTCGTTCAAGGGGCGCTAGTCAGAAGCCATAAACCCATAAATATGCCATGTAGCCAGGGATCACGCCTTAAGTCACGATGTTAGCAACATTAGCAATGCTGCAAACCTGAGAAATACCATTTGAACGGGGATCACTCGAAGAGGATACGGCTTTTTGTTACAAATTTTCAAATAATTTCTTTTGTGAAAAAGTATAAAATAAAAATAATAAAGGTTAAAAGGTGTTGTAGAGATTGTGTGAAACACTATCACCAGCTGATATCCTACATCATAGTCTGTAATCTGTGAGGGTCAGCTCTAGGTCAAATGTGAACTATACATGAATGTTTTTAAACACGTTATTTTTCCAGTAGTATACAAATTATACATGCATGGTTTTAGGGTGGATAGTCAGTTTTAGATCCTCTCAGTGTTGGAAGTTGACAAAGGCAAAGCCGATTGATCTAATTTGTCAACTACGGCTACAATAGCACTCTGCACTAATGTTAAAAATAGAAGCAAGTACCCGGATCTCAGACAAGCATGTTGTACGAACTTCTCATGTGAAGATTACGCACAGGCTTGCAGCACCGTTTCTATGTGAATGTATGGGCCAGTGCGCGCATGATTGTTCGAAAGTTTGTCTGAGTATGCGGGCGTACGGCGCGGAGCAAAATTCTGCTAAATGTGCTATTCACATCAAGCCCTTATATTCACTTCGTACCCAAAACAAACCATGTTAGAATAAGCCAGTTCAGTATTTCAACTGCGCATGTACACAATGATATGGGTCAAAGGTCATTCGGGATAATCAAAGGCGTATGAATGCACGCAGAGACGGTCGCACGACACTCGTGCGCTAATTCCAACCCAAATTCGAACCCAAATGACCTTTGACCTGGACTACTTCATGGAGATACCGAACTGGCTTACTGTACCACTAAAGATCGTACATGGTGGCAATTCCATGAGAATGCTCGTAGGGCTGTCCATTTTCGAATAATTTAGTATTCGATTACTTGAAACTGCATGTGACCGAATATTCAGGTATTCCAAACTGTCACCTGCAACTGCATGCCACGCTGGTCAAAAGTTGCACGCAGAGCGCACCAGTTAAAATTTGCATGCAGTGATCGATATGAGCCGTTAGAGTGTTTTGCAATAAGTATTTTATAACTGTCAAGGGTTTTAAAGGGAATGTACATCATTGGCTTTTGCTGTAATTTTCAGAAATGAACTAGTTGAGGGGTTAGTATAATAGGTCAAATATTGTTACACTGACATGTTTGAAGTTTTGTGTTTGAAAATGCTGGAAAAACCAAGAAAAACGAAAATGATTAAGTAGTCTGGTTCCCCGACTCCACTAAGGATAAAATGGATCAATTTATAGATGCCGGAAAATTGTAAGGTAAGGGAACAAGTCTGGCTGGCCTGCACCCGTTCATGAACATGTTACCAATAACAAACAAAATTTGGACTGGAAAAATGGTAAATTTGAAGCAGAAGTTGAAAAATAGTTAGGTTTTTCCAAAGGTGATCGGCCGACCACTGTTGGAAATGTATACAAAAATGCCAATTTCTTGAAAATGACTTCACACCAGGAGCCATAATTTTACAGGATGCTTTTGACTGTCATTTACCAACATCCAAGTAAGGTATTTTGTAAAAACTTGATAGTTTTATTTTTCGATGTTTGCAAATGTTGTATATTCCCTTTAACCAGCTATAGTTACCGTCAATAAGAAAGTGGCATCTGACAATAAAGCGCCGAACTTTATGATAAAAATAACATCACAATCTTGTGTGTACGTGCATAGATTTTTGTTTTCAAATATTCCAACCGGCAAAAAGCTATTTGAATATTCAGTTGACACTTGAATATTCAAATATTCGTGACAGATCAAAGTGCTCATATATTATGCAAAAAGAGTTTTTTGGTTTGCTTTTTAGCTTCTATACGTTTTAATTTATACCAAGTGCGCAAACATTTTTGCCCCATGTTAATCGAAAAAATAGCAGCTGGCACATGATGGTGAAGAGAAAAGTTAGATTTCAGCAGGATCATGAATATGTATGAGGCAACTGGGCTGTGCCTCCAAGTCCCTCAATCCTGCAAAATCCGCAAAAAAAAATTTGTGGATATTTAAGGATGGGAGGGGGTGTTAATGCCAACAAACACTTACCTCCATCGGATATTTGATTGACAGTAGTCCGCGGTGCTCCTCCCCCTTTGGACCAATAAATATATCGCCCTCTAGTGCCCCGGCCATAACTCGTACATGCTTAGGTCTTCCAACACTAGAGAAAAACAAGGACACGTACATTGTATGGTAGCATAAAACAAAAATGTGTATGTTTTCCTCCATACAATTTTAGATTACATTGAATTTTTGTCGACAACCAATTTCCCCAACAACTGCTGAATACCTGTGCTATTTCAAGAACACTTTTAGTCCAGTTATTCACACAAAATTAGACAAATTTCTTCTAAAGTGGTATTTTTTTAAGTCATAGTTTTAAGAATGACTTTTTAAAACATCAGTGTCTGGAGAAGACTATTTGTCTGTATGTTTCAGCGAATTCATGCTAATTTTTATCCTCAATTTTCATCCTCATGGATGAAGTAAGCAAATAGCAAACGGGGATCACTCAAAGAGGATACGGCTTTTTATTACAAATTTTCAAATAAACCACAAAGGGAAACTGAAAAGGTGCATTTTATAAACGTATTACTTTTTTCAAAGTTGAACAAAGAATTTGACTGAAGCGGGATTTGAACCTGTGACATCCGGATTGCCGTTCCAGTACTCTACCAACTTAATCATCCAACTGAGCTATCCAGCCCTATATTGGCAGTTCCCGAATCTGATAAATTGGAGAATTACCAACATAGGAATGGATTAGTCCAAAAATTTGCAACTCTCAATAATGGGTATGAGAGTCCCAAAACTTTAAGTAAAAACATGCAATACAAGAAAATAGACTGGCACATGAAACAATCAGTTCAACTGTGTCAAAAAAACACCTGGTACCTGGTCTCTTTTTCTACACATTCTCTCATAGTCATGTCACCAGACTACAGAATGGTCAATCTTTTCAAACCTTGGACATGTACCAGTCTAGTCTTAGGCTTCAAATTGAAATCATTTGGCTTCGCTCTCAGGTGGCAAATGTTGAAGAAAAGTCTTCTTCAAAATTGAATTGAGACCTCAAACTTGGCTGGTGAAATACTGAGGACCTTGTCTTGGCCTCCTGAAAATTTTGGACAATTTCATTGGCTAAAGAGAGGGTAAAGTTGGCCTGATTTTTGTTTGCATGTTTTTCTGCATTTAAGGTCCCAGTCCGGGGCTGGATAGCTCAATTGGTGAAACACCAGAACGGCAATCCAGATTAACAGGTTCAAACCCCCCTCCAGTCAATTTCTTTGTTTAACTTTGAAAAACATAATAAATTTTACTTACTAATTGGGAAAGTGGTACTTTGGTATCTGATCGCCAGCAAACCCTGCTTTAATGACACCGGAACCCTGTACAGGTAAAACAAGCCCAAAAATGCTACGATCTAAATATATACATTCCACGTTATTTAAAGGTAGGGTAGATCATTTGTCATTTGTTGCATTTTTTTTATTGAAGACAGTACCCTATTCTGATGAAAAATGTATGCAAGCTATCTGTTTGAATAGTGGAACAATTATTTAAAGAAAAGAAATAATTTACATCATCAAGCAAATTGTTTAATTAACCCCAACTCCCTAGGCCATTAGGATGTAGCCTCAATCCTGCAAAATCCTCCAATTGGCCTCATGGAAATATACATGTAGCATATAGCCTCAATCCTGCAAATTCCTCCATTATTTCTTGAATATGGTCCATGAAGGGGTGACCACTGCCTGAATCCTGCAAAATTCTGCGGCAGTGACTGTCAATATGTTGAGGCTTGGCCAGTGACATCCTGGAGCAGTACGGAGGATTTCAAGCATAATCCAGGCCTACATTTATGCATGGCTGAGCAAAAACAACACAAGGTCCAGCCCAAGACCTTGACAAAGTGCATTCTACGAAATCAGTAACGCACTATGCCACTATGCCATGTAACCTCGATCATCCAAATTCCTCCACTTTGGCAAAGAGGATTTTGAAGGATTCGGGACGGTTAGGGTTAATGACGTCTTCCTTATAATATGTACAATGTATGTGATAATCAAAATCAGTTTGGCTCATTAAAATTGCATTAAAAAACCTTGCTTGTTCTTTCTTTTGTATTGCCTCTTTACATTTCGTTATATAAATCACAGTTTCAAGAAATAAAAATAACACAAATATTTGATTAAATGATTTCTTAACCGTGGGTAAATTGTTTATTTCACAATACATTAAAAAAATTAAATGTCATTAAATCCATTCATTTCTAAGTGCAAGGAGTAAGTGCGCAAATTAACAACAGCCCAATTTAGCCAAAATACAATCCAACACAACCGCATACTGCACAAACAGAACACCCCTCCCATGAAACAGTCGTAGAAAAGAGCGCCCATACACAACGTGGTGTGTGCACGTGCATGCTCAACCAAGGCTGCTACATTCATGCTTCATGCCTCCCTTCACACGGCCCAACTCTGACCGTGTTTTTCAAGGATTTGTTTGGCCTTTTTCAGTCACCTAAAATGTATCGTTTTAAGAATAAATAGAATTCAATTTTCTCCACGAAAGTCACCAAGCACTTCTTTTCTTACCAGGGCATTTGTAATCGTAAATTAGTTCAGAAACTTGGCCAAGAATCGCTCAAGTAGATGCAAGAATCTCGCAGTGACATTGACAACGTCATTCGTTTACACACCGTTTGGTCACACTTCTTGTCATTTTCAAAACTGACGCAAGGAAAAACTCGCTGTATTTTTTCTCAAATAGACAGGAATTCCTCTCAAGTATTGGAAGATCTGTATGCTTGAGGTGAAAGAGCAACTTCTCCACAATAGTGCAGTGCTTGTTTCGTCTCGAAATTGTGGAAACTTCAATTTTTACGGTATGGTATTCCCGCAAGGAAATAAAAGATCCTGCGTGACTGTAGCGCGCAATGATGGTGTATTTTATAAGTTCGATTATTGTCGCTGTATTTTATTTATTCTGTACTTTAAAAAGATACAAATATAAAAGAAATGACACAATATTCACACAAGAAAAAATAACCTTGATTGGTTATTGACTCTAAAATGAGACGATCTTGAAAAGTGCACTACATCATATGTCCCGGTCACCACTACGTACGTGCATACGGCAGACTGTATGTTGGGCAAGAGTGCTATGCCTACGAACCAGGCCCTACACTACCTGACTACACGATCGCCGAATGTTGCAACCTGACGCTGCTTTTTTTCTTCATATATCATCTCAATGAAGTTCAGTCATTGCAAAAATGATGATAAGACATGAATCTGGGACTGAGAACTAGGCCTAATTCCAATTTTGTTAGGAAATAGGCCCTACTTGGAAAATTTTCTTGACTCTCCATAGACTTTGTACACAACCGCTGAAGTAGCGTCAGGTTGCAACATTCTTTCCATCAATTTACGTCTCCATCCTTG
Source organism: Patiria miniata (assembly GCF_015706575.1). Lineage (NCBI taxonomy): Eukaryota > Metazoa > Echinodermata > Asteroidea > Valvatida > Asterinidae > Patiria > Patiria miniata. Next base: position 4,219,213 of record NW_024037048.1, read on the forward strand.
AACATTATTTAACTTACATTGTCTATGACGACCGGTTGGTTCGCTATGACATCATAAGAGTCCATCGTTGTAAAATCAGGGCCAAAATTTACCCAAATTCTAGCACTTTATATCGGATTAGTTTCCCGATCGCCGCGCTGGACAATCTGCAAATCAGACCCTTCTCATTTAGTCTGATACCGTTTTCGGCATCGCGCTTGGGAATCATAATATGAGTCTGGGATGCAGCTCGCTTTGGCACCGCTCCTAAAAGGAAATTTCTGAAACTCCTGCTTTGTTTCAGCTAAGGCTTCGTCCTTCACTTCAAAAATGTGAAGAATCAATCAAATAGAAATACAATTGACTTTGGCATGGTCTGATGACATTTAACCGATTTTGTTTCTAAAGTAGGAGGTGGAGTCATACTGATTTGGACTCTGGAAGATCATTAAATCGGTGGAACCAGTGAGGAAGCCAAAGTTGTAAAACCTCACAAGTTCGCTAACGAACAGGCTCGGACCACTAAATGTAAATAGCGCCCTCTTACATAACCTTCGCCGAGTATCATTAATTAAGAGGTGGTTCGCCCCCCCCCCCCCTTTTTTTCTTCGATTCAAAAGCAATTTGCCTATAAAATCTATATATTCTTTTAAATAAAGCACGACCCAACTAGTTTATAAAGACTTTTAGTGTAACATCTTGCAACTATGCCCACACCGACATAATTGTTGTATTCGTTTTCAGGAAAAGGGTAATAGAACCGATAAAATTCTGGAAAAAAGTATGAAAACCAAATCGATGTCCCTAGCGAATACGAAAGTTTGCTGTTTGATGAACAAATTAGATATCACATCACACTGCATTCCTTGATGAAGAAAAATCCTTTTGCATGATTTTTAATGCATGTAAAACTAAAGGTAGTTTCTAGGATTGGAAAGTCGCTGAATGGAGTTTAATGAGTTTACTTTGAACGCAATGCGCCAATATTTATCATTTGTATCGACAAGGGTGGATCCAGCCCAGTCTGCCCAGAACCATTTTCTTTTTGGGGGGGGGGGGCTGCAATTTGAAAAGCGAGAGTGGAGGGGCTGGGGAGCTGGACCTCATTCGACACACGGGGGCGTTCTTTTCCCTTTTTTTTATTAACACCATAGAGCTATATAGCTCTATGATTTTCGCATGCTCTATGGTTTACACGCATCTTTGGGCAAATTCCCGCATGTTTGGGCAAGTTCCCGCAAGAACGCGTGACTGCTATGCGCCCCTGATATAGACGTTAATCAAGCGTACGTAGACTGATCAGACAGTGCGCGGAACCGTCGACAACTTTGCCGATCGTCTGCGAGCTAGTTTACGTCTGTCTCAGTTAGTTGTCGACGACACTTTCAGATGAAATGTTTCCAGATGCTTGCGTTGCAGTTAGTCCAGTTTGCGTTTCACTTTGTGGTTCTTAAGTCAATCTGGAAACTGACGTTAGGCTATCCGTCATATCATCACACCAGTCAACAAATAATTGCAGTGGCGTAGCGGCACGGTCATTTTGATTGGGGGTAAATTTTGTTGAAAAGGGCTTTTACACATCCGGGGTAAAATGTAAGCGCGTTTTTTCCCCTGGACACTTGGCCTCCGTAAAATAAAAAAGCTGGGAGGGGGGAGGTGGGGGGGGGGGCTGGTACCATATGTCGGTGGAGGCGCTGTTCAAAACCCACCGTTATTCACACTGACGGACAATATGGGGCTATTCGGGGCGATATGTGCGTCAAATTAAACCAAAAAAGCACCCGAACGGCCGCTGCCACAAGGGGCACTTCTTAATAAAAAAGGACACTTCTACAAAAATACTGGAGGGGTAAGAGCAGGTGAAAAAAGGGTAGGCCTACTTCAATGGAAAATGGCAGGCTTCAGAAAGTATCCCCCCCCCCCCCCCCCCCCGCTGGCTACGCCTATGAATTGGGTACTTCATACTTCATCATGAAATATTTACTTGCTTTATAACTGCCTATCCCACCGGAGCGCTTCGGTAGCTCGATTGGTAAAGCGCTTTGAGACCCGTTGGTATAAACATGGTATAAAGGGCCATACAAGCACACTACGCGTGGCGAAAGACACTCATGTAGATTTTTAAAATTTTATGTGACAAATCAATTTCCAAAAATTATAACCCCAAAATGCAAAGCAAAACTCCCTAAACTAGAATACCCCCCCCCAAAAAAAAAAAACCTTGAAAAGACGAGTTAGACGACTCATAACAATATTTGTTTCCAGCTCTTTTATTCGGAACCCTGCGCTGTCTGAAGCTGAGCACGAAAATATAAGTAAATCCGCATCAACTGATCATACCGAAATACACTCCCGGCCGATAAGTCCCCCAAAACCTCCGCTGTGACTTCACAGCGATGGACCGGGAGAGTGACTTGTCACGTGCGAGGGCTTAACCAATAATAGGGAAAATTTGGACCGATTTTCATAGGAGTCGGATTTTCATAATAATGACAACGGTATGTGCAACGTGTGCAAGTACCATGCGATGAACTATGGAAGGCGACAAATACAAAAATGAACAGGAATTCAGAAAACGAATATAAAACAACTTTTCGAGACACAGCTAGTTTTACTAGTAAAATATTCACACTACAACCCTTGCATTGTTGTGCAAGATTAAGTTTTGAAGAATAAATACTTGATTAATTTAAAACTGTAGGACAACAAAATCAGGGAAAGTAGTTATTTATAGAGGAAAATACGTCTTTTTGAAGACACCGTACTATAGGTTTAGCTTATACCGGAGAGAAATTATAGAGGGCGCTGTGAAAACTTATGGAAGTTCAAAAGTGGATTCTTTTCTGCTAATGCGCCTATCAAATGGTTTCCCCCCCCCCCTCCCGCTGCGCCCCCCCCCCCCCCCCCCCCCTCCCGCTGCCTCAGGTCCGATGTCGGGATTTGGTCACGTTTTTCATGCCCCAGGGTAGGGATTATGGTCACTCAAATTACATTGTTAAAATTGGCGTACTACATAGAAAGGCAATCACTAGTGCGCCCCAGGCATGTATGTCGGGGCATGGTCGGGAGTTGTCACTTAAATTTTGCCCGAAGGGTGCGGATTTTGTCACTTCAAAAGTGACAATCCCCACGTCTTGGGTGGGGTAGCCCGGGGAGGGGTGGGGGAAACAATTGGTAGGCGCATAACACTCAGACTCCGGTTTGTTATTTGTATAATGCATTCTTTGCTAGAGTAGAGTTCCATGGTTGCTATTAGTTAATTGTCGATCTCCATCGACTAAAGGAGTGTTTGTTTGTCAGTGGTGTTAATTCAACGCTTCTTATTTCCCGTGTTAAAAGGCATCAACAAGTCCAAACTTTTATATTTGCGTGGGGGATCCGATTTTTCTGAGAAAAAAAGTTATCAAAATGAAATCAGTCTGAAGAGGCTGAAAGTAGGCGCGCAGCAATAACGATGGGGGAGGGGGAAATTAGGGGGTGATTCTACCCCGCGTGGCCATGTTGGCACTTGGCCAAAAATCAAGCCTTGCACACTCTTTAGATCCAAATCCCACATTTGAGCCTTTGTGACGTCACAGTGACGTGCGCGCAAACTTGGAATGTATCAGCGACATCTGCCGCGTCTTGGCAACTTTATGTTAGTTTGTGTTTGTGTTTCGATCAGTGAACACGGTTTTTTGCTTTGGTGCGTTTTCGGATGCTCAAAAGTGACGATTTGACGGAGAATATAGCGATTCAGGATGTACAACTACGCAAGCGCGTACGCAGCAGCCTTTTCGGAAAGTTACAAGTAAGTAACTTTTAAATACAAACAAATACAAACATTTTCTGTTCAAAGAATTTCTGTTTTTTAGAACCATTCTCTTAGTTGAGAAATTATTTGAACATGGTGTTTCCGCAAACCTTTCATTATTTAAACCTAAATGCATTTCAATGAAAAAGAATCAATCTGAATGCATTTCAATGAAAATATTTTTCCAAGTGAAACAAGGCGAGAGACCTTTTGCTGATCATTGCGAAGTTATTATTTTTGTTCTTGGGTTTGATCATTCAGAAAGGCGTGTGACTCGAATCCCATGACGGCAGGCGGCGGGCAGCACTACGGCACCTGCGGTCCCTACGGTTCTGCCACCGTCCGAGGACGGTGTCCGCACACGGCTCGTGTCGACGGGAGCGAGAATCCATGGGGAGGTGACACCCGCCCAAGATCACGGAATGCCGGTCAGCTCATGACTGGCTCCCGGTGGGTGTCCCCAAGTGGATATGTCCATCGCCAGATTGATTCCGCTAAGGATGAGCGGAATCTCAAGCCACCCTTACAAGGCCCTCAAGCTAGGTGAGTCTTACTCAAATCTGAACCACCCCCCCCCCTAAAAAAATTTGAATAAACAAAGCCCAACGAGAAACTGTCCTCATTTCCCAATGTGAAACAGAGAACTGTAAAGCAACCCCTAATTCCAATCAACATTGAAGGAATTTATATTTTGGGGTTGGGGGTGGGAGGTGGGGGAAATCTGTAATTACATTAGAAGAAAAAAAAGTTCACAGAAACACGATGGCTGGCGCGGAATCAACAAACCTGCTGACAACACTGATAACTTCTGTCATTAGGTAAGATATACTGTCGACCGTCTAATTTCATCTGGATATGTAACGTACCGCTTAATGGGTTTTTTTTTCATTCTTTGCCGTTGATGTTTCTTTTCCTCGAAATCTATTCATAGTTTCACTTCACCATTTTTCTATTTACCGCAAATTCCCGACTTCATCAAACGCATTAAGTTAGTTCATTTATAATAAAGATTGGAGTGGACCTTATCCAATATACCGGATCTGGTGGTGGGTGGCGGAGATGAGTGGTTGCACACCCCACCGTTCAGCCGCTGCAAAAATGTTGTGATACTATTAAAAATGGAGCCAAAAATAATTAAATTATACTCAAAGTTTCAAAATTTATTCTCAAATTGCCTTAGAACGGAGAGAGCGCATTCCCCCGAAGGGGCACGACTTCACTCCAATATTGACCTTCGTCTGCATGCGTTTCCTGAAACTTTCATTTATCCTTTGATACTGTCTGTCCAAATTTAAATCAAAAGATACTTGAACTGTGCCCGGAGAATGTGTTGACTGCAGTTTTGCAGGAAACGAACGCAAATTGAGTCCCCCAAACAAGAGGCTAACCTATTGGGCATTGAAGGAATTTTGAATGTTTCTGTTGAGGCTGAATATTTTAATCACGAACATTGCCCAGCGATTGGAGACAAAATTTGTATTGATAGCTGCCAACATATAAAAACCTAAAACCTGACTTCTGCAAAACTGGGCATACGGAATACAAACCCATCAGTAATATCCTGATGAATATCGATTTTGATCTTGTTGTTTAATTTGATCATTCAGAAAGGCGTGCAACTCGGATCCCTCGGCGGGAGGCAGCGGGCAGCGCTACGACAACTGCGGTCCCCGTTCTGCCACCGTCCAAGGACTGTGTCCGCACTCGGCTCGTGTCGAGAGCGGGAATCCACGGGGAGGTGACACCCGCCCAAGATCACGGAATGCCGGTCAGCCCATGACTGGCTCCCAGCGGGTGTCCCCAAGTGGATATGTCCATCGCCAGATTGATTCCGCTAAGGATGAGCGGAATCTCAAGCCACCCTTACAAGGCCCTCAAGCTAGGTGAGTCTTATTCAAATCTGCCCCCCCCCTAAAAAAAAATAGCAGAAACACTCCTCATTTCGCAAAGTGTTAAACAGTTCAGGTTTGCCGGAAACAAACACAAATTTATTTCCACAACTCAGGAGGCTTTCCCCCCTTCGGCGTCTTCCTCAACGCAACAAGGTTCGACCTCTGAACATCGACGGTCTCTTGTTGACGTCAGAGGCACGCCCACCCTGCCCCAGTGACTCGGCCCGCAGCTACGCCATGTTCAATGCCTCTTCGCAAATCTCCAATACCACCCAGAGATCAGGCAACTTGGTCGTAGCCGGGCAGTCCCGTAAGCTGGCGAACATCACCAGCGACAGGACGAGCTCGAGTCACCCAGAAGACGACATTGACAGGCCGCCGTCTGTCGTCGTAGGACAGGCATTTGTCCCGACAACATCAAGGTGAATGTCATCATTTTCTGTAGGGAAATGTTCCACAACAATATGTTTGACAATAATGCATTACAGCACCGAAAGTAGACTGTTACTGGCCTGTTGCTTTGCCATTAAGTTAAAGGTGGCATATTTTCATCAAGTCCCAACATTGTTGCATTGCTTACTCATGATTATCCCCTCTCCACATGTGTGTCTCATGGAAATTGTGTGTGCTGTCAGGTGGGCTGACTGTCTGAATTTATGTCCGTGGGCCGAAATCGGATCGTCAGTCAGTGAGATGGTTGTTGTTAGATAACAAGTTTGTCAACCTCTCTTCGTTAAATTGCTTCTCATTAGACTTCGAGCATCTCAATTCAAAGGGATCGGAATGCAGGAAAAGAAACAGGCAGACAGGGTCGTGCCTTTGCGTATCATCCATAATAAGAAATGACCGCCACCTATATAACTTTCTTCCCTAAGGTCCAAGCGAACGTGGAAAACGAGACTTCGATCTCTCTTTGCTCCTCGGAGTCGTGGGACCAAGACCACCGTTCAGCCTTTCGTTACACCACAAGGGCAATCGGAAGGTCAAGTCAGCCGACCTAGGTCACTCGAAGAAGACCACAGTGACCCAGGTCAAGTCAACCGACCCAGGTCACTCAAAGAAGACCACAGTGACCCAGGTCAAGTCAGTCAACCTAGGTCACTGAAAGAAGACCACAGTGACCCAGGTCAAGTCAGTCGACCGAGGTCACTCAAAGAAGACCACAGTGACCCAGGTCAAGTCAGTCAACCTAGGTCACTGAAAGAAGACCACAGTGACCCAGGTCAAGTCAGTCGACCGAGGTCACTCAAAGAAGACCACAGTGACCCAGGTCAAGTCAGTCGACCTATGCCACTCAAAGAAGACCACAGTGACCCAGGTCAAGTCAACCGATCTAGGTCACTCAAAGAAGACCACAGTGACCCAGGTCACCAGAGCCACACCAGCGCTCTGATGAAGAATCGAGAAGCGAAGGGATTTGGAGGAGATGGTAAGTTATATCTATCTGGCAAAATGCATGGTTTGTCTGTAACAACATCATCATCTGAATTATTAATAATAAAAAAATTGTCCAGTTGATTTATGGCAGGTGCATTGCTTGTAATTCATGTTCTTGGACCTTTGAATTTCAAAATGAAAAGCCATTGTGAAAAATAACATTACCCTGAACAATTCTTTGAAATGTTTACAATTAGAAAAAGAAAACATTCCTTATAGGAAACAAATGTGTCCTACTGGCCAATTGCTTTATTCTCCAGCATTAAGTATAAAGATGCATCATCGGCAATGCAGCGCTGCCATGGCAACAAGACCAGCCTCGTACAGCAACCAGCCCCTCCCGATCCCAGGAACACCTCAATTTGACTGGGACCGTCTCCAGTCAAGCTCCCACCCTGCTCCAAGAAGTGACAATCTGATCACATCACAGAAGCAGAAGGAGGTTACGAGCCTCGTCGCCAACTACGGTGACGGGTCACTCCCAGCTTCAACTCCTAGGAATGCTTCCTTTCGCAATTCCTCGGTTTGCAACTTGCCTTCATTTCCATCTCAGAGGCAAGGAGCAAAGATGCGGGATAAGATATCATCAGATGAGGAAGTAGCAATCCCTAATGCAGATCCTCTGACGTCGATCTCACGTGGTGATGGCAAGCCTCACGAAGAGGGAAGAGAAAGTGGAGACCATGGTGGTGGTTGGGAATCGATCTCAATTCCAGTGTCTCCATCTCCATCTCATCAATCTGTCTCCTCCACATCCAGGAATTCCTCTCCGTCTCAGAATGTAGGATCAGAGACGGATGTTGAAGACTTCATCTACAATGTTGATGGAGAAAGCTCATCGGTATCATCTATGAGCGATGTAAGCGTTGTCAGTGTCCCATCACAATATTAACTCGCTACATCTACCTGGAAGTTACGAATTTGATAAAATAAATACTCACGTTGACTTCCTTTAATTTATATCTCGATGTTAAAATTGTAAGTCCTGGCAGTAAGGAAATGTTTCATTGTTCTGGCGAACATTTAGAATATCCCGTCCCCCTTTATCCACAGTCTTCATGGGCAATGCCAAATTCAGAAGCTGATGTGGATGTTGACTCTTTTGATGAGGAGACAATTGCAGACAAAAGCAGACAAAGGTTTACAAAATTACCACCGCTTCGTCAGCAGCGACTCGCTGTGAGTATAATAAACATCGTACATCATCCATACTTTAAAGTTTTTCAGAGTTGAGTTTGACCTCTTAATCTTTCTTTCCTATTGCTTAATTAACTCCATATAAATCTTACGTTGTCTCCATGGTGCATGTTTGAAGTAATCGTTTCAGTTTTCGTTGTTTTGGTTGGCTTTGCAGCTCAAGATAGCCCCGGCATTTGCTTTAAAAACATCTTATCCGGAGGACTTTGCTCATTGGCTGACGGTTGTGCTAAGTTGTATTGAGCGAAGGGATGTGATGCGACGGATGCAACTTGCTTCCAACTACAAGACACCGTTCACAAGAAAGGAGGCTTGGGTAAGTCGATACTCATTACTTCTGCGAAGTGATTTTAAACCTCATGATTTCTTGGAACCTGAGGAAGGACCGGGTCTGAGATTATTTTAGGAATGGTCAGAATAAACTATTAAAAAATATTTCGAAATTTTGAAATATTTTAAATGGTCTGTATGTTTTTTCCAACAGGAAATTCATGCCAACGCCGCAAAAGCCAAAGACATAATGCGTCAATTGAACCAAATCATCTCATTATCGACGAAGGACGAAGAGTCGAGTATTGAGAGTTTGCAATTAGCCTCTCCTGCAAATCCTGTCAAGAAAGACTCGGAAATCGAGGGGGACAGAAGAACATCAAATGCAACACCACAGTTCCCGAAGGACGCCTGGAGTTCTAGAGAGGTAGCATCTTCAAAAGATTCCGAATCGTCTGCATCCATAACTGCAAAGACAAAGTTCGAAACTACTTTGAAGGAACACAAAGAAAAAGTTGAAAAGAGCGACTCAGATCAAGAAGAGGTAACGCCAGCTGAATGTCCAGAGTCTTCAATTTCAAAGCTCTCTGAGATGATGTCTACTGAAAGTAAACCATGGGATGTTGTCAACAAGGCATCCCCATGTGCACATCTACCCACAATCTCGAAGAAGTCATCTTCGAATGACGCATCAAGAGCAGCGTCCCATGCTCAGAAGGACATCTTAAGTCTCGCAGAGGCCGCTTCTGAAAATGGCGCAGAATATACTTCATCTATAAATGCACAGAAATACATAGTGTATGCCCAAACAGAAATGGAAGAAACTCCAAGAAAACCCCAAAAGACTGAGAAGAGCGACTCAGATCGACCATCTGGAAGTCCAGTGTCTTTACTGCCAAAACTTTCTAATAAGACTCCCACTTCAGCTTCATTAGGAAAAGTTGTCAACAAGGCATCATTTGAAGAAAATTACCATTCGCCACAACGGAAAATCTCGAAGAATTCGTCATTGAAGGATGCGGCTACAACTGATAACACATCAAGCACAGCTAATGCTTCTTCTACGAACCCTCAAGTAACACAAAGTCCTCAGGAAGGACTACCAGAACTCACAGCCTATCCCTCAATCGATCCTAGCGAGTTGGAGTTCATTATGTCTGACAACGGAAAAGAAGTGGCGCTTGGGTCGGGTTCTTGTGGTGGAGTCCTACTGATGCGTCATAAAGGAGACAACACCCTCCTTGCTGTCAAGGTGCTGGTTAAAAACTTCTCTTTCTTGCAGCACGAGGTGGCAGCCATGCATGCGGTGAGAAACTGTCTCTTCTTCCCCAAATTTGTAGGAGTCATCGACTACTGCTCTTACGCCCAAGAGCTCGTAGGCGGTGTTGGCAGAAACACGGCTTACGACTTCCGCAAGGCGCTGCACGACGATCTCTTGAACGCGTTAGAGTGGCTACACGTCTGCCGTGATGTCACGAAGGGACTCAAGGCTTTGCATACTGCTGGCTGGCTTCACTGCGACCTACACTGCGGCAATGCTATGGTGTGTCCCAATCCACCAGGCTCTGATGTGGCTTGGCGCGGCAAGATCATCGACCTGGGAAACGCCCTGCAGATTTCGAATCCAGGCCCAGTCACGATCCTTGATGATGAGCAACAGAAGAAGCTCTACGAACTTGCCAAGCAGGTACGAACGAAACCAAGAGAATTAACACGCCATCATCTTTTAAACCCAGTCCATTTCTTGGATGCTTTCTCCTTCCTTTCCCAACTTTTAAACTACTGAGATTAAGATTTCTTTACTTCAGTTTTAAAACAAAAAATATATAATTTTGTGCAGCTGAATATGAAGTGCAAAGAACAACACAATAGATTATTGCAGTCTGCATTCTAATCAATTGAGCAATGTTATTCTTGCCCGATGTAAAAGCTTAGACTAAAGTCATTTTACTTTCTCACACATTGACTTCCAGTGTGCCCCCGAGATTCTGGAAGGCAGAGACACATTCACCGAGAAGTCCGACATCTACAGTCTCGGCAATCTCTTCGTGGATGTAGCCAGTGACGCAAACATCCCCCACGGTCTCCGTCTGCTAGGCGAGTTCTGCATGAGACGAAGTTCTGATGCTCGCCCAACACTGGATGCCATCTCGGGGAAACTAGACGATTTCATCTCGGAGATGATGCAGGCTGAGCAACAGCCTTCCAGCCCGTCTCCTATTCCTCCTTCCTCATCCTCTCCTTCTCCTAATCTTCGTTGCCATCTCATCGCGGAGACGGTGCAGGCTCAGCAGCAGCCTTCTAGCCCGTCTCCTATTCCTCCTTCCCCATCATCTCCTTCTCCTAAAATGCGTTGCCGTCTTTGTTAGTTTATCAAATCCGAAATCGCACAGAAAGAGTAGAGAAGACCGGCCGCGTCCTAATCGGATGTTTTAGACTACGATTACAGAGCAGTACATGATCATGAGTAGTGGAAGGCTGGAAGTATGCAAACCGTAGTCTAAAACAACCGATTTGGACGCGGCGTTAGGGCCGTGTTTCACACGAAGGAATTCACAGGCAAATTGTTCCAGGCAAGAAAAGGACAGAACAAAAATGTCATTCCCTACAATACTCTGAGGTATTCTTTGACAGCTAAAGTTCTCCATTCCTCCTAGTGTTTCTTGCATTTAGTTGTCGCTCAGTTGCCGATGAGAATTGCTTTGTTATTGGCCCTTACACACCAGAGAACTTTATCACGATGTAACCATTTTGTCTAGTTTCCAGCAGCAAGACATTGAGAAATCACTGCGGCCACTTGCGTACAGAATAGTCACCAGACAGTGATTATTTTTCTCTGTAGATCTGTTTGGTCATTTGGATCAGTTGTAAGAACATTGAGAACATGATTAAGACTATAATTATCATGCGCTGCTAACGTTCCAGTACGCTGTATTTTGGTAAAAATAATAAGCTTTTAAACTTGAAAAATATCTGAAATATGAAAATATCTGCTTATTGAACCACAGATTTGCTGTTCAACTGATCCAAAGAGAGTACTGCTAAAGTTTACTGTTTCTGTGCGATTTTTGACAACCATTTATTCTGTTAATTATTATCTGAGATGTGGCTCACTCAAATATGGTATTAAAAAAAACTGATCTAAAAATCTTGAAAACAAACCATCAGTTCAATTTTGCTTCATATTCAAATCCTCCGATTTGAATATATTTTGTTTTCACACACTTATAGAGGTGAGGGTTAAGACCAGTACTCCGTTTGTTCAAGTGTTAGTTTTTGTGGGTGTCCTAACAACCTCGTTAACATAGCTTTCGAGCTCCAATACGAGGTTGACCTTTGACACCCGCAATGACGTCACCTTTTTCAAGTCCGGAGTTCTGGTCTTATTTTCAGTCCAAACATGACATGCGCTGATTTTTCTTCATTCAATTTCATTCTCTATTAATTGAGTCATATCCTATGGATCCCTTATTTTTTTATATTTTACGATGGACCACTTTTTTTCACGAGTGAAGGTAGCTTAATTTTGAAATCACAGTTTGAATAATTGCAGTAACATCAGTTACTAACACAACCATTGACCTCAGGTATGCATGTAGTCAGTTTGAAGACAAATAATGGAAATACATACACATTGTCATTCATATAAATAGGTATGTAACACAAGTTCAATCCTAACTTTAGCTTTGATGCAATTTTTTTTCACAGCAAAAAGAAATCCTCTGCATTCTTCTTTCCAGCATAATGTATTTGGTTTTTATAATAAATGGTGTTGGTTAGTACTATCAGAATATTACTGATGCTTATAGATATTGGTACTCCCGGGTATCTATCACATTCTTTTATGACACTATGAAACTCTAGAACGCTGATACATAGCACAGAATGAAACAATATGTGACATCAAGCTGGCTTATTCTGTACATTAAAGGGAATATACATCATTTGCTTTTGCTGTAATTTTCAGAAATGGATGGAATTGGGGGGTTGGAAATATATAGCAAATATAGTTACACTAACTTTTTTGAGGTTTTGGGTTCGAAAATGCTATAAAAACCAAGAAAAACAATCATTTTCCTGTAGTCTGGTTCCCTGACTCCATATAAGAAGAAACAGAGCAGTTTACATACATTGGGGAATTGTAAGGTCAGGGAACCAGTCTAGCTGGCTTGTACCCGTTCATAGGTGTGTAATCGATTGCAAACAAGTGCGATGGTCAATTGGGGCCAGTATTTGAAAAAAAAAGCCAGTTTTTTCCAACGCTGGTCGGCCGACCAGCGTTGGAAATTGATACAAAAATACCACTTTTCTTGAAAATGACAGTATACCAGGTGCCATGATTTTACAGGATGCTTTACACTGTCATTCACTAACAGTCCAGCAAGGTATTTTAAAATGATTTGGTAGTTTTATTTTTTGATGTTTGCAAATGTTGTATTTTCCCTTTAATGGCAAATGAGAATTGACAAATAAATCATGCCAGAACGAAAAATTGTGTTTTCTGGTCTTTTTTTTTCAAGTTGTGACATTTACTTCAAAATTATAATGTCCTCCATTGCCTTACAGCAAAACCACCCTTTCACGCAACTGGCGGGGGCGGGGCGGGGGGGGGGGTTTCTTCGAATTTTTTATGGTTTTTTTTTTTAAACTATGAAGCCGAATTATTTAAACATTTCAAAGGATTTCCGGAACAAATACAAGAAACCAGAGATCCTTTATAAACAATGTGAGTTGGAAACAGTTTAACAAGTCAGAAATATAGGTTGATAGTGTGACATTTGGCACTGATCGATATAGCGCAGCGTGATTTTCCGCGGAGTCCCCCAGGGGCAGTGCGCGCAGCAGACGGTCAACATCGCAGGCCGTGCTGGCGCGCGGCTGGTACCGCCACCGTGTTTCAATGATATTTTGTAAATAGGCCCTCAGTTTTCATCATTTTAGTTAATTTTCAGCCCTAACAATGTGTTGTTATTTTGGGTTTCTCTTTTGCCTGTCGTTATTTCCGTTAAAGATTTAAAAGTGTTTTTAGGTCATGTATAGGTTTTCCCGGTCATTTTAACACTTGTATCACACGAATTCCCTATATCGATACTTTAATTTCGTCCCCGATAATGTATTCCCCTCCATTTTTAAGATGGCTGCTGAATGTAAATAATTATCCAGGGGGCGAGTCGGTCGGGGGGGGGGGGCAGTCAGCTAGGACGGGAGTTGGCGAGGGGACAAGTCGGCTAGGGGGCGAGTCGGTCAGGGGCCGAGTTTGTACAGGGTCGAGACGGTCAGGGGGCGAGTCAGTCAGGGGGCGAGTCGGTAAGGGGCGAGTCGGTCAGGGGGCAAGTAAAGGGGCAAGTCGGTCAGGGGACAAGTCGGTAAGGGGCGAGCCAGGGGGCGAGTTGACCTACAATCCTATTGTTGACCAATGGTTAACCATAGTTCGATGTTGGTTCACTATCGGCTATTTGGAACCACACGCACTACGTACAGCAGGGAGCCAGGACCCAGTAATTTTGTGATGACATTTTGACCAGCATTTGACTCGAGACGTTCGCACGTTGCTATTAGTGCACAGGCGTAAATTACGTCCACTAGTCGACAAATAGTCCTTGCCCGAATTTGCTCATTGTTGATATTCAAGGATCCGCAGATGGCAAAAGGACGAGTAACATCACTAAAAAAATTCATCTTCACCCCTCAACTCATCTTTGATCGAAGATAATTTGTTTATCAGGAATCAACTCCATGGGTAATTCAAACAAAAGAAACATCCATTTAAGAAAGGCACGGAACAATCTTTTTATTCATAAACGATTATGTAACCACTTAATTTTACAACACAGCTTGATTGTACAAACCTGGTGTAAAATTCACTACATGTATTGTACTTTTTGGTTGGCATAGTCCATGATCACACTATCAACTGTTAAACTAAGTTAAACACAAATAACCGGAAAGCCTTATTTTGGTCATCTCCACAAAATCACCAATCGTCATTTTTCACAAAGAGCCAAATTTAGTGCACGGAGATATAGGAAATTTGCCTCCTAGTGAAAAATGATGAAATGTCATCAATTTCCCCAGCACCCCCCCCCCCCTACAAAAGAAAAACAACGTTTAGACTAACCTACATCAGTGTATGGCACTGTTTCAACATAGAAACCAACATGAACTGCTGTTTCAGTTTTAAGACAGTAACGCCTTGTGCACTTCTTCATGAACTTCACAAAAAAAATGATGACAAGTGCTTTAGAATATTTACAATAAACACAGAATTACGTATCTAGACAAATTTCTGATTAGCAGGCAGCACTTAGGCTCTTGAGGGCCTTCCACACTAGGGACCAGTGTGGCTTGGAAATACATGTAGTGGCTTTAATATTAAATCACCATTGCGTTGGATAATTTTACAAGGCCCACACACCTATATCTCAATTTTGTGATGTGACATGCACATTGCCAGTAATGTGCCCGATAAAATAACCACACAAACTGACGATTTAACGAGTGAATTTTTCTGAGCCGCGCAAATACCCCGAATGGTCCCTATTGGCTAAAATCCCCATGTTGGACCAGGATCCAACACAGAAATTTCTGCAACCCATTTCACGCCAGCAAGAATCCAACACTGCTTCTACACGGGTCCGGCGCTATACGCAGGTTAATTCCAACCATGGTTGGGACCAGGGTTGAGTGGTTCTACCCCGGGGTAGAAAATAAACAATTTACAGTCGACCCGTGTACACACTGCTGTAAGTGTGAATGATGAGAGTTGCATAACTACATTCGATTATTTCGGTTTGTAAAAAATATGGGTGGAAGCCGTGCACAGGACTGTGAGCTTGTAGTTCCGTTCAATTTGGATGAAATTGGGGCCCTTAAAGCGCTCTATTTTGCAATGGAGTGTAGGCATCGTTTTTCAAAATGGCGATGGGCTTCAGGACTATTTTCAGGGGTGATCATCTTCGGATGGAAATAACTCCTAAAAGTCATCAGTTGACCCCCAAAAAACTGAAAAGAAAATGAAAGATGATGAAATAAGCTTTAATTAGATGTGTGTCTCGAAACCTTGGAGAGTTGTGAGTATTTTTCCCGAATTTCTGAAGTGGGAGCATTTACCATTGGGGTCTATGGAAGTTTATTTACTGGTCTGTAACCCTAACAGACTACGTTTGGTTATTTGTATAATGCATTCTTTGCCAGTGTAGAGTGTCATGGTAGCAATAAGTTAATTAGGTTTGATCTCCATCGACTTAACAATCAACGTTTCTTATTTCCCGTGTGAAAAGGCATCAACAAGTCCAAACTTTTATATGTGCGTGGGGGATCCGATTTTTCTGAGAAAAAAAGTTATCAAAATGAAATCAGTCTGAAAAGGCTAAAAGTAGGCGCGCAGCAATAACGGTGGGGGAGGTGGAAATTAGGGGGTGATTCTACCCCGCGTGGCCATGTTGGCACTTGGCCAAAAATCAAGCCTTGCACACGCTTTAGATCCAAATCCCACATTTGAGCTTTTGTGACGTCACAGTGACGTGCGCGCAAACTTGGAATGTATCGGTGACATCTGCCGCGTCTTGGCAACTTTATGTTAGTTTGTGTTTGTGTTTCGATCAGTGAACACGGTTTTTTGCTTTGGTGCGTTTTCGGATGCTCAAAAGTGACGATTTGACGGAGAATATAGCGATTCAGGATGTACAACTACGCAAGCGCGTACGCAGCAGCCTTTTCGGAAAGTTACAAGTAAGTAACTTTTAAATAAAAACAAATAAAAACATTTTCTGTTCAAAGAATTTCAATGGAAAGAGTTTTTTAGAACCATTCTCTTAGTTGAGAAATTATTTGAACATGGTGTTTCCGCAAACCTTTCATTATTTAAACCTAAATGCATTTCAATGAAAAAGAATCAATCTGAATGCATTTCAATGAAAATATTTTTCAAAGTGAAACAAGGCGATAGACCTTTTGCTGATCATTGCGAAGTTATTACTTTTGTTCTTGGGTTTGATCATTCAGAAAGGCGTGTGACTCGAATCCCATGACGGCAGGCGGCGGGCAGCACTACGGCACCTGCGGTCCCTACGGTTCTGCCACCATCCGAGGACGGTGTCCGCACACGGCTCGTGTCAACGGGAGCGAGAATCCACGGGGAGGTGACACCCGCCCAAGATCACGGAATGCCGGTCAGCTCATGACTGGCTCCCGGTGGGTGTCCCCAAGTGGATATGTCCATCGCCAGATTGATTCCGCTAAGGATGAGCGGAATCTCAAGCCACCCTTACAAGGCCCCCAAGTTAGGTGAGTCTTATTCAAATCTGAACCCCCCCCCCTAAAAAAATAGAATAAACAAAGCCCAACGAGAAACTTTTCTCATTTCCCAATGTGAAAAAGAGAACTCTGTAGCAACTCCTTATTCCAATCAACATAAAAGGAATTTATATTTTGGGGGTCTGGGTGGGGGCAAAGATCTGTAAGTCCTTTAAAAATAATAATAAAAGTAAACAGAAACACGATGGCTGGCGTGGAATCAACAAACTTGCTGACAACACTGGTAACTTCTTTCATTTTGGTAAAATATATATTGTCGATCGTCTAACTTCATCTGAAATTTCATCGTCTAATTTCAGCTAAATGAGTCGTTTGTCGGGAATGTTTATTTACAGGCCAAAATAGGACCACTTCATCACATCACTTCATCACATCTCTTGGTGTTCCAACTTTCATAATTTTTGAGCTAAAGATGGTATCAGCATGCGGTTTTCACAGCAGTAATGCTGAGATTGTGATCTTTTCAATTCTGTAATAAAAAAACTTTTTGACCAGGGTCGACAAACGACTCATGTAGCTTGATCGCATCACATTTGTAGCCTACCGCTCAATGTTTTTTTTTTATTCATTCTTTGCCGTTGATGTTTTTTTCCTCGAAACCTGTTCATATAGTTTCACTTCACCATTTTTCTATTTACAAGTCCGACTTCATCAAAAGCATTAAGTTAGTTCATTTATAATAAAGATTGGAGTGGACCTTATCCAGTATACCGCATCTGGTGGTAGGTGGCGGAGATGAGTGGTTGCACACCCTTCCGATCAGCCGCTGCAAAAAATGTTGTGATACTATTAAAATGGGGCCAAAATAATTAAATTATACTCAAAGTTCCTAAATTTATTCTCAAATTGCCTTAGAATGGAGAGAGCGCATTCCCCCGAAGGGGCACGACTTCACTCAAATATCGACCTTCGTCTGCATGCGTTTCCTGAAACTTTCATTTATCCTTTGATATACTGTCTGTCCAAATTTAAATCACAAGATACTTGAACTCTGCCCTGAGAATGTGTTGACTGCAGTTTTGCAGGAAACGCACGCAAATTGATTCCCCAAACAGGAGGCTGTAACCTATTGGGCATTGAAGGAATTTTGAATGTTTCTGTTGAAGCTGAATATTTTAATCACGAAAATTGCCCAGCGATTGGAGACAAAATTTGTATTGATAGCTGCCAACATATAGAAACCTAAAACCTGTCTACTGCAAAACTGGGCATACGGAATACAAACCCATCAGTAATATCCTGATCAATATCGATTTTGATCTTGTTGTTTAATTTGATCATTCAGAAAGGCGTGCGACTCGGATCCCTCGGCGAGAGGCAGCGGGCAGCGCTACGACAACTGCGGTCCCCGTTCTGCCACCGTCCAAGGACTGTGTCCGCACTCGGCTCGTGTCGAGAGCGGGAATCCACGTGGAGGTGACACCCGCCCAAGATCACGGAATGCCGGTCAGCCCATGACTGGCTCCCAGCGGATGTCCCAAAGTGGATATGTCCATCGCCAGATTGATTCCGCTAAGGATGAGCGGAATCTCAAGCCACCCTTACAAGGCCCTCAAGCTAGGTGAGTCTTATTCAAATCTGCCCCCCCCCCTAAAAAAAAATAGCAGAACACTGCTCATTTTGCAAAGTGTTAAACAGTTCAGGTTTGCCGGAAACAAACACAAATTTATTTCCACAACTCAGGAGGCTTTCCCCCCTTCGGCGTCTTCCTCAACGCAACAAGGTTCGACCTCTGAACATCGACGGTCTCTTGTTGACGTCAGAAGCACGCCCACCCTGCCCCAGTGACTCGGCCCGCAGCTACGCCATGTTCAATGCCTCTTCGCAAATCTCCAATACCACCCAGAGATCAGGCAATTTGGTCGTAGCCGGGCAGTCCCGTAAGCTGGCGAACATCACCAGCGACAGGACGAGCTCGAGTCCCCCAGAAGACGACATTGACAGGCCGCCGTCTGTCGTCGTTGGACAGGCATTTGTCCCGACAACATCAAGGTGAATGTCATCATTTTCTGTAGGGAAATGTTCCACAACAATATGTTCGACAATAATGCATTACTGCACCGAAGGTAGACTGTTACTGGCCTGTTGCTTTGCCATTAAGTTAAAAGTGGCATATTTTCATCAAGTCCCAACATTGTTGCATTGCTTACTCATGATTATCCCCTCTCCACATGTGTGTCTCTTGGAAATTGTGTGTGCTGTCAGGTGGGCTGACTGTCTGAATTTATGTCCGTGGGCCGAAATCGGACCGTCAGTCAGTGAGATGGTTGTTGTTAGATAACACGTTTGTCAACCTCTCTTCGTTAAATTGCTTCTCATTAGACTTCGAGCATGTCAATTCAAAGGGATCGGAATGCAGGAAAAGAAACAGGCAGACAGGGTCGTGCCTTTGCGTATCATCCATAATAAGAAATGACCGCCACCTATATAACTTTCTTCCCCAAGGTCCAAGCGAACGTGGAAAACAAGACTTCGATCTCTCTTTGCTCCTCGGAGTCGCGGGACCAAGACCACCGTTCAGCCTTTCGTTACACCACAAGGGCAATCGGAAGGTCAAGTCAGTCGACCTAGGTTACTCGAAGAAGACCACAGTGATCCAGGTCAAGTCAACCGACCCAGGTCACTCAAAGAAGACCACAGTGACCCAGGTCAAGTCAGTCGACCTAGGTCACTCAAAGAAGACCACAGTGACCCAGGTCACCAGAGCCACACCAGCGCTCTGATGAAGAATCGAGAAGCGAAGGAATTTGGAGGAGATGGTAAGTTATATCTATCTGGCAAAATGCATGGTTTGTCTGTAACAACATCATCATCTGAATTAATTAATAAAAAAAAATTGTCCAGTTGATTTATGGCAGGTACATTGCTTGTAATTCATGTCCTTGGACCTTTGAATTTCAAAATGAAAAGCCATTGCATTGTGAAAAATAACATTACCCTGAACAATTCTTTGAAATGTTTACAATTAGAAAAAGAAAACATTCCTTATAGGAAACAAATGTGTCCTACTGACCAATTGCTTTATTCTCCAGCATTAACTATAAAGATGCATCATCGGCAATGCAGCGCTGCCATGGCAACAAGACCAGCCTCGTACAGCAACCAGCCCCTCCCGATCCCAGGAACACCTCAATTTGACTGGGACCGTCTCCAGTCAAGCTCCCACCCTGCTCCAAGAAGTGACAATCTGATCACATCACAGAAGCAGAAGGAGGTTACGGGCCTCGTCGCCAACTACGGTGACGGGTCACTCCCAGTTTCAGCTCCTAGGAATGCTTCCTTTCGCAATTCCTCGGTTTGCGACTTGCCTTCATTTCCATCTCAGGGGCAAGGAGCAAAGATGCGGGATAAGATATCATCAGATGAGGAAGTAACAATCCCTAATGCAGATCCTCTGACGTCGATCTCACGTGGCGATGGCAAGCCTCACGAAGAGGGAAGAGAAAGTGGAGACCATGGTTGTGGTTGGGAATCGATCTCAGTTCCAGTGTCTCCATCTCCATCTCATCAATCTGTCTCCTCCTCATCCAAGAATTCCTCTCCGTCTCAGAATGTAGGATCAGAGACGGATGTTGAAGACTTCATCTACAATGTTGATGGAGAAAGCTCATCGGTATCATCTATGAGCGATGTAAGCATTGTCAGTGTCCCATCACAATATTAACTCGCTACATCTACCTGGAAGTTACGAATTTGATAAAATAAATACTCACGTTGACTTCCATTAATTTATATCTCGATGTTAAAATTGTAAGTGCTGGCAGTAAGGAAATGTTTCATCGTTCTGGCGAACATTTAGAATATCCCGTCCCCCTTTATCCACAGTCTTCATGGGCAATGCCAAATTCAGAAGCTGATGCGGATGTTGACTCTTTTGATGAGGAGACAATTGCAGACAAAAGCAGACAAAGGTTTACAGAATTACCACCGCTTCGTCAGCAGCGACTCGCTGTGAGTATAATAAACATCGTACATCATCCATACTTCAAAGTTTTTCAGAGTTGAGTTTGACCTCTTAATCTTTCTTTCCTATTGCTTAATTAACTCCATATAAATCTTACGTTGTCTCCATGGTGCATGTTTGAAGCAATCGTTTCAGTTTTCGTTGTTTTGGTTGGTTTTGCAGCTCAAGATGGCCCCGGCATTTGCTTTAAAAACATCTTATCCGGAGGACTTTGCTCATTGGCTGACGGTTGTGCTGAGTTGTATTGAGCGAAGGGATGTGATGCGACGGATGCAACTTGCTTCCAACTACAAGACACCGTTCACAAGAAAGGAGGCTTGGGTAGGTTGATACTCATTACTTCTGCGAAGTGATTTTAAACCTCATGATTTCTTGGAACCTGAGGAAGGACCGGGTCTGAGTTTATTTCAGGAATGGTCAGAATAAACTATTACAAAAAAACATTTCGAAATTTTGAAGTATTTTAAATAGTCTGTATGTTTTTCCCAACAGGAAATTCATGCCAACGCCGCAAAAGCCAAAGACATAATGCGTCAATTGAACCAAATCATCTCATTATCGACAAAGGACGAAGAGTCGAGTATTGAGAGTTTGCAATTAGCCTCTCCTGCAAATCCTGTCAAGAAAGACTCAGAAATCGAGGGGGACAGAAGAACATCAAGTGCAACACCACAGGTCCCGAAGGACGCCTGGAGTTCTAGACAGGTAGCATCTTCAAAAGATTCCGAATCGTCTGCATCCATAACTCCAAAGACAAAGTTCGAAACTACTTTGAAGGAACACAAAGAAAAAGTTGAAAAGAGCGACTCAGATCAAGAAGAGGTAACGCCAGCTGAATGTCCAGAGTCTTCAATTTCAAAGCTCTCTGAGATGATGTCTACTGAAAGTAAACCATGGGATGTTGTCAACAAGGCATCCCCATGTGCACATCTACCCACAATCTCGAAGAAGTCATCTTCGAACGACTGCGCATCAAGAGCAGCGTCCCATGCTCAGAAGGACACCTTAAGTCTCGAAAAAGGCGCAGAATATACTTCATCCATGAATGCAAAGAAATACATAGTGTATGCCCAAAAAGAAATGGACGAAATTGCAAGAAAACCCGAAGAGACTGAGAAGAGCGACTCAGATCGACCATCTGGAAGTCCAGCGTCTTTACTGCCAAAACTTTCTGATAAGACTCCCACTTCAGCTTCATCAGGAGTAGTTGTCAACAAGGTATCAGTTGAAGAAAATTACCATTCGCCACAACCGAAAATCTCAAAGAATTCATCTTGGAAGGATGTGGCTACAACTGATAACACATCAAGCACAGCTAATGCTTCTTCTAAGAACCCTCAAGCAACACAAAGTCCTCAGGAAGGACTACTAGAACTCACAGCCTATCCCTCAATCGATCCTAGCGAGTTGGAGTTCATTATGTCTGACAACGGAAAAGAAGTGGCGCTTGGGTCGGGTTCTTGTGGTGGAGTCCTACTGATGCGTCATAAAGCAGACAATACTCTCCTTGCTGTCAAGGTGCTGGTTAAAAACTTCTCTTTCTTGCAGCACGAGGTGGCAGCCATGCATGCGGTGAGAAACTGTCCCTTCTTCCCCAAATTTGTAGGAGTCATCGACTACTGCTCTTACGCCCAAGAGCTCGTAGGTGGTGTTGGCAGAAACACGGCTTACGACTTCCGCAAGGCGCTGCACGACGATCTCTTGAACGCGTTAGAGTGGCTACACGTCTGCCGTGATGTCACGAAGGGACTCAAGGCTTTGCATACTGCTGGCTGGCTTCACTGCGACCTACACTGCGGCAATGCTATGGTGTGTCCCAATCCACCAGGCTCTGATGTGGCTTGGCGCGGCAAGATCATCGACCTGGGAAACGCCCTGCAGATTTCGAATCCAGGCCCAGTCACGATCCTTGATGATGAGCAACAGAAGAAGCTCTACGAACTTGCCAAGCAGGTACGAACGAAACCAAGAGAATTAACACGCCATCATCTTTTAAACCCAGTCCATTTCTTGGATGCTTTCTTCTTCCTTTCCCAACTTTTAAACTCACTGAGATTAAGATTTCTTTACTTCAGTTTTAAAACACAAAATGTATAATTTTGTGCAGCTGAATATGAAGTGCAAAGAACAATACAATAGACTATTGCAGTCTGCATTCTAATCAATTGAGCAATGTTATTCTTGCCCGATGTAAAAGCTTAGACTAAAGTCATTTTACTTTCTCACACATTGACTTCAAGTGTGCCCCCGAGATTCTGGAAGGCAGAGACACATTCACCGAAAAATCCGACATCTACAGTCTCGGCAATCTCTTCGTGGATGTAGCCAGTGACGCAAATATCCCCCACGGTCTCCGTCTACTAGGCGAGTTCTGCATGAGACGAAGTTCTGATGCTCGCCCAACACTGGATGCCATCTCGGGGAAACTAGACGATTTCATCTCGGAGATGATGCAGGCTGAGCAACAGCCTTCCAGCCCGTCTCCTATTCCTCCTCCCTCATCCTCTCCTTCTCCTAATCTTCGTTGCCATCTCATCGCGGAGATGGTGCAGGCTGAGCAGCAGCCTTCAAGCCCCTCTCGTATTCCTCCTTCCCCATCATCGCCTTCTCCTAAAATGCGTTGCCGTCTTTGTTAGTTTATCAAATCCAAAATCGCACAGAAAGAGTAGAGAAGACCGGCCGCGTCCTAATCGGATGTTTTGACTACGATTACAAAGCAGTACATGAGTAGTGGAAGGCTGGAAGCATGCAAACCGTAGTCTAAAACAACCGATTTGGACGCGGCGCTAGGGCCGTGTGTTAACACGAAGGAACTCAAAGGCAAATTGTTCCAGGCAAGAAAAGGACAGAACAAAAATTTCTTTCCCTACAATACTCTGAGGTATTCTTTGACAGCTAATGTTCTCCATTCCTCCTAGTGTTTCTTGCATTTAGTTGTCTCTCAGTTGCCGATGAGAATTGCTTTGTTATTGGCCCTTATACACCAGAGAACTTTATCACGATGTAGCCCTTTTGTCTAGTTTCCAGCAGCAAGACATTGAGAAATCACTGCGGCCACTTGCGTACAGAATAGTCACCAGACAGTGATTATTTTTCTCTGTAGATCTGTTTGGTCATTTGGATCAGTTGTAAGAACATTGAGAACATGATTAAGACTATAATTATCATGCGCTGCTAACGTTCCAGTACGCTGTATTTTGGTAAATATAATAAGCTTTTAAACTTGAAAAATATCTGAAATATGAAAATATCTGCCTTTTGAACCACAGATTTGCTGCTAAACTGATCCAAAGAGAGTACTGCCAAAGTTTACTGTTTCTGTGCGATTTTTGACAACCATTTATTCTGTTAACTAATATCTGAGATGTGGCTTATTCAAATATGGTATTAAAAAAAAACTGATCTAAAAATCTTGAAAACAAACCATCAATTCAATTTTGCTTCATATTCAAATCCTCCAATTTGAATATGATTTTTTCACACACTTATAGAGGTGAGGGTTAAGACCAGTACTCCGTTTGTTAAAGTGTTAGTTTTTGTGGGTGTCCTAACGACCTCGTTAACATAGCTTTCGAGCTCCAATACGAGGTTGACCTTTGACACCCGCAATGACGTCACCTTTTTCAAGTCCGGAGTTCTGGTCTTATTTTCAGCCCAAACATGACATGCACTGATTTTTCTTCATTCAATTTCATTCTCTATTAATTGAGTCATATCCTATGGATCCCTTATTTTTGTATATTTCACGATGGGCCACTTTTTCACGAGTGAAGGTAGCATAATTTTGAAATCACAGTTTGAATAATTGTAGTAACATCAGTTACTAACACAACCATTGACCTCAGGTATACATGTGGTCAGTTTGAAGACAAATAATGGAAATACATACACATTGTCATTCATATAAGTAGGTATGTAAC
Organism: Patiria miniata; assembly: GCF_015706575.1. Taxonomy (NCBI): domain Eukaryota; kingdom Metazoa; phylum Echinodermata; class Asteroidea; order Valvatida; family Asterinidae; genus Patiria; species Patiria miniata. Next base: position 4,243,981 of record NW_024037048.1, read on the forward strand.
ACAAGTTAAAACCTAACTTTTTAGCTTTGATGCAGATTTTTTTTCACAGCAAAAAGAAATTCTTTGCATTCTTCTTTCCAGCATAATGTATTTGGTTTTTATAATAGATGGTGTTGGTCAGTACTATCAGAATATTACTGATACCTATAGATATTGGTACTCCCGGGTATTTATCACATTCTTGTATGACACTATGAAGCTCTAGAACGCTGATACCTAGCACAGAATGAAACAATATGTGACATCAAGCTGGTTTATTCTGTAAATTAATGGCAAATGAGAATTAACAAATAAATCATGCTAAAACGAAAAATCGTGTTTTCTGGTCTTTTTTTCAAGTCGTGAAATCTACTTCAAAATTATAATGTCCTCCATTGCCTTACAGCAAAACCACCCTTTCATGCAACTGGCGGGGGCAGGAAGGGGGCGGGGCGGGGTTTCTTTGAATTTTTTTTTGTTATTATTTTTGTTTTCTCTTTTGCCTGTCGTTATTTCCGTGAAAGATTTGAAGTGTTTGAAGATCATATATTTAAAGAATAAGAAAAATATTAGTAAAGTTATTTGTTTGGGCTGGGACAACTTGAAAACGATGCCCTTCCTATCTCCCTTCTAATTTTTTTTTTGGGGGGGGATGGGGGCTTTTAAAAAATTATCATTAAATATCTGTCCAATTAATAAAGACAATCAATCCAGGACCGGCGCTTATAGGCCAAAAAAAAAAAATGTTAGCGTCCCCACCCGCTTCCTTTTTGGAGGTCGCCTCCTTTTTTTTTGATAAAAAATGCTACATTTTAAATAGTGACATCATTTGGGCCTCTTTATCTGTCGCATCTAATCCATATAAAGCTGGTATGTCATTTCCTGAGTCCAGGTGGCTGCCATTACAAAAAAAAGCTGGCATTTAAATAATTTGGTTCCACCGCGGGCAATGTATTCCCCTCCATTTTTACGATGGCTGCTGAATGTGCATAACTATCCAGGGGGCGAGTCGGTCGGGGGGCGAGTTAGCTAGGAGGGGAGTTGGCAAGGGCGCAAGTCGGCTAGGGGACGAGTCGGTCAGGGGCCGTATTGTAAGGGACGAGACGGTCAGGGGGCGAGTCAGTCAGGGGGCTATTCAGTCAGGGGGCGAGTCGGTCGGTATGGGGCAAGATGGTAAGGGGCGAGTCGGCCGGGGGCGAGTCGGTCAGGGGCAAGTCGGCCAAGGGGCAAGTCAGCCAGGGGTCGAGTTGACCTACAATCCCATTGTTGACCAATGGTTAACCATAGTTCGACGATGGTTGATTACGTTAGTCGACTATTTGGAACCACACGCACTACGTACAGCAGGGAGCCAGGACCCAGTAGTTTTGTGATGACATTTTGACCAGCATTGACTCGAGACGTTCGCACCTTGCTGTTAGTGCGCAGGCGCAAGTTACGTCACAAATCAACCACTAATCGACAAATGGTCCTTGCCCGAATTTGCTCATTGTTGATTATCAAGGATCCATAAATGGCAAAGGGACGAGTAACATCACAAAAAAATTCATCTTCACCCCTCAACTCATGTTTGATGGAAGATAATTTGTTTATGAGGAATCAACTCCATGGGTAATTCAAACAAAAGACACCTCCATTTAAGAAAGGCACGGAACAATCTCTTTATTCATAAACGATTATGTAACCACTTAATTTTACAACACAGCTTGGTTGTATAAACCTGGTGTAAAATTCACTACTTTTTGGTTGGCATAGTCCATGATCAAACTATCAACTGTTAAAAATCACCAATATTTAATACAAATAACAGTAAACCAAGTCAAACACAAATAACCGGAGAGCCTTATTTTGGTCATCTCCACAAAATCACAAATCGTCAGTTTTCACAAAGAGCCAAATTTAGTGTACGGTGAAATAGGAAAATTTGCCTCCTAGTGAAAACTGATGAAGTGTCAGCAATTTACCCAGCGCGCCCCCCCCCCCCTTACAAAAGAAAAACAACTTTTAGACTAACCTACATCATTGTATGGCACTATTTCAATATAGAAACCAACATGAACTGCTGTTTCAGTTTTAAGACAGTAACGCCTTGTGCACTTCTTCATGAACTTCACAAAAAAAACTGATGACAAGTGCTTTAGAATATGTACAATAAACACAGAATTACGTATCTAGACAAATTTCTGATTAGCAGGCAGCACTTAGGCTCTTGAGGGCCTTCCACACTAGGGACCAGTGTGGCTTGGAAATACATGTAGTGGCTTATTAAATCACCATTGCGTTGGATAATTTTACAAGGCCTACACACCTATATTTCAATTTTGTGATGTGACATGCACATTGCCAGTAATGTGCCTGATAAAATAACCACACAAACTGACGATTTAACGAGTGAATTTTTCTGAGCCGCGCAAATACCCCGAATGGTCCCTATTGGCTAAAATCTCCATGTTGGACCAGGATCCAACACAGAGATTTCTGCAACCCATTTCACGCCAGCAAGAATCCAACACTGCTTCTACACGGGTCCGGCGCTATACGCAGGTTAAATCCAACCATGGTCGGGACCAGGGTTGAGTGGTTCTACCCGGGTAGAAAATAAACAATTTACAGTCGACCCGTGTACACACTGCTGTAAGTAGGAATAATGAGAGTTGCATAACTACATTCGATTATTTCGGTTTGTAAAAAATATGGATGGAAGCCGTGCAAGGACTGTGAGCTTGTAGTTCTGTTCAATTTGGATGAAATTGGGGCCCTTAAAGCGCTCTATTTTGCAATGGAGTGTAGGCATCGTTTTTCAAAATGGCGATGGGCTTCAGGACTATTTTCAGGGGTGATCATCTTCGGATGGAAATAACTCCTAAAAGTCATCAGTTGACCCCCAAAAAACTGAAAAGAAAATGAAAGATGATGAAATAAGCTTTAATTAGATGTGTGTCTCGAAACCTTGGAGAGTTGTGAGTATTTTTCCCGAATTTCTGAAGTGGGAGCATTTACCATTGGGGTCTATGGAAGTTTATTTACTGGTCTGTAACCCTAACAGACTACGTTTGGTTATTTGTATAATGCATTCTTTGCCAGTGTAGAGTGTCATGGTAGCAATAAGTTAATAGTTTGATCTCCATCGACTTAACAATCAACGTTTCTTATTTCCCGTGTGAAAAGGCATCAACAAGTCCAAACTTTTATATGTGCGTGGGGGATCCGATTTTTCTGAGAAAAAAAGTTATCAAAATGAAATCAGTCTGAAAAGGCTAAAAGTAGGCGCGCAGCAATAACGGTGGGGGAGGTGGAAATCCCACATTTGAGCTTTTGTGACGTCACAGTGACGTGCGCGCAAACTTGGAATGTATCGGCGACATCTGCCGCGTCTTGGCAACTTTATGTTAGTTTGTGTTTGTGTTTCGATCAGTGAACACGGTTTTTTGCTTTGGTGCGTTTTCGGATGCTCAAAAGTGACGATTTGACGGAGAATATAGCGATTCAGGATGTACAACTACGCAAGCGCGTACGCAGCAGCCTTTTCGGAAAGTTACAAGTAAGTAACTTTTAAATAAAAACAAATAAAAACATTTTCTGTTCAAAGAATTTCAATGGAAAGAGTTTTTTAGAACCATTCTCTTAGTTGAGAAATTATTTGAACATGGTGTTTCCGCAAACCTTTCATTATTTAAACCTAAATGCATTTCAATGAAAAAGAATCAATCTGAATGCATTTCAATGAACATATTTTTCCAAGTGAAACAAGGCGATAGACCTTTTGCTGATCATTGCGAAGTTATTATTTTTGTTCTTGGGTTGATCATTCAGAAAGGCGTGTGACTCGAATCCCATGACGGCAGGCGGCGGGCAGCACTACGGCACCTGCGGTCCCTACGGTTCTGCCACCGTCCGAGGACGGTGTCCGCACACGGCTCGTGTCAACGGGAGCGAGAATCCACGGGGAGGTGACACCCGCCCAAGATCACGGAATGCCGGTCAGCTCATGACTGGCTCCCGGTGGGTGTCCCCAAGTGGATATGTCCATTGCCAGATTGATTCCGCTAAGGATGAGCGGAATCTCAAGCCACCCTTACAAGTCCCCCAAGCTAGGTGAGTCTCCCTCAAATCTGAACACACACCCCCCTAAAAAAAAATAGAATAAACAAAGCCTAACGAGAATCTTTCCTCATTTTTCCAATGTGAAAAAGAGAACTCTGTAGCAACCCCTAATTCCAATCAACATAAAAGGAATTTATATTTTTGGGGTCTGGGTGGGGGCAAAGATCTGTAAGTACTTAAAAAAAAAAAAAAAGTAAACAGAAACACAATGGCTGGCGTGGAATCAACAAACTTGCTGACAACACTGATAACTTCTTTCATTTTGGTAAAATATTGTCGATCGTCTAACTTCATCTGAAATTTCATCGTCTAATTTCAGCTAAATGAGTTGTTTGTCGGGAATTTTTATTTGGAGATACAGGCCAAAATAGGGCCACTTCATCACATCACTTCATCACACCTCTTGGGTGTTCCAACTTCCATAATTTTTGAACTAAAGATGGTACCAGCATGCGGTTTTCACAGCAGTAATACTGAGATTGTGCTCTTTTCAAATCTGTAATAAAAATATCGATTTTGATCTTGTTGTTTAATTTGATCATTCAGAAAGGCGTGCGACTCGGATCCCTCGGCGGGAGGCAGCGGGCAGCGCTACGACAACTGCCATCCCCGTTCTGCCACCGTCCAAGGACTGTGTCCGCACTCGGCTCGTGTCGAGAGCGGGAATCCACGGGGAGGTGACACCCGCCCAAGATCACGGAATGCCGGTCAGCCCATGACTGGCTCCCAGCGGGTGTCCCCAAGTGGATATGTCCATCGCCAGATTGATTCCGCTAAGGACGAGCGGAATCTCAAGCCACCCTTACAAGGCCCTCAAGCTAGGTGAGTCTTATTCAAATCTGCCCCCCCCCCTAAAAAAATAGCAGAAACACTCCTCATTTCGCAAAGCGTTAAACAGTTCAGGTTTGCCGGAAACAAACACACATTTATTTCCACAACTCAGGAGGCTTTTCCCCCTTCGGCGTGTTCCTCAACGCAACAAGGTTCGACCTCTGAACATCGACGGTCTCTTGTTGGCGTCAGAAGCACGCCCACCCTGCCCCAGTGACTCGGCCCGCAGCTACGCCATGTTCAATGCCTCTTCGCAAATCTCCAATACCACCCAGAGATCAGACAACTTGGTCGTAGCCGGGCAGTCCCGTAAGCTGGCGAACATCACCAGCGACAGGACGAGCTCGAGTCCCCCAGAAGACGACATTGACAGGCCGCCGTCTGTCGTCGTAGGACAGGCATTTGTCCCGACAACATCAAGGTGAATGTCATCATTTTCTGTAGGGAAATGTTCCACAACAATATGTTTGACAATAATGCATTACAGCACCGAAGGTAGACTCTTACTGGCCTGTTGCTTTGCCATTAAGTTAAAAGTGGCATATTTTCATCAAGTCCCAACATTGTTGCATTGCTTACTCATGATTATCCCCTCTCCACATGTGTGTCTCTTGGAAATTGTGTGTGCTGTCATGTGGGCTGACTGTCTGAATTTATGTCCGTGGGCCGAAATCGGACCGTCAGTCAGTGAGATGGTTGTTGTTAGATAACAAGTTTGTCAACCTCTCTTCGTTAAATTGCTTCTCATTAGACTTTGAGCATCTCAATTCAAGGGGATCGGAATGCAGGAAAAGAAACAGGCAGACAGGGTCGTGCCTTTGCGTATCATCCATAATAAGAAATGACCGCCACCTATATAACTTTCTTCCCTAAGGTCCAAGCGAACGTGGAAAACGAGACTTCGATCTCTCTTTGCTCCTCGGAGTCGCGGGACCAAGACCACCGTTCAGCCTTTCGTTACACCACAAGGGCAATCGGAAGGTCAAGTCAGTCGACCTAGGTCACTCAAAGAAGACCACAGTGACCCAGGTCAAGTCAACCGACCCAGGTCACTCAAAGAAGACCACAGTGACCCAGGTCAAGTCAACCAACCCAGGTCACTCAAAGAAGACCACAGTGACCCAGGTCAAGTCAACCGACCCAGGTCACTCAAAGAAGACCACAGTGACCCAGGTCAAGTCAACCGACCCAGGTCGCTCAAAGAAGACCACAGTGACCCAGGTCACCAGAGCCACACCAGCGCTCTGATGAAGAATCGAGAAGCGAAGGGATTTGGAGGAAATGGTAAGTTATATCTATCTGGCGAAATTGATGGTTTGTCTGTAATAACATCATCATCTGGATTATTAACTGTCCAGTTGATTTATGGCAGGTGCATTACTTGTAATTCATGTCCTTGGACCTGTGAATTTCAAAATGAAAATTAGCCATTGTGAATATGACATCACCCTGAACAATTCTTTGAAATGTTAACAATTAGAAAAAGAAAACATTCCTTTTTAGGAAAAAAAATGTGTCCTACTGGCCAATTGCTTTATTCTTCCCAGCATTAACTATAAAGATGCATCATCGGCAATACAGCGCTGCCATGGCAACAAGACCAGCCTCGTACAGCAACCAGCCCCTCCCGATCCCAGGAACACCTCAATTTGACTGGGACCGTCTCCAGTCAAGCTCCAACCCTGCTCCAGGAAGTGACAATCCGATCACATCACAGAAGCAGGAGGAGGTTACGAGCCTCGTCGCCAACTACGGTGATGGGTTACTCCCAGCTTCAATTCCTAGGGATGCTTCCTTTCGCAATTCCTCGGTTTGCGACTTGCCTTTATTTCCATCTCAGAGGCAAGGAGCAAAGATGCGGGATAAGATATCATCAGATGAGGAAGTAACAATCCCTAATGCAGATCCTCTGACGTCGATCTCACGTGGTGATGGCAAGCCTCACGAAGAGGGAAGAGAAAGTGGAGACCATGGTGGTGGTTGGGAATCGATCTCAATTCCAGTGTCTCCATCTCTATCTCATCAATCTGTCTCCTTCGCATCCAAAATTTCTTCTTCGTCTCAGAATCTTGGATCAGAGACGGATGTTGAAGAGTTTATCTACGATGATGATTTTGAAAGCTCATCAGCATCATCTATTAGCAATGTAAGCATTGGCAATGAGGACAAATAGGATGCCTGTCCCATCACAGTATTAACTCGCTACATCTACATGGAAGTTAAGAATTTGATAGAATAGATATTTCACGTTGTCTTCTAATTAAGCCATCTCTCTATGTTAAAATTGTTATCATATTGACAGTAAGGAAATGTTTTATTGTTCTGGCGAACCCAGAAATATTGACAGTATCCCGTCCCCCTTTATCCACAGTCTTCGTGGGCAATATCAAGTTCAGAAGCTGATGTGAATGTTGACTCCTTTGATGAGAAGACAATGGCAGACAAAAACAGAGAAAGGTCTACAAAATTACCATCGCTTCGTCAGCAGCGACTCGCTGTGAGTATAATAAATATTGTACATCATCTATACTTTGAAAGATCTTCCGAGTTGAGTTTGACCTCTTAATCTTTCCTATTGCTTGACTAACTTCATATAAATCATACGTTGTCTCAATGGTGCATGTTTGAAGCAACCGTTTCAGTTTTAGATTTTTTGGGGGTTGGTTTTGCAGCTCAAGATGGCCCCGGTGTTTGCTTATAAAAGTTCTTATCTGGATGACTTTGACGATTGGCTGACGGTTGTGCTGAGTTGTATTGAGCAAAGGGATGCGATGCGACGAATGCAACTTGCTTCCAACTACAAGAAACCTCACACAAGAGAGGAGGCTTGGGTGAGTCGATACTCATTACTTTTGCAAAGGGATTTTAAATCTCATGATTTCTTGAAAACTGAGGAAGAGCCGGGTCTGAGTTTATGTCACGAATGGTCAGAATAAACTATTACAAATATTTTGAAATTTTGAAATTTTTAAATGTTTCTGCATGTTTTTCCCGACAGGAAATTCAAGCCAACGCCGCAAAAGCCGAAGACATAATGCGTCAATTGAGCCAAATGATCTCATTATCGACGGACGAAGAGGACGAAGAGTGGAGTACTGAAAGTTTGCAATCAGTCTCTCCAGCAAATCCTGTCAAGAAAGACCCAGAAATCGAGGGGGACAGAGGAACATCAAGTACAACATTACAGGCCCTGGAAGACGCTTTGAGTCCTAGACAGGTAGCATCTCCAAAAAAATTCGAATCGTCTGCATCCATAACTGCAAAGAAAAATTCCGAAACGACTTTCGAGGAACACAAGGAAGTCGAAAAAGTTGGAAAGAGCGACTCGGATCAAGAAGCGGCAACGCCAGCTGAATGTCCAGAGTCTTCAATTTCAAAGCTCTCTGAGATGATGTCTACTGAAAGTAAACCATGGGATGTTGTCAACAAGGCATCCCCATGTGCACATCTACCCACAATCTCGAAGAAGTCATCTTCGAATGATGCATCAAGAGCAGCGTCCCGTGCTCAGAAGGACACCTTAAGTCTCGCAGAGGCCGCTTCTGAAAAAGGCGCAGAATATACTTCATCCATAAATGCAAAGAAATACATAGTGTATGCCCAACAAGAAATGGAAGAAACTCCAAGAAAACCCCAAGAGACTGAGAAGAGCGACTCAGATCGACCATCTGGAAGTCCAGTGTCTTTACTGCCAAAACTTTCTGATAAGACTCCCACTTCAGCTTCATTAGGAGAAGTTGTCAACAAGGCATCATTTGAAGAAAATTACCATTCGCCACAACGGAAAATCTCGAAGAATTCGTCATTGAAGGATGTAGCTACAACTGATAACACATCAAGCACAGCTAATGCTTCTTCTAAGAACCCTCAAGCAACACAAAGTCCTCAGGAAGGACTACCAGAACTCACAGCCTATCCCTCCATCGATCCTAGCGAGTTGGAGTTCATTATGTCTGACAACGGAAAAGAAGTGGCGCTTGGGTCGGGTTCTTGTGGTGGAGTCCTACTGATGCGGCATAAAGGAGACAACACCCTCCTTGCTGTCAAGGTGCTGGTTAAAAACTTCTCTTTCTTGCAGCACGAGGTGGCAGCCATGCATGCGGTGGTGAACTGCCCTTTCTTCCCCAGATTTGTAGGAGTCATCGACTACTGTTCTTACGCCCAAGAGCTCGTGGGCGGTGTTGGCAGAAACACGGCTTACGACTTCCGCAAGGCGCAGCACTATGATATTTTGAACGCGTTAGAGTGGCTACACGTCTGCCGTGATGTCACGAAGGGACTCAAGGCTTTACACGCTGCTGGCTGGCTTCACTGCGACCTACACTGCGGCAATGCTATGGTGTGTCCCAATCCACCAGGCTCTAAGGTGGCTTGGTGTGGCAAGATCATCGACCTGGGAAACGCCCTGCAGATTTCGAATCCAGGCCCAGTCACGATCCTTGATGATGAGCAACAGAAGAAGCTCTACGAACTTGCCAAGCAGGTACGAACGAAACCATCATCTTTTAAACCCAGTCCATTTCTTGGATGCTTTCTCCGTCGTTTCCCAACTTTTTAATTCGCTGAGATTAAGATTTCTTTACTTCCATTTTAAAACAAAAAAATATATAATTTTGTGCAGCTGAATATGAAGTGCAAAGAACAATACAATATATTATTGCAGTCTGCATTCTTATCAATTGAGCAATGTTATCCTTGCCCAATGTAAAAGCTTAGGCTAAAGTCATTTTACTTTCTCACACATTGACTTCCAGTGTGCCCCCGAGATTCTTGAAAGCAGAGACACATTCACCGAGAAATCCGACATCTACAGTCTCGGCAATCTCTTCGTGGATGTAGCCAGTGACGCAAACATCCCCCACGGTCTCCGTCTGCTCGGCGAGTTCTGCATGAGACGAAGTCCTGATGCTCGCCCAACACTGGATGCCATCTCGGGGAAACTAGACGATTTCATCTCGGAGATGATGCAGGCTGAACAACAGCCTTCCAACCCATCTCCCATTGCTCCTTCCTCATCCTCTCCTTCTCCTAATCTTCGTTGCCATCTCATCGCGGAAATGGTGCAGGCTGAGCAGCAGCCTTCTAGCCCGCCTCCTATTCCTCATTCCTCATCATCTCCTTCTCCTAAAATGCGTTGCCGTCTTTGTTAGTTTATCAAATCCAAAATCGCACAGAAAGAGTAGAGAAGACCGGTCGCGTCCTAATCGGATGTTTTGACTACGATTACAGAGCAGTACATGAGTAGTGGAAGGCTGGAAGCATGCAAACCTTAGTCTAAAACATCCGATTTGGACGCGGCGTTAGGGCCGTGTGTCACACGAAGGAATTCAAAGGCAAATTGTTCCAGGCAAGAAAAGGACAGAACAAAAATTTCATTCCGTACAATACTCTGAGGTATTCTTTGACAGCTAATGTTCTCCATTCCTCCTAGTGTTTCTTGCATTTACTTGTCACTCAGTTGCCGATGAGAATTGCTTTGTTATTGGCCCTTACACACCAGAGAACTTTATCACGATGTAACCATTTTGTCTAGTTTCCAGCAGCAAGACATTGAGAAATCACTGCGGCCACTTGCGTACAGAATAGTCATCAGACAGTGATTATTTTTCTCTGTAGATCTGTTTGGTCATTTGGATCAGTTGTAAGAACATTGAGAACATGATTAAGACTATAATTATCATGCGCTGCTAACGTTCCAGTACGCTGTATTTTGGTAAAAATAATAAGCTTTTAAACTTGAAAAATATCTGAAATATGAAAATATCTGCTTATTGAACCACAGATTTGCTGTTCAACTGATCCAAAGAGAGTACTGCCAAAGTTTACTGTTTCTGTGCGATTTTTTACAACCATTTATTCTGTTAACTAATATCTGAGATGTGGCTTATTCAAATATGGTATTAAAAAAAACTGATCTAAAAATCTTGAAAACAAACCATCAATTCAATTTTGCTTCATATTCAAATCCTCCAATTTGAATATGATTTTTTTCACACACTTATAGAGGTGAGGGTTAAGACCAGTACTCCGTTTGTTCAAGTGTTAGTTGTTGTGGGTGTCCTAACAACCTCGTTAACATAGCTTTCGAGCTCCAATACGAGGTTGACCTTTGACACCCGCAATGACGTCACCTTTTTCAAGTCCGGAGTTCTGGTCTTATTTTCAGCCCAAACATGACATGCACTGATTTTTCTTCATTCCATTTCATTCTCTATTAATTGAGTCATATCCTATGGATCCCTTATTTTTGTATTTTACGATGGACCACTTTTCTTCACGAGTGAAGGTAGCTTAATTTTGAAATAACAGTTTGAATAATTGTAGTAACATCAGTTACTAACACAACCATTGACCTCAGGTATTCATATGGTCAGTTTGAAGACAAATAATGGAAATATATACACATTGTCATTCATATAAGTAGGTATGTAACACAAGTTCAATCCTAACTTTAGCTTTGATGCAAGTTTTTTTTTTCACAGCAAAAAGAAATTCTTTGCATTCTTCTTGCCAGCATAACGTATTTGATTTTTAGAAGAAAAAAAAAGTTGGTTTAATATATCAGAATATTACTGATGCCTATAGTTATTGGTACTCCCGGGTATCTATCACATTCTTTTATGACGCTACTATGAAACTCTAGAATGCTGATACATAGCACAGAATGAAACAATATGTGAAATCAAGCTGGTTTATTCTGTACATTAATGGCAAATGAGAATTAACAAATAAAGTACGCCAGAACGAAAAATCGTGTTTTCTGGTCTTTTTTTCAAGTCGTGAAATTTACTTCAAAATTATAATTGCAAAAATGACGTGAAGGCATGAATCTGGGACAGAGAAATGTTTCCAATTTTGTTAGGAAATACTTGAAACGACTCTCCATAGACTTTGTACATAAGCGCGGAAGTGGCGGCAGGTTGCAACATTTTTTTTCCTGGCGTGTTTAGCAGTATCGCCGCACCCGTACAACCAAGTCATTTTGTGTGCCTTACGTCAAAATGGATAGTTGAGACGACGATTTCTTTCTGGCTAAAAGTAGTTTTTGCAGTGACGGCGGAGAATCTGACAGTGAAGATGCACGGTTATTTTCGGAAAGCAATTTTCCACGCAGACGTTCCTATTCAGGCTCATTACGGAGAACAATAAATTGTCCGACGTGTTCAAAGTGTGGATTCGTAATTCCAAATCCACACTTTACAAAAGATTCGTAGTTCCGAATCCACACTTTGTGAACAGTGTAAGAGATTCGTAGATCCGAATCCACACTTTTATCGATATTGTGACGTCATAGCAATGGTTTAATTTCTGCTAACACTCAGACTCCGGTTTGTTATTTGTATAACGCATTCTTTGCCAGATTTCAGTTTCATGGTTGCTATTAGTAAATTGTTAAGTTTGATCTCCATCGACTAAAGAAGTAAATTGTTTGTTTGTCAGTGGTGTTAATTCAACACTTCTTATTCCCCGTGTAAAAAGGCATCAACAAGTGCAAACTTTGCGTGGGGGATCAGATTTTTCTGAGAAAAAAAGTTATCAAAATGAAATCAGTCTGAAAAGGCTGAAAGTAGGCGGGCAGCAATAACGGTGGGGGGGGGGATGAGGGGGTGATTCTACCCCGTGTGGACATGTTGGCACTTGGCCAAAAATCAAGCCTTGCACACGCTTTAGATCCAAATCCCACATTTGAGCTTTTGTGACGTCACAGTGACGTGCGCGCAAACTTGGAATGTATCGGCGACATCTGCCGCGTCTTGGCAACTTTATGTTAGTTTGTGTTTGTGTTTCGATCAGTGAACACGGTTTTTTGCTTTGGTGCGTTTTCGGATGCTCAAAAGTGACGATTTGACGGAGAATATAGCGATTCAGGATGTACAACTACGCAAGCGCGTACGCAGCAGCCTTTTCGGAAAGTTACAAGTAAGTAACTTTTAAATAAAAACAAATAAAAACATTTTCTGTTCAAAGAAGTCTTAACTTGAATTAACACAGCTGACCTAGTCAAGATTGAATGTTTTCTATTCAAATTTGTAAGTGGCTAGGCTACTGTAGCAACGTTTATTTAGAAGAGATGGAACACAGAAAGTCTTTCAATTTCATATTTCATCCTCATCATTCATTTTTTTGCATTGGAAAAAAAACACAAATCACGTAGTCTTCAATATTATTAATTTGTAGCCGCCTTTAATGAGGTTTTTGTGTATTTTCTATTAAAAAAAATATATTCATCTTAAGTTATATCATATTTTATGTTCAATAAAATAAAAGTACAATGTTCAGTACAATGAAAGGTAGTATGAATGTAATTCCTATTAGGCACTGATGGAATTTGATATTTTTTTCCCGTTGAGGCAGAATATTGTTAGCACAACTGCACAGAAAACCCAAAGTGAATAATTTGACTCCGAAATCGTAAAAATGAATCCTTTTGTCCGTGAAATGACACACTTGGAGCCACGGGAGAAATGACTCATTTTTTTACGATAAAGAGTGAAATGACTCACTTGGGTTTTTATTCCCCATCTTCCTAATGATTGAAGACAAAATGTTTATTGATGACAACCAACATAAACCCTACAATGTTAATTGAAAACCTGGCGTACTAACTACAAACCCATCAGTAATATTTTGAAGACCTTCAGAGCATACTGACCGGAACGTCGATTTTATACCTCTGATTCTTTTTAGAACCATTCTCTTAGTTGAGAAATTATTTGAACATGGTGTTTCCGCAAACCTTTCATTATTTAAACCTAACTGCATTTCAATGACAAAGAATCAATCTGAATGCATTTCAATGAAAATATTTTTCCAAGTGAAACAAGGCGATAGACCTTTTGCTGATCATTGCGAAGTTATTATGTTTGTTCTTGGGTTTGATCATTCAGAAAGGCGTGTGACTCGAATCCCATGACGGCAGGCGGCGGGCAGCACTACGGCACCTGCGGTCCCTACGGTTCTGCCACCGTCCAAGGACGGTGTCCGCGCTCGGCTCGTGTCGGGAGCGGAAATCCACGGGGAGGTGACACCCGCCCAAGATCACGGAATGCCGGCCAGCTCATGACTGGCTCCCGGTGGGTGTCCCCAAGTGGATATGTCCATTGCCAGATTGATTCCGCTAAGGATGAGCGGAATCTCAAGCCACCCTTACAAGTCCCCCAAGCTAGGTGAGTCTCCCTCAAATCTGAACCCCCCCCCCCTAAAAAAAAAAATAGAATAAACAAAGCCCAACGAGAAACTTTCCTCATTTCCCAATGTGAAAAAGAGAACTCTGTAGCAACCCCTAATTCCAATCAACATAAAAGGAATTTATATTTTGGGGGTCTGAGTGGGGGCAAAGATCTGTAAGTACTTTTAAAAAAAAATAAGTAAAAGTAAACAGAAACACGATGGCTGGCGTGGAATCAACAAACTTGCTGACAACACTGATAACTTCTTTCATTTTGGTAAAATATATTGTCGATCGTCTTGAAATTTCATCGTCTAATTTCAGCTAAATGAGTCGTTTGTCGGGAATTTTTATTTACAGGCCAAAATAGGACCACTTCATCACATCATTTCATCACATCTCTTGGTGTTCCAACTTTCATAATTTTTGAGCTAAAGATGGTATCAGCATGCGGTTTTCACAGCAGTAATGCTGAGATTGTGCTCTTTTCAAATCTGTAATAAAAAACCTTTTGACCAGGGTCGACAAACGACTCATGTAGCTTGATCGCATCACATTTGTAGCCTACCGCTTAATGTTTTTTTTAATTCATTCTTTACCGTTGATGTTTTTTTTCCTCGAAACCTGTTCATAGTTTCACTGCACCATTTTTCTATTTACCGGAAATTTCCGACTTCATCAAAAGCATTAAGTTAGTTCATTTATAATAAAGATTGGAGTGGACCTTATCCAGTATACCGCATCTGGTGGTGGGTGGCGAAGATGAGTGGTTGCACACCCTACCGATCAGCCGCTGCAAAAAATGTTGTGATACTATTAAAATGGGGCCAAAAATAATTAAATTATACTCAAAGTTTCTAAATTTATTCTCAAATTGCCTTAGATAGAATGGAGAGAGCGCATTCCCCCAAAGAGGCACGACTTCACTCAAATATCGACCTTCGTCTGCATGCGTTTCCTGAAACTTTTATTTATCCTTTGATATACTGTCTGTCCAAATTTAAATCACAAGATACTTGAACTCTGCCCTGAGAATGTGTTGACTGCAGTTTTGCAGGAAACGCACGCAAATTGATTCCCCCAATCAGGAGGCTATAACCTATTGGGCATTGAAGGAATTTTGAATGTTTCTGTTGAAGCTGAATATTTTAATCACAAAAATTGCCCAATGATTGGAGACAAAATTTGTATTGATAGCTGCCAACATATAGGAACCTAAAACCTGACTTCTGCAAAACTGTGCATACGGAATACAAACCCATCAGTAATATCCTGATGAATACCGATTTTAATCTTGTTGTTTAATTTGATCATTCAGAAAGGCGTGCGAATCGGATCCCTGGCCCTCGGCGGGAGGCAGCGGGCAGCGCTACGACAACTGCGGTCCCCGTTCTGCCACCGTCCAAGGACTGTGTCCGCACTCGGCTCGTGTCGAGAGCGGGAATCCACGGGGAGGTGACACCCGCCCAAGATCACGGAATGCCGGTCAGCCCATGACTGGCTCCCAGCGGGTGTCCCCAAGTGGATATGTCCATCGCCAGATTGATTCCGCTAAGGATGAGCGGAATCTTAAGCCACCCTTACAAGGCCTTCAAGCTAGGTGAGTCAAATCTGCCAAATCTTATTCAAATCTGCCCCCCCCCCTAAAAAAAAGAATAGCAGAAACACTGCTCATTTCGCAAAGTGTTAAACAGTTCAGGTTTACCGGAAACAAACACAAATTTATTTCCACAACTCAGGAGGCTTTTCCCCCTTCGGCGTCTTCCTCAACGCAACAAGGTTCGACCTCTGAACATCAACGGTCCCTCGTTGACGTCAGAAGCACGCCCACCCTGCCCCAGTGACTCGGCCCGCAGCTACGCCATGTTCAATGCCTCTTCGCAAATCTCCAATACCACCCAGAGATCAGGCAACTTGGTCGTAGCCGGGCAGTCCCGTAAGCTGGCGAACATCACCAGCGACAGGACGAGCTCGAGTCCCCCAGAGGACGACATTGACAGGCCGCCGTCTTTCGTCGTAGGACAGGCATTTGTCCCGACAACATCAAGGTGAATGTCATCATTTTCTGTAGGGAAATGTTCCACAACCATATGTTTGATAATAATGCATTACAGCACCGAAGGTAGACTCTTACTGGCCTGTTGCTTTGCCATTAAGTTAAAAGTGGCATATTTTCATCAAGTCCCAATATTGTTGCGTTGCTTACTCATGATCCCCTCTCCACATGTGTGTCTCTTGGAAATTGTGTGTGCTGTCAGGTGGGCTGACTGTCTGAATTTATGTCCGTGGGCCGAAATCGGACCGTCAGTCAGTGAGATGGTTGTTGTTAGATAACAAGTTTGTCAAACTCTCTTCGTTAAATTGCTTCTCATTAGACTTCGAGCATCTCCATTCAAAGGGATCGGAATGCAGGAAAAGAAACAGGCAGACAGGGTCGTGCCTTTGCGTATCATCCATAATAAGAAATGACCGCCACCTATATAACTGTCTTCCCTAAGGTCCAAGCGAACGTGGAAAACGAGACTTCGATCTCTCTTTGCTCCTCGGAGTCGCGGGACCAAGACCACCGTTCAGCATTTCGTTACACCACAAGGGCAATCGGAAGGGCAATCGGAAGTTCAAGTCAGTCGACCTAGGTCACTCAAAGAAGACCACAGTGACCCAGGTCAAGTCAACCGACCCAGGTCACTCAAAGAAGACCACAGTGACCCAGGTCAAGTCAACCGATCTAGGTCACTCAAAGAAGACCACAGTGACCCAGGTCACCAGAGCCACACCAGCGCTCTGATGAAGAATCGAGAAGCGAAGGGATTTAAGGGAAATGGTAAGTTATATCTATCTTGCAAAATCCATGGTTTGTCTGTAACAACATCATCATCTGAATTATTAATAAAAACAAATGTCCAGTTGATTTATGGCAGGTGCATTGCTTGTAATTCATGTTCTTGGACCTTTGAATTTCAAAATGAAAAGCCATTGTGAAAAATAACATTACCCTGAACAATTCCTTGAAATGTTTACAATTAGAAAAAGAAAACATTCCTTATAGGAAAAAATGTGTCCTACTGGCCAATTGCTTTATTCTCCAGCATTAAGTATAAAGATGCATCATCGGCAATGCAGTGCTGCCATGGCAACAAGACCAGCCTCGTACAGCAACCAGCCCCTCCCGATCCCAGGAACACCTCAATTTGACTGGGACCGTCTCCAGTCAAGCTCCCACCCTGCTCCAAGAAGTGACAATCTGATCACATCACAGAAGCAGAAGGAGGTTACGAGCCTCGTCGCCAACTACGGTGACGGGTCACTCCCAGCTTCAGCTCCTAGGAATGCTTCCTTTCGCAATTCCTCGGTTTGCGACTTGCCTTCATTTCCATCTCAGGGGCAAGGAGCAAAGATGCGGGATAAGATATCATCAGATGAGGAAGTAGGAATACCTAATGCAGATCCTCTGACGTCGATCTCACGTGGCGATGGCAAGCCTCACGAAGAGGGAAGAGAAAGTGGAGACCATGGTTGTGGTTGGGAATCGATCTCAGTTCCAGTGTCTCCATCTCCATCTCATCAATCTGTCTCCTCCTCATCCAAGAATTCCTCTCCGTCTCAGAATGTAGGATCAGAGACGGATGTTGAAGACTTCATCTACAATGTTGATGGAGAAAGCTCATCGGTATCATCTATGAGCGATGTAAGCATTGTCAGTGTCCCATCACAATATTAACTCGCTACATCTACCTGGAAGTTACGAATTTGATAAAATAAATACTCACGTTGACTTCCATTAATTTATATCTCGATGTTAAAATTGTAAGTGCTGGCAGTAAGGAAATGTTTCATCGTTCTGGCGAACATTTAGAATATCCCGTCCCCCTTTATCCACAGTCTTCATGGGCAATGCCAAATTCAGAAGCTGATGTGGATGTTGACTCTTTTGATGAGAAGACAATTGCAGACAAAAGCAGACAAAGGTTTACAGAATTACCACCGCTTCGTCAGCAGCGACTCGCTGTGAGTATAATAAACATCGTACATCATCCATACTTTAAAGTTTTTCAGAGTTGAGTTTGACCTCTTAATCTTTCTTTCCTATTGCTTAATTAACTCCATATAAATCTTACGTTGTCTCCATGGTGCATGTTTGAAGCAATCGTTTCAGTTTTCGTTGTTTTGGTTGGTTTTGCAGCTCAAGATGGCCCCGGCATTTGCTTTAAAAACATCTTATCCGGAGGACTTTGCTCATTGGCTGACGGTTGTGCTGAGTTGTATTGAGCGAAGGGATGTGATGCGACGGATGCAACTTGTTTCCAACTACAAGACACCGTTCACAAGAAAGGAGGCTTGGGTAGGTTGATACTCATTACTTCTGCGAAGTGATTTTAAACCTCATGATTTCTTGGAACCTGAGGAAGGACCGGGTCTGAGTTTATTTCAGGAATGGTCAGAATAAACTATTACAAAAAATATTTCGAAATTTTGAAGTATTTTAAATAGTCTGTATGTTTTTCCCAACAGGAAATTCATGCCAACGCCGCAAAAGCCAAAGACATAATGCGTCAATTGAACCAAATCATCTCATTATCGACAAAGGACGAAGAGTCGAGTATTGAGAGTTTGCAATTAGCCTCTCCTGCAAATCCTGTCAAGAAAGACTCAGAAATCGAGGGGGACAGAAGAACATCAAGTGCAACACCACAGGTCCCGAAGGACGCCTGGAGTTCTAGACAGGTAGCATCTTCAAAAGATTCCGAACCGTCTGCATCCATAACTGCAAAGACAAAGTTCGAAACTACTTTGAAGGAACACAAAGAAAAAGTTGAAAAGAGCGACTCAGATCAAGAAGAGGTAACGCCAGCTGAATGTCCAGAGTCTTCAATTTCAAAGCTCTCTGAGATGATGTCTACTGAAAGTAAACCATGGGATGTTGTCAACAAGGCATCCCCATGTGCACATCTACCCACAATCTCGAAGAAGTCATCTTCGAACGACGCATCAAGAGCAGCGTCCCATGCTCAGAAAGACACCTTAAGTCTCGCAGAGGCCGCTTCTGAAAAAGGCGCAGAATATACTTCATCCATGAATGCAAAGAAATACATAGTGTATGCCCAAAAAGAAATGGACGAAATTGCAAGAAAACCCGAAGAGACTGAGAAGAGCGACTCAGATCGACCATCTGGAAGTCCAGCGTCTTTACTGCCAAAACTTTCTGATAAGACTCACACTTCAGCTTCATTAAGAGTAGTTGTCAACAAGGCATCAATTGAAGAAAATCACCATTCGCCACAACCGAAAATCTCAAAGAATTCATCTTGGAAGGATGTGGCTACAACTGATAACACATCAAGCACAGCTAATGCTTCTTCTAAGAGCCCTCAAGCAACACAAAGTCCTCAGCAAGGACTACCAGAACTCACAGCCTATCCCTCAATCGATCCTAGCGAGTTGGAGTTCATTATGTCTGACAACGGAAAAGAAGTTGCGCTTAGGTCGGGTTCTTGTGGTGGAGTCCTACTGATGCGTCATAAAGCAGACAATACTCTCCTTGCTGTCAAGGTGCTGGTTAAAAACTTCTCTTTCTTGCAGCACGAGGTGGCAGCCATGCATGCGGTGAGAAACTGTCCCTTCTTCCCCAAATTTGTAGGAGTCATCGACTACTGCTCTTACGCCCAAGAGCTCGTAGGCGGTGTTGGCAGAAACACGGCTTACGACTTCCGCAAGGCGCTGCAGGACGATCTCTTGAACGCGTTAGAGTGGCTACACGTCTGCCGTGATGTCACGAAGGGACTCAAGGCTTTACACGCTGCTGGCTGGCTTCACTGCGACCTACACTGCGGCAATGCTATGGTGTGTCCCAATCCACCAGGCTCTGATGTGGCTTGGCGTGGCAAGATCATCGACCTGGGAAACGCCCTGCAGATTTCGAATCCAGGCCCAGTCACGATCCTTGATGATGAGCAACAGAAGAAGCTCTACGAACTTGCCAAGCAGGTACGAACGAAACCAAGAGAATTAACACGCCATCATCTTTTAAACACAGTCAATTTCTTGGATGCTTTCTCCTTCCTTTCCCAACTTTTAAACTCACTGAGATTAAGATTTCTTTACTTCAGTTTTAAAACAAAAAATATATAATTTTGTGCAGCTGAATATGAAGTGCAAAGAACAATACAATAGATTATTGCAGTCTGCATTCTAATCAATTGAGCAATGTTATTCTTGCCCGATGTAAAAGCTTAGACTAAAGTCATTTTACTTTCTCACACATTGACTTCCAGTGTGCCCCCGAGATTCTGGAAGGCAGAGACACATTCACCGAGAAATCCGACATCTACAGTCTCGGCAATCTCTTCGTGGATGTAGCCAGTGACGCAAACATCCCCCACGGTCTCCGTCTGCTAGGCGAGTTCTGCATGAGACGAATTCCTGATGCTCGCCCAACACTGGATGCCATCTCGGGGAAACTAGACGATTTCATCTCGGAGATGATGCAGGCTGAGCAGCAGCCTTCCAGCCCGTCTCCCATTGCTCCTTCCTCATCCTCTCCTTCTCCTAATCTTCGTTGCCATCTCATCGCGGAAATGGTGCAGGCTGAGCAGCAGCCTTCTAGCCCGTCTCCTATTCCTCCTTCCCCATCCTCTCCTTCTCCTAAAATGCGTTGCCGTCTTTGTTAGTTTATCAAATCCAAAATCGCACAGAAAGAGTAGAGAAGACCGGTCGCGTCCTCATCGGATGTTTTTGACTACGATTTCAGAGCAGTTCATGAGTAGTGGAAGGCTGGAAACATGCAAACCGTAGTCTAAAACAACCGATTTGGACGCGGCGTTAGGGCCGTGTGTTACACGAAGGAATTCACAGGCAAATTGTTCCAGGCAAGAAAAGGACAGAACAAAAATTTCATTCCTTACAATACTCTGAGGTATTCTTTGACAGCTAATGTTCTCCATTCCTCCTAGTGTTTCTTGCATGTAGTTGTCTCTCAGTTGCCGATGAGAATTGCTTTGTTTGACTTGGCCCTGACAGACCAGAGAACTTTATCAAGATGCAGCCATTTTGTCTAGTTTCCAGCAGCGAGACATTGAGAAATCACTGCGGCCACTTGCGTACAAAATAGTCACCAGCCAGTGATGATTTTTCTCTGCAGATCTGTTTGGTCATTTGGATCAGTTGTAAGAACATTGAGAACATGATTAAGATTATAATTATCATGCGCTGCTAACTTTCCAGTACGGTAAAAAATAATTAAGCTTTTAAATTTAATGAAAACATCTGCTTATTAAACCACAGATTTGCTGTTCAACTGATCCAAAGAGAGTACTGCCAAAGTTTACTGTTTCTGTGCGATTTTTGACAACCATTTATTCTGTTAACTAATATCTGAGATGTGGCTTATTCAAATATGGTATTTAAAAAAAAAACTGATTTAAAAATCTTGAAAACAAACCATCAATTCAATTTTGCTTCATATTCAAATCCTCCAATTTGAATATGATTTTTTTCACACACTTATAGAGGCAAGGGTTAAGACCAGTACTCCGTTTGTTCAAGTGTTAGTTTTTGTGGGTGTCCTAACAACCTCGTTAACATAGCTTTCGAGCTCCAATACGAGGTTGACCTTTGACACCCGCAATGACGTCACCTTTTTCAAGTCCGGAGTTCTGGTCTTATTTTCGGTCCAAACATGACATGCACTGATTTTTCTTCATTCCATTTCATTCTCTATTAATTGAGTCATATCCTATGGATCCCTTAATTTTAATATTTTACGATGGACCACTTTTTTCACGAGTGAAAGTAGCTTAATTTTGAAATAACAGTTTGAATAATTGTAGTAGCATCAGTTACTAACACAACCATTGACCTCAGGTATACATGTGGTCAGTTTGAAGACAAATAATGGAAATATATACACATTGTCATTCATATAAGTAGGTATGTAACACAAGTTTAAACCTAACTTTAGCTTTGATGCAGGTTTTTTTCACAGCAAAAGAAATTCTTTGCATTCTTCTTTCCAGCATAATGTATTTTGGTTTTATCATAAATGGTGTTGGTTAGTACTATCAGAATATTACTGTTGCCTATAGATATTGGTACTCCCGGGTATTTATCACATTCTTGTATGACACTATGAAACTCTAGAACGCTGATACATAGCACAGAATGAAACAATATGTGACATCAAGCTGGTTGATTCTGTAAATTAATGGCAAATGAGAATTAACAAATAAATCATGCCAGAACGAAAAATCGTGTTTGCTGGTCTTTTTTTCAAGTCGTGAAATTTACTTCAAGATTATAATGTTCTCCATTACCTTATAGCAAAACCACCCGTTCATGCAACTGGCGAGGGCGGGGCCGGTGGTCTTTGATTAAAAAAAAAAAATGAAACTATGGAGCCGAATTATTTAAACATTTTAAAGGATTTCCGGTACAAATACAAGAAACCAGATCCTTTATAAACACTGTGGGTTTGAAACAGTTTAATAAGTCAGAAATATAGGTTGATAGTGTGACAAGGGCGGATCCGGGGGGGCCAAAGGGGGCCATGCCCCCCCCCCCCCAAGAAAAAACGAAACCAATTTTTTTTTATGTGACATCGCAATAAAGGTGGGCAATGAGTACACCACCATCTTTCTCTCAAAAAAACATTGGTTAAAGTGGTCAGAAATTGCCTCAGATCGCACCACAGAGCATCTAGGATCCAAAAAAAAATCGGGGCCCTTAAGGCCCCCCCAAAAAAGTCTCCGGTTTCTGGTATGGAGCTTGCCCAAAAAGTGGTGCGGCGACGCGGCTTTTTTTTTTTTTTTACCTGTTTTTTTTGCTTCAAATGTCGGCTGACGACTGCAAATGGTGCCCGACTAAACTTAGTGCAAATATATGGGAGTCCAGAGAGGCCACACAAAGCTTATTCTCGATCATAACCCCATCTAAAAACACGTTAAAATTGTGCAGCAGCAGGATTCCAGTCAAACCAGTGAGTTTGGCGGTTTTGAGACATCATCTTTTATTGAAAAAAAAATAATTTCATTTTGCCGACGCGCATGGCTACGGCGACGCGCGCGCATACCAGAAACCGGAGACTTTTTTTTTGGGCCTAAGCGGGCCCCGAACCCCACGCCGTAATTTTTTTGACCCACTTTTTTGGGGGACAAAAAAAATTTTTTGGCCCCCCAAAAATTGTGTTCTGGATCCGCCCTTGTAGTGTGAGGACATTTGGGCACTGACCGATATAGCGCAGCGTGATTTTCCGCAGAGTCCCCCAGGGGCAGTGCGCGCAGCAGACGGTCAACATCGCAGGCCGTGCTGGCGCGCGGCTGGTACCGCCACCGTGTTTCAATGACATTTTGTAAATAGGCCCTCAGTTTTCATCATTTTAGTTTATTTTCAGCCCTAACAATGTGTTATTATATTTGTTTTCTCTTTTGTCTGTCGTTATTTCCGTTAAAGATTTAAAAGTTTTTGAAGGTCATATATTTAAAAAAAAATAAGAAAAATATTAGTAAAGTTATTTGTTTGGGCTGGGACAACTTGAAAACGATGCCCTTCCTATCTCCCTCCATTTTTTTTTTAGGGGGGGGGGGGTGGGTGGGGGCTTTTAAAAAATTATGATTAAATATCTGTCAAAAAAGAAATGGGGGGCGTCCCCACCCGCTTCCTTTTTGGAGGCCGCCTCCTTTTTAATTTGATAAAAAAATGCTACATTTTAATCAGTGACATCATTTGGGTCTGTCGCATCTAATCCATATAAAGCTGGTTTGTCATTTCCCCCGAGTCCAGGTGGCCGCCATTACAAAAAAAAGCTGTCACTTATAATTTGGCTCCATAGCGTTTCACTCGCACCGCGACCGCAGGCAATGTATTCCCCTCCATTTTTAAGATGGCTGCTGAATGTAAATAATTATCCAGGGGGCGAGTCAGCTAGGAGGGGAGTTGGCGAGGGGGCAAGTCGACTGGGGGCGAGTCGGTCAGGGGCCGTATTCGTATTGTACGGGACGAGACAGTCAGGGGGCAAGTCAGTCAGGGGGAAAAGTCAGTGGGGGGGGGGGCGAGTAGGGGCAAGTCGGCCAGGGGGCGAGTCGGTCAGGGGGCAAGTCAGCCAGGGGTCGAGTTGACCTACAATCCTATTGTTGACCAATGGTTAAGCATAGTTCGACGATGGTTGACTATACTTTAGTCGACCATTTGGACCACAGGCACTACGTACAGCAGGGAGCCAGCACACGGCCAGAAGTTTTGTGATGACATTTTGACCAGCATTTGACTTGAGACGTTCGCACGTTGCTGTTAGTGCGCTAATTGACAAACCACTATATCGACAAATGGTCCTTGCCCAAATTTGCTCATTGTTGATATTCAAGGATCCGTAGATGGCAAAGGGCGAGGGATGCGTAACATCACTAAAAATTCATCTTCACCCCTCAACTCATCTTTGATCGAAGATCGTTTGTTTATGAGGATTCAACTCCAGGGGTAATTCAAACAAAAGAAACCTCCATTTAAGAAAGGCACGGAACAATCTTTTTATTCATAAACGATTATGTAACCACTTAATTTTACAACACAGCTTGGTAGTACAAACCTGGCGTAAAATTCACTACTTTTTGGTTGGCATAGTCCATGATCACACTATCAACTGTTAAAAATCACCAATATTTAATACAAATAACAGTAAACCAAGTCAAACACAAATAACCGGAGAGCCTTATTTTGGTCATCTCCACAAAATCACAAATCGTCATTTTTCACAAAGAGCCAAATTTAGTGCACGGAGATATAGGAAATTTGCCTCCTAGTGAAAAATGATGAAATGTCATCAATTTCCCCAGCACCCCCCCCCCCCCCACAAAAGAAAAACAACGTTTAGACTAACCTACATCAGTGTATGGCACTGTTTCAACATAGAAACCAACATGAACTGCTGTTTCAGTTCTAAGCCTTGTGCACTTCTTTATGAACTTCACAAAAACTGATGACAAGTGCTTTAGAATATGTACAATAAACACAGAATTACGGATCTAGACACATTTCTGATTAGCAGGCAGCACTTAGGCTCTTGAGGGCCTTCCACACTAGGGACCAGTGTGGCTTGGAAATACATGTAGTGGCTTATTAAATCACTATTGCGTTGGCCCACACACCTATATCTCAATTTTGTGATGTGATATGTGCATTGCCAGTAATGTACCCGATAAAATAACCACACAAACTGGCGATTTAACAGGTGAATTTTTCTGAGCCGTGTAAGTACCCAGAATGGTCCCTACCGGCTAAAATTTCAATGTTGGACCAGGATCCAACACAGAGATTTCTGCAACCCATTTCACGCCAACAAGAATCCAACAGCGCTTCTACACGGGTCCAGCACTGTACGCAGGTTAATTCCAACCATGGTCGGGACCAGGGTTGAGTGGTTCTACCGGGGTAAAAAATAAACAATTTACAGTCAACCTGTGTACACACTGTTGTAAATATGAATGATGAGCCTTTCGTACCCGCGTTTGATGTGACCCCGTTCCACTTATGGTGAATCCAAGTTGATTTCAACATGGGTAGTGTGAAAAGGGTTTCAGTGTCAATGCTAAACTAGAAATTTGTTTATTTCCTTCTTCAAACATAACAGGTCTTTGTGACATTCCTTAACCCTAACCCTCCTCAATCCTCCACAATCCTCCAGGCGGTTTTGGAGGATTTTGGAGGTTTGCGGCTGAATGGCAAAAACTGTCGGTTGATTTTGAAGACTACAATGGTGTAGAGTTTGTAGGCTGTACCTATCATTGTTTATGTTCAGTCATGCATAATTGAGCCCCGCATTACGCTTGATACCACCCGCACTGCTTCTGAATGTCATTGGCGCTGCCTCAACCAATGAACAGTATGGTTGGAGGATTTTGAAGGATTGAGGCAATGGTCAGCCCTCCACTGAACAAATTCAAGAAATAACGGATGATTTTGGAGGATTGAGGCCGAGTCTAATGTGTAATGGTGGCAATTGGAGGATTTTGGAGGATTAAGGGTGATTCATAGCCAAAAGGGCCTATGGGTTAGGGTTAAGAATCAAAGAATACAGTTTTCTGGATGCTAACAACCCAATAGGTAAAGAATGTTGGCAGTTCATCGCAAGGCTCCCGAACGAAACTGCCGTTCTCTTCAGAAAGTAATTGTTGCTTCCAAGGAAAAAGCTCAAGGCACTGGAAACTCCTGCTCATGTTTTAAGTTCCAGGGTCCACCATCGAGTCAGAGACTTGGACTAAGATTTTCAAGAGTTCAGAGCTGCCTGTGGCAGAGGGGCTATATTCTCTCCAGCACTTCTAGAAGGATGATACTGTTTCCCCTGATTACCTGCAAGAAATTACAAATGTAAACAATCAATCTTCGTATCTTGTTCTTATTTTATTGTTTTGCCCTAGCAAAGCTGTGTTCTTAAAGGGTAAAATGATGTATGTCTGAATTTATCTTTAATCACATGAGACCTGAGAGGGTAACCTAAGTTCAGTGTATTCATATGTATTGGACCATTTAATCCGAAAAGTGTCGAAAAATCTTGAAAACAATACTGAACAACACCATTATAACATACACTGCTTCACTAAACATTCGGCTACAATAACCATCCCATTTGGCTCCCAAAATGTATTTATAATATTACCAGGATTGGTAGTTGAAATTAACAACAACATACAACCACTACATGTATACTTAAAATCTTAGAAATATACTGATATAAATTGAAAAACTGTGGATCCCACTGTGTTTGTTATTGTGTAGTTCTACAATGTACTTTATATGATTTGGATGGAGGTATGGGGTGGCATCAACATCTGTATTTTCAGATTAACTGTAGTACTAAAATAATGTCTCTGATGAATGAAACGTAGTACAAAATTGGCATACGCAATGGATGCTATCGTATGCAGATTTCAAGTGTGCTTAATCAACTCATAAAAATTCTATTTTTGAAAAAAAAACTTTTGAGAGGATGTGGGAGCTTACCACCATGCCAATGTCGTACTTCTCACCACCAGACAGGTTCTCAACGGTCTCGTCCATGACAAGGTTCATGAAGGGATCAAAACCTCGCAGAGTGCCAGTCACCCTGCGATTGCTGTTCAGCTTTACTGCAAATGAAAATAAATGGAAACAAAAAATGAAAAATCTTAAGAATTAACCCAAATTTTTAAGGTATGGTTGGCCTACTACACTTTCAAAGACCTTCTATGTGCAGAAACCAGCGGCAAAATTCTTCGTCCTTAAAAGGTTTCAAGGGCATCAAACCCTTCCTAAATAGATAAGTTGGAAGTTGGGCGGTATCTTCCACAAGTCTACAAGATTCCCCCCCCCCCCCAAAAAAAAACCTCCGTTGTGGATACTGAGGGATATTTGGGGGCAGCGACGAGGGTTACTAAAGGCATATAGGATCACTTGCATTCTAAGACACAAGTGACAGAGAGTGAGTCAGTAAGTCAGTCTATGGGAGTCAGTCAGTCTCAGTCGGGGAGTTGGGGAGTCAGTCAGTTAGTTAGTGAGGTACATGTAAGGGCAAAGGGGAGTATAGGCTGGCCGACTCAGACCAGCAGAAAAACATTACTTACATGATAATTTCTTGTCCATGAACCTGAAACAAAAGAAAAAAGCGCATTAGTCCACCAGAATTGTAAAATATCTTTTTTAACAAAATTCCCGGGGCTCAGTAAGACACCTGAGATATTCTTGACCAATGACTGAATCAGTCAAGGTTTAGACGGCAAGATATTAAAAAAAAGTTCATCGTTTTAGTTCATCAAAGAAAGTCCATATATTAATTCGGTATGACCCCACTTTTCGGGATGTGTATCATCGGCAGAACTCTAGTAGTATAAAAGTATAATAAATGTGTTAGGTTTAATAAAACTCCTAGTTTTCACAGACACAGATTGAAGAGGCCAGCATGAATCAATCGCCCATTGCAGACTTTTGTGCATCGGCAGATGGCACGGTATAGAACTTGTGCCATCATCCATTAACCCTAAATCACCTCACTCCTCCAAAATCCTCCTGGCGGTTTTGGAGGATTCTAGAGGATTGAGGATGAATGGTGATTGAATCAAATGAGGATTCTGGAGGATTGAGGATGAATGGTGATTGAAGCACATGAGGATTTTGGAGGATTGAGGATGAATGGTGATTGAAGCACAAGAGGATTTTGGAGGATTGAGGATGAATGCATTTTGAGGCAGGACTGTCTGATGATTTTGAAGGATTTGGCATTGGTTATCCTTCATTTAAACACGAGTGCAAAGTTTTGGGATGAGGAGGATTTTGGAGGATTGAGGATGAATGCATTTTGAGGCAGGACTGTCTGACAATTTTGAAAAATTTAGGCGGAGTTGCAACATTTTGGAGGATTTTGGAGGATTTTGGAGGATTGAGGATGGTTGTAAGCAACAAGGGCCTAGGGGGTTAGGGTTGAGCCTCTGTAGTCTGTACTGATGACATCACACTTTGTTTGCGTGTGCACTTTTCTATGGGGCTACGAAACCGTCGTCCCACTAGGCTCCCATAAGAAAGCACAAGTGTAAACAAAGTGTGACGTCGTCAGTACTGGCTTATTTGCCCATGGTATAATGTGCACAGGATGTTGCATGATCAATTGATCATGTGAAACAATTGCAGAATTGCCACTTATAAATCAACCTCCTAGCCTGCTGAGCTTCGCGATCATACTTGGTTGCCTCCGTTAATTATAATGTTTCTCCACTTTCACCAAGGATCCGCAGACCCACAGAGCCACTTCAGGGTACAGAAATTTAGACTTTTATTGTTTCAGCAGGCCCCATTTACTCAATGTGGCTTTGCTGTTTGTTTTTCGCCCCAGGCAAAGTGAAGTAAGGAGCCATTTTGGGCTACAAGTTGGACTTGCATGCAAGACATTTTTAGAACCCCCCCCCCCCTCCCATTCACTTTACATGGCCATGGAAAAAAACTTTGACAACGGATCCACGGATCTACACAGGACTTTGTATGCGGGCACACTTTTGACCAAAACTGAATGACAGGCAACAGCCGTACAAATGCACATTGTCAAAATTTGATGCAAGCTAGTGAGGGCGCGATTTATCACACCATGAATAATGCAACACGACCCTTTCGTGAACAATGGCTGTAAAAGTCAGCCGAATTCAACTCGAAATTACAAGATAACTAGACCTCTGAA
Source organism: Patiria miniata (assembly GCF_015706575.1). NCBI lineage: Eukaryota > Metazoa > Echinodermata > Asteroidea > Valvatida > Asterinidae > Patiria > Patiria miniata. The sequence continues at coordinate 4,273,251 of NW_024037048.1, forward strand.
GGTGCCGAATTTAACGTTTTGTTGATATTAAGCAGTTGTAGACGGCATTGGGTGAGTATAAAGTGACAAAATAATTGCGATTTCGAATGGATTTTCAGCTCCCTTAGCAACAGACCCTCCGTCCAAATACCATATCTGTATCTGTGACATTTAATACGGAGGTAGTCCAGTTATTAACGTCACATTTATGGGACTAGAAGCAGGTTCTGACTTTGTTATTAAGAGGGTGAGCGTATTTTTTTCGAAGCATAAATGAACTGGGTCTGAATTCGGAATGTGGAAATAACTTTGCAAACATGTCCGAGTAGTTTCAGTGCATGGTGGATGTGTGGCCTATGTTTACGGAGGTAGTCCAGTAAATTGGCCACATTTATGGGGCTAAGGGCGCTATTGACGAGACAAAGCCGGTCTTGGGCTGTTGGGCCAAAACTACCGCCCCCGGCGGGCACGCGGCGCACCGCGTGACTGACAGGTGAATGATCCATGATGTATCCCATCAGGTATATTGCGTGTTGAGCATTGTTAAGTTGGAACATGGTTGCAATTGCGTTACACAAAAACGGATGCCAGAAGCCTCCAAAAGGAGCTGGAAGGAAGTTACAGTTAGTGCCATGACACAAAAACTGGAGAGCTGAACACGTCACTTGCGCATCATTTTTTATTTGTTGTTAACAATAACATTACATTGGAAAAAATTCCGTACTCGGACGTCACTTTTTTCAATTAATTTTCTAGCGCCAAAAGTTACATCTTTTATGGTTATTCCTCCACTTTCCCTCCTCTACTCTCACCCTCTCCTTTCCTTAATTTCTATTTATTAATCAGTCAGTTACTTCATCGGGATTCGAACCTCTGACGCTTGCTTGATACACGAGACTCTTAACCGCTAGGCCGCGCACGATCGCTGTTGCAATAATCAATCTTTGGACGTATTTGAAGTATCCATTGAAATAAACTAAATATTCATGAGAAAATAAATATTCATAATGACGTATTGCACTATCATTGGCAGGCTCATGCGACGTCATGGTTGTTGATGTCACGTGTATAACGTACCGCTGTCTTTCAGCCACTACAATCAATTTTGACCGGCTGCTTCAAGTTAGTTCTGCACGACGTATGCATCCAAAATGTGCTCTAAAAACACATTTTGAGTAAATTTTTTTCACCTTTATACAGCTTCCTGGATTTCTCTTGGTTCAAATGACAAGGTGAGGTGACAATTAATATGTTTGGCAGCAGATAAATTGAGTCCGAGTACGGAACTTTTCCCGAAAAGAAATTTGGTAACAAGTGCTAACGTCATGAACGTTGTGACTAAGCATGGACTAAGTGTGGTAATCCTTACTTTTAGGACACCTCTATTTTGTAAGAGTTCTGTTCAAAACTGACTTTTGCAGATGACTGTCCAGTACCAAAGTGACTTTTGCAGGCTAAAGAAGTCTTTTTTCTTCAGACAAACTCATGTTACTTGTTAGTTATAATTTTGAACATGTTGAAAGCACTTTCGGAGTAACTATAGAATGCAGGGCCACGGCGGAGCAAGGTTTTTTTGCGCGGTGGAGGCGGAGTTGTATAATGGGAGATTCGAGACAGAACGTATTCAGTTTGTAGAATATAAGTCTAAGTATGAGAACAGATGGGGTGAGTTGTGTTTGTTAAGGTTGGAATGGGCATCAAGTACAATACCTGTATTGTAATGGCTTGTTGAGTGCTGAGTAGGCAGAAAGTGCTAAGTGCAAAGTGCCAAAGCGATGGTGTGATGGGGCACCGTTAGGAAGATGAATAGTAATGGTGGACAAAAGAGGGCGCATTTAATTTGTATAGTTTTGGTATAGGAGGGATAAGTACGTGAGGGGACCCCGGGTGGAGCCTCGGAGTAGCGGAGGCGCGGAGTCGCGGAGCCGTGGAGTTGGAAGGGATTGCGGGCTCGTGAGGGGGCCGCGGGTGGAGCCTCGGAGGCGTGGAGGCGCGGAGTCGTGGAGTCGGGGAGTTATGGAGTTTGAGGGAGGGCGGGTTCGTGAGGGGGCCGCGGGTGGAGCCTTGGAGGCGTGGAGGCGCGGAGTCGTGGAGTCGGGGAGCTATGGAGTTTGAGGGAGGGCGGGCTCGTGAGGGGGCCGCGGGTGGAGCCTCGGAGGCGTGGAGGCGCGGAGTCGTGGAGTCGGGGAGCTATGGAGTTTGAGGGAGGGCGGGTTCGTGAGGGGGCCGCGGGTGGAGCCTTGGAGGCGTGGAGGCGCGGAGTCGTGGAGTCGGGGAGCTAGGGAGTTGGAAGGGAGGTCGGGCTTTTGAGAGGGCCGCGGGTGGAGCCTCGGAGGCGTGGAGGCGCGGAGTCGTGGAGTCGGGGAGCTATGGAGTTTGAGGGAGGGCGGGCTCGTGAGAGGGCCGCGGGTGGAGCCTTGGAGGCGTGGAGGCGCGGAGTCGTGGAGTCGGGGAGCTATGGAGTTTGAGGGAGGGCGGGCTCGTGAGGGGGCCGCGGGTGGAGCCTTGGAGGCGTGGAGGCGCGGAGTCGTGGAGTCGGGGAGCTATGGAGTTTGAGGGAGGGCGGGTTCGTGAGGGGGCCGCGGGTGGAGCCTTGGAGGCGTGGAGGCGCGGAGTCGTGGAGTCGGGGAGCTATGGAGTTTGAGGGAGGGCGGGCTCGTGAGAGGGCCGCGGGTGGAGCCTTGGAGGCGTGGAGGCGCGGAGTCGTGGAGTCGGGGAGCTATGGAGTTTGAGGGAGGGCGGGCTCGTGAGGGGGCCGCGGGTGGAGTCTTGGAGGCGTGGAGGCGCGGAGTCGTGGAGTCGGGGTGTCCCGAATACCCGTGGAGAGTTGAGAATATATTGTGCTAGGGGTTGAAGTGGGAGCTTATAGCATAAGGGTTTAGTGATTTTAATAACTTTGATGGATTTGTTAAGGTTGGGGATGAGTGTCTTCTGAAGTGGAGGCGTGCTGTGATAGGGCAGAAAATGGTAGGAATGTAAAGGGGGGGGTTGAGATTGAAATGAGTTTTGTTTTTGTAAGTTTCGTAGCAGCAAGTGTTTAAGGAATTAAAAGGCAGACCTTCTTCAGACAATAAATGGTTGAAACCGGTTATTGGGCCGTCTTTGAGCAATATTTGGATAGAGGCAGTTTGGTTTGGGGGTTTATGTATTGCACATGGTGGGATGAAGTAGATAAACAATTTGGGGAAGAATAGGAAAGGAGCAATAAGAACTGTACGACATAAGATGAAATTTGCACAGCACAAAAGCATTGGAAATGCGTGTTTATTGATTAATTGAACTGGATTAACTGAAGTATAAGGAATGGAGGAATCTTCAGGTCGATCATAACGCAGCAAGTTTTGTAATAGAAATAGCGAAGCAAAACATGTGTAATGGAGAATAGATAATAAAGTAAACAATAATGTTTAAAAAATATGGGTTGGATATTGAGCTATGTAGCACTGTTAAAGTGAAATATATTTGAAATTGAAAAAACAATTAAAAATAGTACAATTATTAACGCGCATTGAAATAAATGCGGCATGGAAATGCACATAAGTTTTGTAGGGTTACAGTGATGGTTGAGTGGCAAGCCAAAATGAGCATCAATGAATTTGTAAAAACATGTAGCAATAGGAATAGAATAGGTTTTTGGTAGCTTAAGTTTAATTTTTGTACGAAAATTGTAGCGAAATGGATTGGAATGTTACAATGAAAGGATTAGCAAAACAGGTTAAGAAGTATCAGCTGGATTTTTGGAAACACCTAGTTATTGACGAACTGATATCAAGTATTAGGAATGATTCTATGGCGCATTAAGTTTTTGTTATATAAATAACACCAGATGGTATTTAGAATAAGCAATATAATTAAGGGTATATAAAAGTATGAAAAAAACTACTATCTATCTAAAGGTTAAAGAGGTATTTAGCTAAGCTTTGAGGGGAGCAAAGGCAGTGATTAAGGGAAATATATACATTTATTGAATGAGGTAAACGTACAAATATAACAAAGTATAGCGCATATCAAAAGTGCATGTCAAATGAATATTTAGCGAGTATAATAACACAAAGTGAAGAACAAACGTGAAGAAACGTGAAGAAAAGTAGATATCTATGTTATTGTATTTACATTAAATAATGAGATTATGCATACATATTTGTTATGGTGAGAGCGACGTTTTATTAGTATTATACTTGTTGTTGGGCTTGGTCCTATCTGTAGGGACTACCGAAGTTAGAAAAATATGTCTGGAGGCAAGACGATTAGGTTTGTGGGTTTGACTGTAGTGCGTCAACAAGTTGGGCAGCCGTTCTTGTCGGTGGCAGTTCTACAAATATTCAGCCAACTCTGAAGTAGTCTTCAGGCAGATCTTCATGTGCTACTACAGCCGCTTGAATGTTTTGTGTGATCTTCACACTGCAGGGAGCGTCGAATCGTGCTCGGTAGACCTCTTCGTTGACTGTCTGCCAGTCGGTGATCGTGTCTGGGTGCTTCTTGAGGAAGACCATGATGGGTTTGCAGCGAGGGACCTTGATTGTGAATTGCTTGCCGTAGGTTGCTGACTTAGTGATGGCTGTTTGAAATTCGACGGATGTTGTTTGGCGCAGACACCGTGGGCCAGAACTTGTGAAGCTGCGGTATGTAACGATTCTGCCTGGGAAAAGGATGATAGCTCGCAGGACATCTTCTTGAGATGGTTGCAGGCGTACGTCCTCCAGTACAGGGCTGATCATGTTGCTGAGAACCTGCGTGTATGGGAAAAAACGAAATACATGTACAGTTATTGTGAAGGCATAATTTGTGGGTGGCTATTGAAAAAAGAGATAGGCGAATGATGTTTATTAGTGACAAGATAATTTTGATGTCTTATGGCAGTCATGTGTAGTGCAGAAAAAAGGAATTTTAGTGGAATTATAAATTTAAACAGTATGGGAGGTTTCAACTAAATAATGCAACAAGTGCCAACAAGTCTTTTATAAATGTCAGCCAGCTGCAACAACGGTAATAACCGCAAATAAGCGTGAACGGTTGTCAACAAGTATTATTTTATTGTGTATTATGTTGTGCAACAATGAAATAACTAAGATGGTAGAAAAAGCAACACACAACTTCTTTTGCATAGGAAATAAAGTGATAATAATGTCCAAACAATTATTTTGGAGGCAAGTGAAATCAACGGCGTATTTTACCAATATCGTGGCCGCCATTTTGTTTGGATGGCGTTCTTAATTGCGCTTGCGTAGTATGGCCTTGAAGTGTTTATTCTGTAATCATGTGTAATAGGAACCCTAGTTGCAAAAGCGTTAACAAGTGTCAACAAGCGTGAACAAATTGTAATGGTTGCTAATGAGCGTAAACCATTTTTGTATAGACTTGTACATAATGAAAACAGTAGTAAAAGCAGAAATGTACATCTTCTGCAAATTATGTATTACAGTTATAATTTTTTGACAAAGTGGTTAAAGTTACTTTTTTGGAAATTTAAACATTGTCTTTGAGGAAGTAAAGGAATGAGTCATAAAACTGAGTTTTGTTAGAGGTTTGTCTCTGAAATAAAAAACACACAATTACAAATGTTGTAATCGTTATTTGTAATGTATAGAAAAATGTTAATAACACTTACCTGCATGAATACTGTTTTCTGGGCTTCGCAGTGTTCGACGAAAGTCAATGCCGCTTCTAAACTGGATAGGTCAATCTCAGGCGGTGGTGGTCCAATGTTGTCTTGGCCATCAAGAAAGGCGGAGCAGGTGTAAACGAACACATGGATGCCAGCAGCCAACCGGACTACGAAGTCGAACGTTTTCGACTTGGGTGGGACGAGGCCATTTTTGATGGCATTGTTGATGTCAGCAATGATGTTTGCATTGATGTCTGAGAGGCGTCTTTTCGCAGCGTCGGTGAAAGTGAAGGTGTTGATGGTGTCCAGGATATCATACATGGCCGAAACCAAATCGGAAAACGAAAAGTTATGTTCTTGCAATGCAGCTTGTGCTGTGACTGTGTCGTCAGGAGTCGGTCTGAGGCATTGAGGGACGTGTATGAGGAAACGATCCAAAAGTCCTTGACCTTTATTAAATGCCGTTAATAGTGTGGCTGCTGGTTGCATCTGGGTTCCACCAAGAATTGCGAAGGGTAGAGATGATGGGATGGTTTGATCGTTTTTGGTGGCGAAAGTAAATGTGACAGGCTCTCCGGAAAACAGTTCGCAAAGTAGGGCGGGGTCGCAATCGTCTGCTTTGGTCAGTCTTCCGAGGGCATCTGAGATTTCTGAACTAACGATGAAGCCGCTTTTGTTGTCGGCTAGTTTCTTCCCGAGACCGGCGGCGGTACATTTGTTCAGCATGGGATTGGCGATGTCTTTTTGGTTGAAAAGTTCCAATAGGGGATCTGTCGTGATGGCTCGAATCGCTTGTGTCTTGCCAGTTGATGGGGGGCCGATGAAGATGGTGAACATATTCGCTTTTTGTTTACCATGAGGAAGTTGAACGTCGCATTGGAGACTTATGAGGAAGCAAACGGTCGTGAGGATGCTGGACAACACATAGCCAGCACAAGTGCTAAGGCTATCTGCTTGCGTTTGGACGTATGTCGCCACTGGCCGAGGGAAGACTCCCTGAAGATCAAACTCCATTGAGCTTAACCGTTGGTGTAGCGAACACCAAGTTTCCTCGCGTTGTCGAGATATTTTAGTTTGAGACATTTTGAACTTCTTTCAGTAAGATACCATGTAGATGTGATACACGACGAAACAAAATTTGTGACTTTATTATGTTGAAGGAGACTTAGTGAGCAGTGAGTTAATACGTAGTTTAATGGGAACGCACGACAAAGCTTATTAGTTGATGACGTCAATTGAAAAAGGAGTTTCTATTGGGTGGTTGGGACCGGAGTGTGTAATGTTGTATCCAATCACAAAGCGATAACACTGTTGCTGTATTGAATGTGATCAATGCAAGGCGCTGAATGAAATGAAAACTCAGTCAGGTGAAGAGGCATAGGCCTTTTATATTTGTGTACATTAGCGTAAAAAAAAAATTAACACGTCAAGTGAGTGTTTGCTTTTGGGAAAAGAGAGAATTTACAGTGTTCTCCCTGTATGATAAGTTTGTGAGTTGGCTAGATGGCTGTAAGATTGTGGTTATTACAGCGTGCATTTGATTGTAAGAAATCATTGTTACTTGTCACTAAGAAACAACATTTGACGGAATTTTAGGATAACAATCATTTTGCCCTCATAAAAATGGCTTCCACATTTTGTTCGAGTTGGAAAAGACAGCGAATGTTATTTATGCACTATCCATGTATAGTTGTAGATTACCCTAGTAATGCATATTTTAGAAAAGGAAGCATCCATATCCATCCGTATGCAGATTAATGGGACAAATGTCCCCCCCCCCCCGCCCCCATTTTTCCGAAAATTAGAAATGGAATTATTTTTTGTGTTTTTCTGTAGTCTGCGCTACATTTGCGTAAATCTTGCATAGGCTTTTGGGCCATGCGTGTGTGAATTTGGACACTGATAAAACGATGTCAATCAGCGCTTTGTGCGTAACGACCAATTACGGTCTGTATAATATAGGCATACATTTAGCAGTTAACGTGTTTTCCCACGAAAAGTGTGTGTGAGTTATTGTAAAATATATATTTTGCATGCATATTTTCGCCAATGAGGTTAATGCTGTACACTATATTATACACAGCCACAACATAAATGCTGTATACTACATCATAACTGTTTGTTTGAAAATGTGTTACCTTATTTTGTATGTAATGTACGTGTATTTTTTTAACATTGATTCAAAAATACAGGGTATCACTAGTCCATTGAATGCATGCCCATCCTAGGAGGACTTGTATTCTTTTGGTAATTGCAATAGTTCTTGGATGTCATTGATGCCCGCTTGTGATTTTTTTTAGGGGTGGGAAAGGTATTTTTTTGTTATGATACGAATTCGCTTTAGGTCATATGTATTTGTCGATTTTCAAGGGGGAGGGGGAAATGGTGCTACGTTGGTGATATGTATATGGTCTATTTTTAAGGGGGGGGCAGATTGTGCTAAGTGGTTAAATATTTCCCCCCCCCCCCCCTAAAAATAAACAAAGTTGTCTTTTTGCACTCAAACATTGTGGAAACATTGTTTTAAAATTGCACTTTGTTTTGGCTATATATGCAGCTGTGGGGAAGATGAGCTCTTGATAATGTTTGCAAACGAAGCAACACAAAACGACATGCTAAGGTATTAGGTGTGCTTGTTTTTACTCATGGTGGGTTATGTGGAAACAATTAGCAGCACAGTGTTTCGTTGAATTTTAGACCTAATTGAAATGTATCACGGGTGCACAATCTGCCGGCTTCGGGTTGCGCAACTTTGCCAGTTGAATACTGCAAAGACTATAAGATTACATATTGTTAAAAATGCCGACAATATTAATTCATTTGTGTAATAACAAAATGCTTATTAAAAAAAAGACCCAATAATTACAAACCATGACTTTGTCCCATGTAGAATTTGTTTGCAAAGACAAAATGGCCTATCAACAAAGCAAACAAATAATTTTTAAACACGCCTTTCTCCTATGAATTTGGGCGGGCCATGTCTTCAGACAATCATCAGTAAAGGCGTTTTCCAGTGATCACAGTTGTTATTAAAATGTGTTATAAAACGCAACCCTCGTAAAATAATGACCGGTCATACAGAGGACGAGACGTATGTTTTCTGTTCTATTTCAATACCTCAAAGTTTGTTGATGTCAATGACAACCGCTTTCAAAAGAAAACACTTATCCCTTTAGTGGGTAGCCACTTTCTATAGATAACACCTATCCCTTCAGTCTAACGGGCGCAAGCCGCTTTCAATGGGTCACTCTTATCCCTTCAGTTTTATAACACCACCGGTACTCGCTTTCAATTATTGTGAACACAAATGAACACATTTTCCTACAAACATTAGTAAAGTATAGTACACATCAAAGAGCGTCCACACAGAGGACAAGGAGTGTTCCTTTTGTTCAATATCAATAGCTCTGAGTTGTATGGTACATGCCTGTAAGTGTTAATGAAGAGGTGGAGTTTCAAAGTTTTCGTATTACCTAGGTTAATTTGTTTCCGGCGACGCACAAATAGCCGACTGGGACTGTAACTTTTGTAAGGTTTTTAGGCACGCTGCAAACGTTCAGCTGCTGCTGACTTAGTTTCAATATTTCAATGTAATTATCACGAAATAAGTGTACATCACATGTGCGTCACTGTCTTCAGTTGGCTGTTTCCTTTTAAACTGTGCAGAATGCATTGACCAGTGGTCGCGCCGGGTCGTTCAACACTTTTGGAGTATTGGCGTTCAGACATATTAGTCGAAGAAATAATGTTACATAGGAAATGCAAGAGTTGGACACATTGTATGATTAGAAAGTTGTAGCCTTAGGCCTTGTTTAATTCAACTTGCGTAAATATACGTATCCTTTAGGTAAAAAAAATTGTTTCGTGCAAACACCAATACGTGATGGCTATTATTTTGTGACGTTGTAAACCGTTTTTGTCAATTCCAAGGAATATTTATCCGCGGGACCTCCGTTATTATACGAGAACATGTATTTGGATATGGATGCGCCGTTCTCAATAAAATATGTTTTGTATTTACAGTAGTACAGCTTTAATATCTGTAAATTCAATGTACAATGTATCAGCCATTGAAGGTGTACAAATGGCAACTACCAATGGTGTACTTAGGAAAAGTGATTATTATGTGAATGTTCTTTGTTTGTTGGTACTTTACCGGTTATACCATCAATAGTTTATATTGTCGTAACATGCATTGCCTGACGATTGCCAAAGTAGTACAGTAGTTTGCTTTTTGTGCAATCTTAGTTTTATAATGTAAGCTACTAATGAATTCGGAGGCAGGCCTTTTTCATATGATTGAGGGCGCGATTAGTCATGTTTTAGACAATCAGTATTATAGACGCTTGCGACTGATCACACCTTTTATCAAAATGTCTTATAAAAGCCAGCTGTAAATGACTGTACGTACAGAGAAAGAGTCGGATTTGTTCTGTGCCATTTCAATGCATGTACGTTTGATATTGTCAATGATAGCCGCTTTCAATGGCTCACACTTATCCCTCCAGTCTAACCACCAGTAGTCGCTTTCAATTCATTACACTTAGCCACAAGTAGCCGCTTTCTTTTGGTCAGCCCTATCGTTTCAGTTATGAATAGTATCGGTAGTCGTTCAATTATTGATCACAGCGATTAGCACATTGTCAGACAAACATGACAAAAGCGTTGTCCTCATCAAAGACCGTGTTCACAGAGGATTAGGCGTGTTCGTTTTGTCAATTCAATACCTTTGCGTGTTTTGGTAGCTATCTGGAAGTTCTGAATAAAAAGCGGTGTTTTGCAAGGCCTTTATAAGTATTATGACTTCGGGGAATTGGTATAGGTGGTTCCAGAAATGCTGACCAAGAGGGTCACTTTTGTTGAACACCATAATATGTTGTTATGCAGGGTGCACTTTGATGCACCCGATAGGGATAATATATGGGTATGTCTTTGTCCATTAGTTTGGGTGTTGGCTATTGGTAGTAGGCGTGCCTTTTGTAACATGAGAGGTGTGAAAGTCAAATCCGGTTGTGTTTTTGGGAGGTAAAGTTCGGAAACTGTCTGATGTAGCTGACAATAGGAAAGGTTGTTGGTGCCTTGTAAAACATCATAAAGGTTGTCGTGTAAAATGGACGTTAATTTTGCCAAAAATTGTAATGCAGGAGTCGGTCTCGTAATAGTCAAGTTTGTTCGATTGATGGTTATGGAAGTAGTTGGAAATGATTTTTCAGGGTAACCATCCTTTTGAATAAATAGAGGTGTGAATATCTGAATAATAATTTATGGCCAAATATATTCCTGTACAGTTGTAGGAATAATTTTTTTTTTCGCACGACATATCCATATCCATATCCTTTACAATGGGACAAATTCAATAATAATATATGATCCTTACCTTGACAGTTATATATGACTTTAGGAATAAATTTGTTGGAGAACGAAGCCAAATATCCAAATTAATGTCTTCGCACATAAAAATGGTCTCCACATTTTGTTCGTGTTGGTAAACACATAAAGTGTAATTGATGCACTATTCATGGATAGTTGTGCATGACCCCAGTAATGCATTATTTAGTAGAACGAAGCATCCATATGCAGATTAATGGGACCAATGCCCCCCTCCCCCCCTTTTACTCAAAAGTAGCATGAAAACAATCAAGGAAATGAAAAATACTGCGTTTTATTATCGCAATGAAGTACACGAGGCAAATTTTTCATTAACTTAGCTATATTGGCCAACTAGTTTATGGATGGAATTACTTTTCGTGTTTGTCTGTAGTCTGGGCTATATTTGCGTAAATCTGGCGTAGGCTTTTGGGCCATGCGTGCGTGACTGTGGACAAGAAACTGAGGTCAAACAGCGCTTTGTGCGTAACGGCCACTTACGGTCTGTATAATATATAGGCTTCGGCATACATTTGGCATCTATCGTGTTTTAGTATGAAAAGTGTATGTGAGTTATTGTAAAACTAAATGTACCTGCTCTTCTCGCCAATTAGGCTAATGCTGTACCCTATATCATTCACAGCAACAACATAAATGTTGTATACTACATCATAATTTATTGTTTACAATGTTTTTCCAGAATTTTGTTGTATTTAAGCTACTTGTTTTTATTGAACAGTGATTCTAAAATACACGGTATCACTGGATAATTGAATGGCCATCATGTAGGCCGACTTGATTCTTTCGGTTATTGTAAAAGATTTTGGATGTCATTGATGGCCGCTTTTGGAGGTTTCTTTCTTAGGGGAGGGGGGAAGTTTTTTTTGGATGCTATGAATTCGCTCTAGGTGATATGTATATGGTCTATATTCAAGGGGTTGGGAAATGGTGCTACCTGGGTTAAAATATTCCCCCTGCCTTAAAAATAAGCAAAATTGTCTTTTTGCAGACAAACAGTATGGCAATATTGTTTGTAAATTGCACTTTCTTTTGGCTATGCACCTGTGGGGAGGATGACCCCTAATGCTGTACCCTATATCATTCACAGCAACAACATAAATGTTGTATACTACATCATAATTTTTTGTTTAAAATTTTTTTCCAGAATTTGGTTGTATTTAAGCTACTTGTTTTTATTGAACAGTGATTCTAAAATACACGGTATCACTGGATAATTGAATGGCCATCATGTAGGCCGACTTGATTCTTTCGGTTATTGTAAAAGATCTTGGATGTCATTGATGGCCGCTTTTGGAGGTTTCTTTCTTAGGGGAGGGGGGAAGTTTTTTTTGGATGCTATGAATTCGCTCTAGGTGATATGTATATTGTCTATATTCAAGGGGTTGGGAAATAGTGCTACCTGGGTTAAAATAATCCCCCTGCCTTAAAAATAAGCAAAATTGTCTTTTTGCAGACAAACAGTATGGCAATATTGTTTGTAAATTGCACTTTCTTTTGGCTATGCACCTGTGGGGAGGATGACCCCTTGATAATGTTTGAAAATGAAGCAAGACAAAAGGACATGCTAAGGTATTAGGTGTGCTTGTTTTTCGTCATGTAGGGTTATGTGGAATGAAACTGACGCAGCACAGTGTTTCGTTGAATGTTAGAGCAAAATTCCATTTTTCACTGGTGCCCAATCTGCCGGCTTCGGGTAGCGCAACTTTGTAAGTTGAATACTGTAAACACTATAAGATTACATACAGCGACGGCGGAACGGGTTTTAAACTGTGGGGCAGGACCCAAAAGGGGCACTTGCAAACCAAAAGGGGCACTTGCTAACCCGTGCTGAAATGTCGCCTAGTTTTTCCACCCGACACTTGGCCACCGTAAAATCAAATAGTGTGGGGGGGGGGGGACCAACTTCCAACATAGGGCGCGCTCTACAATACCAAGGATTCTATGATAAACATACAATTTGTGCTCATTTTCAGGGCGTCTTGTATGGATTGTGTGACTTGGCTTTCATATTCCTCGTTCATATCAAAAATATCTTTACCATTATTGGGAAAAGGTTACTCTTAAGAATTGGTTAGATACTTCAAGGGCATTTGTGATTTATTTTGAGGGGACACCTTATTGCTCGAGGGAGCACATTTATGGCCGAAAAAGGTGCACTTGGAAAAATCTGGGGGCCAAACGCCCCCCCCCCCCCCGTTCCGCCGCCCCTGATTACATATAGTTAAGAGATGCCGACAATATTAATTCATTTGTTAATAACAAAATGCTTATTAAAAAAAATACCCAATAATTACAAACCATGACTTTGTCCCATGTAGAATTTGTTTGCAAAGACAAAATGGCCTATCAACAAAGCAAACAAATAATTTTTAAACACGCCTTTCTCCTATGAATGTGGGCGGGCCATGTTTTCAGACAATCATCAGTAAAGGCGTTTTCTAGTGATCACAGTTGTTATTAAAATGTGTTATAAAACGCAACCCTCGTAAAATAATGACCGGTCATACAGAGGACGAGACGTATGTTTTCTGTTCTATTTCAATACCTCAAAGTTTGTTGATGCCAATGACAACCGCTTTCAAAAGATAACACTTATCCCTTTAGTGGGTAGCCGCTTTCTATAGATAACACCTATCCCTTCAGTCTAACCGGCGCAAGCCGCTTTCAATGGGTCACTCTTATCCCTTCAGTTTTATAACACAACCGGTACTCGCTTTCAATTATTGTGAACACAAATGAACACATTTTCCTACAAACATTAGAAAAGTATAGTACACATCAAAGAGCGTCCACACAGAGGACAAGGAGTGTTCCTTTTGTTCAATATCAATAGCTCTGAGTTTTATGGTACATGCCTGTAAGTGTTAATGAAGAGGTGGAGTTGCAAAGCTTTCGTATGACCTAGGTTAATTTGTTTCCGGCGACGCACAAATAGCCAACTGGGACAGTAATGTTTTTAAGGTTTTCAGGCACGCTGCAAACGTCTAACTGTTGCTGACTTAGTTTCAATATTTCAATGTAATTATCAAAAAATAACTGCACACCACATGTGCGTCACTGGCTTCAGCTGGCTGTTTCCTTTTAAACTGTGCAGAATGCATTGAGCAGTGGTCACGCCGGGTTGTTCAAAAATTTTGGTGGTTTGGCGTTCACACATTTTGGTTCAAGAAATTGTGCTACATAGGAAATGAAGAGTTGGACATCATTGTGTTTCGAAAGTTGTAGCCTTAGGCCACGTTTAATTCAATTTCTGTAAACATAGGTCTCCTTTAAGAACAACAATTTTTTTTGCCTGCAAATTTCAAGATGTGAAGGATATTATTTAAGAACGTTGTAATCTTTTTTTGTCACTTCCAAAGAATATCAATTCCGGGACCTACGTCATTATACGAGAACATGTATTTGGATATGGATGTGTCGTTCTCAAAAAAAAAAATATGTTGTGTACCTACAGTGGCACAGCTGTAATACTTGTAACTTTCAATTTACAATGTAATTGCTATTGAAGGCGTACAAATGGCAACTACCAATTGTGTTAGATCTTGTGTTTGTTGGTTTGTAGCCGGTCATACCGGCGATACTGTATATCGCCCTAATATGCATTGACTGACGATTGCCAAAGCAGTATATTAGTTAAGTTAATGTGCAATCTTAGTTTTATAATGAAACCGTTAGCGTGGAGTAGCATTTGTGTGAGGAATAAGACAAAATTTGTGGGCTTGTGTAGGAATAGATTGTAGTCTATATTCACAAAGTACTGGCGTTACTAACTGTTGTTGTTGAAAAGTTTGATGTTTGTTTGATTCTTGGTAGTAACATTTTTTGTGGTAAACAGCAGTTATGTTTGGTATGAAAATAAAACATACGATTTGAACTGTACATTGTGAAATATTGGCTATACAGTGCATATAGTCAGGTATTTTTTGCTATGGTCTTGAATACAGTCTAGTAAAATCGCGCGTTGAATGTTGGGTTATCCATGCGTGATTCGGGGAAATAAACTGAGGTCAAACAGGGCTTTGTGCATTACCTCGCCACTGACCACCTTTATAATATAAGCGTAGGCTACATGTTACAACAACCACTATTGTCCCCCAAAAATGATATATGTACCGTGTTGTTGTCAGGGGCGGTGGAACCGGGGGGGGGGGCGATGTATGATTATCATAGAATCATTGATTTTGAAGAATGGCCCTATGTTTGAAGATGGTACGAGCCCTCTCTCCCTAGCGCACTATTTGATTTTACGTAGGCTAATTTTCGTTGAAAATAACGTGTCGACATTTGAGCACGGGTCTGCAAGTGTCCATTTTGGTTTGCAAGTGCCTCTTTTGGGTGCTGCATTCCCAGATTCACCTTCATTCTAACCAGCGGTAGTAGCTTTCAATACATTACACTTAGCCACAAGTAGACGCTTTGATTTGGACAGCCCTTTCGTTTCAGTTGAACAATAATTCCGGTAGTCATTCAATTATTGATCACACCAATTAACACAGTGTCAGACAAACATAACAAAAGTGTAGCCCTCATCAATGGCCATGTTCACAGAGGATTAGCCGTGTTGTCTTTGTCAATTCGATACCTATCACTATTAGTGTTATGGCAGTTTCCTGGAAGTGTTAAATAAGAGGCGGTGTTCTCAAAGGCCCTTTTAAGTTTTATGACTTGGGTGAATTGGTATAGCCTGGTTCTAGAAATGCCGGGCATGATCGTCATTTTAGAATGTTTCTAGGCATAACGTTTCTGACTTCTTTAAAACCCGTTGTGAACGTTGCACAATGCAACCATGAAAGAAATCATTACCAACTGAATCATTGTATGAGGAGGTATTGAACACCACTTGCCAAACTCCTAACCGTGGATAAACCGTCTGAAAGTTGGATTCAAGCTGAATGCAATGGCTGCTCACACAAATATTTCTGATTTTGTGTCTTTCCTGGACCTGGAAAGATTAGTAGCAAATGTTGATAGCATGACGCCTGGAGATGTAACCGACAAGCGAATGGAATTGTTTTCGCTAATAAATGGCGACATATTCATGCCAATCTGCCAGTGGCCTGTCAAGTTCAATCGCATGTTTTGGCAAAAACCGCTGTCGGATGCGTCTACATTTGAACTTGTACTCTTTCTGATTGGCAATGGATGTGCCCCTCACATTGCTTGTGAGTGGGTGATCGTATCGCAGTATTGGAATAAGAAATGCCTGCAGAAACGTTTCCAACAACTTCGGTTTATCGTTGGACATTTCCACACATGCAGCAACCGGTGGTTTTATTTTGATATTCACTCAAACACCCAGAGATATGTCTCCGGAAAGCCTCGTTCAACTTAAAACAATTGCAACTGGTTCTTCTGTAGGCCAACAATAAGTACAATCTTCAATCGTTAACAAGAAAAGAACATTGAACATCATCAAACACCCAGACAAGAAATTCAGCGCAAGACTGCTTTTCCGAGGTTTTTTGTCAACGGCGCGTGTGGTTCAGAAGACAGCACCCTTCTTCAACGAAATAAATGGACACATGCAATCAATCACCGCATTGGGAAGTTCCACAATCAACGTAACATATAGAGTATGCTTCAACAATGACTGTGAGGATTCAATGAAGGTGCAACTTGGTTGATTTTTAACTTCATATCCATGGGGTGTAAAATAGAATGACAATATCGCTGGAATGAAACTGGTTTATGTTCGAAATTCTCTGCGTTCAGTTATACATTTAATTATGTGGGAACAACAATTCTTTGGAAGGTGTAGTAGTTGTGGTCATCATGGTATGGAATCGCGAGTGCGAAATTATAATGAACAACAAACTCGTGTGTGTTGAAAATGTTATGAAATGATGTTGGTGTGCTTTATTGAAAGTTGTATTACACATGTCTTGATGAAAACTCAAGTATTGGGAGAAATGAGGTGATTATGCATATTTTTTGATAATCATTGATGTGTCGACAAGTCTTGAATATTCGATATGGGTTTTTTGTAATATAATTTCATCTATTATTGTAGTACATGTACAGTAAGCGTTTTTTGTAGCATTCCTCACTACTTTGCAATAGTTTGCTTTCAGTAATGCATGTGAATAATTTTCTGACGCAATTTGTGTAGAAGAATTGTTGACTTGCCTCGACATGGTATTGACTTGCGATAGTTTATCTAATGTGCAACAAATTTGGCTTTCCCTACAAGGTTACGAAATGTTGTTTTTGTGAGTTGCAATAAACATATGTTAAAAAAAAACAAATATTGGGAAGATTGTCGATACTTATGGTACTGTCAAGCAATCAGCCAGTGTTGACAATTTCTTGAATATTTGATATGGCTTTTGTAGTTATATACTTTCATGCATTTATGTAGTACATGTACATAAATCATAGAAAATCATAGGGTCACAATGAAAATTTTTTTAAATGGGGAAAAAAGTAATGAAATTTTAAAGTGATAGCTTTATAATGAATGGTAAGAATTAAATTAAAATATATCTTGGGTTTACGATTATGCTTTTAATCTTCGTTGGGGCATTGACATAGGCAAAAAAAAGTTTGCAATGTTTTGTGCATGAGCCCAAGCGTATGGTCATTCTAAAAGGTTGATAGTGTCTATTAGTTTGAATGTAAAATTATTCATGTATATATTAAACTTTGTTTCATTTACTTCGAGTAAGTTGCAATTGTTAATTGTTTATCAACGTTACCAAATTGTTCGGCTTCAAAGGTCGGCATCATTTGAGCAAAACTTGTTTCGGTTGGATTGAGCGGAGTAAATATTGTATTGTTCATAAGCTCATTAGACAGGGATGATTTAGAGGTACTTTAGCCAAATTGCTGTGCAGATTTCGTAGCAAGGATTTAATAATATTTTCGATAAATGGCACTATGATATCACTGCCAGAGCAAGTGCACAGTTTTTGTATCTACTGTTTGGGCTCTAAGTATAATGCATAAAGAAAAGGAAATCTTATTCCACAATTCCAATTAATTATGTCCTTTAGTTACAAGTACCTCTGTACACACAAATAAGGAATTGCACACAAATAAGGAATTGTATAGTCAATATTATTGTTGTGTTACGTGGTTATTCTGTAAATTCTGTGTGTTTATAGTTTCAAATGTGTTATTATACGGTACACATATAGGATTGCAAATAAATGTCATGTACTATGATTTATCATGGTCTATTTTGAATTGTTCCATGTTTTGTTTATTTCTCTAGTAATCTGTTTGAAAAATTGTTTATTAGGTTTGCTCTTCGAAAAATGGCTTCTAGTGGTATTAATAAAACTCAGGGAATGGGTTTTTTGAATGGATAGGGGCTACGAGGAAAATATGTTGGGTGCCGTCCAATTTGTATGTATTATAGGACACGGTTATAAGTGTTACCATGAAACAGAGACGTGATAAAGAACACGACATGTGTTGCCATGAAACAGAGAGGTGACAAAGAATCGTCGTGTCCAGTATTGATAAAGCTGCTCATTGAAAAGCGACAGTTTTGTTATGCTTGTCAAATGGCAATGGCGTAGCCAGAAATGTTTCAGTGTGGGGGGGGGGATCTTTGGGGAGCTTTAACATTTTATTGGAAGAGAGGCGTCATGTACATCATAGTAATTTGTTGTGAAATTCAACATCACATTGAGGGCGACTTGAGGTCGACAAGGTTTCATTGTGGAATTGTGGCCCCCTGCTCCCCCCCCCCCTCCCACGGCCCCCGTAGCTTCGCCACTGTACAAATGGTATTTAGGAACATGAAGGGTTCTAAAAAACCAAAGAAGAAGTAGGTTACTAATTAGGCATTAGATTCATGTTAAATATTTTCCTTACAATTCATTCTTAAAATGATTTGCGATCAATGTCACAGTTAATCATTTTGAATTTGTGAGTGTATTTGTGTATGCAAACAAACATATTTTTCCAAAAGCAATACCATTACCAAAAACACTTGTTTATTGACCAACAACAAGACATTAGATGAAATAAACACAGGATTTGTTAACAATTCATATAAACAATCATTTGTAGTAAATGTCACATATGATTGTGTACTTTCGTGTCAGTACGGTTGTGTACGAAAAATTCTGTTTTTGAAGCAAAATCTTAAGGTAAAAGGGTTTTATAGAAACACATATAATTCCCTAAAGTAGAATTGACTTATGGAAAACGTGGCATTAGATAAGCATGTATATGTAATTGACATATCGGGAGATAAGAAAACAATATACTGAGTCATCAGTAAACAGAATGAATTCTAAAACTGAGTTTTTGCTTTTGCTAAACTGAAGGCGATTTGCAACTAACAACGTAAGCCTTAAAGAAACAGAAATATAATGAAATTGTATGAGCCCCAGAAGTCGTTAGTTTATTTAGCTCATTGTAACCAAACCCAAATGCAAGCGCATTCTTTGAATATGTAAAGGATTGTAAAAGAATTGTTGTTGACTGTATAACACGTAAAATGTCGCAGACATGTAAGCGAGCCATTAGTACTTCATTTTTTTAAACAACCCCAATCCATGCTACTGACTGTCCAACACTAATAATTTCGCAGACATGCACTTTAGCCATCAGTTCTTAATGTTCTTTAACAATCCCAATCCAACCAACTAACTCTGGCGTGTTGTTGTCTAGGTAACACAATGCCAGGGTACAGTTTGTCAAGTTTGTTCGGAGTAGGCTATGAACTGCCCCACAAAACCTTCCAACGTCCTCCCCCCCCCCCCTCCAATGGTGAGTAGTTAATTACCGGAAACCTTTCCATTGAGCCCACATTTACAAAGGTAGTTGGAACGACTTATGCGATCATGACGCTGTTATCAGCAAGGATACACTTTAATGTAGCCGACGTGTATTATGCAGGGCGCCTGGCAGGGTATGTCTTGGCGTTGGTTAAATCCATCTTTTGTAAAGTTGGGTATTGACAATAATAGTAAGAGTTTCTTTTGTCAAGTGAAAGAACGTTACCTATCAGAGTTACCATGCTTTTTGATGGATTGAGGTGCGAAAATCAATATAGTCCAGCATTTCAACAGAAAGGTTGACAAGTCAGGAGTGATAAGAAGCCTGTAGGATTAAATGCGGTTTAAAAGAGGTCAAAGGCCAGTGAGCCAAGTAATTTGTAAGTGGTTTGGTTTTCTGAACTATATTGCCCAAGCTTAAAGCGTATGATGCAAATCATGTTTTGGCAGTACATGTACATGTATATGCTTAGAGCGCATTGACTGAACTAGTTCGGTGTGTGCACGTCACGTATGATTAATTGTTGCACGTTAAGTATCACGAAACATTTGTCATAATGTATACCCGCAAATGTCATATTGGCGTACAGTGTGGACACACTGTTGAGAATCGAGATGAGGCGACACAAATGGAAACATTTCCTTGCACCTACCAAAGACGTGATGAACATCAAACTTTCGTAACTTACGATGATTTACTTCGTCTTGTTCTGTGGAACAAAGATACGACTTTGAAGTGGTGTCAACTTAAGAATATCATCGCTTCCTCTAGAGATTGCAGCCATTGCGGATCACCCATGGAAATTGTAGACACAGATGATCGCCTTGATGGTTGCAAATGGGAATGCCGTCGACAAATTAAAGGAAAGCGGCATAAGGTAACATTGTCCATTCGAAATAGATCTTGGTTTTCTAAGAGCAACTTGTCCATCGAAGAGACTTTAAAGTTCACCTACTTTTGGACTCTAGGATTGACGCAATCCCAAATCAAACAACAACTTCGTCTGAGCGCCAATACAGCTGTTGATTGGGACATGTTCTGTCGGGAATGTTGCGATGCCATTCTGACTAGAAACAGCACTCCAATTGGCGGTCCAGGAAAGCGAGTTCAAATAGATGAGTCCAAAATCGGGAAAAGGAAGTATCATCGAGGACACCGTGTAGAGGGACAATGGGTTTTCGGAGGGATTGAAGAGGACTCTAGGAACTGCTTCATTGAGTGTGTAGAGAAACGCGACAAAGACACTCTGGTTCCTCTCATTCAGAAATGGATTCTACCTGGCACAACAATCATTTCAGATTGTTGGAAATCCTATGATTGTCTAGAGAGCATTGGATACACTCACGAATCGGTGAATCACTCGCAAGAGTTTGTGAACAGCGACGGTTTCCACACCAACAAAATCGAAGGACACTGGCGTCAAATGAAATCAAGTCTTCCAAGCCACGGGCGACGAAAACATCACTACGCATCGTACCTAGCAGAGTTCCTGTACAGATATAAACATCGCGACGACGACATGTTCACCTCGTTCATACATGACATTTCAGAAATATACTCTCCCCAATAGTCACATCAGAACAGAAACGACAAACGGAATTCAAATCAAATGAACAATACCTGGCTCTCAAGCTCTGCGGAAGACCCACAAGGCACGCTCAACAGGACCTCAAGCACTCAAGATCCGGGGAACCCAATGGACACCACACAAGTCTAAGCAAAGTGAAGTTAAGTTGAAATTTGTGTTCAAATAAAAAACAATCTAAGTAGCTGGGTTTTTTTAACAAACCATGTCCATTAAACAATCATGCATTAGCATATACAAGTATCGAATTTGGAACTTGACGGATTATCCAATAACGGCTTGTGCATATCCTTTGTGCACTTGCAAAGCCAATTGATGAATTGTTAAAAAATGTCTGCTTTTGTAAAGTGACTTTCATCTGGAAGTAAATACTTTCATTGGGAAGTATGTAACAAACCTTTATTAAGAAAAAGTCGATGAAGAACATAGTGTGTTGTGATTATTTTCTTTACATGTTCCTTGACACCTAGTTATCAGTTAATTTTGTGCCTATCGATTATTATTTGAAAGTTTTTTTTTTTTTTTTGGAGGGGGCAGCCATTTCCAACTGAAAATCGCGATATGCAATTGAAAATGCCGCCATGTTGACAATAGTTGTTATTTGTTGACAATTTTGTTGTGGTCCACTTGATGAGTTTTGCAAGACATTTTGTTTTGATTAGAATCATTTTGAAGTGAAAGTCTTCAATTACATATAAAATTTCTTAAATGTTTGGCAAACAATATCCCATTCGAAACAACATGTAATAGCCAGTTGCATGTTTCCCCTCTTTAAATGTGCTTCAACTAATTGCTTTCGTTTCGACCCTTGTCCTCTACAATATCGCATTAACACAATGTTAATCGTGAAGCTCTTTAGTGTGAGACGCTTCAACTAATTGTGTTTTGTGTGAGCCATTGTGCACTAAAAAAATCGCATCCATTGTCAACTGAAAGAATCGCATTAATAACACCCAAAAAATATCCACTTGCATTCATTTTTTGCACTTGATTACTTTCCAACCTTTTTGTGGTTTTGTCCCATTTGCTCTGCAATGACTGCATTTACAACATTCTGTAACAATTTCCGTTACGCTTTGTTGATGGTAAACTTATTGATCTCTAGTTAGAAAGTGTGTATTTCTGATAAAGCTAAAAAACGTCAAAGAAACGAACATTTTCAGTCAACTTCTTTATATATTTGAAACTGTATTTTTTTTTGTATCAAGCGCATCAAGCCACACACCATCAAGGAAGACAACTCAAACGCTACCACCAGAAAGGTCCAACAAGGTTCAAGACCATCCATGAGATGCTGGTCAAGTTGTGCCACCACCCAAACAGAAGCTCAAGACATCGAGTTATCTTCCACCCTGCAAGCATCTGAGCGGCCTGACGTTTCAAGAACTCCCAATTCAAGATCATCCAAAAGAGCCTTCTTCCTACCAGACACAGCAGCTGTAGACATCGACCTTCCTTCCAACCAGCAACATCTGAGCCGGCCAGAGTTCCAGTCTGCAACCAACTCACCAGAGCGACGTAGTTTACCGGCGGAACAACAAAACAGCCCTTTTCAGGGCTAAACCTTCTCAACCCAACCGGCCCTTTTCAGGGCCACCCCATCTTCCAAAAAGAGATTTGAGCCATGTGCCGTTATATTGCATAAATTATACCCGTTACTATTAATAACCATGACTCAACCCAACCGGCCCTTTTCAGGGCCACCCCATCTTCCAAAAAGAGATTTGCGCTATGTGCCGTTACATTGCATAAATTATACCCATTACTATTAATAATTATGACTAACCCAAAGTTCCACAGAAAAGACAAGAGCTTGATGCAGCAACAATAATTTCCATTTTTTTGAGAACGAAGCATCCATATGCATCAAAAGTCATTCTCATGAGAGATTGAAGGGATCATACGGGAACATCATAAGAGGGCGCAATTTTACTGGAAATAAGAATGTAAACGAAAATCATTATCCCTTGCAGCATAATTGTATGTAATCGTTATCCCTTGCAGCATAATTGTATTTAATATTTTAATTGCTTGCAGCAACAATAACTTCCATGTTTTTGAGAACGAAGCATCCATATCCATCCAAAAACATTCACACGAGAGATTGAAGGGGTCATAAGGGTATACTGGGGTATACCGGTAGAGAGCGCATCTAAAAACATTCAATTAATTTCAAAAGAAAGATTAAAATAAAAAATATTTAAGCAGTAAGGGTGTTTGAATTTCTTTTGTAAAAGCCAATTACGTAAAGAAATATTTAACCAGTAGAGGGCGCATGAATTTCTCATGAAGAGGCAATACCGGTAGAAGGAGTATTTTATTGACAGGAAATTTTGAAAAAGAAAATGGAAAACCGCCGGTAGAGGGGGCCATTCTTGTCGGTAGGTTTTTTGAATTTTTATGATAGCTTGTGCAGCAACAATAACTTCCATCTTTTTGAGAACGAAGCATAGAGCAGGTAGTGGTAGGTGCGTACTGCTTGACATCCTGGGGACGAAGTTGGGTAGCCTTGGGTAATACAATGTGCACAATGTACGTCACGTGACATTGTATACAATGTGCAAAATTTACGTGACGTGACTAACACGGGAGGAACGTCACGTGACTAACACGGGAGGAATTCTTCCTTTTGCCGGAAATCTCCGAAGTTTGCCGAAGTCGTTTACGTGACTAACACGGGAGGAATTCTTCCTTTTGCCGGAAATCTCCGAAGTTTGCCGAAGTCGTTTCGTGGACAATCGGATAGCGCCCGAGTATTTCCGAGTATGTAATCAGGTATAAGTAACTGGTAATTGCTTATTAATTTAAATTTAAATGAGAATTAACTGCTAATTGCTTATTAATTTGAATTTAAATAAGTTGACAATTAATCTAACAGTGCTATTTGAGTCTCAAATTTTATTATTTTAAATGACTTGATAATTAATCTATCAGTGCTACTTGGAGCCCTAATTTTGAAGATTTAAGATGTTAATACATCAAATTCTATTATCATAACTGTATGATAAGCGAAATCAGAAACGAAGCCATTAATGTCGTCATGTTAATTTTTAGCCGTGAGCGTCGGGAATAAGTTTGAGGTCTGGGAACCAGACTAGTCGGTAGGTCGACTGCGCCTCCACGTAGCTGCACGGCCGCCACGCGCGTACGCAGCGCTATACGGCCTCCTATACGGCCTACTAATACATGTACATGTAATCATAGGGCTTTTGTGTGCTACTGTATGTGGTATTGGTCGACTGCGGCTCCACGCCTCCAGGGATTTTGTGTGCTACTGTATGTGGTATTGGTCGACTGCGGCTCCACGCCTCCAGGGATTTTGTGTGCTACTGTATGTAGTATTGGTCGACTGAGGCTCCACGGAGGCACGGATGGAGTGGAGTGGCAGGTATAGGGTTTTTGTGTAGGTAGTATTGGTCGACTGCGGCTCCACGCCTCCACGCATTCATACGGAGGCACGGATGTAGAGTCGAGTGGCCCTGCATTCTATAGTTGTACCGCACTTTCAAAGAAAATGCGACTTTCCTACCTTTTTTTGCAGTTCGCCATCTTGCTTTTTAAATTTATTTTCTGTTTGTCATCGTCGTCTTTAACCCCTCATAAATCAAAACCCTGGCTCTTTCTACAAAATCAAACCTGCTGATATTCAAGAGGTGTCATTGCCAAATGTTCAAATACATGTGTCAATAAATATTAGAATGTCACTTTTACTAGTTTTGAGTGTCATTTAGTCAGCTGTTTTGGTGAGTCTTTTAACCTTATATAGGAAAGGGGTCCTAAAAGTAAGGATTACCCTAAGGGTGGCCTTTATTTACGGAGTCAGTCAATTCATGCAATTACTGAATTAGGCCACATTTATGGGGCTAGACTCGAGCAGAAAAATTAATAAAAAATGAATAAATTGTGTACCGGTATCATCGTAATGTACAAAAGTACCATGAATGTTTCACAAAATAATCTTACTTTTTAAGCTCGGGAGGATGTGCTTTACTCATCTTGGAATATGACGATGTTTCTCGATTTAAGATCGGTCAAAATCGTCCGCCAAACGTCTTTCCACGGAAATCACACTCGCATCAAAATTATGGACTGGTTCCCGATTCTGCAATCGTATACTATCTCGTAGTACAGTACAATATTTTTTGATAAACAAAGAGGCGAGCACCAGATTCTACATTAAGAAGAGGCCTGCTGATAGGCTATAATATCGCTATTCCTCAGATATTGTCCAATAAAATCTCGTGTAACATGGTTGGTATTTATATGGCCTCATTAGGGGAGAGACCGTTTTAGCTGAATTTCGGCTAAATTTGACAGAAATTTTAGAGGGAAACCCCGCTTTAGACAGAAAATTTAGCAGAATGATTTTTTTCAGCAGATTGCAGGCTGAATTCTGTAAAATTGGTGATCTGACTGAAAAAAATATGACAGATTTGAAAAATATAGCTGATTAGTTTTGAAAAAGTTTCAATTTGAGGTTCCCTGACGTTAAGTACACAGTAAGGAACTTAAGACCATTGCAAGCCAAGCTAGACATGAGCAAATTTAGAACTTGAAAAAAAACATGAATTTAATCTTTTTAAAGGGAATTTTATGATTTTTACGGATCCCCTAAAAAAAGGGACATTCAATATATATTTTTAAACTGGTGCGCCGACATAATTAAATCTTGTGCACACGACATATACATGTACTTTGTATCTTGTGCGCACGACACAATTATCTCGTGCGCATGACATATAGCTCGTGCGCACAAGATAATTATCTCGTGCGCACAAGATAATTATGTCATGCGCACAAGATTATGTAGTGCGTACGAGATATTATTTCGCGCATACGAAATAAAAAAATATATATATTGAAAGTCCTTTGGCTCCGTAGATTTTTGTTTAGTTAGTATAAGTGTTTATAATGTATTTCGTGTTATAATAATTATGTATTTCGTGTTATAATAGGTGATTTAGCAGATTTTTGTTAAATCTAGCAGATTTTGCAAGGTATCTAGCAGAATTTTGTCATTACCTTACGGTCACCCTTTGAGTCAGTAGTGCAAAGATCCTGTGTGGCGAATGACACGGGTGTCCAATTCCTGATCCTGCAAGCACCAGTTATCACCTAAAATGTTGCATTCCATGTAAATTGTATTAAATTACCGATGCATACAGGGTTCATGATGATTCAAGTATGACATTGGACATTCTTTGAAGTCGAAAAGACCCATGAAAACATGATTCCACCGTCTTCTTTTTACTGTGGCTGTGTGGAGGGTGAGTTTTAAATGAACCAGTCTGAACCAGACATTGCCATGATTGCCAGACATGCCAGACATTATTTATTTGTCATTTTTGAAGGATTCCCACATAGGCCTGTCTGGCCATCAGTAATTTTTCACTTCTGTGACCTATCCCTAGTATCATCAGCCATCAGAAGACAGAAAGTGAAAATATGTCCTAAAAAAGTCAAATTTATTAGCACTGTTTTGTTAGCAGGGAAAATATTGAAAGATTTAGAGGGGACAATACAACATGTAGGCCTACAAACATTTGATAGGTGCATTACATTAGGACTCCTTCATGTTTTGAACTTACTTCTAGCATTAAGTTCTAGCATTTTGATTTTTACGGGTCAGTACGCTATGTCTTTTGGAAATGCACTTTAATAGACGAAATAGTTTAGTTATACCGTTGTCTGGAATTCCAATTTCTGAAACACAAATCCACCCAAAAAGTTTTACTGAATTTATTTGTTAACTCTAAAATGTTTTAGAACCATTGACATTTGGATCATGGGACAAATTTTGAGGTGGAAAATCCCAGTTTTTATTCACCAGACTCCGACGAATACGTGGGTCATTCTTCATGTGTGTTTATGTACGTTGTGCGTGTGCGGATCTTTGCATGACCTCAGCAGGTCAACTGTACATGCGGCTCGACCATTTGGGATGGAGGGGGATTGTATGCTTTGCATCGCACAACAGTACATAAAATTATTATGTACGTTATTTGGGCACACTAAATACGCTGCGCTATATGGTTTAAGTTGTCAGTTTTGGTGGACTGTTTACTGATGGATCTTTTCATCCCTTTTTTTTAAATTTAAAAACAGTCCACCAAAATTGAAATTACCTTTAGGCTTTGGTAATTTTTGGTCATGATTTGGCGATGTTAGAGTCCGAGCCGAAACCATTCGTGGAACTCATCCACCAAAACCGTCAGACTTTACCCCCAACACAGACCACAAGGTCCAGAATACACCATCTCAGGATCCAATATAGAGATCAAAAATAAAGATGATGGTATTTAGGTAACCTTACAATTCGGAAAGAAAGAGACATTTCCCCTTTCAAGACTGAGATTTGCTGTTTGCTCGTTGACACGTTAGGTCCTCATTTGTTCAAAGGCAAAACAAAAATGTCATTACGAATTGGCTCAGTGCTGATGTGATACCGAAGAACAAGTGCGTATTCTCACATTGGCTTATCTAGTGTCCAGACCTATGTTCTTGAAACTCAATGGTTCTCAAGTCTGGAGTGCTGAATGGTAACACATAAAAAAAAAACAGTGAAAACTGGTGTACAAATGAGTAGAGTTTTTATCGGATGACGTCAGCCCGCCCTTACCTATGTATAGTTAATGACCATAATGTGCATGCGTGAAATGGTACCGTTTGTCCTTTTCAAGGTTTTTACGGCCGGCCATGGACGACAGCCCAGCGCAAGAACCTGTTTGCTCTCATGCGACGACTCAAGCTCAACACGTACATGTACGCACCGAAAGACGACTGCAAACATCGGATGTACTGGCGAGAAATGTACTCGGTCGAAGAAGCTGGTAAGTAAGGAAGTCAACTCTTTGAAAGGAGATATCTTTGAAATGTCCTCGGTCTCATGTAGTGCCTTAAAAGCACCTTGTCTGTGACTCATTTGTTAAAGGGTCCATGATGTGAATTTTCTTAGGAACATATTGTGTGCAACTTTCTACTCCTCTTAAAGGGAAGATGCAACATTTGCAAACATCATTTATAAAGCAAAATGATCAAATTATCACGAAATACCTTACTGGATTGTTAGGGAATGACAGTCTCAAGCGTCCTGTAAAATTGTGGCTCCTGGTGTGCTGTCATTTTCAAGAAAACTGGTATTTTTCCAACGCTGGTCGGCCGACCAGCGTTGGAGAAAACTGGCTTTTTTTCAAATACTGCTCCCAATTTTTCATAATTAGTTTTTTTGCAATTGATTACTCACCTGTGAAGGGGTACAAGCCTGCTAGACTGATTCTCTGACCTTACAATTCCCAAAAGTCCATAAATTGCTCCGTTTCATCTTAAGTGGGGTCAGGGAACCAGACTACAAGAGCATGATTGGTTTTCTTGGTTTTTCCAGCATCTACAAGCCCAAAACGTGAAACAAGTCATTTTAACAATATTTGTTATAACATTTTAATCCTCCAAATCCATTTATTTCTGAAAATTGCAGCAAAAGCAAATGTTGTACATTCCCTTTAAACATTTGAAAACTATTTGACTTCCCTATTTGGTTAATTTTATTGAACAGTGCACTAAACATTTTTAAAAAAAATTCCATTCTTTTCCGGACAACTGAGGGTGCTGTTGCTGTGATGTCATTTCGTGAAGACACTGTTCAGTTAAATAGGGGTTTTCTGTTCAAACTGAGAACCCGAAAATTTGCTCATTGTCAGAGGTTAATGTAAAAAAGGAGTTAAAGGGAATATACAACATTTGCTTTTGCCATAATTTACAGAAATGGATGGATTTGGGGGGTTAGTATTTTATAGCAAATATTGTTTCACTGACTTTTTTGAAGTATTGTGTTCGTAGATGCTGGAAAAACCAAAAGAAACAATCATGTTCCTGAAGTCTGGTTCCCTGACCCCACTTAAGATGAAACGGAGCAATTTATAGATGTCGGGGAATTGTAAGGTCATAGAACCAGTCTAGCTGGCTTGCATCCGTTCAGGGCGTGTTACCAATTGCAAACAAAATGTGGACTGAATAAATTTGGTAAATTGGGGGCAGTAGTTGAAAAAAGTCAGGTTTTTCCAACGCTGGTCGGCCGACCAGCGTTGGAAATCGATACAAAAATATCACTTTTTTTTTTAAATGACAGCACACCAGATGCCATGATTTTACAGGATGCTTTAGACTGTCATTCACTAATAGTCCAGTAAGGTATTTCATAATAATTTGGTAGTTTTGTTTTTTGATGTTTGCAAATGTTGTTTATTCCCTTTAAGTGAGTGCACATCATCTCATTCATACAAATTGTAGGTAATGCATTATTTATAAATCTATACATAAATTCGTTCAAGTCATTGAATTGTAAAAGACTCAGATTTGCAAACAAAGGAACAGAATTGATCATGATAACCAGCACGAGATAGGAGGTATTAGGGTAATTTCTGACCATGAAGTTTGTCATTAATTCGAATTAATTTTTTACCATATTTTTGCCTATGACTCATTTTTTTGTTCACAGAGCATTTGACCGGACTGATTGACGCAGCCAAAGAAAACAATGTAGACTTTGTCTATGCACTGTCCCCTGGCCTGGATGTTACCTTCTCCAGTGCCAAAGAAGTCACATGTCTCAAGAGGAAACTCGAACAGGTACATACAAATTAGGCAGACTGTCCTTCAGACTTCATTTTCAAAAAAAATTATGTATGTTCAAGAAACAATTAAAAAATAACTGGTCCTTAGATGGCGTTAGTATTTTTTTTATTCGGTGAAATGCGCGCAACCGTTGGAACGATGCGCACATGCGCGCGGTTGCTATAATTCGTTGGATCGGTGTGCAACATCGCGTAGCTGCAATCGGCTCGGTGAGAACGTGTCTCGGACGCTGAATTCAGGCCCAATTCAAAACATTATTCAGCAACTTTTGATTTGAAATAGAGATCCTTGAATGCTGTTTTTTTCTGGAATATACAGCTGAAGCTGAGCTGAAACTTCATCAGGTTAGTTGTTCAGCACCCCTCTTTAGATTTGAGCACGTGTGTTGCTTCAAACGAACAAAATACACAAATTACAAATGATGGACTGTACCTTTAAGAGGTACCTGCAGGGGGGAAAAAAACTTTCTGTCGTTCGAGACGCTTTAATGCCTAGTTTGACAGCAAAAAGCCCTTGAAAGATACCGGTGTACCTATCGAAATGTTCTTGTACTCATATTAAATACGGTACTTGTACTCTTACTCATACTCTTGGAAATGCACTCTTATGTACTCGTACTCATGGGGAAAAATTGCTTTGCACGCTTGTTCATACTCATGGCAAGATACTCATACTCTTACCCATGGGAATGTACTCGATGACAACACTGCTTACATGTTAACCGAACAATTTTATCTCTGTTTTTATCCCTGAAGGTTCGCCAGTTTGGATGTGAGGCGTTCTCTCTACTCTTTGACGACATTGACACGGATATGTGTGCAGCTGATAAGGAGGTGTTTCAGACCTTTGCCCACGCCCAGGTCTCTGTCACCAACGAGGTCTTTCAGCATCTCGGACAGCCCAAGTTCCTGTTTTGCCCAACTGGTAATAAACCTCCCAAATTGAACTTGGTCTCTATCTCGCAGTCAGCTAGACATGCCAATGCCTTCTGCCCAGATTTCATTGGATATTAGGCTTGGACGATATTTCGGTAATACCATGTAATGACGATTTATGGGTGGCTAGTCTGCATTAATGATGTGCATCCGGTTGGGTTGACCAGGCCAAACCGACCTGAAACATTAGAGATATAAACCGAATCCGAACCGAAACCGATTTTAACTCCCTCAAACCGACCCGACCCGACAATAAATAAGGTAAAACCGACTTGAACGGACCCGACCCGAAAAAAAACACACAAAAAACCCCGAATTCCTGGCTAGGGCAAAGTGATCACTTTTTTGTGCCTGTCCTCCCCTTACCCACGTGGGGCATGAATTCTTTTGCAAAACCATCGTCTCTCTTTCTCTGTCATACTCAGTGGGTTGATCGAGAGTCCACGCAGTATCACTTTACAATCTATCTATTTCACTTTCAGTCCCGATCCGACTAGAGACATTAAAACCGTGGGAACTTGATAGTGCGCTCGGTGGCCACACCACACAATGGGCTGCGGTCACAGTGACTGTCAATAATATTGCATCACCTGAATTTCTCAACTGTTTCGGTTTATTTCAGTTTATTTCAGTTTTTTCAAAATATGGCTAAACCAACCCGACCAGACCCGAAAATGTAAATGCGAAACCGAAACCCGACTGAAAAGATGGGCAAACTGACCCGACCCGAAGTCGGTGTCGTTTCGGTTTCGGGTCGGGTTTGCACATCATTAGTGTGCATGACGTTTCAGCTTCCTACAGTATTCTTTTCTTGCCTTATTTACAGAATATTGTGCAACAAGAGCAGAACCTTCTGTCCGCAAGTCTGAATACCTGAGGACACTAGGTGCCAAGCTACTACCAGATATCAAAATCATGTGGACAGGTAAAATTATTGAAATTTAGTATATTAGCCCATTTGGATATGAACTCTATGTATATCAAGGCAGGGTAGATCATTTGCAGCTATCCACAAAGTCAGTGACAAAATTACTGTTGAAAAGCTCACTTGGTTTAAAGATAGTAATGGCACTAACCTCCATGTGAAATTAGTCTTTCTGGCATGCTGTCATTTTGAAGAAAACAATGAAAGAAAACCATTTCCAACAGCGCGTCAAGTGATGCATCATTGGAAATGTCCTTTAGTAGTTGGTTTTGTAATTCGGCGCATCCGTGAATGGGTGCGCGCCAATTGTTGACACAACGCATACACGCGCACGATTGCTGTAATTCGTCAGTTCAGTGCATGACACTGTGTAGCTGCAATCGGCTGAATAAGAATGTGTTCCGGACGCTGATTTTTGGCGCAATTCAAACTATGACTTGGCAAATTTTGAGTCGAAAACGAGATCCTAGGATATTTTTTTCTCGAAGTATACAGCATTCACAGAGTTAAAACTTCATCAGGTTAGTTGTTAAGCACACGTCTACAGATTTGAGCTATTTTGTTGCTTCAAATGAAAAAAATGCACAATCGACAAATGATCTGCCCTACCTTTAAGAACCCCCTTAACCTCCCTCCTCTGGCTGGCAAATTCAACAATGCCATCCGAGCAGCCACAAAAAGTCAATCGATTGACTGTTTTTAGTAGTTGAGTCGGGGGGACCACTATTGTAGCACTAGTTCTCCTCAAGTCATGTTGTATTTTTTAAATTACCTTCCTAAGTGCTTGCTCAACTGGAAACAAACAAAACTAGAGGTCTATGTCTGTTTGAAAACAGAACATAGGGCTTTTCCGCATTATTTTTGTATGACATGATGCTTTTTTGCCAATGTGCAGTCATGTAAATTTTATTTTTTTGTTCAAAGTTCATAAAAAATTATATTGAGCTACCGACAACAGATATAAAATATAAGAAAATTTGTTGATGGCATCATGTTGACGTCACTTCGGATTTGGTAACACTTGTCATACATTTGCATTGTGGACTTGGTTTGTACTAAGCTTGAAGTCAATCCAGTGAAAGGAAGTGTTAAATTTTGGAAGCCGAATGAAATTGTAAATATTAGAAAAATCATAAAAAAATCAACTGATGACGTCATGATGACGTCATGGTTTTGCATACTGGTACCATTATCTAGCTATCCACCAAGTTTCATGACCATCGAACCACAACTTTGCAGAAAAGCCAAAAAGTTTATCTCCTCTTTCTGATTTATGCCGCGATGAATTGATTCATATTCTAATTGATAGGGAATTAGTGATATCACACATTTTTTTTTTCACACGAACTATGTGTTAGATCCCATTTATTTTTTTTCTATGCAGGACCCAAAGTTGTTTCCAAGACGATATCGGTTGAGTCCATACTGGAATTAACCGAAGTGATCAAGAGGAAACCGGTCATCTGGGATAACGTCCACGCCAATGATTACGACCAACAGAGGATATTCCTTGGTGAGTACAAAGTCAAATCTGATTTCAAAAATATTGGGATCTGATTTTGTTGACAACACATTTGGGCAATTCTGAAATTCAGATGTACATGTCAGACACTTTAATCCTAACTCCCTAGCATAATTTATTAGGAACCATACCCATCCTGGCAAATTCCAAGACCATATGGGAAACTGTACACACATATTTCTGACTTTGATTCTGGAGGTGTGCCAACCCAATGTAAAAGACTGTCAGTTTAGGAGTACTGTACCCATCCTGACAGATTCCAACAAAACATGCCGTTGGGGTTTGATGGGTTGAGTTCTGTTGGGGTTAATTAATGAGGTGCTGTTGGAAAAGTGAATGTGATACATCACTAATATGTGACATCTAATGAGTAGAAAACAATCACAGACCAAACTATTAAAGGTATCACCACTTTAACAAACTTGTACATGTACATCATGTGGTCGGACGTATGTTGGATTTTACGGAATTGCCCATCTAGTAACTGTTAACAAAAAACTGACCATTAAAAGTGTACCTCAAATAAGTTTTTGAAAGTTTGCAGAGTTGCAAACATGGAAGGAACTGAGTCAATTGTAAGTGTGCACAACATGTAGACAATTTTGTTCATGAATGCAGCAGCAAATGCATACGTGTAACAGATGGGAGAATATTTCATTAATATTATCGTCATTGTCATTATTGTCATTATTAAGTTGAGTTACACATTTTATAGCACAGTGTCCTTTTTCCTATGTGTACTAATCGTTTACTGTGTGGAAGTCCAGGATATAACTTCCCCTACTTTAATTCATCATGTTTACACGTTAACGCAGTGTGACACGTGCAACGTTCTGATGCACATGCTGTACTTCATTTTTTCTTGCGGCCACTGTGGGTAAACAAGTGTGACATGCTTTTATGTTGAAGTATGAAAGACTGCCTAAAAAAAGGATTGAATGCTGTAAATGCATGAAATGACGAACATAGTTTACTTACAGATTTTCTTTCTCGATTTATTGAGAAACTCTCCAACAAATTTCTTTACATTTGTTTCCTAGACTCGGTCGCAGTGCAGTGAACATAGATGGATTATGGTATATGGTCTACACATTTATATATTTTTGTATCCTTTACATGTAGGTCCATTCAAAGGCCGTTCCTCTGAGCTACATTCCTACGTCAGTGGTATCCTGACCAACCCCAACTGTGAATATGAAGCCAACTACATTGCCTTGCACACCCTGGCCACGTGGTCGCACTGTTGCGACGGAGACCCTGACGAAAGCAAGGAGGAGCCCAGTGGTAAGGCAACATCATTTGAGATCCCTCAGGTTCAGTTCCGGTTTGGTTCCAATTCGGTTCGAAACATGTTATCTGAACATTGCTTCAATTTGGGTTCGGCAGCAAATTGGAACATCAAAACAAGTTGCAGTCTGCGCGCATAATAAATCACTAAGAGCCCTTTGCGAATAACCTCAGCCACGCCACACTGCCATTGCTTTATGGTGCGAATACAAAACAGTCCTTATTTTATACGTGCTCGAAGCGCAAAATTCGAAATGAGAGTTGAGTTGCGTACGTGGAAAAGTCATCCATATTGCCCATTTTGTCTTGCCAAAAATGCTTCTCAATGGCTCATTTTTGGCCTCCATGTTTTTGTGTAGCAATTGTGTCAGGCCGGAATTATCCAATAGGCACTCTGCCTTGGGCCTACTTAAAATTTGGGGGCCTACAAAAAGTTTGAGGTCCTACGAAAATATCACGGTGTGGCCTGGCTTGCTTAGTACAGCTTAGCATCAACATGAAATTGGTGTTGGTGGCTAGGTCAGAGTAGGGCCTCCGGAACACTGGTGCCTAGGGCCTATAGAACACTTAATCCGGCCTGATGTGAGGATGATATCAGGAACTTGCTAGTAATCGGCAATGGTAGGACAGTTTGAAACATTTCATGTGGACATTTTGGAAAAGATTGAAAAGTGAAGATTTCAGCGATTTTTTATTTTAATTTTTTTTCCCCCAGCATTGAAACTCTGACTTGTAAACTTTTTCTGCAGCTTCAAAATTCTTAACTCATAACATATGCTAACCATAGTGCAGAATTTTCTTTATTGGTTTGCGGAGATATGTTAAGCAGAGTTTTGTGACGGTAAATCATATGTTGCATTATTACTCTCTGTTTCAGTAACTTGACGGAAAGGAAATGAGTATAAAAGAAACATCTTCCCTACATGTACATGCAGCTTCACAATGCATGTGTAACAAATGTGGTGAATCTGTTAATATCCTAAGCTAGGGAACTCGTATTACCCACAAATAGCCCGGAAAGTTGCAGGTTTTCAGAAACTGCAGCAATTCCAGGTAATCTTTCACCAAATTGATAACATCTCGTGTGCTCAGCTTGACCAAGACTTTCTTTCATTTTTCCATAAAGCAGGAAGCCCTTCGGACAATCCTACCATTACGGCGGAAATCAAACTGGAAACAGAAGGGGACATTGAGTCCGTTCCCCCACACAGGAACTATCCCAACCACGGGCAGTATGATCCGGACTTGGCGTTGAAAGCCGCCGTCACAGAATGGATGGAAGTGATAATGACTGTCTTGCCTGGAAATGAGAAACGTTTACTAGCCCCACCTCTGGTGACTGTGCCCCCCACGGCCCCGCCCATACCCAGTATCAACACTTGCATGAGTATTACAACTCCCACCACGTCCAGCAGCAAAGACATGCCCTCTCCGGGGGAGGGACAGTTGGCCGAGGAACTCTTGAAAAACAAGGAGGCCTTCGACACCCTGGCCGCAGTCAGCGCGGCGGCCGAGAACTTCAAGCCGATTCCCAACCCCGTCAACTCGCTGGTGTCCAACGCCTTTGCGCCGGGCGATCCGTTGGAGCCGATGGACTGCAACGGGGATTTCTCCTCCCGGAAGGAGACGGTGCCGAGCTGTGTTGTGCCAACCAAGATGAGTTCCAACGTCTCCACCACCACCACGACGGTCTGTAAGGTCAGCGAGGTTGCCATGCAGATTGACGAAACCGTGGAGAAGGAGTCGGAGGGGAACCACGCACAACCTGAAAACACGTCGAATTCGCACAGCAAGACCCCAGAGGTGGAAGCGATGGCAGAGACAATGACGGACACGGATACTGAGATGCAGAGCGATGGAGCAGATGCCGACAGCCAACCGGAAGACGTGAACATTGAGTCTGCCGAGCCTGACTCGGACATCCCCGACGAGGATTCAGACTCGGACAAACGGACCAAGAAACTGGCTGCCACGGAGAAGATCACCGTGGAGGACGTACTGCTCCTGGTGGAACTATTTTATCTGCCGTATGAGCACGGTAGTAGAGCGGTCAAGATGTTGGAGGAGATACACTGGTTGAAAACGAATGCTCATCATATCTGCGAGGCCAAACTCAAAAGCAATCCATCTGATACGGTAAATAAAATATCATGATGTACTTCTCCCCTTTTTTTAGTAATCTTTGTTCCTGTATTTTAGGCCATTTTTGAATAGAAAACAAATTATCTTACATGTTTGTATGATTCTGATTACATTTGCCGGATGGATCATTCGAAACATTTGGGGTCTACTTTTTTCCTGTCCCTGTTACATTTGACATCTAAGATTTTATAATGCGGATGCGCTCATTAACCCTAGCCTTGAGCCTTTTCTGGCTAGGATCCATCCTCAGTCCTTCCAAATCCTCCATTTAATTGGTGCAGCCTCAAGCCTCCGAAATCACCTTTTATTTCTTGCATTTGTTCAGTAGAGCGGTGACCATTGCCTCAATCCTTCAAAATCCTCCAAAATCCACCAACAATCATCGTAACACAATGAGGAATTACCGATGATATCCAAAAGCACTGCGGATGATATCTCGTTTAACCGTAATCCCTACTTACCGGTAGTTTTACTTAGTAGAAGACCATGTCCATCAAAATCCATCGCTGACTCTGCTTCACATAATGCTTCAGGACTGAATCCATTGAAATCCACCACTGGTGCTGGTGGATTTTGATGGAGTTGGTAACGTTAGGATTATATAATGAGGCATAGTTTATGCATGGATAAGCATGCATAACACAAGGTGCAGTTTTAAGACCTTGTCACAATGCATCCTTCTTAAAGGTACAGTCCATCATTTGTAATTTGTGCATTTTGTTCGTTTGAAGCAACAAACGTGCTCAAAATCTAAAGAAGGGTATTGAACAACTAACCTGATGAAGTTTCAGCTCAGCTTCAGCTGTATATTCCGAGAAAAAAACGCATTCTAGGATCTTGATATCAAATCAAAAGTTCCTGAATCATGTTTTAAATTGGGCCTGAATTCAGCGTCCGAGACACGTTCTCAATGAGCCGATTGCAGCTACGCGGTGTCGCGCACTGATCTGACGAATTATAGCAACCGCGCACATGTGCGTCGTGCCAATGCTTGCGCACGCTTCGCTGCAAAACAAAATGAACTACTAATTTAAATTTCCTACGGTACGTCTTAAGAAGCATCGTTGGAAAGGCCTTCTTTTGTTGATTTCTTCAAAATGACAACTTTCCAGAAAGAATAATTTCACAGGGAGTTTAGTCCCCTTATTATCTCTCAACCAAGTATGTTTTTCAACAAGAATTACGCCAGTTACTTTTTGGACAGCTGCAAATGATGGACTCCAGCTTTAATCAACTGACACAATAAATGTCTGCACGATAATACTACCACAGCAAGATACAATGGTGTACAATGAGCTCAATACATGTAGCTTTATGGTGTGGATTGCAAGTTGTTTTCCATGCAGCCTTGTTTTCATTTTAAGAATTGTCCGCAAATGACATTCAAAACCTAAGCCTAAGTGGCCATCCACTCAGAAGGAAAGTGAGCCAAATAATGTGTCCGGCATAGCGAGTTACTGTGAAAGCCATTCATGTACATTGTATGCTTTATATGTACATTGTACATGATCATTGAAAAATTGTGAACTTTGCGTAACTCTGACTGCGAATATCTCGAATTTTCTATCCATTCCCTTGAGATTTGACCTATTGACATGATTGGGATTTCACTGTACTTGACGAACAGCAGGCACAGTGTATGCTGAATCACAGTGTTCGTCATAATACAACAAATGGGAGCACCACAACTTTGAGTGAAGGTTTTGAATTTCTTTATGAGAGGGGAAACTACCACTTGGCATTGGGAATATTTCAAGGGGGACCTAAGCTCTAACAGAAGCAATGAGCATCAAATGTATTCCTTAATATCCTGGCTCCTTGTTTTGCTTGCAACTAGGCCGGCGAGTGGGCAGACCGGGCCGCCTCTTTCGTGGACTTCAGCCGCCAGGTGCACCAGGTGATGATGCGCCTGCTCAACATCCCCAACCGCTCCCTACTCTACGACCTCTACCCGTACATGTGGGACATGGAGGGGGTGATTTCCACGCTGGCCTCCTTCGTCAAGTGGCTTGGTAAGTTTCCCTGGGCTGTTTTTATCCCCCTGGCTTTTAAACCAGAAAGCCGGGCACATTGCGATAGCGTATTTCGTCTGTGTGTCTGTGTGTCTGTGTGTTCCATTTTGGATAGTGTAACTGTTTAGTGTTGTCATATGAAAAGTCAGACTTCTCTCTCAACCAAACTTGGTGACAATAAACTTTGGGTAGGGGACATCAGATGAATGGATGTCATTTGAGGTCAGAGGTCATCTAGGGGTCAAATGAGGTCTTTGTTGGTTTTGGTTTGGTAAACTGAAAAGTGCTGTCATGAAAAGTCAGACTTCACTCGCAACCAAACTTGGTGACAATAATCTTTGGGTAGGGGGACTACATGTGACTTGAGACATTTGAGGTCAAATGTCATATAGGGGTCAAATGTCATATAGGGGTCACATGAGGTCATTGTTGATTTTCGTTAGGTGCACTGAAATGTGTGCTTAATAACTTACTGTATAAATACTGCCAGCATGCCAGGGTTTCTATGGTTCTCACATTTTTCTTAGGGTCAGTTAGTCGGTTGGTAAAAAATATAAATCTGAAGAAAAGAAAATTACAGTTGCACCCGTATGTATAGATGGATAACTTAAATGATGCCAAGTGCGTAGTGCCTCTTGTTTTGTTTATTGCAAAAGATATTATCATGAGTTGATAACACCGAACAATAATAAAGCTATGTTTGGCAAGATGTAGTTGACTTACATAAGATATCTGCACCATGTACCTCACTGTCTTGGTTGTAGTGGCAGGCATGACGTGACAGTAAAGGTGAAGTTTATAGACCCTAGATATGTTGAGAGGCAACAACATTGCATCTTCTGGGACTGCATTGGTTGCTACCAGTATACACCGTGCTTCGAGTAAAATCAGAACTTACTTTCCGTAGCTTTTCAAATAACACAGAGCACGATTGCCTGAATTTTGTTCTCCATTTCTTTATTAATTTTTCTTGTTAGTTGGGGTTCCAGGTTGTTTTTTGGCTTTGATCGGGAGCCCCAAATAGGGTCGGTCAGAAATGAGAACCAAAGAAAAAGAAAGGGATGCCCTACCAAGTGCTGGGAAGACGATGACAGCATAATCTAGTAACCCAATATTTGCCACCACTCCTTAGTCTAGGCAACTTCTTGGGTAGATTTTTTTTTTACAAGTATTTTGCAGAGTACATGTTACTGCAACAAACTAGTAAACCTCCACAGAGTCTGTCCAGCATGTCTAGGGATTTTGAAAAGGTTCAAGGTGATTGAGTTGAGTTGACATTTCCATGAGTGAAATAAGTAACAGCCAGGTGATCCATGGCACATTACATTTCCATCAGCAATGCCTCAGGAAACAGAACGCTTCATGCATCACCTTGGGAGGCTAGTTTTACTACACCACTCGGAGCAGTCAATATTTTGTATACTATTCTATTGAAGCAAACAGAATTTTAAAAATAAATGCCTTTAGGCAGAGTTGTAGCGAGTCACTGAACTTTGTGACTTGAGTCGAGTTAAGTCATTTAAAGGAAGTGACTCGAGTCGAGTCATTAGATCAAGAAGGTCCAGTCGAGTCACATTGTGCGGTTGAGTCGAGTCGAGTCAAATTTATGCTCGAGTCAATTGGAGTCACTGATATTTGAACACCATCCACCACCATAAATTAACACAAAGGAGACAGAGAATGGGTTAGGATTCAGCAGTAACTTGTTGATATTTTTTTTTTTTCATCCTGGTCTGTATATCAACGTGTGCACCACGAAGTGACGTATCGTCTATGGAGTTTGTGAGCCCGATACGTCACTTCCTGGTGCAACCGACGATATGTACATGTGGTTGGACTTCGGGAAGACCAAATCGCCCAAAGCCGATGATGAATCCAAGAATTTGGAAATTTGCGTTTAAAGTCTATTTCCGGGATAGTAGTTTGTGCGCTACATTATAAAACCAAGATATGGGAGTCTGTGATACGGCATATAATTGTACACGATAAGTAGCCACAATTTGACGGTAGCGTGAAGTACGCGAACATAAATAACTGAGTCGCCGTAAATATATTTTTTGCACAGTTTTGGACTCGGGTGTTATTAGCCATGAACTGGAGTCAAGTCCAGTCTTCTAACGAGGGACTCGGGTCGAGTCAAGTCATTTGCTCACAGTGACAGGAGTCAAAGCAAGTCAGTTACCCGTTGGGACTCCAGTCACGTCGAGTGGCCGAAAATTGTGACTTGAGTCGGACTTCAGTCGAGTCATTGACTTGAGTCATTATAACTGTGCCTTTACGAAATCAAGGGCAAAACTAGTGTACCGAAGATGAATGAATCCATGTACCTATGATTGTATATTTACCCTCCCCTTAATCCTTCCAAATCCGCCAGATTATGGAAGATGTTGCAGGATCGAGGAAGATCATCCGCAGTTACATCTATTTTACAGGAGGCGTGATGCCTCATTACATGTAACAGATGAAAGTTTAAGGCCAAATAGTTTGCTATATATGGTTCCTGCAGAGTAAAGGATTTTGGAGAATTTCACAAGGTTTAATGAGAGTTACGGTTTAAGATGAAGAATACTTCACAGTGTGTGAATGCATATATTGCTAAAATTGACCTGGATTATGAAGGGAAAATTGATTGACATTGCTATTGATCCAGTTGTTTTCAGTTTATCCACTTCATGTACATGACACATGGAATTAGTCATGGCTCGGTCATTTGCAAGTCGGTCACGTGATTGTTATTCCATTGTTAGCATAGAGCTATATTAAATTACTAGAGCGCTAACTCCTCATTCTTGCGCGCAGAGACACGTTGAAGCCTTCCTGGGCACAGACGTTTTGAATTCATGTGCGTGTTTGTAGAACATAATAAAATTTGATGGATTGAATTTCGAAAGTGTACTCTACATGCAGCGTGCAAGTGGAACATAGGCAAACGACTTAAGCGCGTCATGAAAGTTAGAAAAAGTCACGGCAAAAAGCATCCTCAGCAAATACGCGCACGCGTTGCGCCGTTTGTGTAGAGCAAAATGAAATGCTCATTTGCTGATCGTGCGTTTTGGTTTTGGGCGTATTGGCTTCGATAACGCACCGGTATGGAATACAAATGCAGATACATGCAAATAGACGTACAAAATACGTAGCGAATTTCTAGTTCTCCATAGCTTTGTGTACAAACATGGATGCGCCCATCAGGCATCTCTTTGTACATCGAGTTAGCACTCTAGTAATTTAATATAGCTCTGTGATTGTTAGTCAAGGTTAACCATTATACTGCTGAGTCAGGTCATCTACCTAAACAAAGTGCTGCGTTTGCGTAGCGAGCAGCGAAAGCTTTGCCGTCTTGCGCTTACTACATGCAGAACCTAATGGCTGTGTTTTTATTTTTTGGTTTCTCTTTTTATTCTAGATCTTGGCAAAGTTCCTCGTATTGGCTGCTGTTTCATGGACTATCATCCATCATGTACGATTGGAAAATTCCCTCCTGAAACACAAAACAGCCCAAACATGGCACAATGTTCGTGGTCTATTTGCCGCTAGCGCAGAGATACCCCTCAATTACAAAAAAATCTTTGTTCCAAACCGTGCCTTTCTTGTTATTGTGTTATTGGAAACTGCAAAAATAACTTGCATTTCATAGACGTGACCATTTTGCCACGTGAAGGCTGTTTTTTGTACTGGAAGACATTAAAACTGTCATGTGTTGCACTTTTTCGACTGATGAGGCTGCACAGCTAGCTTGCCGCTGTTGTGTGCTTGAAATTCTTGTGAAAACAACTTAATTACTTTGACGTGTGGCAGCTTAACGCAGAAGTTGTTTGCGCAACCCCCATCTGGCAGTGAGGTTTGAGTTTCAAGACTTTCAAATTCTACAATATAGAAAGTAACCTTTGACCCTTCCTTTTTTTCTGTTGGTATCCATCACTGGA
Source organism: Patiria miniata (assembly GCF_015706575.1). Lineage (NCBI taxonomy): Eukaryota > Metazoa > Echinodermata > Asteroidea > Valvatida > Asterinidae > Patiria > Patiria miniata. The sequence goes on from NW_024037048.1 coordinate 4,315,918, forward strand.
AACCATCCACCTTTGTTTAAAGCATGGTTACCAGCCAGACAGATTCGGTAGTCATCTTTTGTCATAATTTTTGTTACTGTGTTCTTTTACTTTTTGTTGATTCGAATCAGATTTAGTCTTTGCGAGGCTGAAAAGGACTGGCACTTCTTGAATATTGACTGCAATTTTAGCTCCCCCCCCCTCCAAAATTTAATTTTTTTTAAAGATAGCAAAACTTCAATAAGCCAGTTCGGTATTCCAAAATAGTCTGGTGCACAACAAGATTCGACGATTTTTTTTCGGGATAAACGCGGCAGATAAATACATTAAAGGCTATGGGGACGTGATAACCGAATCTGCATTCTGTGTAATTTTTCGTGCAATCGAAGAAAGAGATGGAAACTTTCGTTCACACAAAAGTTTGGACACACCAGACACCTAAAAACACGTCGCTGTCCAAACAGTTTTTTGCAAAATGTTACTACAGAACACAACAATCCCTTCAATTTTTCTGGCACCCCGCTATGCTTTTGCAAGCATACGATGAAATGTTTGTCCTGAAAGAAAAATCAATCAAGTACATGTGCACTTGGAATGCCAAACTAACTTATTGAAATCCTGCTTTACTTGAATTACTGCGTTCGATTTGATTCGTGCATGATTTTTCTTTTCTACCCGTGACCGAGTCATCTCAAAAGTTCAACTCTGGAGGCCTGCCCTGAATTCACTGTTCCCTGTCTGTGGAATGGTTTCTGGTGTTCTAATGCTCACTTTTTGGTTATCTGCCATCAATATTGCGATCACCGTGGTGATATGCAAATATTCACCATAACTAGAGGACAAAAAAGTGTTTGAAATAAAATATTGTCGAACTCTGTGAACCAGACATTCAGGATTATATGCAAATTCGATCAGTATACCACAAGCAAACAGCAATCGAACCGGTATTCTGACATAAAATATACATACCATTTTTCAGAATGAATTTTGATGATGCTTTCTTTTTCTACTCCTGTTGTGTGATCCATTATAGAGATGGCAAATAACCGAAAAATTATTTTTGGCGTTTTCCCCATTAATCTTGTGCCTTTTTTTCATTCAGGCAAGGAGTATCTTCTCAGCAAAAACATCTTCGTTGTTGGCTTCCCCTCAAAAATTTTTAAAAAGGAGCCTAAAAATGACAATGCTGATGTTTTACTGAAGAAATGTGTAATGAACTGTTTCTGGGTTTGGGGTCACTGTCTTGGTGTCCATCAAAAAATTCTGACGTACAACAGGAAAGAGGTTTTTTTTTCTCAGACTACATTCCGCTGTGGATACAATCATTCAATGCTAAGTTAGTGTTTACAGTCAAGCAAAGAATGATGAGAAAGCAAATTGCTCAGTTTAATGAGTTGTTGTGAAATTTCCTTTCACAACATTCTTTGATGGGGAACGTTGGATGGGCCCATCGGCTTGTGAAGCCAGTTGCCTTCTATAAGTTTTCAAAATGTACAAGTCCCAGCGTTCAAAGGAAACCCTTCCAAGCACAAGTGTTTAATCTGATCGCTTGGTTGCGTTGTAACAAAGGTAATGTTAACTTTGAAAAAATATGGACACCAAGACATTGTACCCGTTTCTTTTTAAAGGGCCACCTTAAATTAACATCCTGCAACTGCAGCACGCACCTTTAATATTAGTAGCAGCCATGGCAGCAAGGTGCTAGGAAGTGTGGCCCTTTAAAATTCCACGAAACAGCTCCTTCACTTCAATTTTGACAGAGGATCAAACTGTGAGCCAGAGACAGTACATACAGCCGACTGGAGTTGGGTATCGGCAAGTGTGGCTGCTACACATATATATATATATCCAAACTTTGCTGCGATGCGCATTGCATTCTGCAACGGCAGGAGTATTTTCCTTTCAGATATTGTAGAAATCATACAGGTAGACTTCTACACAAGTCTTAGGTTAACAATGCACAGAGCTTAACAGTAATCAAGTATTGAAAATGCTGTTAAATATTTGTCAAATTCCAACGCGTACCGGTAGATTCGTACAAAACAGTGAGTACATGTACACCTACTGGTTTTTGCTGATGCATAAACAAACACTTATTAAAATGCATTGATAACATTTCATTTTTACTCCTATTGTTATATTTTGACTTGCTTTTCACAGCCAAAACAAACTGCCTAATCATGTCAGAGTCATTGCCTGAGTGTATATGTACATTTGGTTGTCCAGAAATATTGTGACAGCCTCAAAAAATCTGTCAGGGAAAAATAGTCCTGCCGCATGCTTGCTGCTAGCCGTGCAATGCACCAGATTCCATTCTCAACAGCGGGCCACAGCTGCAAGAATCCTAGCTGTTGGTGCAGGAAAGTGCGACAACTTTTGGCCTCAATCCCTGGGCACAAAATGGACGCCGATATGCAGCGATTTAGACTTGAACCCATTTGTGTCAACAGGGAGCTAGTTGCCAGAATTTTTTGTCTTTTTCTACAGCTCTAGCAAGGAACAGGGGCCTCTTAGCCCATGAGTGAGCTTTTGAGATGACCTGCCTGTGTTTTGCTCTTGTAAACCGCCCCTTGTTGAATCTAGACCCGCTGCCCTTATCAGTGTGCAATTTTTTTCCCCACGAGTCAGGAATCCAGACCATGAGGTCTGCTAATTATATAACTTTGAGGCTACCTTAGGTAGAGCAAAGTATTTTGGATATTCAACGACTGTTAATCAGGGAAACTGACCGTCTGAATAGTTTAATATGGCCGTTAATAATCGATAGAAACAAATTATCATTATTATTATTAAGCGTTTCTGGTAATGAAACCAAGGATTCCTCAAAAGCGCCTATAGGCACTGCAGCTTGCAAGCCTGAAGAAACCTGTAGAGAGGAGACAATGAGAAGAAATTACAGTTTTAGAGGTGGGAGGAAAAGCCCAGAAGAATGTTCTGGGGAAAACCCACGGAATAAGGGAGGGACTGAAAACCCAATCCACATTTTGGCCCAGGCAGGATTTGAACCTGGGTCGCAGTGGTGGAAGGCGAGGAAAGTACCACTACGCCAACTTGACTCCCCAATTGTAATTTTCCAAAGGAATAAACAATTCCCTATCAGGGATCACAATGATTCATTTAAACAAAAATGTGGTCTGTTATATAAAAAAGCACAGGTTAAGCATCAAAAAAGTTATTGAACTGTGCTTTAATTTATAAAAACAATGATGTTTTTACAATAGCAATAAATCATACTCCTTATAAAGAGTGTCAAACATCTTTTTTTTTTTCAAAAGTTCCAATGAGAATTGATTGATGTAAATACAGTGAAATTTGCAGCTGTTCAACACTCCTCTGTTTTGCTTTTCTTTTCAGGGTGTTCAAAGGGCTACAAGGAAGCCTTCATGAGCGGTGATCTAGAACCATGGGTCTTCCGTGGTGGGCTGACTGCTGAGTTCCAGGTATGAAATTCTTTTTTTGCAAGGAACCGTGCCTTCACCCTCTGAAATACACAGTGTGTACATGTACATACCGAATGGCATATTCAAAGTCTGTGTAAGGTCAGAAACTGAGAAATTGTGTGATTCTCGCGGAACAAGACGACCATTCCTCAGCATAGACGTGATCATGTGACATCTTCAAAATGGCGGTGTGCGTGTTGATAACAATCAAACGATCTTCCACGGCCACGTCTGTTCATTCGACCATTTTTGCCGCACACTGATTGGCTACACAATGAAATAAGACGATCTGGATGCACGCACGACGTCGACTGCGAGTGGTTCCCAGCTGTCGGGAACCTGTTCCGTCGTGATGCAGAAGTTGAAATTTTTCTACTCTTGCAACCGTTGAATTTTTTTTAGCGCCGACTGATGCCGATCGTCTTAATATCGTTGCAGTTACACTAAGGTGGCAAAAAAAATCGGCCACTGATATGTGCCAACAGTCTTAGCTTAGGCGCAGCTTGGTCCTGAAAAGTCAGTCGCCAACTGTTCTGTGTCATCACAAGGGCGACCTGAGGGCGGCCTAAGAAAAGGGGCTGGTCCATTCCTTCATATAGCCGGGTCAAATATGTTCTCACCGTGAATGCGAGCTTGTGACAACCCTGCAAGTTTTTGCGCTGTGAATTTGCAATAGTTGAACACTTTTCATCTCCGACAAATTTTGCTGCGAAGGTTTCAGGAAATTTTTTAAACAAGTAAATAAGCTTGTTTAAAGTCATCTTTCTTTCTTTATTTCTTCAAAAGCTAAGTCAAAAGTTTTGTTTCTAAGGAAATTGCACTTATCTGACACTTGGCCGTGTAACTCACAGGTAACATTAAAGTTGCTGTCCTTATCCTGTTTTTGAGTTTCAAACTACCCCCAACTCCCCCCCCCCCAAAAAAAAAAAATTGAAATTGCTATTTTTCTAGCATTACAAAAGTTATTTACTATTGAAAGAGACATTGAACAAGAATCTGCCCACATTTAGTTATGGTATATTTACTTACAAATTCAACTTATTTGCAGCACGATAATGATTTAGGTATATCTTTTGTGTGCATTGGTGCAAACACAACCCAAAATAAAATTGTGTTGTCAAAGTGTTGGAAGGTCCAAAATTGACAAAAACAATTGCTTTTAAAACATGCAAATTGAAAATTAAAAAAAATGTGCCAAGGTCAGTTTATTTTGGAATGTAAGCGAAATGCTGATGCTATTTCAAGTAGTTTCTGAGAGTTTGGTAGAATTCCTCCAACGCTTGTTGCCTACTTTATTCAACAGAGAATGCTGCCATTAAACGGAGCTGCAGACCTGTTTTCCAAGAAGCCGTACCTGGTCAGTAGCAAGGTGTACACAATCAGGCCCTTCTTGCCTGCCGATGAGGTAAGGTGGATTCTCTCGTCTTATCTCTGTGTCAGTCTGTCTGTCTGGCTGTCTGTCAGATTGGGTGGATGTGGACTGGAAAAGGGTATCACCAAGGTCACTTATCCGCTCCGTTCACAAGTACGCCCTCACCGGCAAAGAAAGCACAGTTGGGGGGGGGGGGGGGACCGACCGACGCCATCTTGTCTGACTGCAATTTTGCCGCGACGCACGGCCGTATCATGTACCACTGCGTGTACATAGTACAAATCCCCTGGTGTACGTGCGTCACACACAAGGAACGGTGTGCGTCAACCAGCTAAATGTCCCGCCCATGGGACGTCGTTGCTAGGAAAAAGGGCGCCCTCTTTCTTTAGCGCACGGAGCCCATAGGGTTCATGAATTGAATTTTACTTGGGAACATAATTTGTGCAACTATCTATTCCTCTTAAATATGTGACCCGCTCTGCAAAAATGAGTCTGATGTCGCATAGCTTGAATTCCAGCTTTCACCACTTTTAAATGGAAACAGTGAAAATTTGCTCAAAATTTGGATTTTTTGTTTTTGTTTTATTTTGGTTGTTTGATAGTTTTAGTTCAGATATCTTGCACAGAAATTTAAATATTGTAAGAAAAAGACAAAAAAAATTATGATTTTTGGTGATTTTCTTGGTTAGTAACAGTGTATTTGTAATTTTTAAACCCCTTTTTTCTTCATTGAGACATTTCTTGCTTTGCAAAAACTTGACAGAATTAAAAAAGGCACAACAGTGCAACCAAACGTCCTAGAGAGGCCCATGATATACCAAATGAAAGCTTATTTCATTCCCATTTTATTAATGTAGTTAACTCAAAATGTCAGTTTTGCCACAACAGACTCATTTTTGTGGAGCGGGTCACATATATGAAAACTATTTGACATCCCTTTTTGGTTAATCTTAGTAAAAAGTGCACTTTCAACATTTAAACATTTTCCCTGCTTTTCCTGACAGATGAGGTCGCAACAACGAATCATGGAAGAAAAGAGAATTTAATAAAGCAAAATGTCCAAAATTCTGGCAAATTTTGATGCTGAAATAACTGTGACATTGAGGTTTCTGCCTGAAATGACATCACACTTTTGCTCATGAATATGCAAATTTGCATTAACATAAAAACCAAAAATGGCACCAAAAAATTTGAAAATAAGGTTAATTGGGACACAAAGTGCATTTCCAAGGACTGCATGGACAAAAATTACATTACATGGGCCCTTTAAGACACATCACAGATCACTTAAATATCTCAGCTTTGTGAGATTCGGTTATGAGTCGTACATGAGATTCATTTATCTCCTGCGAGGGTGAATCTTAAACACTATTTGGAATGGGTAACAGACACTGTATTAATTTTTGTTTTGCCCCTTTCTGTTGTTGGCCAGGATGCTGTATACAGGGTGTGTCTACTCACATGTGCTGATGGGGGGGATGGCTCTGGTCTCTATCCTGATCATCCTCAACTCATCGGAGACAGGTATGCTGACTTGAATGTCTTCCTCTAATCCCTGGATTAATCGCCACTAACAAGACTGCTTCAATTAGCCGGCAAGCATAGCGCATTCATAATGCTTTGTACCCGGCAAGCATAGCGCATTCGTAAAACTTTGTAATGTGTATGTACAGTACATGTACATGAACAGTACATGTAATGTATATTGTACAACGGAATGCGTATGCGTACAGGGGGCGGGGGCGTTGGAACCACTATGTACGCCATGCGTACAGGGGGGAAGGGGGGTCTAAAAATTTGGCATTTCTTGTGTACGTACTTTATGGACGGCCCCAAAGTCTCATGTAGATTTGAATTCTCTTTTTGTGAATTCACAGCTGCATATCAGCAATGATCTATAGATCGTTGAATCTTTCATTTCTGTTGATTGACAGGCTTGCGGGTACATTCCTAACCTTCAGTCGGGAGTACTGCTTCGTCCTCTGTGACCGGGATGACATCGTGGGCTACGCTCTGGCCGCCTTCAATGCCAAGAACTTCAACAAGCAGGTGCAGGTGGCTTGGTTGGAAGAGATGAAGAGGAAATACCCCAAGCCTAGTGAGACCAAGAAACCAACTCAGGCACAGGTGGGTTGAACCCCCTCTCTCCCCCCCCCCCCCCCCCACCATGACTTCGTAAAAGTTGCTGCGCTAGTTCCTGGGTATACCGCGACAAAGATACCGTAGTATTGGGTACTACATGTGCTTTTTGAGGAGAGCTATTGTAATATGTCATTAAAATAATAAAATGATATGTGACATCTGTTCCTTCCGCCATGCATGCTGCATGGTAAGAAGCTTGATCGGCAAATTTTGTATATTCGGTCAAACGCAGCTTCGAATATCGAATACTAAATTATTTGAAACTGAACAACCCTAATTGTGACCAGTGACAATCAGGCAATGAGATAGGTTAGTAGGTTACCAGTCTAATTCACAAGTGACAGTCAGACAGTGAGACAGGCAACCAGTCTCATTCACAAGTGACAATTCATCAGTGAGATAGGCAACCAGTCTAATTCACAAGTGAAAGTCAGTGATAAACTAAAAGCAAGTCTAATTCCTTCAATGGCGAAAGCGTTGTATCAGCTTTGTAGAAAGCAACTGCCGCATAACAGATTTTCTGACCAATAGCGGGCACAATGCTTTTCTCATTGAAGGGGTTCTCCCTGATTTTACAGGTGTAGCGTGCTTGGAATGGACGATACTTGCAACGTATATTTTGCAGTTCTTTCATCAGTTCTGCAAAAACGAATGCTACAGCTAAATACCTCTTGTTGTGTTGGTTTTCCTGCTTGTAGAAAACGATCCTCAGTTTCCATGAAGACCCCGTGCCCTTAACAGAGTCGCTATTCAGCCGCTTTCCCTCACAGCTTCGCTTGGACGTCCTGCCGTGTGTGGAGGACACCGGGGTAGTCAAGAACATGTTGGCCTGCGTCTTGTCGGCACTGAAGACAAGTGGTGAGTGCCTAAGATAAATGTTACGACCTTACACATGGACGAGAAAATGAAGATCACAGTATTTCGGACTGACTCTAGTCTTAGAAATGATATCATTCAACATCCGGAAAAAAATTAAGGGCAAGTTTATCCGCAGTAGTCGCATGTTGGACACTAATTGCAGAATTCAGAACAAGGTTCCCAGAATCTCCCGACAATAAGTCATCAGCATTGTTTACAAATTGACAACTTCATTCTACAAGATGATTCTTGCAAAGTTGCCAGTAATACCCATTCCACATAGGACATAGATCTCTCCCAAATGACGTCACTGCCCATAGATTGTCACGTGCATTAGCATTTTCGTGATGCGCATCGGCTGTGCCGTAGGTCGAAGAAATTTTGAGCAACATGCGTGTGTGTTTAGAACATTTTGCCCACTGGGCGCACACATACCTGATGACATTGAATAGGCAGTTGTAATTTTCCTACGAAGATGTACAGCCAACTCCGCAACGTATCCTTACAAAAAAAATGTTTGACTCGCTTTGTTAGTGGCTCCTGATAACCATGCGGAGAAAAAATACATGCACCTTTTGGGGGATTTTAGTAAAGAAAAACCCAATCCCAACCTTGGCAGCGTGTCCTGCTTTTTATGTTGGGGGAGGGGGGAGGAGCAAAATTAAGGCTTTAGTGTATTGCATCTGAACCATCTTAAAACCATCTTAAAATCGTCTTATTATGCCATCGAAATGCCGCCAGGCGGAGGGGAAGCCCTCTTGCCTTCCTGCTGGATATGCCACTGGCCAACCTTTATGATGCCTTAATAACTTCAGTAAAGCTAAAAGCAGAATTTGCACCTCCAACAGCAACTTTTCTTTTTAAAGATCGTTGAGAATTTGGTAATTTTGTCTCTTTTTTTTTAGGTTCTCACGGTGCTTTCGTTGAGGTCAGCACTGCCAACAAGGGCCACACGGAGTTCTACAACAAACTGGGTTTTGTAGACGTCTCCGACTCCGGGGGGAATCCCGACGAAGTTGCTATCCTCGGAAGAATCATATGAAACCCCCCGAAAAAATCTTCCTCCAAAGAAAAACAACTCCAAAAACAAAAATAAAGTAGCATTATCTATTGGTTTTCATTCCAAACCAATGTTTGTAAAGGTTTAACAACTGAGTTTTGTCATCTGACTCTTGTGGAGTAATTTACCCCTGCTGAATTCGATGCTGCTTGCCGAAAGAACCAGTTTACCGCACTGAGAGTTCGGATGGGTCAGGTTTTCAACGGTACTTAACACGCTCGCTCTTGTTTCAGTTTATTTTATACCTGTAATTGAATCGTTAGAATTGGCACAGTGAGATTGTTACAATTTGTATCCATGCAGTAAGCCAGTTCGGTATCGCGATGAAGTAGTCCAGGTCAAAGTTCATTCGGGATAAAATTGCTGATGTGATGTTACGTGATGTTACGCGAACACCCATTCTGCTCGTGCACCCGTCTCCCTGCGCGCTCATGCGCTTTTGATGAGCGTTCAATTGTCCTGAATGACCCGTGACCCATATCATTGTGCGCATGTGCAGTTGAAATACCAAACTGGCTTATTCTGCTAAAAGCAGTCGGAGCAAAGTCCTATTATTTAAAACCGTAATTCACATTTGTTGGTGCCCCTGATAAAACAAGTGGTACATTGTACATGTATGTACATGTAATAGATAAGACACAATCATAGAGCTATATCTAATTACTAGAGCGCTGACTCCATGTACAAAGTGATGCCTGCTGGGCGCATCCATGATTGTGGAAAAACTCAAAATGGAAAACTCAAAATTGTGTACGGCTTTTGTACGGCTATTTGCATATCTGCATTTGTATTCTATACAGGTACGTTATCAAAGCCGCCACACCCAAAACCGCAAATCATAATCAGTAAATGAACGCTTCATTTTGCTCTACGCAAACATTGCAAATGCGAGCGCGTATCCACTGCAGATAATTTTTGCCGTGACGTTTTTTTCACCGTCATGACGCGCTTAAGTTGTTTGCATGTGTTGTTCTTGTGCGTTGCATTTATAGAGTACACTTTCAAAATTCACTCCATCTAATTTCATTATGTTCAGCAAACACGCACATGAATTCAAAATGTCTGTGCGCAGGACGGCTTCAAAGTACCTCTGCACGGAAGAATGAGGAGTTAGCACTCTAGTAATTTAATATAGCTCTATGGACACAATAGAAAATTGTGGAAATTAAACAATTTTTTTATCGTTGCAAATTATCCTAATAAATCAGCCTAAATATAACACTGAAAAAATTCCTGTGCTTATGCCCCCCAGAGAATTGTTTATACAAAAACAATCATACTGAAACAATAGTTTCTTAAATGAATTTCAGATATTCAACAGATTGGGATATTGTTTTTTTTTCCAATAATTATGTAAGTCCCACTTTTTGTTGTCAATCATGTTCTGGCTATTTGGATAATTGTGTTGCTTACCTCGCACAAAAACAGTATTTGTGTTTTCTTCGGTGTATTAGTTTGCAAAGAAAAAATTAGTCTGTGGTATTTAGGGACAACAGTCGGTGATTCCTTTTTTCCTATTAGCTGACATTGTTAGTATTTGTTATTGGAACTTCTCACTGTGATTTGGGATATTGCTCTATTTTCTTTTACAATGAATGAGCTTTGCAGTCGCGTAATGAATCCTAACCCTCCTCAATCCTCCAAAATCCTCCAGGTGGTTTTTGGTAGATTTTGGAGGATGAGGCTGAATGGCAACAAAAGTGGCGGTTGATTTTGGAGGATGCATTGCGTCGAGTTTGTAGGCTGTACCCAGCACTGTTTTTGTTCAGTCATGCATAGAAGAGCCCTGCATTATGCTCGATATCATCCGCACTGCTTCTGAATGTCATCGGCACTATCTCAACCCATTCACAGTGATTGTTGGAGGATTTTGAAGGATTGAGGCAATGATCACCCCTCCACTGAACAAATTCAAGAAAGGATGGATGATTTTGGAGGATTGAGGCTGAATCCAATTTTTACATGCTAGGAATTGGAGGATTTTGCAGGATTGAGGATGGTTCCTAGCCAAAAGGGCCTAGGGGGTAAGGGTTAACCGTTGAAGGGCCTAGGGGGTTAAGGTTAATCGTTGGTAGTCTCTCTCAGATTTCATTGTCCTTGTAACCTCTGATATGAGATCAAATTCATTTGAAATGTTTACATGCCTACTAAGGCCAAAAAAAAAAGTCTCTGGTTTCTGGTATGCGCGCGCGTCGCCGTAGCCATGCGTGTCGGCAAAATGAAAAAGTTTTTTTTTTAATGAAAGATGATGTCTCAAAACTGCCAAACTCACTGGTTTGACTGGAATCCTGCTGCTGTACAATTTTAACGTGTTTTTAGATTGGGTTATGGTCGAGAATAAGCTTTATGTGGTCTCTCTGGACTCCCATGTATTTGCACTAAGTTTAGTCGGGCACCATTTGCAGTCGTCAGCCGACATTTGAAGCAAAAAAATCAGGTTAAAAAAAAAAAAAAGCCGCGTCGCCGCACCACTTTTTGGGCAAGCTCCATACCAGAAACCGGAGACTTTTTTTTTTTGGCCTAATGGGCTCTGTTTTTCCACTTGTAGAGTACTCGAGAACTAGACCAACCAGAGTGCGTGGAAGGTAGAATTGACAGACATTAAGCTCCACCCACTGGGTACATGGGCAACAACATGCTGCTTTAACGCCACATGTGTCAGATGTGCCACGCATGTTGGAATTTTTAAGATGCATGTCAGAGATTTAATCATGGCTGTGATTGGTCAAAGCGTTATGGGCGGGGCTATCCGGTGTGTAAGTGTGATGTCATTTCAACTTGAACCACGCCCACTACACACAGAGTGGCATTCAAAATCACTAGAAACTTTGGAAACGGAAGTAGTGCAAAATGGAAATATGAGGGCATTGACTATCCTCTTATACAGGGTGAGTAAAAAAAAGCGCATACCAAATGACATGACCAATTTTTGAATGAAGTTTTGTCTCCCCACATAAGATTGAGCTTGGAGTCCTTTGCCTTAATGGGACAATGTTTCTTAAAACTGTTAACATTTGCTGCTTGTATTTATTAAATACAATAAATTTATGTTCTGGGCTCTTGTACCTAGGTTTGCTCATATTTGGTGCATAATGTACATTTAGGCATTGTGACTAAATGCTTGTGGTCACCTTTCAACCAGTAATAATAATGATAATAACAGGTTCTGATATAGCGCTTTAAACTATGATCAAAGCGCTTTATTACTCCTAATCATTGGGCCAATTCAACAACTCAAAATACCATCTCACTTCCCTGGGGAGTGTACAGCTCGATGCAGCCTGTTTTGCGCAAGGCAGCTAATTCAATCGCAATAACCATCTCTGCCCTCACAGGTACCCATTTACTCCTGGGTGAAGAGAAGCAATGAGTGACAAAGTGCCTTGCCCAAGGGCACACACACCATGACCTTGGCTGGACTCGAACCCACAACCTGCAGCTTTACCCACAGACCACGAATCCAGTGCCCTTAACCACGAGGCCACAGCACTCCAACCAGTGTTGAAGTCGAGTACATTTCCTTGAGTGCGAGTATGAAACTCAGTACTTTGCCACGAGTACAAGTACAATGCCACTTTGCCATAGCCATCTCAATAATGGGGTTGAAATGAAAAAGCCTCCTTCAATATGTGTCGTATTGAATTATCAAAATAAAAAAGAATGTTGCTTGTTCAGTTACTACTCTTTTATTTGATCCTTGCAAAGTCGCAGTATCTGTTGAAACTGAAAACCTCAGAGAAAATGATATTTGAATGATATTTAAAGGTAGTAATAAAATAATTATGTCCTAAATTGTGGGGAAAAGTCATAAGATTCCCGGTATGTTTGTTTTACATTGGGTCCTTATTTATTGGCCCATCCCATAACATTGTGTTATATGTCAATAAAAAAAATAGTGCATCATGCAATGTGTACTTGCCAAACTTTCTTTGAGTCAATAAAGGCATCATAGTAGGAACATCGGTAACTTACTCCAGAAAAGAACCTAATGCGGAAAAAAAAAAACATTTGCAAAGTGAAGATATGGCACTACATACCCTGTGAAATGATTCCATCTGAAATGGTATCGTTCAGAGGAAGACAACAAAAATTGAAGGTGATTTTTAAAAAGTATGCCTGCGGGCACACTTTTATCAAACTTTCCATTACTTGTGTAATATACTGCAAGGAGTACCCATCCACTGGGACCTGGACACCGTACCACAACCTTGCTGAATGAGATTCGTGTCCTGAGTGCTGATTTAGGGATTGTACATGATGAAAAATGTACATCAATATCTTTTTAATCTTACAAGACCAAAGAATCGTGCATTATTTTTTTTTCTCTGTTTTACGTATAGTATCCACTTAGCTAAAACTAGCAATAAATAAAAGGGTTTGAGTGAGACGTCGCACGAAAAATCCCCGACCTTTAGTTATTGAATTATTCCTTTTACAAAAATCGAATTATTTGGCCAGACAATAAGTTGGTTCTCAAAGGGTGGTTCATTTGTGCTGCAAATGAAAGCCCCTTGGTTTTTTTTTCAGAGTTGCAGCTATCTCTATGGTTGCAGATGCCAACTATCGGGGAAAAGGTAAAATAAAAATTTGTTAAAACAAAATTGCCTCTGAAACAGGCTCCCGTTCAGCCGCTGACTAATGTTGATGCTAGTAAAATGGGGCAAAAAAAATAATTAATGGAATGCTTAAGTTCGCAAACTTATTCTCAACTTACCCCCTCCCCCCCCCCCCATCCCGTTTTGTGTTTTGTTTTATTTTTACTTCAGTCGGCCGCCCGTGCGTGCCCAGTACCTAACAGGTGGAGCAAGGATGGCCCTGAAGTTTTTTTCGTGAGCTCCCGGCACATCAGCTGTTTTCGAAACCACGGATTCGTCCCTGTTCAATTCATCTTTGGCGTCAAATTCGTTTAAAAGCCTTTTCGTCCAAACCAACTATAAACAGTCTGTAATTTAAGCATTTTAAGATTTGATGTACCAGGGCAGAACACGGGCTACACTCCACGAGTATTTACGTAGGGGCTTAACATTTTCTTGAACCGATATTGGAGACAAAACCGAGGCTTCAAAAAGCTACTGTAGTCTCATTTCGTTTGGTCAATTGAGGGCGCTGTTCGGGTCAGTGATTGGACAAGGCATTTTTCGGTTGACACTTCTAGCCAATGACGCTGCGTTTCGAAGTCTTTGGCAGAAAATTTTTATAACGGAGGATTCTTGGCGCCGTTTTTCAATTGCGAGTCGAATAAGGCTGTCCTTTCTGTACGGAATAAAAACCAAGAAGCGAATTAAACTGATGGCTAGTGCCAGCACCACAAGACGACACATAAGCCAAACATGCAGGTAATATGCAGGTAATAATTCATTTATGCAGTTAGACATTAGAATGCTCAAATTTATGCTACTTTCTTTCACACACAGACTGGAAATACTGTGTTGTGCCCCACTTTTTTCCCCCACGGAACTGCATCACACTTCATGCACATTTTTATTCCATTGACTATTCCATTTTCTTGCGCAGCTAGCTGTGTACTTTGTGAATGGAGATATAAAATCTGAAGGATTTGGACAGAACAAAAAGAGGTTTTTAAAAAAAGTTCTTCTTCCAAAAGTAGGTCCATGTGAAATATATTTTAAAACAAAACTAGACCTTATCCTATGAACACATTACACACACTTCATACACAAACAAAATATTCTTTCTTACAAAATATGACTTTATTCAGACAGTTCAATTGTAAACTTATTATTCTCTTTCTCTTATTATGTTTTCTCTTACACACCGAATATGAAATCACAACCGCTACCACTTATTGACATCTACTTCCATTAGTGAACAACAAAGAGGTATTAACAATTTTAAGAAGCCTATAAACGAACATCACATAATTACAGACAAAAGCCAGGCAACACGGTGTTAAGTGGACTTATTTTCTATCTTACTCCCAAAATGGAATTCTCATTGTGTGCTTTTATGTACAATAATCTCATTAAGTTCCGAATGCCTTTTTCTTTTACAAAACATAACTTAAGGCAAAAAAGTAAAACAAATATACAGTTAAGTTCTGAATGCCCAAAATGTGTGTAATTTTTTACAAGGTAGGACTGCAAGGCACAAATATCGAAACAATTTCTATAAGAATTTACCAAAACCACTAATGGGTGCTGAATGTTGCTGATTCTGAGGTAATGCCCACATAGTATAGTAGTAATACTTAGTAATACACACAATACACTTTCAACAAAAGCAGACATTTGATCCGAATTTGAATTTGATTAAATGTGTACTTCATTATCTGAATCCCTTAGGTATTTCCCCGTTTTCATTGCTTATTCACACAGAAGTCATTTACATGGCCCAGAATGTCACTTTTGGGGGCGACAAAGTGGTATTTTGAACATTATCACAAAAAACAAAACTGGTGCATTGAACAAATTACTAAACCAAACCGTTAATGAATTATTAAGGCCAACATCAACATACACTTAATTAACATGAAATTACACATCTCTTAACATTACTTTTCTGACAACAAAATATCGGAAATCTAATTTTGTACTGAAATAAGCTGTAGCCGTTGTTTCTCATATTTTTTTATTTTCAGGTGTGATTTTAAGTACAATCAATGAAGAAATCCAAGGTAAGCATTAAAAAATACTTAATGTGAGATATTCATATCTGAAAAAAAACCAATGCATTTTCCCTACATTAAGCAACAAATTGATTTACCATGTCACAAACTATGGAGGGATGAATAAATGTCCACTGCAACTCTTCCACAAGATAAAAGTTAAGCTGTAAAAGTGTAACCTTTTAAGAAGATCTGTCTATTTTACAAACTTCTGTGTTTTTGCAGGCTTGTGCTTTGAAGTTTTAGACAGAAATAAATAAATATCAAGTTATCAATACATCCCACCATATGAAAGTTACATAACCTTAAGGTGCAACTATGTTAAAATGTTGTGTTTGTTATAAGGTGTGTATTTTGATGGTTGATATCACCATTTCAACACTGGCACTTGCACAACTATTACTCTACAGACCCGTTGCACCGGTCGCCACACCTGAGGGCAGGTTCCTCTATGATACCAATGGTACGTCAGTGAAGGTGCACCGAGCAAATGCTCTGTTACAACTATTACAGAAAATCTTGTTTTCCAAACACAGACGTAAATATGTCAATGGGAAATAAAGAAAAACTTTCACAATTTCTAGAGCGCCGTTGAAATCTCCAAACTTGCTCATTTTGTCCCCCATGCAGTCCAATAGCCATAAACAGCTGAAAAAGGATGGCATCAATTTTTGCAAATTATTCAAATAAATTTCATGCATGTATCGCCATTTCACAGATAATTGCCCCAAGATTTCCTGTCCTTTTACGAAAAAAAAAGCTTTCAAATACAATTTTACATGTATGACCAAAAAATTGGAAGTCATCACGAAAGTGAAGTGAATAACAAAATGTTACAATTGTGATTTCAGCCACTTTTTTCCACACCTTAACAATTATTTTTCCCCATAAATGAAAGAATTTACAGCCATATTATAAAGGTAGATACAGAGTTTTCAGACTATGACAGAAGGCACTTTCTCTCCAGGAAAAAGGCTGATGTAAAATGCGGTTCTCATGGCCAAAAATATGCAATGATTTCCAAACTTCTCAGGCATTTTCTGGAATATGTCCAAAGTAATGTATACCATTTGCTACAAACGAAACTGGAAAATATTATGAAATATACTTGAATGAAGGTAAATAATAGTATCAAGCATCCTATGACATCGTTGCGCCTGGTATGCTGTCATTTTTAAAGAAAAGAGGAATTTTGTATCAGTGCTATTGATGCTTCGGTCAAAACCATCACTGTGTAGAAAAAAAGGAAGTTTTTGCTTCAAATACTACATCCGTTAGTGTGCGGTGCCATCTATTGACTTTGTGCGTACGCTTGGTACACTAGGTACATGTATGTACATTTGTAATATGTTTTCCCCATGACACATGCTGTCACTCAATCAAGCCCTGTGACCTATGTGTTCTATACACAACAGATTCAGCGAGCTGCACTTTGATGGTTGAAAACAAACAACGCTTTTTCATGTTTTTCCAGCGCCATTGAAGAAAAAGAAAAACTGAGCACATTAATGGAACGATGTCTGCTAGTCCTATAGTTGGTCAATTTCATAAAATTATGACAAATGCAAATGGTATACATTACCTTTAACCAAGGCACTGATTAGATTATGATATGAAAGCCACCAGACAAAAAATGCAAGTGAATTTATTACCAATGGAATTGAAATACTCAGCATCAACCCACACCCTTGATGGTTACACAAAAAAACGACAACACAACCTTAAGAGGAAGAACTGTTTGAAGCTCAAGTTGTGGGAGTATTTGTTTTAATTTGATATTAATGGTCAAGTTTGTTAGCGCCGGTCACATTGAGACAGATGTGACTGTAACCATGTGCCTTGTGTTACACTTGTTTTAAAAGAGTTTTAAAAAAAATGGATTTTCATCTCACCAAAGTCTGTGAGAATATAGACTAACTTAATGAAGTTACATCTCTCCGAATCAGAAAGGCAAGTCATGAATGATCATTTCAATTTTTATTAAAGGAAATCATCACTTTACCACTTTAAAGCAAG
This sequence comes from Patiria miniata, assembly GCF_015706575.1. Lineage (NCBI taxonomy): Eukaryota > Metazoa > Echinodermata > Asteroidea > Valvatida > Asterinidae > Patiria > Patiria miniata. Next base: position 4,333,410 of record NW_024037048.1, read on the forward strand.
TTATATGACAGGACGAAAAAGCAAGTTATTTGACAGGAAGAAAAAGAATCATATCTGATGGAAAGGGAAGAGATTGGATTACTGGAGGAAATGATATGTACCTGGAAATTCCTAAACTGGAAACCATTATGCAAAGATTGACTTCAAGATAAATCAGTGGAAGGAAAAATATGTGATGATGATGAAAACCAAGTCTGTCTGACGTGATTTTTTTCTTCTTTTTTTGGAATTTCGAAGTTCAGTATTGCGAGCTTTGCACACCGTGTTTCAAGCACCTTGGGTCGCACAAGACTGTAACTGAACGTGTGGCAGCTTGCCTGGAGCAATGCGTTTCACACATATTGCCCAGGGCTCATTTTGCCGATCTGAAAACATGAGGGTACTCAGATAATGACATGATCATGTCAATTTGACAAGCTTTGTGTTCTTTCCAAAGAGTCCACGCACAGTCACAATACAAATGTGCAAGCGACATGTAAATATGGTAAGCAATTGTTATCACACAATTGTTTTCACACAGTTTATGACTCGGAGGCAAATGCACAGAGTAGCAAGCTAGCTAATGTATGTATGTATGTATGTATGTATGTATGTATGTATGTAAAAGCATTGCTGCGGGCATCTGTCTGGAGATGCAGATCATTGCAAATGGCATCATGAGGTTATTAACCTCGTTAACGATTGTCTAGTTGGCAAAAGACCCAGGAGAAGACACCATAACAGGCAATAGGTAGAGAGTGGTGCATAAATCAAGGTTTCAAAACCAAGCCAATGAAGTGATAAAGCTGCTGCGGTGATGTAACTATTAGGAAGTCCACAGAGGTGATGATTTTGCTATTCAGAATGGTAAACAAAGCCACGGCATAAGAAGAAATCTGTAAAACACTCAAAGGTAGAGTAGATCATTTGCAGCTATCCAAAAAGTAACTGACCAAATTATTGTTGAAACGCTTACATAGTTTAAAGATAGTAACGGCAATAAACTCCTTGTGAAATTATTCTTTCTGGCATGCTGTCATTTTGAAGAAAATATTAAAAGAAGGCTATTTCCAAAGATGCGTCAAGTGAGGCATTTTTGGAAATTTCTGTTAGTAGTTGGTTTGTAATTTGGCAAATCCGTGAATGGTTGCACGGAAGCATTGACAGGACGCACAAACGCGCAGTTGCCGTTATTCATCGGTTCAGTGCATGGCATCGCATAGCTGTAATCGGCCAAATGAGAACGTGTCCCGGATGCTGATTTCGGGCACACTTCAAAACATGACTCGCAACTTTTGAATTGTAATCGAGATCCTAGAATATTGTTTTCTCAGAATACACAGCGTTCACCTAGCAAAAACATCAACAGGTTAGTTGTTTAGCAACCATCTTTAGATTTTGAACACTTTTGTTGCTTCCAAAAAAAAAGAAAAATGCACAAATGATCTACCCTACCTTTAAGCCCTCCAAATTGAATTATCCACACGCTCACACACATTTCAGATTGACATTCCACTTATTCCAAAGACTCAGTTCAAAAGTTGTTACAAGATCAACTGTTGCCGTTGTTTGGAAGACTCCAGACTTTAGTTAATTGAAAATCAATGCATTTGTCTATCGATACTTTTGGGTTCGGAAACTTTGGTGCGACTCTGGAATGCCAATCTGAGACAGGTATAAAAAGAAGCATGTAAGCCACTTTGTAGTTTACTGTTATTCTCATTAGTTATCCCTTTCCACCTCTCCTGCTAGCTACAACCCCTTCACCAGGGAAGCAATGAAATGTATTCCAAATGGTTTTTATACCTTATACTTTAAAGGGTTCCTGTGTGCCCTTTTTGGGGACTTTTTGCTGTTGATTTAGAGTTCTTCTGTTTCCTGTTTCAGGGCAGTGTAAAGGAAGACAAAAACGAGCAGGTTAAATAAATTGCACTAGTTTAAATTATTGAGGAGAAAAAAATACAAGTTTTTAATAAATTCACCTGAAGTTTATGTGGCAATGAACATTTACCATTACCAATATGGAAAGAATGTTGCATCCTGACACCACATTTTTTCATCATGTACCCTATCATCTCAATGAAGGTCAGTCATTGCAAAAAAGTGTTTAAAAAAAAGAATCTGGGACTGAGAAACATTTCCAATTTTGTTAGGAAATACTTTGAAAATGCACTCGACTCTCCGTAGACTTGGTACACAACCGAAGAAGTGGCATCCGGATACTACATTCTTTCCACCAATGTTATTGAAAAGATCTGATGCGATCAAGCTAATGAGTCATTTGTCAACCCCGGTCATTTTTTTTTACAGATTTGAAAACAGCACAATCTCAGCATTACTGCTGTGAAAACCGCATGCTAATACCATCTTTAGTTAAAAAATTATGGAAGTCGGAACACCCAGAGATGTGATGAAGTGATGTGATGAAGTGGCCCTATTTTGGCCTGAATCTCCAAACGAAAATTCCAGACAAACGACTCATTTAGCTTGATGGCATCACAAATACAAATATTCAACTTTGTGGTACTTAACAAAACCAGAAAATATCAGGAAGGACTTTTCATAGATGAATCCTGGCACATGATCACTGTACAGGCACAGGGCCCCCTTCAATGGAGAAACCATTATGTGCTTTACTGGACATGTACAAAGCAACTGCCCCATTACAGATTGTCGGAGCAATAACTAGCACAATGCTATCGCATTGAAGGGGTTCTCTGTGATAGAAGTGATGGTTCTGACCAGATTAATCTATATTTCAACAGATATAAATAATATTACAATATATTGTACTAGAATGTCAAATACTCATATTGCTAATCACATAGAAACAATTATTGGCATTTCCAGCCAAAACCTCTTATGCCAAACAAGTGAAGAAAACAACACAAATTACACATTTGTGCTGATGAAAGGATCATGTAACATTTTAATTTTTTTTTTAATTATTAAATAGATGCTGGGTGCAAAATACCTTAAAGGGAAGATACAACATTTGCAAACATCACAAAACGAAATGATCAAATTATCACAAAATACCTTACTGAATTGTTAGGGATTGACAGTCTAAAGCATCCTGTAAAATCGTGGCTCCTGGTGTGCAGACATTTTCAAGAAAAATGGCATTTTTCCAACGCTGGTCGGCCGACCAGCGTTGGAGAAAACCAGCTTTTTTCAAAAACTGCTTGCAAACTCTTTGCTGCAAAAACTGCAAAACCTCTTTGCAATTGATTACACACCTGTGAAGGGGTACAAGCCTGCTAGACTTATTCTCTGACCTTACAATTCCCCAAAGTCTATAAAATTCCCCGTTTCATCTGAAGTGGGGTCAGGGAACCAGACTACAAGAACATAAATGGTTTTCTTGGTTTTTTCAGCATCTACAAGCTTCAAACGTGAAACAAATCATTTTAACAATATTTGCTATAACATACTAATCCTCCAAATTCATTTATTTCTGAAAATTGGAGCAAAAGCAAATGTTGTACATTCCCTTTAAGATGAGTTGAGCATGCACTGGTCAACACATTGTAAGCCTATCATAGATTTTTTTAATTTTCCTCAAGGATTTTTGGGATTTATATGTCCGATCCTTCTGGACACACATAAAATTGTAGAGAATATCAAATATAGAAATTTCAGACTAAATGGAGTGCAGAGTTTTTCAATCTTTGTAACCCACTCAATGTTGGTAACATTTTTATTGAAAAAAATCCCATGCACTTTATGTAACTACAATGTACAAAACGTTACCCATTACTGTCCGTATTAGTTTACAACTGTACAAAATGAAAATAAATAAGGTGTAAATATAGTTAACAATGTACGGTCTTCTGAACAAAACTTAATTTCTTACTGTGTCACTACAAAATCGTAAAGGCAATAAATGCACCAACTAAAAAGCTGTGTGCAAAAGTTGTCCACAATCTTCCTTATAACGAAGTGATAAATTAACTGCATCAGAAATTGATCAGATCAAGGGTCTGATCCACAAACTGAGGGATGAACAATCTCTCCTTGAAACCAGCAAGGAGGAAATACGTTACAAAAAGTTCAAGGCTTTTATCTTCACACGTTTAAGTCAACCATTTCTTGCCACACACACTTATCTGGGCAATGGGTGTGGTACAAGACAAATCCTTACACAGAGGGCTCAGTTGAAGAGGTTCATGAGTTTTCCAGGTTAAAATTAATTTTGATGATAAATCCTCCTCACGACAGCTTTTTTGAATTTCTAAATCAATCACTAGACAGTATTCTATTTTTAGCTTGCATTATAACAGGTAACACGTGGCAGGCAATCTGTGCATGAGTCACTAAGCTCCTGTCCAACATTTAAGACGTCTGGGGGCATGCATGGCATGTCTACGGTCGTGTGATGACCAAACTTCAGCAGACGTTTCCCTTTTTGTCAAGCCTACAAACATTGACAGACTGGATTACAATTGCCACTTGGGAAGTCCAAGTTGCATCATGCATGTACCTTCAAAGGTTCCACTGGTTCGATGTCAAGTCTCATGAGAAAGTCTATACATTATATACACAGCTCTGCCAGGCTTCTTGGCTGAAGTACAAATATTGCAACATGTTCTGAGGTTTGCCCCTAGTCTGTTTTAGTACCTGGTCATTTTGATGCCTGTATTCCGCAATGCATATCGCCCCTGAGACCTCTCTGCACCCGGTGTAACTGGCTGAAAACATAAAAGGGAATTTAAAAATCTTTACATAGGCCCTTAAAAATATACAGACGAGAACAAGAACTGCAAAAAATTACAATTTGGGTTCTTGCCCAACTGTGATGGACATATGATGGCTTCTTGCCAACTTACATTTTTACTTTTCTCCACAGGTTGAAGACGAAAACTTATCACTCTAAGAATTTGACATAATTCCTTGTTGACCAACTGAATCTTTGTCAAACTCGGAACATTTTGCAAAACAAATTTCAACTTTAGTCTGGCAAGAATCACCATAGTTTAAGTGGTACTGACTGGACCATTAGATCTACTTGGCAGCTGTCTTAAGAGGAACATGCCAGCATACCCACCTCCTGTCTTTTTCTGGGTGGTTTTCTGCTCAGATTGTCAGCAGAGGCATAGTGTGAGCGCGGCACGTTCCCGCCTGCCGTTGACATGTAAGGCTGCTCTCTCAGCGAACGTAGCGACGGGGACCGATGGAAAGCTCGGTCGTCCTCCGGCAGGTACATGGTGTTTGCGTCATTGTCGTATTCCTCCCTGGTTTGTTGGTCGTAGTGTCTGGACGTCGGCCGTCGGGGGCTGAATTCTGGTCTCTTCCGGCGACGTCTGACTCGTTCTTCTTCCTCGTAATCGTGTTCCTCCAAATGCTGTTCCACTTCCCCGATCTGTGACGCGTAGCGGATGGTTTCCTCTTCTTCTCGGAGGCGGTTGTCGAGGCTCTGCAGGCTGTCCAGCAGGTCTGGGGACATGTCCGGGTCTGATTCTAATCTCTCTACATTTTTGTACCGAAAAAAAAATGTAACAAATCAAATCGTGACAGATCAAACACTACTTTCTAGCACTTTAATTTAAAGTGAAGGAAAACATTAGAGATGTTCTTGGACACTACTTCTAAATCTAAGATGCATCCAATGAAGTAAGGCATCATTAAAAACTGCATATCCATTCTTCACACATCTCTCTCTAATTGTCAGCAACCACTGGACGCACAATAGACCTTTATCATGCTTCCACCATTTTAGTCATGTTCCCTATATCCAATAACAGTACTGAATGATAATGTTTTTGTGCAAAAAGGAACCAGACTATTTTTCCTTCCAATCTCGCTTTGGTTACATTGATCTGAATGGGGAAAAAATCTAATGGCTGCAATGTGATAATGGTCTATACAGACTGAGTTATTAAACTTCAGCTGGAGTGAAAATAGTGTTGTAGTCAAGTCTGTCACTAGTTCTCACAAGTCCATCACAAGTCATCCAGTCCCCAGTCAAGTTACATGCTATTCACTAGTCCGAGGATCAGATATTCACGTCCGCAGAGTCACGGTCAAATGTCCGAAAACATGCAAATTTTATGTGACTCTGCCCGCCAGCCAATCGGAGTCGACTTTAGAAACTATAATGTCATTTCGATCAGAAATGTGGACTAAGCTATTGATTGGTCAATTTGGCTGCCATGTTTTTGGAATACATCAACGGGTTACTGAAGACCTGATATAGAAGGAGCCTCGTATATGGTCAGAATATCGAGGTCAAATTTGCATAATTAATCGCCCAATCTGCTCTCATATCATAGACCCATGCTGTGCAAGGGGATGTTCAATAGACTAGCTATTCACATGAATGTTGACAAAAGTATTTTTTTTACAACTGTTCATCCACTTTTGCTTTTGATCGGGCTTGTGAAAGGACTTGTGAGTTTCCATGCTATGAACTCTACTGTAACACTGAGAGAAAAGACATATCTCTCGGTACATAATGAAAACAAAAGATGGGAAGCTAGATTATTAAGTTATGGACGTCACAAAACAAGGAAGCTGTCACTCTCTGTACCACACAAAAACACATCCTTGAATGTGACTCTGGTACTGAAAGCAACCTCTCTACCAAAAGTATCCATTCAAAAGGCAGCTTGAGATAACGTCAGTTAAGCTGACAGTAACCACAGCCAGCCACTTTGCATCCTGCTTCACAGCATCTGCACTGCTCCACATAATACTGTGTCACCCTACAGTACATTGGAAACAATATCCATTGTTCTCACTAAGTCAATTCAAGCCGCAGTCTGACTCATGAACTGACCCGGTGCTACAGAAGGAAATCTAATTCGGTCAACTAAGTCCCGAGACCCCTTAAAAACCAGAAGAAAATTAATGACAGAAACAAAAAAGCTTTGTTGAACACTACTGATCTGAAGTCATCTGTTTCAATTCTTCATTGACTCCTACCCTTATATCACCTGCAGCCTGCGGCCTACGTTAACAAAAGCAATCTTAGTTTGGAGCCTGCTCATTTCAGTTGCATGCATGCAGTCTCTTTTTACCATGGGAAACTGGCTACAGTTGAGTCTGTTGGTTTCAGCAGGGGGAAGCCAAGTTTACGTTAAAATCGACAAAGGGGTAGAATGCGAAATTAAACTGGCGGAAACTCAAGATTTACCTCAAGGGTTAAGGAGGTTTTATTAAGGGAACAAATGTGCTTGGCCAGTTTTAAACAAGTCTGTTCAGGAGAGTGAATGCTGATTTGGCTTGGGCTATTATCGACGACCAGGCCCAGAGCCAGTCTAGCTATGTTATGGTATGCGCCTCTTGCGAACAGTCATAAACAACTCCTTATATGGATATTGGCACGTGCGTGGCGCATACTGCGCGATGTGGCGCATACTGCGCGATGTGGCGCATACTGTGCAATGTGGCGCAGAACACAGCGGTGCCAGTGTAGTGTGAATTTAGGACTATGACATACGGACTCATTGGTAGTAATGTGTATGCCTATTAGTGAGGATTGTGAACATTCAACCAATAAAAGGGTAAAATGGACCAGATTTCATAGGAGTCCAAATTTCATGTGACAACTGAAAAGTGTTTGAGACCAGCCAGCCGGTGTTTTATCAACTGTTTAAGACTGGCCACGTGATGGGCTCTCGACCAATATGAATGGGTAAACTTTCTTAAGTATTTACGAATGGGTTTTACGGGGGTACCTTGGGGTTCAACCCCGAATCACCCCTTTTTTGTTTTTAGCATTTTTCCCTCCAAAATCCTTAGTATGGAGGCTTTCAAACAAAAACCAGTGCTCTGTCAAAACTAGAATGGTCAGAAAAGCATCATTATCCTTGCAGACAGGCTGCCGTACCTCTGAGGGGGCGATCGTATTCCTTCTCCTTTCCCCCGTCTGAGTCTTGGCCCTCTTTGCTCCCATCTCCTCCATCTCTTTCCACAACCGCCACCTCGCCCTCATCCTCTTCTGGAATTGCATTCTTGGCTGCGTTTTTGTTGTAGTTCTTCAGCTGATCCATCAGGGTCGTTTGGCCCTGTAGTGAAAATAGAAATTATTTTGTGAATTATGGAAATGAGCAAGTCTCCAACTTGGATCACGCCAAACAAACTTTCTTTTAAAGCCTTTATTGAAAGGGCCATAGAGGGAAACTGACTTGGTAAAACTTAAAACAATAGTAGTAAGGATAAAGAAATTGACAAGAGTAGAATTTGAAATTGTGACCTCCGGAAAACAACGTTCGCATTTTACCATTGCTCACCGTGCTGGCTGGTGCAGTGTTCCATGGGTCTCAAGGCCAAATCCAATTTTAGCAAATTTCCTCATAAAAACCCAAATACTTTTACATAGTTGTATAAAAATGACTTGAAACACTTTTGTAGTGTAGAAAATGAAATGTACACCTCCAGACAATTGCTGATTTTATATCCCAGGCCAACATGCATTAAAGGTATATTACAACATTTGCTTTTGCTGTAATTTTCAGAAATTTATGAATTTGGGGGTAAGCATTTTATAGCAAATATTGTTACACTGACCTGTTTAAAGTTTTGTGTTCATAGATACATGTACTGGAAAAACCAAGAAAAAAAATGATGTTCTTGTAGTCTGGTTCCCTGACCCTACTTCAGATGAAACAGAGCAATGTATAGATGTCAGGGGAATTGTCAGGTCAGGGAACCAGACTAGCTGTTTTGCACCCGTTCACGGATGTTTAACGATTGCAAACAAAATATGGACTAAATAAAATTTGGTAAATTCCGGGCAGTATTTGAAAAAAAGTCAATTTTTTTCCAACAATGGTTTGGCGACCATCGTTGGAAATTGATAAAAAATTCCACTTCTCATGAAAATGACAGCACATCAGGTGCCACGATTTTCACAGGATGCTTGAGACTATTATTCACTTACAGTCAAGTAAGGTATTTCATAATAATAGTTTTGTTTTTTGAAATTAGAAAATGTTGTAGATTGCCTTTAAAGACACGGATACACTGTTTGCGTGACATTACCGAAAAGTCAGCAGTAACATATGGCAAACATTATTTTCATACATACGTTGGTTGGGGAATTCAAACCTGGAACATGGATTTGAAAGATATCAACTATTTAAGAGAAACATCTAAGCATTCCCCTTCCCCTTTCAGTCATTGCGGGATGTTGATTATTATTAGATTTATTCTTGGAAAGATTGACTTCAAGTCCTTCCTGCCGATATGATCACACAGCAGAGGAAACTCTCATTTGATGCCCAGTTAGATAATCCTGCACCACCCTCCCAATCTGAGCGGACATGTGCCACGTTGCAATCCGATAGGGACCACTAGAAATGGTGGGGGTATGGGATACATATGCGGCTCAGAAAATCTAACTGGTTATTATATCCATTTTGTGTTGATATTTCACTAAACCCACTTATGTACATCTTAACACCCATGTGCCAGATGAAATAACCACACAAAATGGTGTTTTAACATGCTTCTTTTTCTGAACAGCATACGTATCCCTCATGCATACCATTTCTAATGGTCCCTAATAGCTGTAAGAGAGAAAACATACACAGGGTGTACCAGATAAAGTTGTGCAAGCAGATATCCTTTCATTTCTCACAAACTACTTAACATGAGTATTTCATCTTGATTGAGCATATTAATTATACTCTTGTGTATATGCAGTAAAAAATTGTCATCGAAATCAGTTCATGCAAACCAGCTATCTAACAGATTATAAAAGGCTATGGGTTTTTCACCCATTCAAATGGGATGGGATTTACACAGTTAACTTAATTTACATCAGAGTGAAAAGGCCCATGACAATCTGATGCACTGATATCACTAACTGTGTAAATCCCATTGGAATGGGTGAAAACCCATAGCCTTTTATAATCTGTTAGATAGCTGGTTTGCATGAACTGATTTCCATGGCATTTTCACTGATTATACTTAATATGCTCCATCAAGATGAAATACTCATGTTAAGTAGTTTTTGAGAAATTAAAGGATATCTGCTTGCACAACTTTTTGGGGGACACCCTGTACTTGCCTTTATCGCTGATGTCATGACAACATTGGCAGCAATCGTCAGTCCATCTTTGCTGACCTTCTTCAGTGCTTCATAGCCCTTGTTGCTTGCCTGTGATATGTACTCGTCGATTTCCTGGATAACAATTAAAACAAAGAAAGAAAAGACCCCTTGATTTACTAACAATTTATCTCAAAATGCAATCCTAGGTAGTTGAAATATACACCAAATCTACATCTAAGGTTTAATCTCAACAGAGATTTTTTTTTAAGTCACACACACATGATAGATGAGTAATTAGCCAAAAATTACAAAATCAAAACTCTGTTTACATTGAAACTTCGGTCACAAGACGACCGTGTTAAACATATACATTTTGATTCAAATATTGTAATATCCACACAGAGATATACCCAGACAAAGATTGACTGTTCAAAATACCATATCATGAGTAGAATCAACCGGGATGCACTTATTTTTTTTTCTGCAACCAAGTATAGTCAATGACCACATACGTCAGTTGGTAACGGAATGGTTTTCGGACTGTATTTCCCTTTAAAAAAATCGTCCAGAACCATGAATCAGAAAATGCAATCTACTTCATTGATCAAGAAAGAATTTCCACTTTTAGGGAATATACATGTCACAAAAATATGCAGCATTGTGACCACGAAACCTAACGCATCAGACCAGAGGGACCCCATGCTTTCAGCCATGGAATCTAAACTACCTGTATATGAAGGTATTTCAAATCACATATGTTTTACATGTAAATGACTTATGAGAAAAAATGTTACAACCTGACGCCACTTCCGCAATTGTGTACGAAGTCTATGGAAAGTCAAGAACATTTTCTAAGTATTTCCTAATAAAATTGGCAATGTTTCTCAGTCCCAGATTCATGTCTTATTATCATTTTTGCAATGAATGACCTTCATTGAGATGATATATGAAGAAAAAAGTGGCGTCAGGTTGCAACATTTTTTTCCCTTTACTAGCCTGCATACAAAATTTGCAACCGGGATACCTATCTACATAACTGGAAAAGAAAGCACCAGAGTTAAGATCTACTCATAACTCAAGCTAATTATAGTCTCAATGTCAATTACATCATTCAAGTTACATGCAAGCTTCCCTCCCCAGGAACTTGATAATCAAAACTCCCGTCCCCTTGGCAGTTTTGCTTCATTAACTAAACACAGATCCTGCCACTTCATTTCAGACACTTAAAAAAATGTGTGGGGACACTTCTGAGTTGCAAGTACAAAGTCATCGCTTAGTAATTCTCCCAAAATAACTGTGAAAACAACATATGGTCACAAAATCTGCTCTGCACGTTTCCTGAGAAAGTATCTGATCTGATGCGACAAACATCAAGGACTCGTATGTTAATCATACATGTATGTGCTGTAGTTTTTAATACATGTATTCATCAAAATATTTTACAGCCCTCCAGCACATTTCATATGCACAAACATAAAAAAGAATTAATTCCTCCCACAGGCAGAAGATTTAGTTACTACTCAGGGATTTTTCCAAAATATCTCATGCACTGACACAATTTCACCACGAAACATCGATTAGTCAGAAAAATATACTGTCCTTTTCACAAGATGGCATAATGAACAACTTCTCAAATCGTGCAAGTTTTTGCATTCTGCAACTTTTTGTTGTTGTTTTTTGTTCAGCAAATTACCAATGAAAAAGGAATAGGAAGTCATTTTATCTCTCAGTGCTACAAAATAATAGAGAAGTGCATTTTTTAAACAACTGAAAAATAAGAAGCGATTGGTGCAGAGAAACAAGTACATGTACTGGTACATTGTACCATCTCTGAAGAACCATTATATATACAGGGTGAGTAAAAAAAAATGAAACCCAAATGTCGGGACCACTGTTTTAGTGAAGTTCTGCATGTAGCACTTTAGGCTATAAAAGCCCAATTCATAAGCTTTCTTTTAGTACAAGAATCATTCAAATCACTCATGCACTTTTCACGTTACCGAGTTTTAAACGCAACCACCGTTATAAAGTTCTGTCCAAGGATCACAAAAAAAGGTGTGCGTTCTTTCAGCAAAACAAAAACAATTCACACACATCCTTATGTGATTTGTTTTCGTTTTGCTGAAAGAACACTGAACTTTTTGTGATCCGTGGACAGAACCTTAAAACGGTGGTTGTGTATAAAACTCCATAACTTGAAGAATACATGAGTGATTTGAATGATTCCTGCACTAAAAGAAAGTTTATGAATTGGGCTATCATATCCTAGATTTTCAAAGTGCTACATGCAGAACTTCACTAAAACAATGGTCCCGACATTTGAGTTTCGTTGTTTTTTTTACTCACCCTGTAGATATTCTTCACAAAGTTTAAATCTTATATTCCCACTCATACTTTTCATCTCAAGGTTTGTCGTCTGCACAGTACCACAGTAAAGCTACATGTATCAAGGCCCCTTGACTATAATCTAGGGGCCTTGGCTAATTGCCATAAAGACAAATAATTCTAAAAATACTTCATCCTTTACAGTATTCACCTGTTCTCGCTTGCTTAGTGTGGGGTGAATGAATTTCCTGTAGAGGTAGGTGGAGCCCTTCGTCCATGGCGAAATCAGCCAGAAAATGAAGAGGATTTTGGCTTCGTAGTAAAATGGAAGTCTGATGATAAAGTAGGAAGAAAAAAAAGGTTGTCTGAGTAATGGGGATTAGAACTTTCAATTTTTTTTTAACCCTAACCCCCTAGTAGTTCCTCAGGACTACCCTGCTAACTCCAACAGAGTCCAACCGGAGTATTTTCAGTTGTCTGCTGAATCCAACGGAGTCCAACTTGGCGTTATAATGCGGTTCAGTTAATTGCCTGCTGAATCCAGCATTTTGCATCAGGGGTACACAAGGGGTTTACTGCTCAATCCAACAGACTCCATCGGGTATGTGACATAGTTGGATCCTGTTGGATTCAGCAGGGTTAGGGTTTTAATGGACAGAAGTCCCATTCGGAATTCAGATTTTGAAGCAAATACTATACCTAGATGGATATCTTAATAAGGGTCCCCAGATGGATGTATTAATAAGGGGAAGAATAGTGTGCTTGAACAGTTTTAAACGTGTTGTTTCTAACCGGCATGGTGTCTGGTCACTCATAAAGGCCTGAGCCGAAAGTGAGGGCTGCTACCAGCCCCCTAGCTAGCCTTAAACATCACGTTTGAAACTGTTCCAGCACACTATTATCCCCATTCATATTCCTTTTTGTTTCAAAAGTCAAAAGCAGTCAAGAATGGACAAGTTTCTAATAATTTTGTTCACCAATTTCACTTCATGTCTTGTGAAACACCTCTCTGGCCATTTCTATGGTACGTGACTCGTGCACGTACGTAAACATCTCCTTCAGGAGATTGGCGTGATATGGCGCAGAACACAGTGGTGTTTTTACCTGCATTTTAAAACCAACCATGTGATGGGCTTTCAACCAATAGGAATGGGTAAACTGTCTCAGGTGTTTTTATGAATTGCCATCAATTATTGCCAGCTAGAGGCATAATGTACCAATACATATACAATTTTACAGGCTAGGCTTATTGTAAATTCTGAATACAATTTGTTTGAAAGAAAGGCACGTTCAGCAATTTTCAATTGACATCAAAATGTACATGATGACACGATTGATGAAATATAAAACAAGTTGGTAATACCTGTAGATGTATATTGATACTTTAACCCAAACCGCCCTGAATCCTTCAAAATCCTTTGCCAAAGTGGAGGAATTTGGAGGATTGAGGTTATATGGCAAAAGTGCGTTACTGATTTCGTAGGATGCAATTTGTCAAGGTCTTGGGCCGGACCTTGTGTTGTTTTTGCTCAGCCATACATAAATATAGGCCCAGATTATACTTGAAATCCTCCACACTGCTCCAGGATGTTATAGCCAAGCCTCGTCATATTGACAGTCACTGCCGCAGGATTTTGCGGTGGTCACCCCTCCATGGATCATATTCAAGAAATAATGGAGGAATTTGAAGGATTGAGGCAATGCTATTATTCCATGAGGCCAATCGGAGGATTTTGCAGGATTGAGGCTACGTCCTAACAAAAAGGCCTAAGGAGTTAGTTAATATTTCAATTCCCCTGGCTTTATCCCTTTCACCCCCCCCCCCAACTGAATATTTGCAAAATTAAATAAGTAAATATACATGTAATTTCATCAATATAAAAATTCCACTGTAAAAATCAATAATTACATGCATACTAAAGTAAACAATGCGCATGTCCTTGTACGATTATCACATTTCACAAAAGAAATCTTATGACGGCATAAATCGTTCAACGATTTATACCATAATCACTCTGTGTAATACTGCAGTACGGTTAGGGCTTGTACATAAACCTGCACATATGAAGCCATTAGTGCATAATGGACACACAAAGCGTGTGACCTCTGTGATTTACCTAGAGACAAATTTGTAAAAGGTTTGTCAAATTTTCTCGTGTACTTGCAGCTTGTGTTAAAAGCAAATCCATGCTTGCATTTTCTGTTCCATACACATGTATGCGTGCATTTCAAAAGGAATGCATTTATTTTAAATGGAATGAGGCATTCGTGAGATTTTGTGGCTGTTCTGGCCATGGAATTCATGGTAAGTTGAGAGGCGTTCTGACAACATGAGACAGAACTGGGCAGATGCTGAAATGAGGGTTTGCGGGTGTTAGGAAAGAGAACAAAATTCCCCTTACAATACTGTTTGGTTCACTTCAATTAGACATTCCATTGATAAGTTATGGCTGTTTAAAGTTTGCATTTACCATGTTTACCGACACGTCAAAAAAAGTAAAATACTGAGAAAAAGGCTATTGAAGTTTCGAGATTTGTACTTGTACAATTGAAAGATGATAATTGTTTTTCCTAAAAAATATATGTATTCCACATATGTTATACTATAGCTTTAACATATACGTACAGGCATGCAACTTTAGAGGAAACTCTAAACCACACAAGACTTTGTACAATGTTTTCAATTTGTACCGGCATTCATGAGGAGTGAAAAACGAGGAAATCAGCGAATCCGAGGAAAAGTTGCATGTCTGTATATAGTAGACATATCAAAGATTACACATGGGAATCAAATCTGAAAATCAAAAAAAAAATTGTTCGTTTTTTATTTTTGCATTAATTGTTCTCCACTACGGCATTGTACATAGGCCAGAACGCCTCACAATTATAAGTCAATGCATGTAAATATATAAACGAGGGTGTTGTTCAGACAGCTGCATACTAAAAGCAAACTACTTCTGCTGTGTTTAACATACATAAACTCGATCAATTCCAAACTAACTAAATTTTTCAAATGGGATTTTCTGATTTATAATGTATGATGCACTTTATGCAAAATTACTACCGGCAGCATGACTGCTGAGTCGCCCGTAACTTAACAGCACCAAGTTCAAAAACTAACAATTATAGTAGCAGGTCAAATGCAGAAAGGTCTTAAATGTGAAGGATGAATGGATGATGAGTCAGGTCGTTACTTTGCGACAGGGTTTTGTAGGCCTTAACATCTGTCACAGATCCAGGGATGCCGTTATGGGTTGCATCCTTGGCCGGTTGCTCAGGAGGCCGAGTGAAATGTCTCCAGTGGACGTCTCGGAATCTGGACTATTTCCATCAAGGACCGGAAAAACATGCGTGCGATTGAGGGACTGATTCAGAAAAAAATGTCTTGGCAGGTTCAAAGACAGCCCTGACAAATAGTGACAGGGTTACATGAGTATCGCTGTGATTATACAGCCGAATGAGCTGATTAGTACAGAATTATATTTAGGGGCACTGTGCGTGCAAAAACTATAAAGTTTGACGTGTTCTGTGAGTAATTCAATTACATTACAGGAGTGAGACTTGGGGAAAAACGGGAAATCCACGAAATAAACAAGACGGTTTGGGGACTGCCGAGTGCCCAAAAGCAACATAGGGTACATGTATGTTATCCTTGTATTTGCCTAATGGCACCCCTTAAAATACGAAGTTCTTTTGTTCTTTAAAAAAAGCTAAAAACTAGAGGTAACAACTTTCAGGCACGCAATTTGGAATTAACCAAAAAACGAGGAAATTCCAATATTTACAGGACTTTGTACAGTGTTTTTCAATTGTAAATGGCAAAAGTCTGAAGTGAAAAACGAGGAAATCAGCTGATCCGAGGAAAAGTTGCATGCCTGAACTTTACGGTAATATCTCAGGGAGTTCAGATTTCAACGGAGATTCTTTAAAAATCCTCAAACCAATATTCCAGGATCTCGATTTCAATTCAAAAGTTGCTGAGTCGTGTTCTGAACTGCCCCTGAATTCAGCATCGGGACACGTTCTCATTCAGCCGATTGCAGCTACGCAATATCACGCACTGAATCGACGATAATAGCAGCCACGACTCCGCGAGAACGTGTGCCTCGTGTCAATGCTTGCGCGCACCCATTCAATGGATTTGCCGAATTACAAACCAACTGCTAACGAAAATTTCCAAAAATGCGTCACTTGACACATCTTTGGAAATGGCCTTCTATTCATTGTTTTCTTAAAAATGACAGCATGCCAGAAAGAACAATTTCACAGGGAGTTAGTGCCATTACTATCTTTAAACCAAGTAAGCATTTCAACAATAATTTGGTCAGTTACTTTTTGGATAGCTGCAAATGATCTACTCTACCTTTTAAAGGTGCTGTGAGTGAATGTATTTATCTTCCTATGCCTGACTCAGCACTTCAAACATAAATGTTAGAACAGCACACATCAAGGCAAACAGCTGCCGTGGCTAGCTCCACACATATGAACCCCGACAGTTCAGTGTTTACAAAGTCAACTACAAGCGCAGGGGTGTGCGCTGCCAAGTTGGCTTAACGGGATTACGATTTAGGAAGGACGTAGGGACGGTACTCCATCAGGAATTTCCTCAACTGATCATCAGCTCTTTCCGCTTTTTTTTTTTTAAACCCTCCCTCCTTTTCCCCTCCCGAAAGATGATTGCTTTTAAAGACTTCTGTGTTATAACAGGTCTATAAACTGTTGCATTTTGTTTTCCGGATAAATATTGATACAGTTTATTTCATGAACAGTATCTTTTGATTTGGATATCGGTTCGCAATTACAATGTATGTCACATTTCTAAAACTTGTGCTGTAATAGATGAATCCATGCAAGTGATAACTGTACACTCACGAGGCCCCCGTCAATGGCACATGACAGATTATCTGCACAATAGCTAGTACAATGCTTTCGCCATTGAGGGGGGCTTCCAGCCTCGACTCCATGGGTTATCCGCGCGTTCCTTCACTAACCCTGGCCGTGTAGAATACGTAAACGATGCTGCTTGGCTATTCAGAGCATACTGCGCGCGTATTTCGAAGACTGCACGCCCTATATGCGCTCGTGATATTTTCGCACGTCACGTCAAGTACGCACATATTTTTTCAAGACTGCGCAATGTCGGTACAATACAGATTCTGGAAGCCTAATTTTTTTTGACAAAAATAAAATTGTTTCTGATGTTGTAAAGGGACGACAGAGATATATGTACGTACATCAAATGTAACTCCTTGCTCTATAACGCAACGCCAAAATCTCATGTTTGAAAGGATTAATTCTACCAAAAAAACTTTCAAAATTTAAAGCACTGCGTCACGCGTTATAACCATCTTCTGCAGTCCTTATTTAAATGTGCCAAATAGTGGCAAATTTAAATTACACAATGCCAGGGGTTAAGATCGCTCAAGGCATGATGGGAACCAACATGGCGCAGCAAGATTGTACCCATGGGGAACGCGGTCGGGGGGCCTTTCGTGATAAAGCATGCCTGCACTGGTCTATACGTCAAGCGCTGACCAAACAAATTACAATTGCTCTTCTGATATTTGGTGAATATATTTATAATTTACATTCCTAATAAATCATTGGTCTCCGATCAAGGCCTCTTACTGTTATTGTTATGATACATCTGCACTGTTTACATGCGTGCGTGTCTGTAATTTTAGAGATGACATGACAAGCTTCCCTTTTCCTGTTATGTAGGCGTACTTACATTGAGGCGAAGATGTCGGCTACCGTTTCCACAAACGTGAACAATGCAAAAACTATCCAATACATCATCCATTTCACCTGCAGAGAAAAAAAACACAAAACAATAAGCACATCTCACTTTAAAGGTAATAGACTATATTAGCAAATATCAAACAACAAAACTACCAAATTATTATGAAATACTTTACTTGACTGTAACTGAATAATAGTCTCAAGCATCCTGTGAAATCATGGCACCTGGTGTGCTGTCACTTTCAAGAAAAGTGGAATTTTTGTATCAATTTCCAGCGATGGTTGGCCGACCATCATTGGGGGAAAAAAACAGACTTTTTTTTTCAAATACTACCTCCAATTTACCACATTTAGTACGGTAAGTCCACATTTTGTTGCAATCGTGTACACATCAGTGAACAAGCTAGTGTACTTCCCTGACCTGACAATTCCCCGACTCCTATAAATTGCTCCGTTTCGTCTGAGGTAGGGTCAGGAAAGCAGACAAGCACAAAACTTTAAACAGGTCAGTGGAACAATATTTGCTATAAAATACTAACCCCCGAAATCCATTCTTTTCTGAAAACTACAGCAAAAGCAAATCCTGTATACATGTACATGTATGTATAGACCTGAAATAATATGATTACCAGTATTGTATGACCCAGCATGACTGAGTGTGTATCTCTGATACTATCTCAGCAACAGTTAATGGGAATTGTAGAAAACAAAGGCCTAGATATTCTTTCTACAAAAGCTCAGATAGAAAATGTTGTCATTAAACATAGGAGAGACTAAAGTCAATAAGCCAAATCAGTATTCCAACTGCACATGTGCATGTCATACAAGATTCAATGTTTTTTGCCTTGGGATATTAAAACGCAGCAAATAAATGTACATGTCTGCATTCTGTAATATTTCATGCAATCAAACAGACATTGAAAAATTTTGTTTGCACAAAAGTTGGGTAAACAAAATACTTGTAAATCCTTTGTTGTCAAAACTTTTTTGAAATTTTGTGCTTACAGTTTCAAAACGAGACAATTTCTTTAATTTTGATGGTGCATGATAGGTTGCAATAGTTTTGGACAGATACCGCAAATCGTTTATCCCGAAAGGAAATATTGTCACTTCTTGATGTGCACACACGTACGTAGTTGGAATACAGAATTGCATTATTCTAGGAATGAAAATGTCATTGGAACCGGAGCAAAATCCATCGTCATCACACAGGAAGGATGTCGGTCTGGTTGTCAAAAACATGTCTACAACCCAGTTTCCTGTAACCAATCAACAATCAAACCATAAACGTATTTGTACACCTTTCAAACATAGGCTTTGAGGCAGTCATTCTGTTTCTAGAAACAAGTTCTTTTAACTGTTTTAATACCAAATGCATCAATGAATGCATCAGTGGTGACCGCGTTGTGGGGAAGTTTGTTATTGTAAGGGAAGTTAGGAGCGGGTTCGGACGGTCGGACCGGGGATTTTCTACTGTCTCCACTGCATCTATGATCCCCACAACAACTTTCACTCATTAGGTGTGTGTACCGGTAGTCCCCAAATTTATGGAACAAGTAACGGTATACTTGTATTAAAAACTATTGTCTTCACTGTCTGTGTCAGTCAGATTTTTTTTCCAAATTCCACAAAGCAAAACTGAAAGACAACAAATAGCTTTTTATTATCATATTCTTTTCATATGTGTATAATTCAGCTGTGCTGATGTACATGTAAAAGTATGCAATTGGCACTGACTTTAAAACAAAATAATTGCATGGTAAAAACAGTCCTGAATCCTCCAATTTCAATACAATTTTCCACACCCCCTAGGGAGTTAGGGTTAACTTGAATTAGGTTTTGCCCTTCACTGACATACAAACACTGTATACTCAGTGTGTTACTCAGTGAAAGTTGGAAAAATCACTCGGGTGGGACTTGAACCCACGACCTCCTGATTTCTAGTGCAGATGTCTTACCACTCGACCACCGAGCTCACGGGATCGGTTAATGCGTTACCCGCTGCTATGCACATCAGATTGGAACCAGCCAACGCAGGAGGTCGTGGGTTCGAGTCCCGCCCAAGTGATTTTTCCAACTTTCACTTGGGAGTTAACACACTGAGTATACAGTGTTTGTACGTCGGTGAAGGGCAAAACCTAATTTGATTTACATCACCCCGATGCAAAAAAAATCCATCTTATAAACGTTAACTTGGTTTTAAGTCTAAAGCCCTCATAATCAGACTTAATCCTCAAGCATCTGTTTGTGTGAGGATTATGGACAATTTGTCTATATCCCGGACGCTTTGCTTACAAATGCTTTGCTTACAAATGCATTGAATGTAATTTTCCTTCCCCCCCCCCAAAAAAAAACAGATTTAATTTAATTTGCTGGTGAAGTTTGACTAAAGAGTTGGGCTTGGTAAGATACGTAAACATGCACCACAATTTGCAGGAAAGGCAACTAATTAATTCCACACCCACTGGTCAGCAAAGTGTTCGTGTGAAACCATTTCCTCAAAAGGTCACTGCTGACGACAAAATAGTAAAACAGATGACAAAATTGCAGAACTTTCCAAACAGTTGTTCCTATTCATGTCCCTGCTTGTTTTATGCAAAGGTACGGCACAAGCAAGCTTTTATCTACAACTCGAGGTCATGCCAACAGCTAAATGTGTGCACTTTCCCATCTTTGTACAAACTTCATAAAATGTTTATGAAGGGATTATAAAACAAAGTGGTAGGGAGATAAATGCAAATCTTATTCCATGACACTCATGGCACGATCACATGTATTATGTACACGATAAATACAAATTATGCATACCATTTTGTATACTGGTACTGGTACATGCATGTTTCATACATTACAGTACATTACATGCATTCGCTCATAAAAAAGTTACACACGTCAGTTCAAATCAGGCTCATGTACACGTACATACACTGTATGCAAACTGATTTTTCTGAGACCAGTTCTTAGATAACTGATGGGGCTACCCTGGTAAAATAAAACGATACATAAATAAATAATGTTTTAAATATAAACATATGAACATGTACGCTTATTAATCTCTGTACTTTCTGGACTCCGTCGGAGTTTTCACTTTCAATCACATGCCACATCATGTGTATAAGTTTTTGTTGTTACAGTTCGGCACATGTTGAGATTGAATGCCAAGATCCCCAGGGATCTAATTAGGGTTAAGTTTCAGTTTAGAGGCACGCACACTGTCATGACTGTACACCGTAGTTCTTCATGAACATCTGTATTAAATTTGTGATCCAAACTCAGGGTTACTAATATTGAAATGCATATGAGTTTTGAAAGCATGGAATTGCTACAGGCAGAAAACGTTGGAATATTTTTTGTTAATCAATTACATGAATGACTTCAGTTTCAAACTAAAGGCCTTTTCACGTGATCGTCTCACCTACTCATGCGAAAACAACATGGGTTTGCCATAAGCAAAACCGGGTCCCATCAAACATTAAAGGGACACTACCGGTAGGTCCTGGAACAGCCCATTTGGGCTACAAAACGCGCTTTGAACGAGATGATGATAATCGGAAATAACTTTTAAAAGTAGGATATAAACATCCACACAACTATCCTTTCAAAACTGGGCGTTTTTGTGTTATTCCTGTATTATGCGTGCGAGAACGAATTTCGGGGTCCACTTTTGCGACCCCATAAATTCGAGCTGTTTGGATGCTAGTTGTGATTTCATTCGTACGCGTAAAGTGTTCGCCTTTTGCGGACGTTGAAGAAACCACAATTTTTTGCATTGGTGATTGGTCACCGCGCGCTGTTCCCGAGACACACAACGTGTATAGCGTACATGAGAACGACACAAAAAACGTTTTCGCACTCCTTTATGTCCGATGTAAACAAGCAGTTTTTTTTCGTCTTTTCTCGGGAACGGTAAGACATAAGGTTGGTTTCCTTTCAACCAGATGTTTGAAATAGGCTAAGTAAACAATCCAAAACATAACATTTTCGGGGATTTCAGGACCTAGTGCCCCTTTAAGCAAGGTGTACCATTCCCACTTTTTGTATACAGCTGTGTTCTAGGGTCAGCTGTAGATTTTGGACTTTCCACCCGGGTAGAGCAGCTCAACCCTGGTCCTGACCAGGGAAGGATTTTACCTGTGAAGAGCACTGAACCCGTGTAGAATACACGTTGGATTCTCGCAAGTGTGAAAGGAGTTGCTCCCAAAATCTTTGTATTGTACCCAGTTGAACACAGAGATTTTGGATCTAGTGTGAAAGGGGAGTCAGGTTGGCGTAGTGGTACTTTCCTCGCCTTCCACCGCTGTTAGTGTTACCCAGGTTCGAATCCCGCATGGGCCAACATGTGGATTGGGTTTTCAGTCCCTGCCTGATTCCGTGGTTTTGTTCCTAGAATATCATTGTGGGGTTTTCGTCCCACCTCTAAAACTGTAATTTCTTCTCACTGTCTTCTCTCTGCAGGTACATGTATCTAGGCTTGTAAGCTGTAGTGCCTAAGGCACTTTTGAGGAATCCTTGGTTTCATTACCAAAAATGATTAATACTAATAATAATTAAAATACAAAACTCTGTATACATATGTCGCATCGCATTGTTGCTATACCATACATCTGCCAGTAATACTGTTGCTTATGTTACCTACCGGTATTTACGGTATATAGGCCTACATGTACTCCCAGACAGAAATGTACTTTCTGTTAAATTCTAAGGACCATAAATACTTTGCAGTCTCAATTTTATTTTATTTTGAAAACCCAAATAAATTTTCAAAAACTCGAACCACTGAAAACATAATTTTGTACACAGAGATTTGTTAAGAGTTTTGAAGCTTGCAGGAAGTTAAACAGTGAAATGTGCCTTGAATTAAATAAAACTTCTTTGTGGCCCAATAAAAAATTAACAAATCTCTGCTCGACAGGTAAGCGTGGAGACGTTTGACTAATGATATTCAGGCATTGAGAGGTATACTGTTGGCAGTATGCTGATGACAGCTGCTGGCGTTGTCTGATCTCTGACCACAGACAGATCCAGGAATACCAATTGATATGATGATGAAGAGAAAGTCACATGATGTAGAAATCTTGGACTATATGTGCATCACCATACAACGTACAATGTACATGTACAGTACTAACTGGGACAATGTTGGATGAGGAAATTTAAAACAACTTTTGTTTTTTTGGCCTGTTGTAAACATGTACCGGTACATGTAATAAGGAAAGTGTACAAAGACAGTAATACAGAAATGTATGTATACGTACACTGAATAATAGAACAAATTTTGAGGAATTAACCCAAACCTCCCCAACTCCATCAAAATCCACCCCCCCCCCCCTCCATTTTGGTGGATTTGGGGGGGACTTGGTCCTGCAGGCCTGGTTTAATTGACTTTATACTGATGGAATATGATAGAATTGGGCCTGGAGGCCTAAAGCAAAGCATGCATTGGAAGCAGTGTGATTGATGGATTTTGGCGGACTTGGTCCAGTACTTAGTATAAAAGACAGTAGGGAGTTAGGGTTAAAGAAAATAAACATTAAAGTCACGAAAATGTGATTACATGTATGGGGCAAAACAGTAACACAATGCTGAAGGAACATCGGGATAAAAGTGCAAAATAGGAGTAGATGTTCATCTATGCATCAGTTGTACTAAATTTCAGCTAGAAAATCATTTGCAAGTCTTAACCAAAACTTAATATCTGTATTAGTGTGCAACATGACTGTCCACAATTCTTTGTTCAAGAGTCTATGAGTGGAGCTCTGTCTCTGTAAAAGTTTATGTTTTCATATCTTTTTGTAGGTATGTACCGGTTTTATGGATACCCCAGAAGCTGTTACTGTTTTAACTCAAGAAATCACCCAGCAACTCATCCATCTTGCTGATGCATCACATGCACATTGCACTAATCAGTCCTTAGCATACAATGCCTTGATGAAGTCTCATTACGGTGTTAGCACTGTGCCAATGACCTCTTCCACATCCGTGCTCAGAATGGCTCATGACTAACTGACCATGCCATCACACATGTCCTGCGGGTTGGGCACACGCCTTTCAGACTGGATACAGCCAGCTCACTCATTTTTGGGGTTGAGGTCTTTTTAAAGGTCAGTTACTCCATGGTTTCAGGATGGTCATGTCTTAACAGATGCGCATTCAAGGCACGTAGAATATTTGTTTTAGCGAGTTTTTTCCATTGAAGCAACAAACTTGCTTAAAATCTTCAGTAGGGTGCATAACAATTAACCTGCGGAAGTTTTAGCTCAGTAGCTACCATTTTGAGAAAAGTAAAAATGAACTTTGAAAAAAAAAATATTTTATTATATTTTTTATTTTTTTTTATCTCGTAACTGGATTTTGTTGCTTACGCACGTGAGAATTTAAAAACACCTTCAAAGATTGTTTTCTTTTGACTGCTATCATTTCAGCCGGAATGATTTCACAGGTGTACAAATCGTTCTCTTTTTGGCAGACCCCTCCCCCTCCCCTGAATGAGTGCTTTCAAAAATGTTAAATTTCAAAGATATCCTGGAACAAACAGTTCATTTATGGCGCCGCATTTAATTATGGATTACACGTATTACCGTCTTGAAGATAAGCTAGGTAATGAGACGCTTGCCGTACTCACATTGCATTTGCAATTCATCGCTACGACATTGGTGGCTGATGAAGAGGGCTGCATCGCATATGTTTGTCGGGCGAGTACAGCGTAGCACAAAGATGAATGACAAATATGGCTGCACCCATGAATCGCGAGCTGGTCCGGAAATTGCCAAGTTGAGGTATCAGGGTTTTATTAATGAAACATCTTCTGAAAGCCCATTACAAGAAGTACTGAACCAAATATATTGAATGCCATTTTTGCAAATTTTCAAAAGCATCCATGGGTTGTTAACCCCCTCCCCCAGGCGCACGTTTTGTACGCTTTTAAAAAATGTTGATAAATACTGATGGAAGAAAAAAGTAATGTCCGTCACGAGCCAATGTGGCCCATCAGACCGACGTTTATCTCCGGTTTCATTAGTATGAAACGACTGAGAAAAGTTCTACTCCCCCTGGATGGGATGCTAGTCCATGGCAGGCAGGTTACACCCCAGCTAATGCCGATACCCATTTATACCCCAATATCCATTTACACCCCTGGGTAGAGAGAGGCAAGTGGAGGTGAAGTGGCTTGCCCTAGGACACAACATATGGCCAGCAGCTGGATTCGAACCCCTGACCCTCTGATCATGAGTGACAAACCCTAACCACTAGGCCACAGTGTACACACTCCCCCTAATTATGGATAACCCCTTACTAAAAGAAGGTTGCTGAATGTAACAGATCTGTATACTTACGGTACAACAAGTAACATAGAGGTAAACATGCCCGAAATTTTAATTGACTCACATATTCCTTGACGTTTCTTGTCTTGACAGCTTTGTAGGAAGCATAGGCTGGATACAGGGTACCAAACACCAATCTGAAATAAACAAAGGAAGTTTTGCAATCCTTGAACAAATTTCTGAATACTAATTCTTTCTTTCCAGATGCCTTTTCTATGCAATTTTGGACTAAATTGGACTAGGCATATTTTCCCTAAAAAGGTTGATAAGAATAATTTCAACCACACGGGGTAACACAAAATAAATGTGTACATGTACCCGGTATTTACAATTCAATAATTTTATGTGACACTGAACTCTTTTTTTTCACAAACTCTTGAGCTAAAAAAAAGAAAATTAAAACAACTTTAACAAGTCATCAGCACTGATCCTACCGGTAATCTTGGGGCTTAAAAAGCAGTACATTACTAGCAGGTACTTGGCATTACATAATCACTCTTGGAGGTACCCGGTAGAAGACATTAAAGAACGTTTTCTGAATTTGCAAAATCTTATGTCAGATGTAACAGGGACACCCCAAAAAAAATTGGACCCCAAATTTATAGAATGACCCATAAACAGCAAAGTAAAACTGTCTTCACTTTAATTATACAATACAATGGCCTTTTTGCACACAACTCAATAGTTGATATAGGGACACCAAAATCTCACACTTTTGGACCTCAAATGTATAGAATGACCCTTAAATATTAAATTGTTGAAAATCCCTCATAACAAAAAAGAAACACTAAGAAAAATCTGAGAGCAACATGTACCACTGAAGCAACTACTGACCAGCAGTATAGTTCAATAATGTGCCTTAAATGTGATTGGCAGATCTCAAGTCGTCTGTAGTTCAGGTCATTAAAGTGCACTTTCATCAGAAGCTTGGCTGACATTTCATTGTGAAATATTAGGACCCGCTCTTAAGTTTCAAAATTAAACACATGGCAATTCTAGCCCACATGTGTTTCTTGTTTACATTTTGAAAATAACCATGTGTGGCTAGAATACAACAAGCGTGACAACGAGCCCAAAAACCACAATTCTGTACCCAGAAATACCTTAGCGTGATGATGAAATGAAAGCTACAAATTTTCAAGGCGTAGCTGGGTGAACATTTATATTCTACATTTAGAACAATCTTTCAAACCGTTTCATTTCATTGGAAATGCGTTTCACAGCCCTATCCGGTGTATTCCAGACGAAAGTTCCCTTTAAATGCTAAGTAAGATCGTGTCTGCCGTTCAACTCTCCCATCTTTTCTCTCTCTATTTATCTCCTGTCTGCATCCTCTTCATTGCTATCTGCACTGCAGATTCCATTATCCACCAAGGCCATCAGGATCTTAATCATTCATATCTCCTGGGATCACAAAGCAAGTACTCAAGCCATTCTGCGAACATGTACAAGCTTAACAATTTATCACAATCCTCTTAGTTTGTACAAGTGACAAAAAAAGTTTCATACCATAAAATAATTTTTAAAAAATATACGCACATTTCAAACCTTTATCCTTTTTAACATTGTACAAGTTGCCTTTGAGGAAGATTTTGCTTGATTGAAATAGAAGGCCCTCTGCTTTTTTTAGCAGACTTTTATCATGCTGCAACCATTTCAGTCATGTTCCCTGTATCCAATAACAGTACTGAATGATAACTTTTTTGTGCAAAAGGGAACCAGACTATTATTTCTTCCAGCCTCGCTTTGGTTACGTTGATTTGAATGGGAAAAAATCAAGATGGCCGCAACATGATAATGGTCTATAACTACAATTTTGTAGGTTAAATTGAAGTAATCCTAGAAAGTTTGTACATAAGTTCAACTGCAGGCACGACACCACACATAATTACCACATCTGTATTCACGAATGATTGTTATTTTGCACACACAAAAATAGATCAAGAAAGACCTCTGATTGCTTTTGTTTAATAAACTGTGAATGTTCAAGAATTTTTCCAATGAAGTAGAAAATTCATTGAAGCTGAGGGCCAAATCTCTGTGTTAACTTACAGCCAGGCTTAACACAGAGATTGTTTTACCGCTTTCACACTAGCAAGAATCAAACATGGCTTCTACACAGGTCCAGCTCTCTACATAGGTAGAATCCAACCCTGGTAAGGACCAGGATTGAGAGGCTCTACCCGGGTAGAACGTCCAACATCTACAGCTGACCCCTGTATTCACCGGTGTAAGTGTGAATACTAGTACACATACATGTAGCGACCCATGTTCAATGAGATTCAGGGCTTTTCACTCTAGACAAATCTTGGGGTTGGTGCGGGGTTGACGCAGGGTTGAAAACATGCAGCGTTTCACACTTGAAAATGTTCAACCGTGCGCCAACCCTGCGTCAACAGTGAGATTGATTTCGCCCCGGGTTGAACTCAACCCTGCTCCGGACCAGGGTTGTGATTTTCAACATGGGTCGATACTCTCGCATGGGTTCAAACTTCAAAACAGTCGTAACCAAGCAAAATAAGCTCGGTGTGGACGAAACGAGTGTCAAACGATGCAAAGTTGAACGCGGGGTTGAAACATAAAAAACTCAACCCTTGGCAGCACTGGGTTCAACCCGGGGTGAGAGGCTCTAGTGTGAAAAGGCTTTTGCAACAAGGGTACATGTAGGCATGGAGGAGTAAGAACGAAGGTGAGACCAAAGTGTGAAAAGGCCTTTAGACTGGCCCCAAGGACGTAAACAGTTAGGCCTGAGACAAACAGGATACCATATATATCATGTTCCTTTCTGTATGTAAACAATCGTTCTGATTCCAAGGTCATATCATTGGTACCCTGATGGCAGCTCTTTCAACAGCTTGAGTAGGAACCCAGGATACAAGAATTACCCACAATTCTGATTCCTCCCCTGATATCTCTACCCATAATCCCCCTGGGTCTCCATTGCCCCAAAACACAACCACATGTCCAAAAATGAACAGTTCCTGGATTGCTTGTGCTTGGCTTTTCATTGGTCGGATTTTATGGACCTCCAAATTGTTGCAGATGTACAAGTTGATCACGTGCGGAGGCTAATGTAATGTGGCACAACTTGCGCACACGTTTTCACTTTTCCTTTAAGTCCAAGTCAATAAATATTCACCAGATAACTTAATACGTAATTAATATGACATGTTGCTTAGACCCCCTACACACAGGGCATGCGACCTTTGGGCCTCCCTTGTGCGACCATAAAACTGGCCAGGTCGCCGTTGGAGGCTCAAAGGAGGCCGAATGGTTGCCTAGGTTGTTCAAAGGTGGTACACAGGATGTTCAGACATCGCCATGGACGCCATGGTCGCCGTAATTTTTTTTTTTTAGATATGTTCAAAACAGTCGCACAATGGTCGCCAAGGAGGTTGGTTGCTCAAAGGTGGCTCAAATGAGGCAGACGGGAGGCACAAGCATTGCCATGGTTGCAGAATGGATGCACAATGGACGGCAAATGGTCGCCACGTAATACATCTGTTCTGTTGCAAATTTTACCATCAATCTTCTGCCTCCCTTGTGCCCCAAGGATCGGGTCGCCTAGGAGGCAGAAGCATGGCCGAATGGTCAGCCAATGATAGCCGTTAGTTGCCGTTGGTCGCCAATGATGGCACAGAGGAGGCACAGCCCTGGGAGGCTCAATGGTTGCTCAAACATTGCTCGGGGGTCGCCTATGTTGCCTATAATCGCGTTGGTTGCCGGGGATACACAGGGGAAGCACAGGGAGGCAGGCAAGTGGCTCAGTGGACCGCACAGGTTGCTCGTAGCTCGACATGGAAATGCCTGAAAATTGCAGTTTTGGTAGTTCAAAGGAGGCACACAAGGAGCAGTTACATAGAAACAGGATTTTCTGGGTTTAGGCGACCATTGAGCGTCCTTGGGATTTTTTGGTCGCTCACATGTGGTACAAAGGTCGCAGCCCTGTGTAATGGGGGCCTTATGGCACAAGCAATTTTACCAAAAATCAAATTTAAATGGCAAAACCTGTTTTATATTACAATAAAGGTAATGAAAAGTTACAAAGAAATCGGATAAAGTACAAGAGGGACTGATTGTATGACGTCGAAGTACCACGTGACCATCCGATTACCAAATAATCGGCCACCATTGCAGTAGGCAAGCATTTGGCTAGCGACCAGTAGGGCTTATTTTCAGGTACACTAACTGTCAAAATGGCATTAATATTTAATGGTCACTACCTGTGCCATGCCGACCCAGCACTGGCCGTTGGCTCTGCGTTTTGCTCACAGTTTTTGCCATCCCTCAGGATTCGAACCCCTGACCTCTGATCATGAGTCACAAGCTCGAAACACTAGGCCACACTCTACAATAAATCCCGACAATATCACAAGAACAAACTGTGTTTTTATTTTGTCCACTGTAACTTTTCAATCCAGCATATACACAGTGTACCATATGTGGGAAACTAATAGTACCTGTGCGGTATCCACGGTGATTATTTTACAAAATTTTGTCTTTGCCTCTGTTCTACCTTGCTGAACTTACGAACTTCATTACGGAAAAACATGTCTAAAAAATCACCCCAATCGAATCGTTTTAAGAATAAGCAGTGTTCTATACATATGAAACATTTCCGTCAAAACAGGGCACCTAATTTCTTTGCGAAATGTCAGAGACTTGTTTCCCTTCAGCTAGCTTAGACGCACGTGATTACATTTTCACCTGGTACGTGGGGCGAAATTGAGAACAATCTGGTTAAAAAGATGGTCTGGATTGTGTTGTTTGTACTGCCACGAAAAAGACGCAAAATCCAATACACGTGACGTACGTTAGTCAGTTGGTTCCGCCCCTTATTAGGTAAGACCTTGCGGTATACTGTGGTAACAATGAATTTGTGGTTTGTGGTTTTTCATGGGAGCGCTTTAGCGGCTCTATTTGAACTCAAGTGGTGACTTTACAAAAGCGGTACTACAAAAGAATATCGCGATATTTTTTGGCATATCGTATTCCACGATTTTTTTTTAAGAGATCGATACGACTTCCGATATGAAAATTAAATCGAAATATCGTGAAATATCGTCATATCGAATAGGCTTATGGGAAAGAATATCTACATGGCTGAGCATGGAGTAAGTATTATGAGACAAAATGGAAAGTGAGATACATTGTGCACTCATCCGGAATTCATATTCAAAGACCTGGAGGTAGTTTCCTTGCTCTATGATTGAAACTCACGCGGTAGTCATGTGCTTCCCAAAGTTGAGGTCTGTTCACCTCTGCTTCATCCACTCTTTTCAAGTCACCTAATCCAATGTTACACACCATGTACCGGTAAAGCGAAGAGAACAAGTACACACACGTTGTACATCCTGCACTGCATCCTGCTTATTAATAGGTAACCCAATTTCCTGGCTTATTAAGAACAATTAATGAGTGGAAACCACGGCAAGACTACAGGACACAGAAGAGGCTACACCCCATCATGGGATCCTACCACGTCCATACTTGAGAGTTATGATTCACGTACACCAAGTCAGATAGGACGGAAAATAATCAAGGAAATATGTGCAACAATGTTTCAACCGTAGTCCCTGTGCAGCCCCAAACTGCCCTGCCAATCGCCAAATCGGTCTCTCTCAAAGACTGCCATCTCTGTAGGAGAACTGTTCTGCTATTTTACGCAATCAAGCACGCATTGCGCAGTGTTAAAAATATTCCAAACACGCGCGCTTGTTGCTCGAAATGTGTTCGAAATACGACGCAGCCAACTGGCGTTATGTAAGTTGACGCTCAACATGCCGATGCACGTGGCTGGTCTGTAGGAAATGAAGTCATTTGAGAGAGGCCTATAGATTACTGCCTGTAATACCCCAAACCACCCAAGCTAGCAAAAAAAATAGGAGATTTCGGTTTCTAGAGTAAGTTCAACCGGAATATTTACTAACAGAAATTACAGATTTTTAGTTGTCCAATTTTGGGGCGTCTAGAAAAGTCGTGAAAGTAAAACCCACATGACATTTTGCAAAATGGGTGTTATGACTTCTAAAATCTAAATCTCTGCAACCAGGAAATAGGAAAACGGGGTTGTTCACTTTTGGAGCATCATAATTTTTGTTAATAAGGATTTGAGATTTTTATTATCTACTTTTGAGGCACCAAGATAGTCGTCAAAGTAAGATCCAAATTCGTCATCAAAGTAAGATCCAAATTCCTGCTAGCAGTTTTTTAAACCGGTGTTGCTATTTCTGTATTTCTAAAAACCTAAAATTCTACTTTAGCAGAAAATGGGAAAATGTGGTTGTCCACTTTTGGCGCTCCATACCCAAACACCCTACAGCTTTCTATTTATCAGTGAATAAATACAATGTAATACAATGTAGTACAAGTGCTAGCACGTCAAGGCCTGGTGCTGTATAGTGTACAATATGGTTCTACATTCAATCCTTCAGCAACACAGCAAAACTCGCCCTTGTACATCTTATCCTCAATGACCGTGATCTCTTGGAATATTCTTGTGATAAATTTATGACCTCTAAAACCTGCTTGTAATGTGCTGTAATCTTTCCTGCTGATTAAACTGACAAGGACAGGTTTATTTTCTTCAGGATGGCCGACCATCCTGGACATGAAAAATTCCAAGGCATAAACAAACCCCTCAAGAGCAGAGAGAGAGAGCGAGGGGGAGAGATCAGAACTGCCAGCCATTCCTTCCTGGGCATCAGACGGCTTGTGCATTCTGTAAAGCTCATCTTTCAGACAGCAACTGACGTTTACTGATCCAGGGCCGAACAGTTCTAGTCATGGCCTTTCAGTTTAGAATCTGTCAACATAACCTCTGCTTAACCTCGTGAGGATTTCAGTTTATGGATAACTACCAGTACATGTACGGTCAGGTCGCAACAAATCTGGATTTGCAAAGTAACTGTTGTCCCATGTGTGCCATTCTCATAATCCACATCTTTGATTTTTATTCCTTCATGAATTTTCACCCAAATCAGTCTTCAGGCTCTCACGCAGACCCAGGTGAAAAAGTAGAACAGTAGGATCAAAATTTAAAAAAAATTAAAAAAATTTAAAAAAAACAGGACAAAGTTTCTGACTGTCACTCAATCTGTTCGCACCAGAATTTGATACAAGTAACCACCACACCAGCTCCTCAATTCCTAAATTGAATCAATCAATTGGATTGATCATTTGACCAATTCATCAATCTACATGTACTGATCATACATGTACTGATCATACCCATAATCCATACACATTGTACACTGCACACATGTGCACACATAGCCAGCCAAACTTCAAACAGGACAGGACTTTCGAAGAGGAC
Organism: Patiria miniata; assembly: GCF_015706575.1. Lineage (NCBI taxonomy): Eukaryota > Metazoa > Echinodermata > Asteroidea > Valvatida > Asterinidae > Patiria > Patiria miniata. Next base: position 4,366,090 of record NW_024037048.1, read on the forward strand.
AGAGCTCATAAGCAACATGTACAAAGTACCAGAGAGTTAACTCACAGTGTAGCCTGCTAGGGCATCCATGTTTCTGCACAAACCTATGGAAAGTTTGAATTTTTTTACCGCTTTTGTGAGGCTACCGTATTTTGCACAATCTGCATAATTTGCATTTGAAACATATGTTCAAAATGAAGCCGATTCTCCCCAAACTGAAACGCAGAGTCAGTAAACGATCCTTCTATTTCACTCTGTGCGAAAAGAGCACAGGCCTACCGTGCGTGTGCTTATAAAATGCGTTTCAAACGATTTGTTTGCACACTAATGACGAAACCACATCCACGCAGCTACATCTGTTGTCCTCTCGCCATGCATATAAAAATCACCGTTGGAATTCCATTCTATCTAATTTCAATATATTCTACAATCACGCACATGTTTCATCCATAAACATGTGGCCACAGACACATACATGTATTCTACGTGTGGGAATGAGGAGTTAATGATCATTTGCATTTATCCCAAAACTAACCTACCGAATTATAATTAACAAGCTTACTTAGATTAAGATCCTACTAGGACTAAACACCCCGTGAAATTATTCCATCTGGCTAATTTTTTGGCTGTAATTTAGCAGAAATCAAGAAATGTAGGTGATATCCAACGATCAGTTCAATTGACCGTTTTTTTAAATGAGTGCTATTGACGAAATCGTATTTCGCGATTAAAAGGTTGTGCACAGTTTTCCACTATTTCTCGAAGAGTATATACTGCCCATTGAGCATAAAACTTCAACAGGTTAGGTTTTGAACATTCTTCTTTAGCTTTTGAGTGGTGTTATTATTGGAAATGAAGAAACGCATGAAAAACAAATGATCATATATGCCTTTAATTAACGCAGCTTAGTATATATGTACATTACACAACTAATGTTCACGAAAATATCACTCAGGCACAAAAGAAAAATTAATATTAAAAGAGGGGGGTCATTTGTAAGTCAAAAGTCAGACAGTTTAAATGCCATACTGAAAGGTCAGTCACTGTCCGGGAATTCCTGCCAAATATTTGCTGATCCCCAACCCTCACAATTCCACAGCAATTGATTGCAATATGGTCATTATAAAACCCCTCAGGAGCCAATAATCTCAAACATTCCAGAAACTTCACATGATGTTTACTTTACACATCCGTGGAATTCACATCATAAACCTCATAATACGTGATCATACAACATGTCTACAACATCATCGCCACATCTCTTACAAACAGCCAGTATGTGTATTTTATCATTGATTATTGGTTAATACATTTTTAATTAGCGGGGCTGGGATTTTGGTGATACAAAGTGTCAAAAAGACACTTTCGACAGCCTGAGATCCACGCACTTGTTCAAATTCAGGGTTGGCAATAACGGAGAACATGACAGTATTTTCACTGCATCTTGGAGCAAGTTCAGGTTGAGGACCATCAGTCGACTTATGGTTGATTTTATTTGTGGTGTGACTTACGCCTGCGCACTAGTAATAGTAGCAACGTGTGAACGCTTCTAGTCAATTCGCTGGTAAAAATGTCATCACAAAACTTCTTAATCCTAACTCCCTGTTATTGGATATTGGTGGTAAGCAACAATGAAACCATGCCCCACGGTCCACTTCCAAAAAGTCGACTTCGACTCAATAAAAAGCAGTCCAACCATTAGCATTCGAGTGAAGTTAGTCAAATCATGGTTAACCGTAGTCCTCACCCGAACTCGTTCTTGGTGAAGGGTTAGGTATGTAAATAGTATTTCATAAACTTACAGTAGGACACACATGTATACACACATCTTTGCATACAGCGTCCTTCAAGGTTCTCAGCCTAGAGCCAGTAATTTAATAGTCTTAGTCACAGCCAGATGGTCCTTATGATGTGCACTTAAACCATTGACGTCACACTATTGTTAAAAGTGTGGATTCCGAACTATGAATATGTTACACTGGTCACAAAGTGTGGATTTGGAACGTTCAACGAATCTTTAGTAAAGTGTGGATTTGGACAATTGTTCTCCATAATGAGCATTAATATGACCATCTGCATGAAAAATTTCCTTTTCGAAAATTACTAATGCATCTTCATTGTCAGATTCTCCGCCGTCACTGCAAAAACTACTTTGAGTCAGAAAGAAATCATCGTCTGAACTATCCATGTTGACGTAAGGAACCTACACAAAAAATGACTAGGTTGTACGGGTGTAGCGATACACATGCTAAACATGCCACAATGCTTGATTACGCATAAGAGCCTCGAAAAACTCCCTTGTAAATTACCCTAATGGCCACAACTCGACACGAGATATGCAAGTCTTTTCATCTCCACTCACTGGACTATAAATGACAATTTTCTCTTGACGCAATGGTTCAAGTTAAAGAATACACTCACAAGCGTGGATTCTTAATTTACAAATTCGGCGCTTTGCGCCGAGTGAATTCTTTCGGCGCTTCATGCCTCGTGAATTCTTAAATTACGAATCCACACTTTCTCGTGTATTCTCCTTAACTACATGTAAATAAGGCCAGTTCATACATTTGTACTTAGCGCAAACGCGAATTTGTGACATCAGGGCAAGTTTTTGTGCTGAAAATTCGCAAAAGTTGAACACTTTTTAACTCTGGCGAATTTCGTAGCGAATGCATCGTGACATCAAATTCGCATCACATTTGCATTAACCAGCCTCTGCACATCAAAATAGCACAGCCAGCTTACAAAATAATGTTTATTTTTGAGTTTCTAAGCTAAGTTATGAGATGTACTAGTATTGAGCGACATTGCTTGTCAAAACTGCTTGTTGTAGCAAGGCTCAAGCAGCTGAAAACTGTTTTGAGTGAAAAAAAAAACAGAGGCGCTTGTCATGACACAATCATCCGGTCCCTGCCAAATGTTACAAATAAACAGCTGCCTCTCCGATGTGTGACATTTGACTGAAGAATCATAGTATTTTTAGTTTGGAAAGTTGTAAATTGTTAACACGACACTGAGCTTTACAATTTTAATGTTGATTACAAAACAAATCTACAAACTAATAAATTATTATTATATTACTATATTCTCTTCATCAAAGTTGCATACCCCATGCTCTTGAACAAAATGGATTTTTTTTTTCTCCTAACAAATTTTCAATTTGTTTTGTATTGTGTTTTAACAAAAAAATAGTTTTTTCCAATTTTTGGTGTCTAACCCTCTGAAAAAGGCATTCATGTTGCGCACATAGGCCTACATTGTATGAACTCACACAAGAGAGCCGAATTATTGTCCGACAGCCAAAAATTCAAATTTTGGAAGAAATAAAGAACTAATTACCGGCCGGTGTACTTTTTCGTGCGATGTACCTTTCAAAAGTACATGTACATACATGTAACTTTTATATTGCTAGGAAAAGAGCGATTGAATAAAAAAAAAATCTATTTTTTAGGTGAAACCCTAAAATAGCTTGAGGAACGCATCTTCAAAACAATATCACTTATGGATGTCATTAAATGTAAATTATATGCATCGGTACATAATTTGTAATTGATGTAAATTTACACACACACAAAAACATGTACACACAGTCGTTTTTTGCTATGCTTCTGAGGATTGGCTTTGTGTTTTCCTTTGTCCCTGTAATATAACACTCTCCCATAGACTAAGCACACAAACCTGCGTTCGAGGACAATAGGCACCTTCCTTCGAGGATCAATGGCCCCTTTGTGCTCCTTTTGTTGTCTGTCCTCAGGCGTAATGCCATGCAGGAACACAGGTACACGTAAGCAGGCCGTCACCGCGTTATGGGGAAATTTTTTTATTGTTAGGCGAATTAAGACCTAGTTGTGGGGACTTTCTGCTGTCCCCACAGCGTCTTCGGTCCCCATAGTACCATGGCACAACTCGTGTGTAGTCCCCACAACTACGGAATAAGTATGCGTTAAGTACGTGATGTATGCAAATACAAAGTTGATTTGACCTTCACCAACAGCCAACCCAAACTCTATGCAGACCAACAACAATGCCCACACATTTCCACCCATTGTTAGATTGAAGGACCCTCTATTCAGTCACAGGCATCTGTGCACAGACAGGTGTAGCATTGTAATTTTACTGGACACAATGCACAGCATCAGGTGTGGAGAAAGGCCATTGGGTTTGATGGGGGTATTTTTCAAAAAAAGAAATCAGACAAATGTAGAAAAAAAAAGTACAATCAGTAAGTGAGTGAAAGGTAGTTGGTAGACCGCGCTAAATGCTCATTGTGTGCAAGTGCAGTGTTCACCGGTGCTACACATGTATGTAGATCAAAAGAGTTTTTTATAATTTGTGTAGCACTCCCAAAATTATGACCTTGCTTCATTTACATGTAAATCAATTAACAATTGGGGGGGGGGGAAGTACATGTAGTGTGTACTAGTATTATAACACTTTTTATAGTAGTTCTCACTGGCCTTTATTTTGTGGAAGGATTTTGCAAGCATTATGACTTTGGAAAGTCATGACAACTGTGAAAGTTTTGACTGATTGCTTATTATGTACATGAACAAATAACTTAAACTTGGGCGGCTTCACCTAACTTTCCCTTTCTGGTTCATTTGAAAATATTAGAATTTACGTTAAATAAATGATCCTCAGAATCATGAGCCATACCATCATTTAATTGCTTACAAAGCAAGAGAGTAAATGCAAGTTCCATTGACACCAACAGAATTTGCCATACATGTCATCAACAAATGACATTTAAAGGAACAGAAAGTGAAGGAACAACAAATTGGAATTTTTGTCTATCAACAAGCTCAAATCCAAATCCCACAGCGTGCAACAGACCCAAAAATTGATAGTGCTTTCTAATGCAGGTGCCTTCTAGTTCTAGAAGTAATGGGGTACATCCAGAACTAGGAAAAGTGGCATCAGCACTTTTGACGTCGCATATTCAAATTAAAAATTAAAATTAAACTTTGCAAAACCAATTTCACTAGAATACTTGGATTTGTTGAGCCGAAAGCAGCCTAAATGATGTTTGCGATCTAGAACTAGGAAAAAGACTAAAAGTAAAGTGTAATAATAATTATGATAAACAAATGAGAACTTTAAAATGGAATGAATTCCCTACTTGAGTGCCTTGTGAGTTACTTTGTGATTTTAATCAAGACAAATCCAGGAAGCTCTGTAAATGTGAGTAAATGTCGTGAAAAAGTGTTTTTAGAACACATTTTGGATGCACACATCGTTGGACAGCAGACATTGTGGGCAGCCATATTGACAATCATAATGATTGAAGAGTCTAGTAAAGTCTAGCGGTGCGCATGACATCGACAACGCGTCAGCCAATGACAGTGCAATACCTCATTACAAATGTTTAATTTCTCATGAATATATGGTTTATTAAATATTCATGAGTCTTATTTCAATGGATACGTTAAATAGGTCCAAAGACACCACTGTAACAAGCGCGCTCACGACCTGGCTGTTAGAGTGGGTGTGTTTTAAAGAAGACAGTCCGAGGATCGATTTTCGATGGATCTCCGTGAAGTAAGTTACTAATTAATAAGAAGAACAGAAGAAAGGAAAAGGTGACAGTCGAGGAGGGAGAGTGGGGGAAATAATCATATAGGAAGCAACTTTTTTGGCGCTTGAAAATTAATTGAAAAAAAGTGGATCCGAGTACGCAATTCTTTCCCTTTAAAATGAAATAGCCCAGGCTAGTCATCAAATTCTCAAACCCCAAACATAGTCCTCTACATAGACTCAATTATGTATGAGAGTCGTGCTTTAATAAAATCAAAGGAAAGAGTGTTGCATCCTTACGCTACTCCCACTTAATCAATGACAATGAAAGTCAGTCATTGCAAAAATGTTGAAAAACATGAATCCGGGACTGAGAAACATTTCCAATTTTGTTAGAATTTATACTAGAATAGAAAATACCTCGAAAATGCACTCAACTTTGTACACATAGTGGCGTCAGGATACTGCATTCTTTCCAAATCAGAAATCACCATTCCACTGTTCGGAGCACTACTGCCACTAGGCAAACACTGAAACTAAAACTAAAGCAACACCGCTACCAAACATGCCAAATTTAAGTTACTGCATTCATGACGTTAGGCCTAAAATTAAAAATGTACTCACACAACCAGGCGAGATATCAAGTAGGAAACCATTCTCGGAGATTTCGCTGCTTGGCTAAAGTTTAAACCTCTACTTGCAGCTTAACTATAACGGCGATGAATACAGACAGAGAATCAACTGGCCGGGTTCACTTTTTAAAATCAGTTTACCGAACCTCTCGATCAGCTGGGTTTCGTAGCCATCCTCAAAACAGTAAAAATTGTACTCGACGGTTTGTTTTGATTACGTTGTTCATGTTTGATTTTGTTACGTCCGCTAAATTCCCAAATAGCGCCATCAACGTCACATAGTTAATCACTTTCAAATTTATATTGTCAGAGAGGGCGCGCTTTCATTCACCGTAATTTTTGTCTTGTCAAAGCGAAAAGGAAAATGTACCAATGCAGCTTTTTTAGACGACCGATAGAGGGGGTATCAGTTTTCCCCAAAAAATTACTTCTTTCAGCCATCATCATGCAAATCTTTTTCCTTTCATGGTACACAAATATACACTTTTTCAAAAATTGACTACTTTCAGTTTGTTTATATTCCTGTGCATGCAAAGCATTTTGCTGGATCTCGTGCAGTTTCGACATTTCAGTTCACTAAAACTGCATATTTTGGGAAGAAAATTGCTATTCATGTATAAACCATTTTTTTTTAAACAACAAAAACACCAAACAAAAATGCACTTCTTTCAAACATTTAAATTGTCCATGTTTTTCTTGACAACTGAAGGCGCTGTTGCTGTGATGTCATTTCATAATTCAAGAAGGCACTGTTCCGTTTAGGGGGTTTCGGTTTGTGAGAAAAGTTTGCTAATTGTCTTACTGCCATTGTATTGACACAAGAACGAATCACCAAAGAAAAGAAAATTTACTGTAAGTCAGCTGTCTCCCCGAAAACACCTCGGGAATGAGCTTTGCTTTCTGACCTGCTAATCACCAGGGATTTTCTATCGTAACGTCGATATTACCAGTGGCGGGAGCCACCCCCCCCCTCCCCCTCCCCTGGCAATGACGGAACTTTTCTCAAATAAGGCAATTTTTCACTTGTGAGAGCCCTTCCGGCTGCCTCCGGCAGAGCCTCAGCCCCCCTCCCTCCCCAGAAATAACCTCGCTGGAACCGAATCCCCTAATTTAACCCCGAATGTATTTATTTAGTTATCTATGGATGTTTTTCTGTCTGCTATTGCTAAATTGCCCTTTCTTTTTCAAAGCAATGCAAAAGTTATTCACTTCTTAATCAGAAATCGAAAGAAAAACAAAAGCAACTGTGGCCACATACGTAACGTTATGGAATAATTCGGCCAACTCTTAAAAAATTTAAATCATTTTACGGCCCGGTGTGTTGGAGGTGCGAAGGCAACCCCCAAAACACCCCCTTTTTTAAGATGCTTGCAGACGCCTGTACAAGATAAGAAGGAAAACACGTTTTGGGGGGGTTAAACAAAAAATTGAAGTCCGTTTGGAAAAATAAAAATAAAACTAATTTATTGAGCACGGAAAGAGTAACATTAATGTTTAATATACACCTACTTTAGTTGGTGAAGAAAACACAATGATGTTTGTCTCTCAATTTGATTTCACCCTTTCTGTGGATATGTTATTCGTATAGTTCGCAGGATCGTTGCCCTTGCCTTGTTACATCTACTAATGCCACAGGGAAGGGCTTTCACAGATAGGTCACGTGATTAACACCCTCCACCAAAAAAATCCTTATGATCCATCAAGAAAAACAAAGCTATCAAAAAAGAAGAAGAAACGTCAAGTATTCACCTGTTGATGTGTGATGCAGTCGACCACCCCCCCCCCCCCCCGCCCCACAACCCATTGGATTTGGGCAATTGATAGTCTGATTGACGCTCATCGAGTTTATTTCAAATAAAAAAGAGACACCATTATGCTTTGCCCTCTCATGGGCACCGTAGTGCTTTTACGCAGGTTGTACTTGTGGAGAAAACGCACGCACTGGTCTTTCGTTTTGAGCATTGGGAAGTGTTTGTTGGGGACGGTCTTAAAAAATGTTGAAGCACGAAACCAGGCAACGCATTTCAGAATCCAATAACATTATCAATATCATAGAAAAGAAAAGGCATTTAACATAACTGGTGGGTTTCAACCCAAGCTGTCCATGCATGGACACGCAACTCTTATAATATTGTGAATTTTATCGAGGGAGGGAGTGGGGATGGGGGTACCGGATGGGGGTTGAGATGGGGTGGGTGGGGGGGGGGGGGGGGGGGGGCTTGCCCAGTACCTAAGCCAAATGTGCAGATACACGTACTTTAAACATTGGAATACTTAAAAGATCAGAATATAATGGCAACCGTGCCCAATCTGGATTTGCAAACTGATAACATTGAGATATTTTTTTCTTAATATTTAAAACAAAATGGCCTTTCTTGGAAGAAAGAAGTGGTTGATTTTTTCTTCTTAGTGTTATTTTTGTTAAATTTATTTTTTATTTGCTTCGGTACTGCTTACTTGTTTTTTTTTTTACAAAATATTTTGCCCCCCCCCCCCCCCCCCCCCGTGCGCCCCTCTCCCCCTGTCTTCTTAGAATGTTTGAAAGTTACTATTCAATTTGTGTACTATTAAAAACCTATTCAGAGTCTTTTCCTGAAAATGATGCCCCGGCCCCAATTCCCCCGCCCCCAGCCCTGCAAATAGAAACCCATTTATGTCACTGGTGAAACAAATGGGCTTTCAGAAATGTTATTAATCATGTGTGACTTAATTACTGCACTGCGTTCACACCCGTACCTACGATCGTTTTAGGTCCATACAAGCCGTGTGGGGGTACATGTATAATTATTATCCATGGCTCTTTATTTATTAACTCCTTTATGCCTGAAATCATAACTGACAGTAGCTTTCCGATGCTGTTTTTCGAGTTTCACCCCAAAACATATATTTTTTTTAATTGCTATTTTTTTTCTAGTAATTCATTCTGGCAATACTGGCATATTCATTTTTGAATGAGACATTGAACAAACAAGTCCGCCCACGTTTAATTATTAAATAATTGCTTTAAAAATTCGAATTAGTTGCAGCCCGACAATAACCGCGGCGCATTTATTTATTATTATTATTATTTTTATATGTTTTTTTTTAGTAGTAGTTTTGAGTTTAAATAAAACGTGCAAATAAAAACGTTTGTTACGAGAGAAAAAAAAATGACTATGCTGAAAAGAGCACGGGCCCCGGCCCCAGCCAAATAAATTCAGCGCAATAAAATTAAAAGCGATGATCAGCCACTAGTAAAATTACACTTTTAATTATTTAAACTGACTATAAAAGCGCACAAATTTATAATTTTGACACGGAACATCTGCCATGCATACTGTAAAATTGTCTCCTGAATACATGATTGTCACAACTTTGCCATGAAAACAAATCTTCCTGGCGTTCACCGCAAACTGTGTCAATTTATTTCTGCATGAAAGCGGGGAAAACATGAGAAGTCACATGTCAGTATCCAAACGTGCTAGCTGAATGAATGAAATGATACTCCGACATGATGACATCATCAAGCGCGCAAACTTGAATCCACAAATGTACTACTTTTCTATGAAGAAACGAGTTTTTCATCAAAACAACAAGTGCACCTTCACCTTTTGACCTCTGTAGGGCCAAATCTCATCGAGTTAATATTCATGCGCACTACTACATGGAAACTCCTGCAGGCATCCTGCGCGTGTAGTGGACTGTCTGTACCGAGATTACACTAAAATTTCGCCGTTTTTCGCCATTTTTGGACAGAAATGTGAGGTGACCACTCCAGCATGGGAATAGAATATCGCGAGGAACTTGTTGGCAAGCGATTCCTCTGCGTCAACGGCCCGGGCAAATTGAAATTGGGCAAAATTTCCGAGTGGGGTTGGCGAGCCGGAGTGATACGCGCTGTACTGGATAACGGTAACAAGGATGCAGGCGATGAGGAATGCACGGTAAGTGGAAAGCCGCATTCTCGGCGTTTTGACCCCTTGTTTTGTTGTTTAAAATCCCTTGTTTCCATTGCTAGGATACAATGACAACCCATCGGAAATGAACTCCAATAGATGTTAATTACTTCTGTGACAAAGATTCAATGATTGTTCGCTTTTGTCGATTTTTTTGGGGCCTTCTGAAGAGTGTCCGGACATGCCGGCTTTTTCTAGCCCGCGCTTTGCGGTGTGTCCACGGGGCGCTGCGGCCTGCATGCTTGCTCGGCGTGTGGCCGTTGTGGTCATTGTGAGCGTCGATTTCGCCATGGCTTGAGTACAAAAGCTGAGTAATTTGTCATTCAAACGCCACTTTGTCGGTTATGTACAAAGTCTATGGGTAATCACAGACATTTAATTAAGTATTTTCTGATAGATTTGGAAATGTTTCACATGTTTTCAACGTATACATTTTATATATTTGGTAGGCCTTTGGTTCAATTTTGTATACATGTGTAATGATGACCATAACGACTGACCATCTTTGAGGTTTTATAAAGCAACAAATGACATCAGAATACTGCATTCATACTGCCTTTTGCTGGTACAAATATGCAACAGTCGGTGCCAAAATTAAGTCCTTTTTATCTGTAGGTGATTAAAAAAAAAATTAAACTAAAACAGATCAGCATGATCAGTCGGTCTTGACAAATGTTCTCCATAATCATGATAATCATGTAATGTACAGTGGTATTGTAAGTATAACGTTTATGAAATAAAGACTTAAATAGGTATGGAATTGTAAATAAGGAAATTTCACTCTGAAGAAGATCAAATAATTCAAAGTTTCATAGCAACCCAAAAAGCAAGTAAGACCAATTGAGCATGTAGCACTTAATGTTTAAATTAAAAGTCAGACAAAAAATGGACTAAAAAGGGAAACAACTACTCAAATAATAATTACATGCAGCAGCCTTTCAGTTACTCCTGAAGCACAGGAGGAAAATGGCAATCATGTTAATTTTCCTTTGATGAGAACAAGACCTCCACATCCTCAGAAAGTGCAGTGCACTTTTTCCAACAACAAATAAAACACATCCATTTTGTAAGACTCCTTTCACTAAAAATGATTGAAATGATACTTTAAAAAAAAAACTTGTTTGATTTCAACCGAATAGACAACCTTTGTGTGGTGCACTAACATTTTTGTGTTGATTTACTGTGAAATTGTGTTGGTTTGACGAAATTATTGTCAAAAAAGTGTTCAAATTTTCAAGCAGATATAGGCCGTAGACTGAAATGCACTGAAGCGCTCTCTGTTTTAAACATTGGACCAGTGTGTGTTTTAGTGCAATTTTCGCAAGGCGATCTCTTGGTCTCCATAATAGGAGTCTAGGAGTCTACAGGCCCTGAAAGTAAATTACTAGCTGTTACTTCAGGGTCTGACCATGGTCTGACATATGCACTATGGGGACCTTACAGACTGTAATGAAATTTGCCAACAACGTTAAGTCGTGCTTGCCAGCAACTCTGCTTTAATCATCGGAGGAATTGTTTTAGGACAAACCCCAAGGATCTTTAAACATCATGCGTAATTTAATGATTTTACATAAGAAAAGAGCTTTAAACAATTAAAGATTTATCTTTGCTTCTAAGGGGAGAATAACCCTCTCATTAATTAAAGAAATGTGCATTCCCCCCCCCTTTTTTTTTGGGGGGGGGGTCCCTAAATCACCAAGAATAGCTTACTAAAATAAAGAATTGTAAATCCCATGCTTCTCCATTCAAGTTGTTGATTTACTTGTTATTTTCTACACGTTTGTAAATTAATTATTGTTTCCTATGATGTGGCTTTTGGAGAGTAATTGTGGAATGAAATGGTGCAAAGATTCAAGGATGAAGAATTAAATGTTTCCATTCATAGGGACGATTTGCCGCCATTGGATACTTGAACAAACACTGACGACCCGGTCAGCTGTGAGTGTGAATGAAAACCACAAATTTGATGACACACGTGGAATTGACAATGAAAGCATTCATTTCAGTGTATATTTATTTTATGGAAAAAAAAGGACTATCTGTCATGTTTGTGGTTTATACCCACCTAGAAAACAGCTGTGTGCATCATGTTTGGCCAGATGTCAGAAAAACAAAAGGGGAAAAACATAGTCGTCAGCAAAATTCTTTATCCGCATTGTCGCTAATACCATCAGTGTAAGTGATGATTTTCAAGGTCATCTTAGTTTCAACTTAATGTTGTTTGTGATGCTTTTAAAGTATATTTTGAAATACAGAAGATTTTGAATTTAAATTTCAATCAAGGTAGAAAAATTTATTACATACAGTTTGTGCACAGTAGGTGGCAATAGGTACATGTAGTAATAGTATGCATTTAGCTGTTTTCCACAACAGGACCGTCCATGTACATTGTCCCAATAGCCATGTTTATTTTAAAAAGCTGTGAAAGCCTTAACGTGACAACAGGATACACGCACCAAACGCATTGTGCATTGCCCAGTTAATTTCCCATCCTTGGCCAGTCCCTGAAAGGACACCCAGGATTAAAAATCCTATACACACAAACTCCTGCTTTACAAAAAAAAAGGGAATTACAAGTGGCGCTAATGCAAGCGTGGGGAATTGGCCGGCTATTGTCCCCCGTTACTGGCAAAACCTTCCTCCATTCAGGCCAGGCTAATACGCTGATGAAAGCAGCGGCTTTAGTTTTGTCCTCCGTTCATCTTCACCCTGTAATGGCATTACAAACTGCCCGCGTCCAAAATGGCCGCTCGTCAGCGTCATTGGTGTTTTTTTGTGTGTGTGGCGAAAGGGAGAGGCCAGTCCGGCTTTGGTTTGTGTTTACCCGTGCATCTGGCGAGGCCTTCATTACCACGGCTTTATTGATCGCGGTATTGAATTGGCAGTGGGGCACGCACCCCAGCAGCGCATTCAGGCCTGGCTGCCTGGCATACTTCGGCTACAGTTTCCCCAGTGCAGAAGGTCACAGACAAAAATGGAGACGGGCGCTAGGATTTCAGTCCGTCACAGCAGGGGGAACCATCCCAGTTATTGGCATGCGTTTTTTTCTAGGCCATTCTCAATTTATAAGAGTAGATGATGTAGCTGTAGTATTCGGGTCTGTTCCGTTACATCATGGAGCTATACGAAAAGTATGTACATGTACATGTACATGTACATGAACAGTCATAGGTACGTGTACATGTACATGTATGTAAAGATGTACATAGTTTGACTTTTTACCATGTGTGTGTTAAAGGCTAGGCATTATTAAATTATGTATAACTTCCTTTTAATTAATTGAAAATATTTGTATTCCCCTGAAATATTATTATAAATTGAACGGCTAATTTAATAAATCATTTCACTTGTCCTTGATTATTATCAAATGATTACCAAACCATGATTTGACAAGCGTGTACGCGAAATGGATTGTATGGAACAGTAGAACAGACTAACTTTGCATTATTGTTGAATAGGAAAATTGCCCTGTTTTCTGTGGCTCATTGATTATAAATTTAAAAAGCAGAGGATTTTAAATTCCAAAATTGCAAATTGCATTTTAATTTACTTCCTATCTTTGTGGCTTGGCTGACCATGCATGGGTGTAATAGAAATGACCAAAAAAGAAATTCTGGAGATTGAATAATCACTGTGCAAAATTTGCTAGACACTCAAAAATTGAACAAAAATAATGTCACTGGATAGCACCACTTTGCAGTCACGACGCTGCATGATATATAATTCAAAACAGTAGAACCAGAAATTATTATCTGAGAAGGGAAACATTTTGTTGGCCTTTTTACATGTGTTAACATACAAATTAAAAATATACAAGAATCGAAAAAGATATTACAATGTAAATAGGCCAATTGAAAAACGAAAATTATTGAAAACTTGATTCTAGCAATTGATTCATAATTTGATTAATCAAGTAAACAAAGTAAAGAAAAAAAGAAAGAAAAACACAACTGTACATGCCGTACAATGACACACAATAATGGCTATATTTTTACACAAATGAAAGGTCCATGTAATTTTAATTAACAAAAACTTAATGAAGAATCCATAAATACCAGCCCTGGAGGTAGGAAAAGTAGTGGAGTTGCATGTATTTTTTTTTATTTTATTTTTTACCATAGTTACACTATTGCCCCTTGCTCTATGGTTACACTTGAATAGTTACACAACAGCTGATCAAACTTAGTCCGTTGTGCACACAACCCCAAAGATTAAAGTCTAGCTCATAAACAAATGTGTGATGGCCATTGGCTTAATGTATGTGTACACTAAACCTGATACCATCGCAGGGATTGTCTCGGCAGTGTTGAGTGGGGATCTCAAGCCAGCAATAAATTAGCTCGTTTCAATTTACATGTGTAAAGTTGAACTCAGGGAAAACGTGTACAGTGTACACATTTTCACATTTTCTGTGTGTTCATTCATAGGCACTCCATTTACAATGTAGTCAGCAGACATACACATTGTGATCAGTTTGCATGTAGGTATAGTAGTTCGGTACTTTGCATAAAGTCATTTGGTGTTTTTGAATATGATAATCTTTTTTTAATATTTTGTTCGGATACCTACATGTTTTCGACTTTTCGTAAGATTTTTGTACCTCAATCCTTGTGCAGTTGTATACTTTTGAATATGTGCAGATAACGGTCCTCAACCTTTTCCGCTTAGCTAAAATATTTTGTAATGTAACCAGGCTAACCCTGCTCAGTCCAACAGGATCCGACTATTTTACATTTCCGTTGGATCCTGTTGGATTGAGCAGTAAACACCTTGTACACACGTTTACATCATGTTGAAATCTGTTAGATTCAGCAGGCAACTGAAAACATTCAGGGTCGGATTCGGTTGGGTGCTGGTAAATAACGCCAAGTCGGACTCTGTTAAATCCAGCAGCAAACAGAAAAACAAGGCACAGTTGGATTCTGTTGGATTGAGCAGGCCAGTCATTATATATTTTTCAGGTACCCAACAACTTGGCAAGTTGGATTGTGTTGGACTATGTTTGGATTGAGCAGGAAACTCATATGAGTATCAGTCGGACTCTGTTGGATTTAGCAGGGTGGTCCTGGGGAATTAGGGGGTTTGTACTTTTGTAGCCATTGATGTGTGAAAACATCTTTTCTGCACTGCTCCTGTGAACAAATCTTATACAACAAATAATGTTGGAATGTTTGATTCTGGAAGTTTTTTTTCATCCACTTTTTTGTTGGTGGTAATCTGGAGGATAATCTACATCACTTTACCAATATTCCCTAGTCATCACATGTACTGTGCGCATATTATGAGATTGCAATTTCATGTTTAAAAAAATGTGTTACAAACTGCTGCACTTCATCATTATGTGAAGCAAAAACACATTTTGTATACGTAAAAGTTGAAATTGCCTTGCATTTTGGGCTGGGAATCACAAGCATATTCACACCAATGTCTCGGCTAGTTTGTGTTGTTAAATATAAACACACCACTCTGTGCCATGAAGCAAAGTCTGCAATGGCATTTACAATGTACGTACGTATATGAGTAACAAGACGTATACATGTACATGTCTTCTTGTATGTTACATACATGTACACTATTCACTTGCTGTATTGTGCTTCCGTTTCTCATGCTGGCACGCTGACAATGCATTATTGATTGACCAGCAAGTATTACAGCTTTTAATTATTAATGGTGCATAAACAACACCTGGAAGTTATCAGTTATACGTGGTCATTACTGGGCTCCCGGGATGCTGATGAATCATTTGTTCAAGTCAGAATGAAAATATTGTGTAAGTGATATTTAGTTTCCCCGCTCACATTACTGTGGTTTCCTGTGCGATAACACGCATTTTCCGATGACATAACTACCAGGTTGCGTAAACTTTGTTAGCAGTTGGCAAAATTGAATTGAGGTGCAAGCATGGAAGAGTCAGATGTTGTTATCCTGCAGCAACGCTGCTCAGTTCAAGGCCAGCTCTTGATGCATTTTACAGTTGATGGCTGGCCCTTCACACTGGAAATAAATTATAGTGTATGCATACTACCGTTCAACAAATCTAAAACCACTCCAGTCTGCATTGTGTGCCAGAGTTCAGTTGAATAGAATTACTCCAAAGATGTTAATAAACGGTACAACATTTGCAAGTTTACTTCAAAAAACAAAATGACCAAATTATTATGAAATACCTTACTTGACTGTAAGTGAATAATAGTCTCAATCATCCCGTGAAATCATGGAACCTGTTGTGTTGTCATTTAAAAAAAAAGAGGAATTTTTGTATCAATTTCCAATGATGACCATCCTTGGATAAAAACTGTTTTTTCTTCTTCAAATACTGCCCCAAATTACCAAATTTAGGTAGTCCACATTTTGTTTGCAATTGGTTACACATCCGTAAACGGGTGCAAGCCAGCTAGTCTGGTTCCCTGACCTGACATTATCCTTAAAATGCTCTGTTTCGTCTGAAGTAGGGTCAGGGAACCAGACTACAAGAACAGCATTTTGTTCTTGGTTTTTCCAGCATCTATGAACAGGAAACTTTAAACAGGTCAGTGTAACAATATTTTCTATAAAATTTGTTATAAAATACTAACCCCCAAATCCATGAATTCTGAAAATTGCAGCAAAGGCAAATGTTGTACATTATCTTTAAGTACAGGAAAATATCAATGTTTGAAAAACAGTTTGGAGCATTAACATCGAAAGATTGAATACTGCAGCTGTTTTGAGTCTATCTAGACAATGGAAAATTAATTCGTAAAGTTCCCCTGTCTGAAACTGAAATCTATGTGAGTCGACCCGAGTTGCTCCTAAAAGTATTGGGTTGGTGCAACTCCGAGGCAGCAGTCTGAAGCGACTGTAAGTACCCTGCATTATATCCGAGATTGTCTTTGGAATTTTTTTGTCAAGCTTTATCTCCTGGGGTCACGAAAAAACAAAAAACTAAAATTGTATTGTTCCCTGGCTTTGGCTTCACGCAACCAGGGTTCATGTCTGAATGCTAAGGATTATTGGCAGCAGCAACCGGGTTGTGTACTTTGGCTGGCACTCTAAAAATAGCCCATGGGAAGAAACATGCCAAGCATTCCATGTCAGTCCAAGCAGGCCTAGACCTAACATCAAAACTAAAAAAAACACGGGGTCTGTGTAAACATCACAATTGGCCAAAAATTGCTGTATCTGCACTATTAATCAATAGGATTATTGAAATGTGGAGGCAAAATATTATTTCTAGCTGGCTTTTTTTTCCAGGTTATTACTGTATGCCCCAATATTTTTTTAAATCCAGAAGTACCTACAGAAAATTATGTTATGGTAACAATCATATAACATGCTAAAGAAATTATTCATGTACAGTATACATATGTACATGTGTACCCGGTACATGTACATGATCATGCACTGCTGCCATACATAGCAAAGGAATATTAAATACAATCTCCATGTACCGGTACATGTACATGTACATGTACTTGTAATCTTAAATTCTGCACAATGCACAGACATTTTTGTCAGAAGCTTGTTCCATTGCAGGCGGATTTGTCCCATGGTTGAACTCTGTAGAGGCTGGCTCATCGGAGATGACAGATTTTCCTGTGTCTGTGTATAATGTTTGAATCGTGCCAAGCTGGCAGAGACAAACGACCAGTGCATTTTCCTATCGGTGTGATGATCCCCAAACCATATATCAGCGGCATTTCAAAACACATTTGGCAGCTGGAAACATTTTCTGTCTGTGGAGTTGGATTCTGTAAATTAAGCGTTTCGTAATGGACTGATGTCGAAATCTGAATTATGGTTGTTGGGCATGAACTCGTTTAGGCTTCCCTGCAGTTGGCACAGAATAACTTTTATTTCTAAATTACACAGAGCACACTTCAAATGTGTGTCTCCACAGAGACATTTTGCAAATTTTTGAAATTACATAAATATATGCATGTATTGTGAAACTGAAATTGCAAGCTAGAGTTTGTGTAGTGTGCCTAAACATAATTTATACCTAAGTTGCAAACTGTGAGAGTTAGGTATTTGCAGAGAATTTTTCTTACATATCAGATCAATGGCCCCTGTATAGGGCCAACAATAATGATGTTGTGTTTTTGGTAACCCGACTGACCCCCAAAATTTGGGTGTGCGTAGGGTCGGTAATGGAAAGAAAAACAAATTCAATTCAATAAGTTTTGTTCAAACACGTGTGCATTAGTTAAAGTGCCTTCTTTTAAGTATGTCTACTTTTCAAGTTGTCCTCCAATTTGTACATTAAATGAACAATATGGCCTACTGTGTACACGTTTTTGTTTGAAAAAAAAAAAAAACCTACCTACCGACCCTACCTTTTTGGGGGCAATGCTACCCAAACCACAGCAATTATTTTTTGGGGCCTAGTTGAAATCTAAAGTTGCAAAGTGTTATTGAAACTACTTGTCCTTGCACACGTACCAGTAGCGTGTACACTATCCATGTATGTTACAGGCAGACTGTTTCTAATTTGAATAGTTATTCAACTGAACAATGCCACGGAATAACAAACAGGCTCAGGTGTCGTAACCGGTATTGATCCCCCGCTTGTATCTTGCAGAGCGAATGGACAACTGTTTAGTTATCAGACGATATCCATTTTTTATTTCCAGTCGATTTGTTGTTAGTCTTCTGGTATGCGTGTGCTATAATTAAACATTTATCAGTCATTCCCTCCAAAGCCTGGTATTTTGGAGTGAATTCCAAGAAACTTGTAATTCAAATTCCTGTATTCTGGTATTCAATCAAAGAGAACAGCCTGGATGTATTGATTAATTTAGTAGAAAGCTGATGTGGCTGTGCCATGGTTCATCCATGTTAAGGCCAGTTCATGGCGCACAAATAGGAAAATTAGTCAATTATACATGTAGTGTACAAAGTACAGTGTGCTTTCACGGCAAGTTTTTAACGCTGTAAATTTACGAGAGTTGCACACATTTCAACTATGACCAATTTTGCCACGGATGTTTTGTGACATAAAAATCGCTTCATTTGCATTCGTATCCAGTATGAGACTCCAGTTTTGTTGGGGTGTATCAAGCACATCTGATACATAACCTTTTGTACTGTAATGTAACTACTGTACCAGTGTAAGGATGTGCCGGTTATTCCAAAAGTTAGCAGTTTATTATTGGAACTGAAATCTTATCCATTTTTTCCCCACTAAGGATTAACATGTGTGACCGTTGCCTATTGGCATGAGTCACGGTGTGCAAATGGTGTTGACTTAGGCCAGTGGTTCAAATTTGGCTCCAGGTATAGAAGTGATCAATCCAGGTGGTGAAATATCTACATGAAAATAGTTATTGCTGTTTTCATATGGTTTATTTTTTAACTCATAAAAAGTGCTTGCAAGACTGCGAAACGGTGTTTAGATTCTGTTGGATATCCTGATCTGATCAGTGCACAAAACATTGTTTTGTTCGAGCTCTCTGCAAGCTTCAGACTCTGCTGTTCAAACTATTGCATGTTTGACCGGGTCTCTAGTGCCCGGTCAATATTCATCAATATATTGACTTGTGGCTTGAAAACGTATTCTTATATGTGCAGTTGTGCACCACTATGGGCCATGGTAAAATTTAAACAGCAAAGCAGTCCAGTGGTCGGAAGGTTGAATTGTTTCCCTAAATCCCTAAAATTGTACCCCGTGTTAATATTAAAATATTAAACTTCGCTGTGTATCTTAAAATGTTCAGGTTTCAGACAGCAGGGCTGACCTGCATTGTTGAGGCGGTCCCTGCAAAGCCAACTGCTGTTCAAGGGGCCACTGGTTGCCCAGGGGAGGGCAGGGCATGACTGGCCCAAGCTGATTGGGACTGGGAGGTCGCCATCTCTGGTGACTCACTTCCATATGTAAAAAAGGTTGTCTCGATGTTAAAGCCACAAGATAGGAGGTTGAAAGTTTTGAAGGTTCATGATAATAAAAAAAAAACCTTGACATGCAAGCCTGCAAGAGCTGTATTTTGGGTTTTCATGCACTTTTTCTTCTTTTTTTGATTTATGGGCATAATCTTCCTGACTTCCTGATTTCCCAAATCAGGAAGTAGGACCAATGAATTTCAATTATTTATAATTGAAAGATAGCGCATGGATAGAGTGTAGAGGCCTGTAGCCTAAATACAAACCCACATAATTCAAGTCTTCATTTCTGCTCAGTATAGTGTGGCACAGAAATGGCGACCTCAGCATTAGTATTTTTCTGGGTGGACTATTATTTCATCAAAATACAATGTGACGTGCGGTGATAGGGACACTGCAGTGACCTTCCTTGTATTGAACACAAATTCAAGCTTTTTATTACCACAGTAAGCCAGCCCAGGAAAAAAAAGCCAGTGTCTTGTTTTCCATTCAACTACCAAATGGTTGCAAGGTTGAATGCTGATTAGTAGATACAACATTCATAAAATCCCAAGGCCATCTTGTTTGCATTGGTAATCCGCTGCATGGCCAGGAGTAAACAAGGACTGCGGCATAAAGCCATCATAATTCATATTCATGATTACTTTTAAAGTGGCTCGCTTGAATTTTATCATGTGCGTTGTACATGTACATCATGTAATGACAATGAATTATAATAATACAAGATGAACCACCCATATCTAACATTAACAGACAGATAAGCTTGTGATGTAAGCTTGTGATGTTCATGGTATACCGTCCCAAAAATGTGGCAGTATTTGGTATTATCAGGTATTTTTCTGGGTGGACTATTATTTCATCAAAATACAATGTGATGTGGTGATAGGGACACTGCAAACAGACCGCTTGGGTAGAACATGCTAGATTACTGCTTGTGCAATTTTCGCCTTTTTTAGATACTGTGACAACTGGGAATTTAAACAATTATCCAGGCAAGACAGATCTGGCCACTTTTTTCTGCCACTTTTTTTTTCTCTTAAAGGGCTTTTGCACACATCTGACCACCCCAGTTTAAGAAGGAAAGTATTGGTTGTGAAATTCCTACCGAGGTCGTCAGTATTTTCAGTGATTTGACAACATCACTCGATATTGCTTGGTGTTCATGTACACAAAAATATAGTCAGTATAAGGTAATATTAAAATATATTAGTCCAATAACCTTGATATATAAGTCTGTGTATTTATTTTCATCATTCTAAGTGCTACCTTATTTGGGAAACTGCTGGTTTTTCCCCCCTTCATGCATTCTGTCTGGAAAGTGAAACTGCATTCTTGTTGGAATCCAGAATGTGCTTAACTTTGTTGTGACATTGCAGTTGACTTTAGAGTACAAGAAAAATATTGACTGCATATTTTGCATATCGCAAGCTCTGCACCACTTAACCCTGCACGGCTGCAAGTGCATAGGCAAGCAAGGTGAGATGGTTAAACAAAGGTCAGATCAGCAGTCGAGAGGCTTATTTGCATGTCAAGGAATCCAAGAATTTAAAATGTCATGTCGGAACAGCTGATTCATTCGTGAATGATGCCACTAAATAGGGCTGTCCATTTTTGAATAATTTAGTATTTGATTATTCAAAACTGCATTTGACAGAATTATTGTATATATTCGAATGTCGCCGATCAAGTTTGACATGCGCCTGCTGCAACTGCGTGCAAAGGGTGTCTATTAGAACTTGCCACGATTGATATCATGGGCCACTGATCGACATTTGCATGAGCCTGTAGTATCAAGATTATCATGTGTATATCAGCATATTTTTAAAGTAATTGACATGCTGTGACGGTGTATGAAAAAAAAAAGTGGCATATCTGACTATAGAGCGTCGCAACTTTATGATTAAAATGACATCACACTTGTGTGTGTACGTACATATTTTTTTTCTCCGAATATTTGAACCGGCAGAAAGCTATTATAATCGAATATTCGGTTGATGATCGAATATTCAAATATTCGGAATAATTGGGACAGCCCTACTATTTAAGATGAAACATGGAAAAATGGAAAACTCTTGTACGTATGTGGATGCATATTATCAAATTATTACATGTAAAGGTCTCATTCTTTGTAATTGTATGTTCAAGCTTTTGGGGTGCGGCATATCGAGTGTATTTCGCTTGTATTAAAACATTGAGTGATTTATGATCTAAACCCAAAAATTCATGAAGAAATTACCCCAAATTACTAATTAATAATGAATTGTTTTCAGATTTTGAATAAGGAGCATCCTCCTCCCAGTTTCAGTCATTATCAATATACATCAAATTGTTTCTGGAACCCTAAATGAATATTACATAGAATGCAGTGATTGTTGTTTATTTCCATCAAAACTATAGTTCCGTAATCGATGAGCAGAGAAATCCATTGTATCAATTTTTTCCCCCCACAGCTTAGCATGGCCAACTTTAATGGTACATGTTTTTACCAATGTTGAATTCTGTGTAAGTGAACAGCATGATAAAACGGCCTACATGTACGTGTTTATGGTGTAAATCGAGGACACACAGGTGCAACATCATCAATGAATTGAGAACAGAAACCAAAATCGGGGACGACCTCGATTAGAAAACATGTACAAAACCAATGAGAGCTGTTGCAAAAAAATTAGAGTACAAACAAAGGAAAAGGGAAGAGGAACAATAGAAAATCCTCAATTTATACCATAAGCGAGTTTGTGCGTACATGTAGAGGTATTCAATGAACATGTACAGGTAGATGTACATGTACAGCTGCACTGTACATGTACACAGATACAACACAAGTCCTATATTTATGAGGTCAGGTCAGTGCAAGACTGCTCTGCTTACACGCAGCCATGCACCAGCTGAGTGGCTGGCCTTGTTGATGCACAATCCTTCTTCCCTGAGTGACATGCCCCGCAGCGCTTTATTCCATCCATCCATCCATCCTATCTCTGTTGACCCAGAATAATCATCGTCCCAGGAGCCCGCTAGCAAGAGAATGAAAAAGAAGACTGGGGAAAAAAAATGCCAGGCTGGTACTGTTGGCATGTGTGCATTGCCATGGTGATGGTTAGGACTGAAAGGGGCTAAAATATACATGATAAAAGCATCTGAAACTGTGTCTGGTTGAAATTTAAAAAATTTATTTAAAAAAAAATTTCAGTTAAAATCTTCTAGTAATCATGCTAAATTAAAGCCCCAATTTGTTAATTTCTAAATGGATGCTGGATGCAGTAGAAAATAATGAAACTCTGTGAATAAAATCAGTTATCAGATCGCTATTCAGATAGATTCTGATAGTGATAAGACCATGACTGGTGATAAAATGTGGCTAAGATTGAAGGATTGCGTCTCACTTTGTAGCATAATTTTCAATGAATGGTCTAAATGGAATTATTTTTAGGGCCATTAGTAGACGCAAACGACCGGTACATGTATACCAAGTTGCAACACCTCTGGCTTTAAATTTCAGTTGATTTCATGAATTTTGTGGGGTTTGCAGTATTTAAATTAATCAACATAACTGACCGGTACTCTTTGGAACTGGATGTGGTAATATAATGAGCGACCTGTTGGTAGCCAGACTCTGGCTTTTAGTCATTGGATCCAGTTATTTAATAGGCATTTGGCTCTTTACCAACCACTCTCTCCACAATGAGAGGAGTCTCAATTACCTGGGCCAGCTTTCCAGCTGACTGGCTTGTGTTGGCCACTCTATTTCATCACAATGAGCTAGGAGTTTCTGCATGAGTAGTTTTCATAGGTGGATAGCAGGGAAAGACTGCTGCCTGTGGTTTGGATCTAATTGTAAAAGGCTTGATAGCTGCACAATACCTATTGTGATCAGTTTGGCATTGTAATGGTTTACATATCCCCCCACCCCCCCCCCCACCACCACCACCACCACCACCGCCACTGTCAATAACAAAAGTTGATGTCTGTCCGTTATTCACTGTGTTTATAATGTCAACCTGGGTGTTGCCTCAGTTGAACATGAACATTCAATGTAATTTTTGTATTTTATCATTACGCCGTGTCTGAAACCTGCATTGTCGTTTATGGCCTTGGATATTTATAGTACCGGTAACAAGCAGAACCGAAGAGTTTTTTTGTCACAACATTTCTTCGATTCGCTCGTAGCTTTATTTACATTAACCTGTATGCACCTCCCCCCCCCCCCCCACATGTAAAAACATTCAGTTTTGTGTATGATGGTGAACGTGTTGGAAGCACGGGCCTCTGTTCAAGCTTGGGGTAGGAATGGGAATAGAAAAAGGGTGCTATAATTGGTTTCCAACTAAAACTAAAGAGAAAAAAAAATTACTTGAATGTTATACTGAAAAAAATCACTGGACACTGTTGGTGAAGTCTAATAGACTTTATTTTCACAATTTAAAAAAATCCAACAAATTTGTGCAGATTTCTAACAACACACACATATTTTGTGTATGCATGAATGAATCGATGTTGACAACCTAGTAACAGATGACTTGCAGTGTTCTTTAAAAAAAATAGCTATGAAGGAACTCATATGAAGCAAGCAGACTAGGACTAAAGGCATTTTGCCCAAGTCCAGATAATTTTCTAGCGATGCCTTTGGTTTTCAACCGAAGATGCCTCCACCAGATTTTTGATAAATAACAAGTATTTTCATCTATAATTACACACTTGTAAGCCTTGGCTTAGTGTATAAATCTTAAAATGAACACACTTTTAATATTAGATATGATCCCCCACCCCCGGACAAGCAACAGTAGGTTCAACCACCCCCTACAATGACCCTGGATTTCTTTAGTAGGTCCCAGCCTTTATTGGTTGAGGTGTTTGTCATCTGTTACGGTGACAGTAAGCAGTAGGCCTAACATGCTTCAGGGATGCCCTCATTTTATTTTACACTATCTTCTTTACTGTCACTTTATTTGGAAATCCAGACTCTATGGCAGTTAAACCTTAATGGATTTTTACCGTTTAATTAAAAAATATAAGTTAAAAAATTTAATTTAATAATATTTTAATGACTATATTTTTTATTAAACAGATAATTTTCCCTTGTTTACATACAAAGGCCGGTTCATGCTTGGCATGAAAATGAATGCTAACGCGAATTTTGTGACATCAGGTCGGGGCAAGTTTTTGCGCTGCGAATTTGCAAAAAGTGGAACACACTTCAACTCCGGCGAATTTTGCAGCGAATGCTTCGTGACCTCAAAGAATTTGCATGAAGTATGGACCGATCTTTAGGCATGTAGGATTACTTGTTCTTCATGCATTTTGCTCCTTGCCAATAACAACTCCACACAAAATCCAAAGAAGAATTTTCAGACCTAACCTGTTGAAGTTTCAGCTCAGTGGATATATTTGGAGAAAACAGTGAGAAATCATGCACAACCTTTTCATCAAGAAACACAATTGCGTCGATAGTCCTTGTTCCAACCATCAGTAAAATGGCTGATTGTTGTAAATCACCTATACTTTCTTGATTTCTTCGAAGTGACAGCAAGCCAGATGGGATCATTTTATCCGGTGTTTAGTACCAGTATGATCGTTAATCCAAGTAAGCTTTTTGAAGAGTAATTCGCTAGGTTCCTTTTGGGGTAAATGCAAATGATCATATTTGCCTTAAAGTAACTTTGAATAGCTAAATAGTAATTTGTAATATGGGTGTGTTGGCAGTGTGTAGTGGGCACCAACTTTCATGTAACACATTATGATACTCTAATATGTACATCTATGTGTCTGTATTTGTAGTTATTAATTTTTGTTGTTTGGGGGGATGGGGGAGAGTTTGTATCTAGTCAATTTCTTTAGCGTAGGCCTAGAGTCTGATCAGAAATACATGTAATTTAGAAGCTCAGATTAAATGTACATATTATTGGAACCATTCCCCCCCCCCCCAAAAAAATTGCATACTTAGTAACGTTGTAATCCCCCGCTACTTTTTTATTAATTAAATTCCCAGCGCGCGCTCTGCTATCTACCTGATTTCCCACGTGCATTGGTGGGACTTTGGTCAGCCGACATGTATCATGTACCCTCAGGTCAAACAGCACTGATTCCAAACAAATTTTTATTTTCATTTTTTTTGGTGTCCAACAACACATATCAAAAATTTGTTGAAAGCATTTCACTGTGATGAGAAGTACTTATTTGTCTTTCACCCAGTTTTTGTGTGTGTCTGTAATTCACTTTCCATGCATCGATCCTGTACTCGGTCAATCAAATTGATTTCGGTGGGCAAAATTTTCATTTTTCCCCCTGCTCTCTCTCGCTCTTTTTCCCGGCCAGAATATTCCCTGATATTCAGGCAAGCCTTTTTGTGTTGTGTGTGTGTGAACGGAATTTGGAATAAATTGAGTCGATGTTCCCCCTTGAATAAGCGAGCTGGAAACTGTATCGGGTAAACAGAGAAGCCAGCTGCCCCCGATTGACTTTCAAGCATGAATTGAATGATGAATCGCGGTTAGCCAGTCGGCACAAGTTCAATCACGGCGGTTTGATATCAATGAACAACAAGAAGGTACAGATGAAGGCTGTATGTAATTCAGTGAGTAGACCAAGGCCTTCAAATCATACGTCGAAAAGAAAAAAGATTGCAACCAAAACAAGCAAGTTTAATGGAGCATGTCTGCCGCATGTTGTATTCTGAGAATACGATCTTTAATTAAAGTGGAACAAAAATTGCGTTTGTGGTATCACCACTAAAAAATTATCTAGTTATGTAGAAAAATTATTTTACCTCGTACATTTTTGGATGTTTTTCTGTCAGGTTTTTTTTTTATGGAACTTTGCTTACTTTAGGGTGCCCTTGACAGAATACAGTTTAATTAAACCGTTTAATTAAAATAAACTTGCATTGGGAATACTTTTTGTTGTTGTTGAAAATATACTTGAAAATATATTTTATTCGTTTGGCCAAATGTGGCAATAAAAAGTTTGAGGTCGGTAAAATTGGCCTAAACAAATCTAGGTAGGCCGGGTTACCATATACAAACATTTTTTTTTGGGGGGGGGCTAATTTTAACAGTGTTTCTTTTGTTGCAGTGATCTAGTATGTGACCAAATCCATTGCAGTCCTCATGTGTACAGTACATGTACGTTTACATTGTGTATGTGCTCTTTGTATGCTGCACCTGATGATAAAAATCAATGCACTTGAACTAGTTCACACAAACCTTGCCAAGTTAATTGAATTTTCTTTTTAATGATGGCCTGCTCACTATGCTGTTAATATTTAAACAGGGATGTCCCCCCCCCCCCCTTTCTTGGGTACAAATCAATCATCCCATCGACGACCCTTGCCCCCTTAGCAAACACGGCATTGCCATGGCAACCGTGGGGTTGGCAGGTGGCGAGTGATGGCATGCAAATAGAGAGGGGCCACAGGGCATAACGGCTTGTTGTTGTGCTGAGCTGCGTGTGAACTCTGACCCAGTTGCAGGACTGGGATTACAATGCACCAATAGTACATGTATACACCATGACATCCTTTGAATACATTGTATCAAATGTGTAATGGCATGCATTGTGTAGTATGCACAGTGTCTCTACATAGCTCCTTTATTAAGTGTAACAAATAGTCCAGCTCTGGGCAGTCTTACCACTGGCCAGTATTTCCCATCAAATATAAAGGCTGGCAATGTGTCACATCCACTTTTGCTGTTGCAATTGGAATTTGTTTATTGGGATGTGTGAAAATTCCTGGGGGGGGGGGGGGAGCTGAAATACATGTATCTAGGTCACAGTGTGACAAACATGGGTCATTCCATACATTTGGGGTCCAATTTTTTTTAAGTCCCTGTTCCATCTGAAATAAGATTTTGGAAAATTCAGGACACATTCTCAAATGCCTTCTATCTCCATAAGTGCAATGAGAAAAATACCCCTTGATATGACTTTCAACATTTTAAAGCCCAACACAAATGCACCCTACCTGACCGTGATCGGGTAAAATCAGCTTGCTTTAAATAATGCAGGACAATGTCTGCAAAAAATAGGGTGGGAGCGGCACCATATTTTATTTACTACATTTTTTTCTTTTAAATAAAAAGATATATACATGTAGGTTCTGCATGATTTTCTGTGTTGAGTGGATGAAAAGGAAACAATGTATTTATTTTCTTGGCCACATTGATTCTAGTTTTATTAGCGCAGAAACAAATTTTGCATCCCTCAACACAGTAATGTTAGTTTGTCTCATCATAT
The DNA here is from genome assembly GCF_015706575.1 of Patiria miniata. Taxonomy (NCBI): domain Eukaryota; kingdom Metazoa; phylum Echinodermata; class Asteroidea; order Valvatida; family Asterinidae; genus Patiria; species Patiria miniata. The sequence continues at coordinate 4,394,234 of NW_024037048.1, forward strand.
AAACAATGTATTAGTCCAGTAGCCATCAATTATATTTTAGGGGGGGGGGACCTTGAAATGGCTTTTATAAATTTGCCATTTAGGCACTGCCACTGTTATGACTTGTTTTATTTCATAGACATTAGACAATCTAGACCAACATATTCAACCTTGCCATGCATTTTGCAGATGGGAAGTGACTTTGGTAATTAATAGACAAGCCATGCAAGTCAGCTTTTGTCCTTGAATGGCACTATCACACATGCTGGCATGACAACAAGAATAAAAGCATGCCAGTGATGAGCGTGCGTGTTTATAGACCGTAGACAGGGGAAAACGCATAACTTAGCAATGCCACTCAAGCAGTTAATTACAGCCGTGTATAGGATCGTTTGCAATTACCCGGAAAAATACCTTCCGATTTTTAATGACAGAAACCGTGCTCAAAGTGAAGATAGGACTAGTAATAACATATTTCATGAAATTCTTCCAGCTGAAAGGAAAGAAAACTAACATTGAAGGTGGTTGCAATTTAAAATAGGGTACCCGCAGGCACGCTTTTTTTGTTTACATTTAGCAACGGAATCTAGTTGCGAGACCCAGAAAACTGTGCATGTTATGTTTTCTCTGTTTTCTGAAGAAGAAAAAAACTTCAGCAGGGTAGTTGTTATGCACCCTCCTTATGATTTTGAGCAATTCTGTTGCTTCAAAATGAAAACAAAATGCACAAAAAGCAAACGATCATAAGTATCGACAAATCAGAAATCCATCTTCAATTGGAAAATTACATATGTTTTCATGTATAAGTAGTCTGTTTATATTACCATCCCTGACATGGATATAGTGTTAGGGCAGATTTACTATCACACAAACATGGCACAATAGGCGTTCTATTCAAACGTCATCGAAATATGGAAAGCCACACATTTTCTTTTGATCTCTCTTCTTTATTTTCTGTTTATTTGTTTCGTTTAGGATTTACATTGTATCCCTTAATTAAATGATGCAGGTATATGTACATGTATCACAATATATAAGATCGACCTGGTCACACTTACATTTCTATGACAATCAAAAACAATTTTTTGAATACAGTGTCTACACAGTGCATCTATTGTATGTTCAGTTATTGTGTAGCACACAATTGTTGAGGTTGATTGGTGCCTGCGTGCTTGTGGTCTTGCCAAAACCACAAGGTCATTGGAGAATGCTGAGGGGATCCCTGAAAACCACAAACAGCCTGCCCCACCATGTACCTTTGTACATGTACAACACTCTACAGTGCAGTTACATGTAGTACCATACCTAATGCACGCTGAATGATTTTACTACTATGCAGATAACCATACTATTTGCATATGGCATTAGTAGGCAGGATGTTACATAACTCTGGATTTGCCGAAACTAATCTTACAATATGTACAACCCTAACCAAATATGATTTATGTTCTTTTCAACAAATTAAGCCCCCTTACATGTAGGATGAAGTGGTATAGTGTGTAAAGGGCATGTGAAGCTTGAAAACATATTGTTTTCGTCAGGTTTTTAAGTAATATTCCAAGTGATTGTGATTTTTAATTAGCCTTATTCGGTGTTTTTTTTATTAACTTTTTGATGTACTGGTATTTTTAATGAGCTTTTAATGTATTCTAATGACATTTTTTTGTTACGATTAATTTTGGATTATTTCTATCATGTAAAGTGCATTGAGATTTATCTGATGATGTTGTGCGCTATAAAAGAATCAAATTTTATAATTATATTTGAAAATTGTCTGCACCAGAAATCGTGCTAATTGATGTTCATTAAAATGATCATTAAATCATTGATATTCCCGCTTTAAAATTCCTCGGGTTCATCATAGATTCACTGTGTGCTCCTGTTTCACTCAAAAGAGTGTAGACGTACACGTATCGGGGCGATTTTGTGTAATATAGGCCTACCATTTCTTAATAATATGAAACACTATTTTGAATCAGAATTTACGAAACAATTTTCCCTGTGTGCATTATAATTGATTTGTGAATGCTTGTATATTTAAATGAACGTACAATGCAGTCCAAAGTGTACAAGTAATGATTGTAGCGTGACCTCTACAATGGAATTTATGAAATTAACCCTCCTATGTAAACATACATTCTGTGCCAAGTTGTAATTTCAGTCCAAATCAATTAAGTGACTGTTTTTAACAGTTAAGAGCTCCCAGCCTACATAAAGCAGAATTGGCTGTGACTGTTTATGTCACTTGATACAGCTATGCTTTGACTGTGTATGTATGTGATTGGCAAGCCAGCTGTGCCCACCACTTGCGTGCTTTTGTCTGTTGACTGAATTTGACTAGTCACAGTGCTTGCTTGAAATATGATCTGACTGTTGGTGACCAGCCTGTGTAAAAGACATGGCAGGGGAAGAGGATTTTTTGACTGTCTGTGACTGTTCAGACAGCAGGAGGGTTAATCTTGAAGTGTTAGGGCTGGAAGGGGGAGAGTAGGGCAAACTAAACCTGACCCATTTTTCTCCCGTGGATGCTGCCAAGATTCTCTCCATAAAACAGGAGGAGTGGGCATGCAATGTCGACAGGCTCCACTTTTACATGTACCTGCTAGACCCAGTGACATGAATTCAACTCACTCAGTAAACATACAGAAATCTTAACCAGTTTTTTCCTGTCGTGCTCTATTTTTTGAAGGTGACTGCTTTTCTGAAGAAAACTTGATCATTTTTCTATCATGAAGGTCCCCCCCTTACATGCTGCTGAGGCCATGGATGCCCGGCAGTCTACTTATTCAGCCGATCCCCTCTTGCAAATAGCTTCCTGTAAGCCAACACCCTAACCCAAGGCTACCAATGTACTATTGAATGACCTGCCATGTCATAAGATATGATTCAAAAAACAGTCTGGGAGACTCACATGCAAGTTCTTTTTCTCTCTCTGTCAGCATCTGCGCGGCTTGTAACTTTGAGCAGTGATGCCCGGTTCCGTTCATTAGAAATGTCGCGCTGGGGTATATTACGGTGCAGTACACCCCGAATAACAAATTGGCCATCTGGTGTGTGCATTATTATTTGGAGCTCATTTGATTGGAATTTCCCTAATGGAATTCTATAGATCTGAGGTCAATTATTCGATATGATTGTCCTCGTTAGTCGTAGAGTTGCTTAACCTGCACATCATTGGCTGAACATGCAAATGAATTCCTCAAAGCAAACTGGGTCACTATTGGGGATAATAGTGTGATGAAGTGCAGTTATAAATTGTGGTTTAAAAGCAGTTCTAACTTGGGCCTGGCTGCTGATAAAGGCCCGAGCCAAAGGCGAGGGCCATTAGCGACGGCCAGGCCCCAAACCAGTTTTAACCCTAACCCCCTAGGCCCTTGTTGCTTACAACCATCCTCAATCCTCCAAAATCCTCCAAAATTTTGCAACTCCGCCTAAATTTTTCAAAATTGTCAGACAGTCCTGCCTCAAAATGCATTCATCCTCAATCCTCCAAAATCCTCCTCATCCCAAAACTTTGCACTCGTGTTTAAATGAAGGATAACAACGCCGAATCCTTCAAAATCATCAGACAGTCCTGCCTCAAAATGCATTCATCCTCAATCCTCCAAAATCCTCTTGTGCTTCAATCACCATTCATCCTCAATCCTCCAGAATCCTCATTTGATTCAATCACCATTCATCCTCAATCCTCTAGAATCCTCCAAAACCGCCAGGAGGATTTTGGAGGAGTGAGGTGGGTTAGGGTTAATATATCCCCATTCATATCATAATAACTTTTTGGTTAAAAAAACCCATAAAAAGTCGAAAACATTGACAATCTTGTGACGAGCATTGTTCTTCTATTTTACTCCATAGGACTTACCTTATTTAATGGTGCACGTGGCACGTGCGTTCCGATACATCTCCTTATATGGCGCTCATGTCAGTGGCTCTCAAGCCAGTGGAGTGCGCGGTGCATACTGCACGCATTTGGCGCATACTGCACGCATGTGGCACAGAGCGCAGGTTCTTATTTTATCAGCCGTTTAAAACCACCCATGTGACAGGCTCTCGACCAATAGGAAAGGCTCAACTGTCTCACTCAGGTACATGTAAATTTATGAATAATAAATACTAATCAAAATGCCTTGTCATGTATGCCAGTTCTAACTCTTGTTTGGCTGTTTTTGCGTGCGTTATTCACATAAACAAAGCATTATGGGGGATTTTGGTTTTGCCTAGTTTAAAGCAAATAACACCTTTAATTCACAGATCTACTATTTCATGGAGTCACTCCAAGCATAACTACCGTAAAATCTATGTAAAATTTTATGTAAAAACTACTGTAAAATTAACCGTAAAATTTATGTCATGCAGTTTAATAATATGAAGTTGAGAATTATTTGCATGCAGTTCAATGAAATAACAATTCCAAGTGCAGTATGCAGGTTCCCTCCTCTGCAGTCTCTGCGGAGGCTGGAACGTTCTTGATAAGGAAATACCAGATGACTTGAAGTTAACGCTGCAGCTTTCCAAAAATATGCCGCTATCAAGAGAGGATATTTTTATTTAAGATACGGCCAGCTTAGGAGCAGTGCAGATGTCCGTCTATGTTGTATTAATGAGACACATCCCATAGCAAGGGGAGACTTTAAAGGTCATTCCTGATAGAAAATGAAAATGCCATGTAACTTTAGGGCTATGCCAAATATATTTGAATATTTGAATATTCGATCATCAACCGAGTAAATGAATAGTAATTTAAAAAAAATTTCAAATATGCGGTCTTGAGGAGATGAACGGTCTCAAGGAGATCTTGAAGCACGTCCATGATGTTATATAAGTCGCAACAGTTGTGTGGTTTATTGTTTGTCAAGTGTCAAACACTTGTTGGAAGCAACTTGTGTGTATGATTTGAGAGCATCCATGAGGAACATTAGCTCAAATTTCTTCCATACAATCGGTCAAATAGCAGCCATTCTGATACTTGTTCTTTGTATTATTTGAACCTTAGCCTTCCTAAAACCTCCAAAATCTTCTTTGGAAAATGGAGGATTGAGGCTATGACAAAAATGGGTGGTTGATTTTGGAGGATGCACTGTGTCAAGGTCTTGGGCCAGACCTTGTGTTGTTTATGCTCAGTCGTGCATAAATTTTGGCCTAGATTATACCTGAACTCCTCCGCACTGCTCCAGGATGTCACTGGCTCTGCCTCAACACATTGACAGTGATTGCTGGAGGATTTTTGCAGGATTGAGGCAGTGGTCACCCCTCCAAGGACCACATTCAAGAAATAAGGGATGATTTTGGAGGATTGAGGCTGTATGTAATTTTTACACGGAGGCAGTTGGTGGATTTTGCGGGATTGAGGTCACATCCTGGCAAAAATGCCTAGGGAGTTAGGGTTAACCTGATCAGTGCATTTCAAACTTGAATATTTTTGAATATTTGATCAAGTCAAAGTTGGAATAATTGAATACCAAAAATGCCCAGCCCTCATGTAAATGCATGTTGTAAAAAAAAAAAAAAACAAGTTTGGAGGAGGAGAAATTTGAAGGCAGTGTTGAATTTCAGTTTCAATTAGAAGAAGACCCGCTTTGTAGAGGATCCCGAGCTCCTTCTCCCTTTCCTTGAGTGTTTGCAGGGATTAGCATCAAGACAGATGTTCTAATTAAAAAAAAATCTCAGAATTTTTTATGAGATGCGCATTCCTATGACCGGGGGCAGTTTAGCTTAGATGCATACACAATTTTCATTTTCTCATGAATATGGGTTTGGGCGTGCGAAGATTTGCATTGGAGCATTTAGGCCGATGCCAGTAACAAAATAGGCCGGACTTCTCAATTTCTCATTTTGTTGAAAGTTTAAAATTTGTAAAAAATTTTCGCGAGCATTTTCAATAAGTGAATGTGACAGTGGCGCCCCCCTGCATTTTATGCTTGCACTTTTGTCAGATTATAACAGCCAAATTGAATTATTGGATGTTTGATTGCGTAGCTGTTATTAACAAGGTTGATTGATCCTAGTCAAAGGTTGAAGCATGGGCCTTATTGATGCGATGGCTGTTTTATATTAGTTCATTCTGTCAAACACTAATAAATGTGTCAATGTGCCCTCCAAAAATGCCTTAGTTACTAGAGTATTTTGTATTATGATTGCAAGGGCAGCTTCACTGTATACTGTGTAATTAGCCCAGGTTGGACGACGTCTTCATGTATTACGACTGACGTCCAGGGTATTAATTCTACTCCCATAGCGAAAACAATTATAACACATTAATTTCGTTCATATTTTTACCTGATGGTGGAAGCTGAAATTTCGTTTACATATTCCTTGTGTCCAGAATAATGTTTACGCTGGGTTTAGAAATGGTAAATATGTCCGTGGGTGACATGTTTACCAGAAATAAACCGCAGATCCATGCTTTCGTTGAAGCCATTTTCAGTATGCTGTATGGCGTGCATAAGTCTTCACACAGGAAGGTTGTACTGAAAATGTTTTCAAAGAAAGCTTGTAATTGCAGTTTATTTCTCGGTAAACAGGCCACCCATGGACATATTTGCGTTTTCTAAACCCAGCATATGCATAATTCTGGACACAAGGAAGATGTAAAAGAAATTTCAGCTTCCTCCATCAGGTAAAAATATGAAAAAAATGTTTTAGAATTTTTTTCGCTATGGCAGCAGACATTCATACCCTGGACTCCGTTGGGTGTGTACACAACGGAGTCCAACCTGGGCTACTGTATAATTTGTGTCACATACATTATAGTGGTGGGAGAAATCGAACATTTCAAATCCGGTTATCCAATTTTTTTTTTTTTAACCGAATAGCAGTTATTGATTTCACTGGAGGGTGCCATTCAGCTCACAGTCATGCCAACAAAAAGTGACGAGTGAGGTGCCGCATGCAATGCCCTCCCAATGACTGGGTTTAGTTTGCAGGATTCATATGACCATTCAGCCTTTACAAAAACACTTCAGTGCTATAATGTTGACAAAATGGGGAGGAACTCTGATAATTTGAATGGGCAGGCTTTTCATACCGAGAAGACCACTAGCAAGTGAATGCCGTTACAATCAGAGACCATGGAGCAAATTGGGGGATGTTCGTTGTTTCCTTCAGCTTGTGACACGAAAAATGGAAGACTTAATTTTTTGTTAAGGTTGGTTTTGAATAGCTGGTTTCTAAAATCCAAACCGAATAGTGAAATTCAAACGGTATTAAAAAATATCCGGATTTAAATCCCACCGCTGACATACACAAAACAATGCTATATCTACGTGTTTATGTATGCAACGTGTGTGGGTGTATTACACTGTGTTTATGTACGCAAGACATGTATGTATGTTACACTGTATCGTAGTTTCTTCTACTGCTTGAAAAAAGACTTGCTGTGGCGGCCTTGAATAAGGCCTAAAATGACAGGAGTGTTTGAGAATAGTGTTTAGAAATGAAAGATAATAAGTGGGCCCCATGCGACTTATCAATTCTCAACTGCTCAAATCACTGACACTCCCTAATAATTCAAAATAAGCCTGGTCCTGCCACTAGCAGACACCCCTTCTGCCCTTGCAGCTGTAAATATTGATCAGTACATGTTTCAATACTTGGGCCAGCCCCTGCCAGGCCCTGCCAGGCGATATGATTAAATGTCTGCGAGGCGCCATGGTAATAACACCGACATGTATCCCCGGTATTTGGCCGAAAATCATCACCCGCGCATATGTGGGCTGCATGCATGTATTTCTGGGTCATTTGTCGTTTGAGTTATTGCTGGATTGCCCTAGACAAACTTCCAGGGATTGGGGAAAGGGGGGGGGGGGTGTGGGGGGGGGGGGGTGTCGAGAGGGTGATGAGCCTACATGTACCTTAGCTGCACTTCCAGTGTACGTCATTGTTGGGAAGAAAACATGATAGCCAGGGCATTTGGACTTAAAGGGAATATACAACATTTGCAAACATCGAAAAATAAAACTACCAAGTTTTTAAGAAATACCTTACTAGGATGTTGGTAAATGACAGTCTAAAGCATCCTGTACAGTTATGGCACCTGGTGTGAAGTCATTTTCAAGAAAATTGTATTTTTGTATACATTTCCAACAGTGGTCGGCCGACCACCGTTGGAAAAACCTAACTATTTTTCAACTACTGCTCTAACTTCACCATTTTTTTCAGTCCAAATTTTGTTTGCTATCGGTTACATTACATGTTCATGAACGGGTGCAGGCCAGCTAGACTGGTTCCCAAACCTATAAATTGATCCATTTTATCTATAGTGGAGTCAGGGAACCAGACTACTCCACCATTTGTGTTTTTCTTTGTTTTCCAGCATTTTCAAACACAAAACTTCAAACATATCAGTGGAACAATATTTGATCTATCATAGTAACCCCTCAAATAGTTCATTTCTGAGAATAACAGCAAAAACCAATGATGTACATTCCCTTTAAAGAGTGCTCACTCTAGTTTGTGCCTACAGGTCATTTTGTAAATTAAAAAAAAGAAGAAAGTACCCCAGCATGTTTCATTGCAGCGTCCTTGAAATGCACCAGTGCCTGGGATGTTCAAAACATATACTGGTACATAGAAAAACAAAACCAGCCAATTGAAACGGTATGATTACCAATGTGGCATCATCCAGATGGAGATTGCTGCTTGTGGCAGGCCTGTCTCAACTGTAAATGTACCACAAAATACCGATAAGAATTGGGAATTTGCTGGCCTAGATTGAAGATGTGCAGATCAAATTCCCCTGATATCTAGCCGAAGTTATTCTTCACCAGACTGAGAAGTTGATTTTGTTGACATATTATAGGGCAATATCAGTAAAAACTTTGTCTCATTTTGTTTACCTCACATCTTGCAATAAAGTTTCACTGCATTATTGTTACAGTTACAGTTTTATTGTAAAAAGGGCCTTGTAAATTCTCTTGATTGTTTTGATTGAAATTCGTGCATACATGCTTCAATATTTTATCAAATTTCTTTTGTAACGACATACATTTTTTTCTGTCAGTTGAAATATTAAAAAGCATAACACCTTGTTGGAATATGGACAGGTTGTAACCTAAATATATCCTCAAAGAAATATTGAATGCCTTTGGCCTATGTATAAACATTTGGAAGCTGAAGTTCAATCCATTGTGGTTTATAATTTAATGTTCATCTCAATAAATGGACCATGTCCATGATTGCAATTTCCAAGTGAAATGAATGCCCAGCTTGATTTGAAACGAATTGGAAAGACAAGCTTAAGGTAATGGACACCAATTGCGAACATTCAAAAATGAAACTGTCAAAATAGGAAATTTACATCCAGCTTGATTGTACGGGTAAGTAGGATCATGTATCCTGTGAAATCATTGCACCTGGTTTGCTGTCATTTCTGAGAAATGAGGAATTAACATCATATCCTGGCCCGAAGGTTGGGACCAACCATCACGCTTTCAAGTTCAATAGAAACCTATGCCTTACATCGAGAAAAATGAAGCATTTGCATTTGCAGTTTTCTCAAAAAGTATCATACATGTATCTACTGAGTTGAAATTTTGACGGGTTAGTTTTTTTTTACCGTAACGTACCTGAATCCATCAAAATCCACACCCCTGTTTTTGAAGGATTTTGGCAGATTCAGGATACCCCTATGTTGAAAAATTGGGGGGATTTTGATGGATTCAGGACAGTAAGCCTAGCAGTGCAGGATTTTGATGGATTTAGGATACCTCCATATTGAGCAGTTGGGGGACTTTGATGGATTCAGGATCTCAACAGTAACTCCTTGGCTGTATGTTTGTTGTGTACAAGGTATATGATTCTGATGGACTCACTGGTGGATTCTGATGGACTCAGGACACCAACATTTTTTTTGCGTGGCAAAATTGGTGGATTTTGGCGGATTCAGGATATTTCTAGTAAAAGTGCTCAAGGGGTTGGGGTTAAATAACTGCTTCAGATTTATTGTAATTGTTGTTCCATGTATCCGCAAAAAAAACCACCACAGTGTTTGCAAATGGTGTCAAATAAAAGTCATGACTGTGTATTGAATGAAAGAACGGGAAAAAACAAGGCATGATCTCATGCACGTAGTGAGTTATGAATTTTATTAGTACTCTCTGACCCGGGTTTTGTATTGTAAGAGAAGAATCAGACTTTGAACCTTGTTATGCTGCTGGGTTCAGTTGGATGCTACAATTTGCCAACACCCCTTCAACTCTGTTAAAAATTGTAGCGTTGTGTACCGAGACAGACTGGCACTGCCTTGTGACAGTTTGCAGAGCAATATATTTTATGGCGCTGTAAATTTCACAGAATTTATGTTCATACATGTAAAGATTCAACAGGATTTCTTTGTTCTACACAATCTCATATTGAATGCATAGTTTACATACATGCACCATTAAACAGTGTTTTCATTTTGTGCTGTACATGTACATGGACGCTTACGTTAACCCTAACCCCTTGGGCTCTTTCACTAGAAAGTATCCTGAATCCACCAAAATCCATCAATTTTGCCATGCAAAAAAAATGTTGGTGGCCAGTGAGTCCAACAGAATCCACCAGTTGGCCGGGAGTAAATCTGTTGAGATCCTGAATCCGTCAAAGTCCCCCAACAGCTCAATATAGAGGTATCCTGAATCCATCAAAATGCTACAGTTCTGCTAGGCTTACAATCCTGAATCCATCAAAATCCCCCAGTTTGTGCAATATGGAGGTATCCTGAATCTGCCGAAATCCCCCGAAACAGGGGTTTGGATTTTGATGGATTCAGGTACGTTAGGGTTAAATTGACAACTGTGGTTGATCACCCTTTACGAAATCATGAGCACCTTAGTAAATTACACTTCAGTGAATTATGTATAAATTGGCATTCGTTATCTTTTTATTAGAACATTGCGGGGAAAACTAACAAAATGTGGCACTGAGGCTAATGGTTTACATTTATAAAAACCAGCACCCAGTTGGTATGTGTAATTCATAACATGCATCGTAAAAATCTTTAATATTCCAAGTACAAACGGTCTGTATGTTTACACAAAGGAGAGATACACACACACTACTTTCCTTTAACCACAGGATGTACATGTACATTTGTCATAGTCCAAACTGAAACAGAGTAGTACTATAAGTTGCCTTGACCTGTCTGTATCCAGTGTAAAAACCAAGCAGGGAGTGATGATAATAGAATATGGCATACTCTACATCAACAGCACACAGAGCAGTCTGGCGGGTCAAGGTCTTTGGACTTGGGCAACAGAAGCATTTTGTCAGTTTGGAGCTACTCTACTCTACATGTAATTGTTCTGTTGGGATATTTCTGAATGGCCACTTATACTGCCAGCATTTTGTTTAGTAAACAGTGTTCCCCCTTTAAAGGTAATATACAACATATGTTTTTGCTGTAGTTTTCAGAATGGATAGATTTGAGGGTTAGTATATTATAGCAAATATTGTTACACTGACCTGTTTTGTGTTAATAATCATAGATGCTGGAGAAAAAAAACCTAGAAAAATTGCTGTTCTTGTTGTCTGGTTCCCTCCCTACTTCAGATGAAACGGAGCAATTTACAGACATTGGGGAATTGTCAGGTCAGGGAACCAGACTATCTTGCTTCCCCCCTCGATCACGGATGTGTAACAGATTGCAAACAAAATGTGGACTAACTAAATTTGGTAAATTGGGGGAGTATTTGAAAACAGTCAGTTTTTCCAAGGATGGTCGGCCGACCATCGTTGGAAATTGATACAAAAATTCCACTTTTCTTGAAAATGACGGCACACCATTTGCCATGATTTCACACAATACTTGAGACTATTATTCACTTAGATGCAGTCAAGTAATGTATTTCAAAAAAAAATTGTACTTTTGTTTTTTGATGTTTGCAAATGTCCTATAATACCTTTGAGTTGTATTACTAATAGAATACAGTTAATGCAGAGTTACTGAGTATTAAACATACTCAACAAACTCAACAGGTTTTGGGGGAGAAAATCGTTTGTATTCATTGCTCCATGTAGGGGATCAGGTCGGCGCAGCGGTGCTTTAAATCACCTTCCACCGCTGTGACCCAGGTTCAAATCCTGCCTGGGCCATTATGTAGATTGGGCTTCAGTCCCTGCCTGATTCTGTATGTTTTCCCTGGAATATCGTTCTTGTTTTTTTTCTCCCACCACTAAAACTGTAATTTCCTTCCACATCTTCTACCAAGGGACCCCCCTGGGAAGTTGAAAGACTTGTGTGGGCTGTCTCAGCCAATTGCTAAATAATCATAAATAAATAAAATAAATAAATGTAGATGCCTGTACATTGTAAATGATATTTCTGGAGCCAACCTTACAATGTTCTTGCGATATTTTCAAGTGTTTTTTTTTTTTTCATTTGGACTTTGCCTGTAAATGTTTCAACTGTTTACTCTTCTTAGAAAATTGTGTGTGTATTCATGTACGTGTTTGCGCTTTGTGTTCCCTGTTGTCAAAACAGCATCTTTGACAAACGGATTAGCAAATGCCAAATCATGTTTGTGTGCGTTCATTGAAGCATGGCTTATTTTTTTCTCTTACAGACTAGAGTTTGCCATGTACATTGTTGTAGCAATGAATAGGAAGCCACTATCTGCTAGGTGACAGCTACATTGTAGTCTGGCTGTGTGCAGTGTGATTCATGTATGTATGCACACATGCATCTTGTCAATCAATAGATTTTTTTGTAAAGGCTAGAAAATAGTATCACATGGTTGGAAAAAAACCCCAGCTATGAGTAACAGAAAAAGAGTTCAGAAAAAGAGTAGCTTAAATCTGTGTTCACCCAAAACCAGTCTTTGTGCTACTCCTACCTTACACTGCCCAAGCATTGCATGGTTTGATAGATTCTTCAAGGAGTAAATACAGTGTAATACAATGTAATACAATATAATACAACATGTACAATGTAATACAATGTAATACAATGTAATACAATGTAATACAAATTGTGTAATGGATCATTCTATAAATTTGGGGTCCAAAAGTGTGACATTTTGGTGTCCCTGTTACACCTGACCTGTGTGTAATTTGACATGGAAATATCATTGAAATTGACTTCAAACTATTTTAAATTGATTAGCAGGTAATTTGCATTACATAGTCACTCTTGCAGGTAGAAGGCATGAAGAAATGTGTTCTGAATTTACAAAATCTGATGTCGGACTAAAAAAAAACCCCAGGGATACCCCCCCCCCCCCCAAAAAAAAATAACCCAAATGTATAGAATTACAGTAATACAATGTAATACATGGCCTAATGGGTTAGTCCACAGGAAGGTTGCAGAATATCATCCCTTATGTTGTGTAGGAGACAATGTAACATGTAATTTACTATCAATAATTTACATGTATGTAGTGGGTAAAAATGCCTGGTGGCTTCAGGATGAGTAGGATTTTATCCGTGGAGTGAATTGTGCATGTTACTTCAGTTTTACCAAAAAAATTCTCTTGGTGAGAACAAAACAGTGAGATTAGTGTGCGTCTGATAGGAGGCTGTGTTTACTGTCTGGATTGCCTGACCTTTGAATCACCCTGCGACATTCCAAGATCTGGAGGATCAGATTGAGTTCTTGGTAATGCATTACAGAAACTAGGAACGCTTCATGGATACCTTGCAAAGGAACCCAGATCAATGTATGCCAAGTGCGCTGTGAATTATCACAACAGTCCTAGATTTTGTGAAGTTCTCAATCTGATTGTTTGGAATACAAAAGCCATGTTGTAGTTGCACCGCAATGCCGCTGGGGCACAACTGTAGAAATTGTAGGACGGGCCTTGTTTTCACACCTGCTGCCTTGGAAAAGAGATCAAATCACCTATTTTGAATATCGTGTATTTTTCTTTGGATTTCAACTTCGTGTTTTTTAAACAGGGTTAAGTAAACTCTATCACTTGAAAGTAAATATACTCGGTAGAGATGATTGACTTGTGTCACAGGCACGAACATAGTTTGTGGACTGTTCATCCTGCCGAAGTGCATAGGAATATTAGTTATGACCACAATTTAAGTTTTTTGTCTTACTGTAAACTCAACTTTTGTTTCACGGGCAGTTTGAGGCAGGTCAGGTTTGGAAACCCCAGCCTAGTCGCGGAATAGACACTTTGCTAAAAGTGTCAAAAATTTTTTACCGAAGACCAAGTGCGTGCGAAATCTGACACTTGTCATTCAGTTATATTTGCACCATGCTTCCCTCCCCCTTCCTCCCCCTCATGATGATGTTGCTGGCCGGTTTTTATTACTTTGCGCGCCTGTTCCAGTTTTTCCGCGCTTAGTGCTGATCTGGAGTGGCGCCGTGGGCCGACGCATTAAGTGCCCAGTTTCTTGTAGTTGTCACTAAAATTCAGGTTTTTTTTTTGTATATTTTATTATTTTGGTCCAACTTAAGAAGCCTGTCGTAATCCGCCACATGGCCCTCTTGCTCCGTAACTGGGTCACAGCAGGAAATTGGACGCGTAGACCTGATTGCCGGGGCTCAAGCTGTGAAATCGTCATAATGAAAATTGTCATTTTTGTCAGAAGACAGCTAGGGAGCAATACTTCCTCTGGAAAAATAAGGTAACGGAAGTGTGGCGTACATGGAACCTGTACACTGTATAGCATGTCAACCTTGTGCTGTGCTGTCACGTTCATGTGGTGCCAGACTGTTCAGTAATCACTTGAAACATTTTTAGGGTACGGTGACCTTGAGAAGGTTTCAGTCTAGTTTGCATGCTGAAATAAACCACTGACAGGCTGTCAGTAAATCATAAAAATGCCACTCTTAATAATAATCTCTGGCAATCCTATCAGAAATGGGCAGCGTAGGACCTGACAAACAACCGGGCATCTCTCGCAATCTGCAATATTGGGAATGCACTGGTATACATGTACATGTGCAGCAGAAAGCGAATGTGTGATGTCGGTCCGTTTTCAAGAGACATGTCCACCCAGATGCGTCCTTGAGAAACCTGCCTGAATGCCTACAGCACGCACGATTAATCAGTCATCATCTTGATGTTTGCCCCTTTAAACCAGGCCTAGCCTTCCAGATGTGTCCTTGGCAAATCTGCCTGAACACAGCAAGGTGTCAATCAGTGAGTGAATGGAAACCATTCCCATTATGGGCCCCCAGCAAGCAGCCTTGGTGCTGTATTGTTAAAAGCTCTTCCTATCCTCAGCGCTTTGGTCCTTACTGTTATGTAACAGTCTGAGTAGTGTGAGCACACAAAAGGTTTGAAGGACAAGCTGTTTTAGGGGTCTCCTGTGAAGTTTTATTTTCAACTTTGTGAAAGGCAATATAAATTCTGTTGCTCACTGTATTTAGAACGCGAGAGCATTTGTGCTCTTCTAGATTCATTATTCTCAACTGAATTAGATCATTGTACAAGAAAGATTGTTATATTTGCTGTCAGAAAATAGCATGTACCCATATTTCAAAGGTAAACATGAAGAATCGGTGCATGAATACTACTTTTTAAAAAAGATGTATTAGTATTACAACTTCCTATAAATACAAGCTTGCATAGTACACGTGTACATGTAACTTACAAGTTTGGCATGCATGGACAACTGTACATGTACATGTATGTGCTTGTTAATGTTAGGTGTATGCGAATGACACATATTGAACGAAGGCATAGAACATATAGATAAATCATTCTCAAATTCCCCCTCCTTTTTTCACCTCCATGGCTCATGCTCATCACATGTGACCACAAAACCCCGGGACTACCCAGAAAGGAAAGGAGTTATTATGCGCTGAGCTTGAACATCTGAACATGAGAATTGGCTTTGACGCAGTCCCTAAGTCCCCCAAGAGTCTTCATGAAAAGGGGAGGTTTTTTCCCCTTTCTCCCTCTCTGCTTGGGTCTGTGTGTAGGGTTGTCATGACTCACATCAAGGGTCATGTAAACAAGCGCTGACCTCACCTTCATGTGGTTTGATGCAGGGGTCTCATCAACAAGTTGTTGTGAAGACACCCAGCTGATTCAGATATGCAAGGCCCTTCCGCCTTGCTTAGTAGCCATATAGAGTTTTGGGATAAGCTTTTTGTGAGGAATGTTATGATAAGGCTGCATTTGATTACTGGTTTCGTACATTCTTGGAATCTTGGCGAATGTTTTTGAGTGGGGAAATTCAGAATGTGGTAGCATTTTGCACTGTATTAGATAGGATTTCAACAAATTGATACTCAATAATTGTGTACATTGCTTTTTTGAAAGAAAAGATTACATAGCTGGACCTGCACTGGAAGGGGCCTGTATAGAAGTATACCCTCAGCTTTAAATGCTGTAGTATCTGTGAAATTTGTTTAATGCAAAGTCCTTTGATACATTGCAGCTGAAAGTGATCAGCTTATCCCCCCTTTTTTTCCTTAAAAGTCTTGTAGAGCTTGGCATTTCCTCTTTTTCGGTTACTTCCTACTTGCATGCCCGACTGAGAAATGGAGCTTTGCCTTGTGTTCTTTCTGGGGAATAATACCCCAGATTTAGGTCTACAAGTTTTTCATCATATTCACAAGACATGCCGGTGTGTTTGTGTGTGGATACTATATTGTATTTTGAGCTTGCAGAGTTTCTCGCAAATTGCCAAGTCATTTGTGCGTGTGTCACCTGAACGAACCGATTTGAAATTGATTGATCAGTGTCTTCCTTCAAAAGCAATTTTCAGGATTAGTGAATAACCTGTGTTGTCAATTCCTAACGGACACATCCGTGTTATGTGTGGAGAACTTTTAAAAGCGTTGTACTTTTTAAAGTCTGTGCATAGTTAGCGCTTGCATACAAGTGCATATTATTAGTAGGAATAAACAGGTTTTTTTTAGTTGAAACAATTGAATTAATGTACAAATAATTCAGGCGATTTTTAAAATTTATTGAACGAAAGTTCACAGCATGTTCAAAAATACATGTGTGGCTCATTTTAGATAAAGTACATTACATTCCAGTGCAAATATTTTTGTCGCTTAATTTTTAAAGCTTATTGACTGAAAGTTCACAGCATGCTTTATGCTGTTTGTTTTAGGTACGTGTATGTAAGTACATGTAAGGTTTCTTGTTCTATAAATGTATATAGCAAACACGAAAAGCCTACATGCAGATTGTGTAATTATTTGCTGAAGTTTGTATGGCATACAGAATAGAAATTAAGTCATACACTGTACTGATGTGAGGGTATACTAATGAACATGTAATGTCAACATGCATGCCAGTGCATGTCCCAGGATTATGTAGTTCGTCAGTGCAGTGTTTTTGATGTGAGCAATGTCTGATATTCAACCTAACCTTGATCCTGATCCATTATCACGCCTGGCTGGAGTCTACAGCCAGCCTCCCCAAGCCATCAACAACAACAACAAGAGCCTCGCACAAGTAGCCAGCTCGCCAGGCACGGCAGGCTTGACCTACATACTAAGAATAGGACTCCATCATCAGCCCTACGGTATAGAGTCTGGCCAGAGCGATCCCCGCATCGCCTGTGCTTGCAATTGCAGTGCCAACACAACACGCTGCTGGGGCCCCAGCGCTCGGGAGTTTGTTTGGGCTCAGATAAGCGGAAAGAAGACTGCGACAGGAAGGCGACGCGAATGGCTGGGGGCAGGGAGGGTGCCTGTCGCCTGCCTGCGCTGAGCTCTCGCCGCAGAGAACATGCTCAAGTCCCCCTATGCTCCTATGGAACCGTAAACATTCCAAATGTATATGCATTATGTGCGTGAAGTCCCACCCTGCAGATTGCCCTCAAGGGGAGAGACAGGGGTTGGTTGCAATTTCCATTTTGTCCATTTCCTTCTCTGGTTTGCAATGTCCCCTTCTAAGTCTTTTTCGTTCTTGCCCAGTTTAAGCGAGGGGAAGAAATTATGTCTAGTTCCTGGAATACTCTCACCATCTCAAAACCACAGAATGCCAATCTTGTAATCCCTTCTGAGCACAACCGTGGCTTATTTTTTTCTTTACAATACCTTTTCTATGCACACCATTCATCTGAAATTTCCAAGCTTGTTTGTGGTTGTGACAGTCATGCCTGGCGCCCTCTCTGTCAGGGGTGAGTTCATTGACCTTGATGCAGTGCACAAGCACATGAAAATGAGCCTGAGTGGCCAACATTGCTAAGATCAAGGCTGATAATTAATTGAAACATTCATCATGTAATTTTAATGTTCATGTACTTCTGGGTACATGTATGTGTTGACCTCATTTGTGTGTGTAGATAGGAATTTCATGTGTATCTGGGAAATACACATGGTGTGAATAGCAGAATGACAACATCATGAACATGAGTTTTATTTATCCAGGTGTTCAAATCTGATTGCCCCAGTTTAAACATTTGACTAACTTACATTGTACCACATGAAATAGAGACTCATTTTTTCCCGAATGTGTATATACATAAGAATTCATGCAAGCAGAATTCAATTAATAATAGGGATTGTAGAATTGTCAGAAACGTACTGTAAATAATGTCAATTTGCATGTATTGGAAAAATGTGCATTCATGTACAAGAAAAGTAGTTAGAACTGTATGATCCTTATTAAACTGTGATGTATTGTAAGGGGATTTTTCATTGTGTAGATAACAAGTACAGTGTTTTTTGTAGGGGAGAGGAATAATATTTAGGGGGGCTTATAACTGCGAATTGTGGCTTTGTCACACTACACCACGGACTCTTGCTACCTTTTGCATAATGATGCCTGCTTCATTGCATCTGACAAAGTAGTTGTAGCTACGAAACCTTATGCAAACTTTTAGTAATTTAAGTGCTACCTTACTGGCTTACTCTGTGTTTTTGCATGACTAACACAGCTGCCCACTACTTGGGGGGGGGGGGGGGGGGGGGGGGGGAGGGAGTAGCACTAACCCAGTATGGTTTTATCTGCTAAAACGATGTGTGAATGGTTTTTAGCTAAAACGGTTTTAGCCAACGCAGTTGACTCAGGTTGCTTAATGCCTTTTCTGTGACGTGCCTATGCTGTAAATAAGCAGAGTACTTTCTTGCAGGGCTTGAAGGTGGGCAACTACCGGTAGTGCCCGTGAATCTCCAAATTCTCCTTTCGCCAGCCATTCGTGAAAAAAAGAGTCCAATCTCAGTGAGTTCTCTGACCACATGGACCGAGTGTCTCATCATGCTCGTATGCAAACAGAGATAATCCATTTAAAGTTGAACTCACTGTACATATGTACTTAAAACGGTGTCTGAACGCTCGGTACGTTTCAATGTTACAACCGGCCCCCGTAGTGAGCAACCGTTTTAACTTTCTATCATTTTAGCTAAAACACTGTCTGAACTTATAGCCTGAACGGCTTATTCAATGCCATTGTTTCTCGGCAAGGTCACTCGGCGTTCACAATCGGATCAGTATGCATGAGAGATTTTAAGTTTTAACACACTCGCCAAAAAGAAAAAAAGAAAAAAAAAACCTGCTGGAGATTTTGCTCTGTGCATTTGTTTGATAACAACCCGTGTTATGAATAACCCATGGGCCGGAGTTGTCACAATGCATGCCTGCAACTGCGTGAATCCATCAACCAGCGGGCGGCATCTCTTTGTAGTATTCCTTCCTTCCTTCTTGTTTTTTTTTTTTTTAATTCAAGGCTGTCCATCTGATTTTTTTTCTTTTTCAAGCTACAGTGGCTTTATTTTTTGTGATAAGCAGCTCTCAGATTCAGGAGTGGCGTTTCAATAGGTCAGAGGATAGAATCAGAGCTTTGGATACAACCATTTGAAAGGTTCTTGCCTCCCCCCCTCTCCCCCCCCCCCCCCCCCCCCCCCCCCCCCCCGAAAAAAAAAAGTTTTTTGCAAAATATTGACAAATATATAAAAACAAATGAAAGCTTAAAAACAAACTTGTTCTTCAACATGTTTTTCATTTGAGGGCTGATAAAATGTATGTGCTTTTCTAGTTCATGTAGTTTGCACAAAAACTCTGCTGGACAAATCAGCATGCAAATACACAGTAGCATTCTCAAAATGTATACAATGTAAATTTAGAATACTAATGTAATACAATGTGTTAACTTCAAAAACCTTTACAGTACAATATTTGAACCTTAACAATATTCTGACTGACTGGTTGTAGTCTGCACTGGGATTTTTAAAAAAGTTTCAACACAGGCAAGTGTGTGAAATCTGAGAGCCTTCTTGTCATGACATTTACCGATTAGAAGCTGTACCGCCCCAAACCGCCCTGTGTATTTCTCCCTGTGTATTTCTCCACCAGAGCACTCTATGGTTTTACAGATTCATCAATGAATAAACACAGTTTAATACAATGTAGTACAGGTGCTAATGGGTTAATTTCTTTAATTTTTTTATAGTGCCTCATTTGGTATTGTAACACCTGCAGTCCATCATACCAACAGTTGACATTATTTGTCAGATGCCACACTTCTGTGAGGAATGTTAGTTCAAATTTCATCCTTAAAATCGGACAAATACAGCCATTCCGCTACCTGTTGTTTACATGATTTTAATAAAGCTCTTTCTCAATTTTCCAAAAGCTAGTTGTAGTTGGTGGCCAATTTAGTCTGGAGTGTGTTAAATTTGACCAGTGCATTTTGAATATTCTAATATTCAATCAAGTCCAAATTATTCAAAAAATGCACGGCCCAGAAAATGCCGACATGTATGTAAAAATACACTGTACATGTACATGTATCAAGCAGATCAGTAGGATCTGGCAGTACCCGGTGAGTTAAAGTACACTGGTCGCCTCTCCCTTCTTTTGACTGTGAGATCTGTAACTTCCTGACAACAAGTGACTACAGGAAAGAACGGCCACCTGTGTCTCTCTGCACCTTGTTCCTGGCTGGCTGACCTCATATCAGGGGCTCAGATCCTGTGTGCTGCTATCCCCACCCAAACAAATGAGAGAACATACTGGAAAACAACACCCAAGGGTACTCATGAACAACACTCACCTGCATCGGGTTTTTCTAGGGGTCTAAAGTCTGTGTTTACTTGGCTACAAGTTGTGGTTTTACAGATCCTGGCAGAAAACTGAAAACTATGATCTTGAGCATAAGAATCCACATTAACCCTAAACCCCTAGGCCCTTTTTGCTAGGAACTATCCTCAATCCTCCAAAATCCTACAAATGTTGCATTTATGTTCAAATGAAGGATACCCACAAAATCCTCCAACTGCCGTGCCTCTCAAAATGCATTCAGCCTCAATCCTCCAAAATCCTCCTTATCTTCAAACACCATTCATCCTCAATCCTCCCAAATCAACCGATACTGAATGTCCATGTGCCCTCAATCCTCCACAATTGTACGTTGCATTAAGCCTCAATCCTCCAAAATCCTCCAAAACCGCCCGGAGGACTTTGGAGGATTGAGGATGGTTAGGGTTACGTGGGTCTTTCACACTATCCAACACAGGTCCACAGGAACCCCATTCTCACTAGCAAGAATCCAATACAGCTTCTTATAGGTAAAATCCAACCCTTGAGAGGCTCTACCTGTGTAGAAAATCCAAAATCTACAGCTGACACGTGTACACACGGGTGTATGTGTGAGCGGGATGCCTTGCCTACTCATGTTCGATGGGACCTGGTTCAGCCCAGGTGGACAGGTGTGGATTTCTACATGTACATGTAGGAATGCAAGATGATAATGTGAAAAGGCCTACATGTAAATACTTTTACATGTAAGACACTGTACTGAACAAAGTTCCTCTCAGCAAGCACTTTGTAATAAACTGATGA
This sequence comes from Patiria miniata, assembly GCF_015706575.1. Taxonomy (NCBI): domain Eukaryota; kingdom Metazoa; phylum Echinodermata; class Asteroidea; order Valvatida; family Asterinidae; genus Patiria; species Patiria miniata. The sequence goes on from NW_024037048.1 coordinate 4,415,896, forward strand.
ATATTGCTCATGTTTGTATAATTATGCGTGGGCACATATTTACAACAGTAACACATCACAGGTCTGGTTAAGTATACACCTGAATTTTGAGATGAACCCTGCAAGTGTCAACCTACAGGAGGCTGAAATGCTAACCCCCCTGTAAAAGGGAACAAGTTAATATTTAAGCGAGTGATTGATCCCTGGTCTAGACCTGTTGTTGAGGACACCGAAAACAGCAAGTTAATCAACAACCCAGTGTGTAGATCTTTTCAAGGGGGTTTGTGGCAGAGCTCTTAACTTCGCAAAACTGCAGCACAACAGAGCTCTTGTCTGTCAAGTGCATTGTATCGTGCTGTTAGTTCAATTTCAGCAAGTGTATGACTAGCAGGGTAGCCAACAAAAGTTGTGACTGCGAGAACGATTGATCAGACCCATACTTTCAAGGGAAATGAATCATAGTGCACATGAGAAATGGTCCTAAAAAAATGTGTCTGTGTGTAACAACGCACTGCGATGGCTAAAGTAATAAAATCAGATGTCATCCGCCAGCACTAGTCACAGTGCCCACATGGTAACAATCCCCTGTACTTTTCTGCCGTACACTGAGATCCTTTACCTGCTAATGGTGTGACAGAACAGTGTCACGCTATCTAGGTTACCTTCTATCTAAACACATCAAAGCAGGTAATGTACATATTGGGCCTATAGTCACACCGATCATGTTCTCTCTGCTTTTTTTCCCCTTCTTTCTTCTTCAATTTATATCCAGTCGTATGTTGTCAACAGGCCCGGCCGCAATTACTTAATGCTTCCCGCCAATATTTGCAATTTCAATCTGTCATGCGTCGCATAATCCCAGGTGATCAGCTCCCTGCATTTCCAGAGGAATTCCCACACAGCTCCGAGGGGCTTGTCCTTCCCTCCATCTTTCCCCCCCCCCCTTCTCAAATGCTAAAATTCATCTCGAGGAGAGGTACTGGATGGACAGAGTGCGAGAAGGAGAGAGTTGGCTTGACGAGTCAAGCTGAACAGAGCGCGGCAGATGACACAGTGGTTCAAGGGAGCGGTTGAAAGCACTCTTGAAGGGAACCGAGGGGCCTTGCCTGGGTCTCTTTTTCCTTCTCTCCTAGGTACCAGAATAAGAAAAAAATTGCCTTCCCTGAACAATTTCCATCTCTTGCAGCTGAATTAGTAATTGACTTGTGAATAGAGAGAAGTGGGGCTTGAGAATGCCATGGGAAATTCCAAATGACCTGGCAGCCGCATTGGAATTTCACAACGGCCCAAGTGTGTACCTGCTTGTACTTCAACAACAGTTCATTCAAATTCCTGCATAGTGAACTGTTGACATAACACATAACATTAAAAATAACACCCCTCAACATCAAAATCTTCCCAAAAGTACAGAATCCTGATCCAAAATGTTAAATAATTGTCAACACCCAATGCAAAACCAGTGACCTGTACAATAATATTTATTACAATTGGTTCAAGGCAACGTAATAATCGACATAATTTCACGGAAAGCAAAGCTACAAGCACTTTCTAGATGTGTTCCACACATCCTGAATGATACTAATCATTGGGGTCCATCTGTGAGTTATAATAATCTCCACAGACTCCACTCGTTTTGATGTTCCATAATTTGCACGAGATCCAAACAAAATATAACTCCTGGTTCACTGGTTGTTAATGTTATTGTTATCTACAACTGGCACAGGAACATATACATGTTGTGATTACTACCCTTAAGGCAGTGGACTGGCATCGGAACTGACTTATGTATGCATTCTACATAAAAATGTATAACCGGACCTAAATAATGATATTCATTTCCACGGAATCCATGTGGGAATCCGTGTCGTTGAATTTAATTCTAGTAGTAATAAAATCTGACAAATCTCAGACAAAGCAGACGCCAGGACAGGCAACAGCTGTTTACATATCATCAGAAAAAAAACCATGTAATTTACAGAGCTGTTTGGTAGCTCCTATTTACAAACAAGACATTAGATAAACAGATGACTTCGACAGACTGACAGATTTAGTAAACACATGTTACAAAATCTGAAACATTATTATCGAAAAATCAGATTATGCCAAGCTGCTTGTTATTTTTTTGTGGTCATTTTTGTGGGAACTTTGTTTCTTTGTGTTTTTTCTTTTATTAATTTGAAAAGAAATTTGTTAAAGATTTTTTATAAAAGAGGCAAGATGAAGACATCAAAGTCAGCAGTTTTAATAACAAACACGAGGCAGGTATCCCCCATCCCTTTAATAATACGTCAATTGAGTTAGTGCACAGAGGCCTTCTAGTGACCCCAAACGACCTTCACTTGCCTGTACATGTATGAGTAATATGCATGTGCAGGGTGCTAGACAACATCACCACTGCATTATATGCAGACTGGGTAATAAACAATGTACCAGCACATAAATGTACATGTACATGTATGTACCGGGTACATGTATTTTTATGCATCATGCATCATGAATAGAAATTTACTGGAGTGTCCAATGATTTGGTTGGAAGGTCTTTCACTTTCAGGTCAATTGCACACACAAGGATAAAAACAGGTTCATCAGTATTCATAGTTTCATTGGCAATGTGCCAGATTTTAACCTTTCTCAATCAGAGCTCACCCGAACACAAAATAAGTGGAAAAAAAGTGAGAAAAAACACCCAAAAAAGGAGAAATTTACTGCTTAAGCATGACCAGCCTTTGAAGAAAGGCAAAGAGATCACTTTTCTAATTTCCATGCGCAAATGTAATGACTGTACATGTAAGTGTGTCCTAATTTGACTAATGTACAAATCATGTAGTTCAACACAAAATGCGAAATCAGCACGCCAACAACACGGCCAACATTAGCTGGCATGAACTGCTGTGCTTATCACAGGATGACACCCGTTCCTTGGTGACCAGGACAGAGTCCTTGACTTATCTCTGACTAGGTTGTACATGTACACAAACGAGGGCATACAAAGCACCGGCGGAGATCACACATGCTAAATAGTAACTCAAGGGAATCATTTATTGTCCGGTTATCGGACAGCTCAGAGAGAAAGAAAGATTATCAGTCCATGACGACAAAAGCTGATGCAAACACTGATATCAATATCCATCAGAGACAGTTGTAAAATGATATGAAATATTGGAGTCCAGAAGATTTTTTTGGGGTGCTAATGCTTGGTTAAAGGTAATTTGCTTTTGCTGTAATTTTCATGGATTGTAATGGATGGATGGATGGTGTTAAAAGTTTTGTGTTCATAGATGCTGGAAAAAAGCACCATAAAAAAAAACAGTTCTTGTTGTCTGGTTCCCTGATCCTACTTCAGACGGAAATGGAGCAATTTATAGACGTTGGGGAATTGTCAGGTCAGGGAACCAGACTAGCTGGCTTGTTCCCGTTCAGGGATGTGTAACCGATCGCAAAACAAAATGTGGACTAACTAAATTTGGTAAATAGGAGGCAGTATTTGGAAAAAAACTATTTTTTTCCCAATGATGTTAGGCCGACCACAGATGCCATGGTTTCTCAGGATGCTTGAGACTATTACTCACTTACAGTCAAGTAAGGTGCATTTGTATTTCATAATGATCATTTTGTAGGTTTTTTTGTGGGATGTTTGCAAATGTTGTATTGCCTTTAAAGGGTGAAAAGGGGTACATGTTCATTATATAAAGCGGAATGTTATGATGTTAGGTTGTGTGGTTCATGTTTATTGCTAGTGGCTGTACTTTGTGGTAATGTCACATTGCAGTGGTAATGACAGAGCATTGCAATACCACAATATACTAACACTGTTGTGTATTGTTTTGTTTTTTTGTAGTCTCACAACAGAGTGAGCTAATAAAAAACTGGCACAGTTTTACTACATGTTATTATACTTGACACTGAAAAACAAACGGCAAGGCCTGCCACAGTTCCCTTTTAAAAAATAATAAAAACACCGCAGCTGAAAACCTGGGCATTATCATATTTCTTATCTACTATTCACACAGAGTTGACTGGTACTGCTTTTATCAGGCATAATGGTAAATATCCTATGTATTACAGAAAAGAAAAAAAATACCTGTCACACAGTCCTGCGTCGAGAGCTAGGGGGCAGAAAGTACACTGGCCCTTCTCCCCATTCAAACTTGATGCATTACTCAGAACGTGAGCTTGAACGCCTAATGGAATCGGTTTAAAGGGGAACGCTGGATTATAAATCATCATTAACACTGGGACACACACACGATGGAGGCTTTCCTACTTAAGCCGGCTTGAATGTCATTAATAATCAAAGTAAACGGCCAAAATTGATTGGATTTTTTTTTGGTTTCGGTTGTCTGTAATGGTCTGTTGTCCAACAAAATTATTCTGAATATTATTTTCATTCAGAACCCGGTAGGTTGATGTATCGTTCTCATTATCTTCAGTCTTGTGATTGTGAAGGAAATGATAAGCTTGAACTGATATAGTGGATGTCTGGTTCAGATAGCATTGCAACCCTAAGATCCCCAATCGGAAAACACGACCTTCAAAAATAATTGACGGAATTAGTATTGCGATTAACAGTTTCTCAAATCTAATCTGCTAACAGAACCATACGAATATTCATCACTAAAACAGTCCTTTTTTCAGACACTGCTCATATTGAAGGCCACTACTGTGTCGATTGATTAGACATGATTCATTGTCTGCCGTTTCCCCGGTGTTGCATTATTCATGTCGGCTCCAGATCCCCAAAAGCCAAACGACAGCGCACCGATCACGCTCTGTGGCTAAAATAAAAAAGATGCCGACTGTGGTTCTTCATAAAGATGGTTTAAGATCACCTTATATTAAAATTAACATTGGGGACAAAAATTGAAAACCACACAGAAATTTGATGACATAAAAATAATACGTTCCTGTTTACAATTAAACTTTCATGTACAGATGAGATAAATTGTGTCATTTAAATAAAGTGTAGCCAATAGATTTAGGAATTAATACATGTAGGTAAACTGTACACGTATACGTAGAAATGATGTTCTTGATTCAATCAAAGCACATGTATCTGATCACCCGCTTGTATGCAACGAAGAGACAAATACTGTTAGTGTTACGTGTAAATTTCCACTTTTATTATTCACTTACATGTATGATGTACATGTATGTTGTTAAGCTAATTATTTTGTAAATACATGTATTATTGTTCTTCCAGTCGAATAGCAATTGTATGACAGCCATTTTAAGGTACCGTATTAAGTACAGTGTTAGATTTTCCAAGACTAAAGCGCCCATCTGACAAATGTACATTCCAATTGAAGGATATATGATATTAGTTCCCTCTGGTAGAAAAGCATCTAAAAATTGTTGAGCTATCCCCTGAATGTGTTTATCCATGTGCATTGACAGTCACCTGTGTTGTGTGCAGGGCGCCACCCATTGGTTGATAGTGATCAGTGAATGACCTAGAAATCAGGTTGGAACCAGTTACATTGTACAGACACATGTACACTGTACATGTACATATGGGTACATGTACACATATGAAGGCATGTCCTTGTATGTACACTTGTGGGTTATTAGTCGTCATTTACTATCAGTGAATAAATAATGAAGCAGTGTTTATGCATTCTAGTGATTGTACAGTGGTATTCATGACATTTAATGTGAAACTTCAATGAAAAAGGAATAAGTGAGGAGGCAATTGTTTTTTGTTTGAAGTAAATGCAATGAGATTAATGTAAAATAATGAGCATTTCTATTTTTCTGTTTTGTTTCAACATGAGAAACAATAAATTTAATCAGCGTTTTCTAGATGTCGGTTTGATAATGTTGAATTTGCAGAATTAAGGATGGGCCAGGTGACTGAATAAGATTTTTTTTGCAAGTGTCTTGAATGTTACCAAGCCTAGGGCTGAAGACAAGATGTCTACATTTGCCAGTGTTTCGCAGAGGACGCATTCTTCTCCCTCAAAAAAATGATGTGTGGTCAAACCCTGTGATTGTGGTGCCATCAAGGCATTTTGGAAGTTTGTTTTTTAAACTTGCGACTAATTTTTTTTTTTTTTCAAACTCAAATCCCTCAAATAGCACTTGATCGTAAGTTGTTGACGAGCAAGTCCCGGTGATTTAAGGAATCATGTGACCCCGTCTGGGTCAGGTGATTCCCCCAGGGTGGGACGACCGGTGGGGGCCATTGAATAAATAATCCCAGGCCAAGTTTTCCTTCTGTGCTAAAGTTCTTTTTTGTCTTTTTTGGTGCAGTGAAATAACCCCATTCGGTTTTTTTTTTTTTAGTCACCAAGGTAAACTTTAAAATATTGCCCTGGGGGTCTGGGATGGAACAATGCAGGAAGAGAACTGCAAGCTGTTGTTGCTTTTGACACTGGACTGTTTGCAGTCAGATTCTGACTGAGGCCAAAAAGTACAGGGGTGAAGTTCAAGGCTTTTATACGGGGAGAGACACAGTCCCTGGATTGGGGGGGAGCCGGGTACAGGAAAGTACCCTAATGCATTCATCATCGTCATGCCTGATTTGGACTGCGTTCAGTCTTGTTTGAAAGGGGGGAAAAAATGCATTAGAGTGTGTTATTTATCACGGGTGTTGTTAGGGTTCTGCCTGGCTTGGCAAGCAATGTACAGGGATAATGGCACGTGGATTAAAAGATTTCCAGAGCTGAGAGAGGGTCGTAATAGCTTGGAATTGACACAGGGCCATCATCAGTTTGACGCATTGGATATGTTTCTATCACACTAGGAAAAGACAGTAGATTTTCAACCTACTGTGTCTTCCTATGTTTGATAGAAAAATACCCAGTGCTTCAAATAATACTGTAAAGAAACTTATATCTGGTTGACAGAAAGGTGTTGAGATCCTTTTAAAAAGATAAAAGGGTTTTTATTACATGCAGAATGTAAGTCCTCCTGCAATGGCCTGATTTCAGGCGTTTTTCCAAATTGTTAATAACACATTGACGCCGTACATGTCTATACTTTTCCTTTGTACCTCAAATTTCAGACAAAAATGTCAGGGTCCAATCAAACATCCGGGTAGGAAGTCTGATACATGTATAACAAAACTGTGCCAAACTTCTGATTCCACTCGTAGCTTGACTGTGTTCTCATACATGTATATCATCATTGACTGACTGCCATTGTAAGAATTAGACAAATGGGTTTACAAAGTGTGTGATAAGCAAGCAGCTCGCTGGAACCGAAGCCCTTAAGGCCAAATAAAAAAATTAAAAAAAACATGTTTAGTGTCCCCACCAAATAAAAAAAAAAAAAAAACATGTTTAGTGTCCCCACCCGCTTCCTTTTTGGAGGCCGTTTTTTGGGTTGTTTTTTTCTAAACGAAGTGACATCATTTTGACCTCTTTGTCTGTTGCATCTAGCCCATATAAATCTGGTATGTCATTTCCTGAGTCCAAGTGGCGGCCATTTAAAAAAAAAGCTGGCGGCCATCTTGAAAAATAGCCCCGTCAGGCCTCCTCCTTCCTTTTTTTTTCAAAAAGGCAGGACGCTAAACATGTGTTTTTTTATTTGGTCTAAAAATGTGGAGAGGAAAGTGCAGTGGAGGAAAAATAAGTCCTACCAACCAGGTCATGTGATCTGCTGTCTAAATATATCAGCTTTATTTAAGGTCAGACAGAGGTCACAGCCATTTGGTTTTTTTTTTTTAACCACCTCACTTCCAATTGCCTGTGAGACTTCACAGTTTACCCTGAAGGGCCTTGCAGCAATTGGAGGTGCAGCAGACCGCACTATCTTTGTGCTGACTTGTCCTGACACTAGGGGCCAAAGCTACAGCTCAGGCAGACCTGCGAAAGATTTGCGGTAAACAAGTCTGACATGACGAAAAACACGCATCATGCTATGTTGCCCGCAGTCCAGTCAGTTTGTTCAGCGGATGGGAAAAACTCACTTGAAGTGTTATGAGATGGAAGTATTTTTTTGCCCCTGCTAGTGGGAACTTGTCACTAAAGCCTTGTGGGGGATTGCTTGGCCGTTGCTTATTTAACACCCTGTGAGCTGATCCCCGACGGATTTGATGACTTGTAATTTTAAGAGGTAAGCCAGGTTTTTCAGACAGGGTTGTATAATAATTTCCAGACAACCTGTGAGCTGTAACACCTTACAAAACAGTTGATTCACTTTCAGATAATCGCAATGTTTGAAAACTTCGAAAAATAATGATAGACTTAATAAAGAATTTACCCACCCCCCCCAAAAAAAAACCCCAGTTATAATGATTGATTAGAACATTAAATGCCAAGAAGTACAGCCAAAGTTTTCCAATTATCCCCCTTTCCCCAATCAAAAGAAAATATATGGGATAAGGTTTGATGATGTAATTTAAGTGTGAAATTTGCCTGAATTTTTTGGGGATGAAATAATGTACTACAAGCAGACATGTTATCATCTTAGATTCTTTTAATTTATATTAATTAACAGTCTGTGAGTTAATTCATCTTCCAATATTGCAACAATGCACATTGATGGTTAAACCCCGCAAAGGAAAGCCCCGTGTTTACCTTTTGAAGAATTCTCTCCCGCGTCTTCTCGATAAAAAGCTGTTTACGCAGCTCTGTCATGTTTTCCTCAATGGTCAAGGCCAGGCAGGGGGGGGGGGGGGGGGAGGGGGGAAATAAGAAAAGTCTCCAGAAATCCCGTCTATATTAAGACATGCTAAAGTAATTGAGCTTTCTTCCCTGACGGATGGCGTTTTAGTTGCCAGCAGAATGTGTTTACCATTAGCTGGGGTAGATTGCCACAAGCGTGTTGGATATTAGATAACCCTGTGACTGAAAGGAGTAGAATTCTGAACAGCACACACTGCACGGGCAGCCTTGATGTTGGGCATCCGATTGGTTTTTACCCATTTTAAAGAGGGGTGCATTGTACAGCTCCGGCTCCACAAATAATCATAGTTCAAAACATAAATTTAAATTTCAACCAAGCTAGCAAACATTGCCACGCTGATGTATGTGAAAATGAGTTTGTTGTATCTTAACTTAACTCCCTAGGCATTTTTGCTAGGATGTAACCTCAATCCTGCAAAATCTTCCAACTGCCTCCATGTACAATGTAAAAATTGCATGCAGCCTCAATCCTCCAAAATCATCTGTTGTTTCTTGAATGTGGTCCTTGGAGGGGTGACCACTGCCTCAATCCTGCAAAATCCTCCAGCAATCACTGTCAATATGTTGAGGCAGGGCCGGTGACATCCTGGAGCAGTGCTGAGGATCTTAAGTATAATTGAGGCCTAACATTTATGCACGGCTGAGCATAATCAACACAAGGTCTGGCCTAAGACCTTGACACAGTGCATCCTCCAAAATCAGCCACACAGTTTTGCCATATAAAGCCTCAATTTGCAAAATCCTCCATTTTGCAAAGAGGATTTTGGAGGATTTGGGAAGGTTAGGGTTAAGCTGAATGGTTGCCCTTTGGCCTAACATGACTGATTGTGCCCAGATATGAATAATACATGTTATGTTGCCGTACGAGAAGGAGGTTAAAATGGCAGCCTCCTTCATTGAAGTTCAAAGACTTTTCTTATATTGTGTTCCCCAAGTGCATGTGTCTACCCATGGTCTACCAATGTACTTTTTAGCAATTTAGTGTATCAGGTCACCTGAAATATGCATGACCACAAGCAGTTATGATGACTGGGGGGACTATTCATCGCAACTCGCTCTCTGTGAACATTGAGATAAGCAGATAACATCAGAAAGCTGTGTCCAAAATTTTGAGAGCAAAGAGGTCATAATTGGGAAACTTGATCGTGCCCCCCTGCTGAACTCAAGTGACTCCTGCCTGGGACGCCTATGCAAAATTCAATGAATTTACATCGGGCCGGTTCGAGGGCACACTTTACCGCGCTCAACGAAGTCGTGTTAATAATGAGTCATTGGAATTTTGAACCTGAGTCAGAGATATAAAAAGCTGAAGATAAATGTCCAGCCAGTTTGAAAAAAATATTGCACCGAATGGCTCTGTAAGGGGAAACAAAGTTAAGCCGCACGTAGCCATGCATCTGCCTGGCCATTCGGCAAACTTATGGCCCCATAATCCATTGGAGCAACTGAGCCATCCGTCACTTGACTAACACAGTGCCCGATCCAAAAAACGCTGTAAATTGCTGACATCAGATTGATATAACAGAGTGTATTATTAAGCGCTTTAAAACCTCCAAGCCTGCCGTGCGCCTTCCTGCTCTGGAGGCACTATATATATTTTTTTCGTCCTCCAAGGCAGCCAGAATCCGAGAACAACTTCCGAGAGCGGGGGAATTTATGAAGCTGGTTATACAACTTGGCACCGAATCAATCACATTAGTGAGCAACCGCTACAAGTCGCTACAAAGCCTGGAACAGGTTTATCTGCTATGCATGCCAGGATTAAAGGGGAAGTTCTTGGTCCAAAAAAGAAAAACCAACAGGCTATCCATAATGTGTTAGGAAAGTGCTTAAACATTTAAACAATGATGGAAATTTGATTCCAAAAGTTCAAGATGTCTACAGGATTTCAGTTAAATGGACTCCATATCAGCTGTTTGTCATCGTAAATGAACACTGGATTTGTCAAGGTCTCTGATCTTACATTTTCATTGTAGACAAAGTTGCCAATTTAGTAACTCAACAAGAATGCTTCTTCAAGTGATTCCCTACAATCATAAGTTTCAGAAACCCACACAGTTTCATTTCACATTCGTTGTCTTGATTTTCGTCATAAGCCGTCGATTCTCAAATGTCCCCATCGCATCCATGTTCCTCTAATGGTTGTACAAATGCAAAAAGAAGAAAGGAAGAAAAAAAATGTACTCAAATTTCCCCGTCCAAAAGAGCTCTTGAAAAAGCCTCACACCACTCTAAATCATTGTAAGTGGAAATTGAGTCCCTGTTCTAGGAAATCTTAAGTTGTTTGTGAAATACTACATAAAGGAATCAAGGCTGAAGATGTGCAGTCTGGCAAAAAAAAAAAAATTGAGCGAGGATCCTTTCCTTTTAAAAAGTTTAGTCTTGATAATAACCTAACAGCCTGCCAGCAAATCCATTCTTTCATCTCCAGGCCTTGTATGTAAATGATGCACACATTATGTCAAGTCAGACAAGTACATTTCAGGCCCCAGTGCGCACTGTCATTCCTGTATGTGTCTAGAGCCCTCTCCCCCCCCCCCCCCCCACCACCCCTGCTTGTCCACTAACGGGACTTGATTTAACAGGTAGATTCCCTGCGGACATAGTCTTGCCGCTGACATGTGGCTCTCCACCGAGTGCTTTGCACTTTCAGCCAGCTGAACTTCATTCCCTAAGTCATGGGTCTGAAGCCAGCAATTGTGTACAGTTGATGGGGGGGAGGGGGGGGGCAAATAGTACAGTCATTCATGAGCCACAATGTTCCCTGCTTGAATTTGGGTTTCTTTTTTATTGTCTGGCAATTTCAGTACTATAATTTACTAGCTGGACTGGGAGTGTCCAAGTATTTGAAGTCTAAAAAATATTATTTGGAGATTTACATTGAATGAAAATGAAACACAAACTGCTTGGAAGAAAACAACATCAATTTTTAGCTATCACATGTACTTATAATGCACGTGTCGTACAAAGTATGGCAAATTGTCCAATGTCTAACGGACAGTTTTTCTCTTTTTGTGTAATTTCAGTTTAGTTTCACAAAATGTTTTACATGACAATTTTAACGGGCATATCTGTGATTTTCACAGGAGACAATGGACCAGTTATTTTCTCCATTCGATTTGTTAGATCAGTGTCTGGAAAAAAAATGTGTATAAGTGTATATATTGAAAATGGACAAGTTAGTTTTACTGCAACCTTTGTGTAAGCATCAAGAGAATAACTGCATTAAGATCAAGCGTAGGCGGCCCTTTAACGCCCGAAAGATATAGACCATAGCACAAAGAGAATGAAATATGCTACGGGCGCTACATGCTAATACTAGATTGTTGTGTCAAAATCGCTGCGCTGAATCTGCATGAAAAGGCGTAAAGTGCTTTGACCGTCGTCTTTTTTTTCTCCCCTCCCCCTTCCCTAACAAAGTTAGATGTTGAACTAGATTTTCAATTCGTTCAATCTTGCCCATGCTGTGGCGACTGAATACGAGACGTGGATGAATTCACGAACAACGCTCGTGGAAATTGAACAGGTTGTTTGCTTGTAATTTACCGTGATTGATCGATGCAAGTCGGAGTGACACAGTCTCGGCCTGCAAAAGGGGATCAATAAAAACATTTTTTTTTACACAAAGACATTTTTTTCTTTTCTCTCCGAAGTAGAATCTTTATAAATTGATTTACGGGCATGCTTGGAAAGAAACTGATATCGTATTAAGCCGTTTAAGTGTCAGTCAGTATGTGTTTGTGTGTGTGTTTTGTGGTAGAAATTTGATTGAATACGACAAGTATGCTTCCACAAATTTGTTTTTGTAGATGGAAAGAATTTAGTACAGATTTATTGAAATGTGTTAAGAAAGATATACATGAGTAAAAAAGATGTAAACGAGAAGCATTTTCAGATAGTCAGACAAAATCAACATTTGTGACACAAAGTCATATACATGTACATGTACATGTGTTTGTAACGTTTGCGTGATTGGATTAAAAAAAATGTTTAGGTTAAGTTACCGGTAGTAATATGCAACTGTTAAAAGTAATGTTTGCTATTATGCTAAAATTGACAAAAAAGAAAAAGTAGTTCATGTACAGACTACAAAGAACCCATTTATTAAAGGAAGAGTAAAACAAAACCTTTCCGAAAAATTCTTGGATTGGATGAACAGCAGTCTGTTGTCAAGGCCGATAAAACCTGGATGTTTAACAAGCCGAACGAACTACTTCTATTTCGCCGTGCTGTTAACGAAAAATGTACATGTCAGGATGCCCCCCCCCCCCCCCCAAGGCTGCAGGACTAATTATAGACGCAAGTACTAGCATCTTCACTTACGTGTCCATGTAAAACACGAAAGATAGAAAACACGCCAGCACTGCTGAAAATACACACTTGACCCAGACGGCACGGTATTGCTTTCCCTGTGCCTGCTCCATAGTGCCTTGACCCTTCCTAGACTCCATCTTCAATTTTTAATTTTTTTTTTAATATAAACAACAGTCTTTTTCTCACCCTGGGATGGGAACAGCAATAAGTGCTCTGCAGCATCCAGGGATTTTGAATTGCTTTTATTTAATATTTTTTCCCTTTCAGGATGTTCCTGAGAGGCAGCTGTTTACCTCATTCGGGAAAGGTTAAAAAGGGGGTAATTTGACAATTTGGGCTGCTTAAATGATTTCCATTTGGCTGTGTATGCGACAAGTAACAAATATTGGGTGGGGGGGGGGTTGGGGGTGGGGGTGAAAAGTCAGACATGTTGTGGTATAGAGACGGGTGACCGACACTGCTGGGTGAATTGAGTCGCATTGATTTCGGATTATTATTGACGCGCATGAAGGAGACAGAATTTCCTCTTAAAGCTGAAGTTGTACCACTGGGTTGATTTTTGCATGGAAGGTTTTTGAAATTTGAAACTTCAAATGTTGGCAAATACTGATGATTTGTGATTCAACATTCGCTGATTTCTTCCTCGTGTAATTGATTCTTTCGATCACTTTTCGAGATTGATCCTGTTTGAAATTAGGAGCTGAGGTTGTGACTTCTAGAATGTAGAAAATATTTGCATAAAATCTCATTGATTGTGTTATATTGCAAAAGTATTGACAATCATTGTACATGAAACTATGTAGGCGTTTCTAGGCATATTCAGTGCCCAATTTCACGGCGCTGCTTAACAGTTAGCAGAACAGTTGTGCTAACCTTTAGCACTATTTCACGGTGTGGATGTGCTAACGGTCACGCGTGCATGGAGATTTGTATTGTTACGTCACTAAGTTTTAAAAGCAAATTTTTCCTCTTGAGGTAAGAGTGCCTTTTGCTGTGCTTACTGCTTACGGTCTCCATGAAATAGACGGAGGCTCTGTTAGCGGAAAATCGGGTGCTTAGCAGAGCCTTGAAATTGGGCCCTGGGTCCCTCTGGTAAGCTGACAATTGTTTGGCGAAAACATGACTCAAAAAAGCTATCACTCAAGGAAACCTGTGGTATATTAAGGTTGTCCCTAAATGACCTTGGAAGAGTTTGGATTCCTGACCTGCTGAGTAGAGAATGGTGCAAAATATTTGCTTGGCAGTAAAATAAACAGCTCCATTGACACTGTGAACTTGCAGTGGAATTATGACCTTACACAATGGGGGTCCTAACAAAAATGGGTGGAAACAGCAGACTGATGTGGACATGTACAATTTGGAGCCCTTTGCTCAATCACTGACAATGATATCTTTTTGCCAAGGGCAGGTCAATTTCTGGGTTTTTATGATAAGGATTCACATGTAGGGGCCATGGTGCAGAACCATTCAGTCACCCTGCCCGTGTCAGCTGCCTTGTTGATGATAATAACAAGGGTCGCTGACATCTTGCATAATGCAAGAGGTCAAAAGTAGTTCCGGCATGAACCAACACAAGCATCCAGTGTGTGTACATGTACATGTACATGTACATGTACTCTGATGTGTGACTATTGAGTCCATGCATTCGGCTAGTGTAGTCACAGTGAACTAAATAGTGCACTGGCAACATTATTGTACATTTCCACGTATCTGTAACAAACCATATTGACGTTTACATTTTCTCGTTGTATTTATTATCGACCGGCCATTGTCTACTCTGTGGATGTGTAATGTGTAAGTGAATGCAAGTCAATGATGGTGGATTATATCGACTACACAACTGGGGGGGGGGGGGGGAGGGGGCTCAGAACCTGTAGTGTGACCCTGGGCATTGCCAGATCCCACCCATTGTTGTCAGCAATTGCTTTTGTCATGATAATCTATGGCCAGACTGATCAGATGACAGGACTATTGTGGTTGAGGTTTCTTTTTATTCTCCAAAAAAACGCTGGAAGAGTATCGCTCCACAAACAAGACCATTTAGATTTCAAGGTCTCCCCGACTTAAGCCACTTTTATGTCTTTTACCGGATTTTAGCCACAACTTCTCCAACTGATCCTATTATTGTTTGTGCGGTTTTGTGTCAGGATTCTTGGTTTTTCTGAGAAGTATAGTCGATTCTGTCCGAGCTCCGTCCTTGGTTTTTTTTTTTTCCCACCAAGTGTTTTAAGAAGTTGAAAAGACTCAGAAGATTAGGTTTGGTCGTGTTTCTGAGTGAAGCGGAAGAATCGATTGTCAGCTGGCATTCCAATGGGCTTTGCATCTTGAATCCCGCACTCACAATCGAAAACCAGTTCTTGTCACTCGGATCTGTAAAGCTGCCATACAATTTACTCCAGGCAAAGCTTGGAAGGCATTCAGACTCATTAAAACATCCTGATTCTGCTCAAAATGTTTGCCATTGCAAACTAGGAGTCCAATTCCTCACAAACTGTTCGTTTCATTTTTTTGGGAGAAATCCTGTATGAGGGCAACTTCATTTGCACCAAAGGAACTGTATCGGCAGGGTTCGACCTTAACTTTTTTGTTCACTAGCCAGCCGGGCTACTGACACAGACTCTTAACTAGCCCGTGAGCATTTTCACTAGCCCACATTTTTTTTTAGCTCAAATACAAAATGCCGTATTTTCAGGCTCAATTCTGAGGCAATTTTGTCAGTGTTTTAAATAAACAGATCTAATTTAACCCTTTAAAGCAGTTGATAAAATTAGACACAAATTAATGAGGTTTGCTTTCTGAATTTAATGATTTATTTCTTCCTGTCCTTTCATCTTTGCCGTAGCCCAATAATTTTTGACTCGCCAGCCGGGCTACTCAAGGAATAGTTTGATTAGCCCACCGCTGTTTTGACTAGCATTTGGCTAGCGGGCTACAGCTAATTTCGAACCCTGTGTATTGCAATCTCCAAAGTAAACTCAAGCAGCTGACGAATGTTACAACTACATGTATGGTCACAGAGTGACTCAGATCTGTAATAGAACAGTTGCTCCACATGTGTTTTGTATGGACATACATGTATGTATGAGCCATTTCCAAGGACAACAAGATAAATGTAGCTTCAGCTCTGCTCTGACAATATTAAATTTAGCTACCACTTTGAGTGGCCTGTGTTACAACTGGTAATAATGTAACAACCAACTATCACCAACTGATAATGTAACAAAAATGCACCCATACTGTATCACTACTGTAACTGATAATGTAACAAAAATTTACCAATAGTGTAGTAGAATGTACTACACTATCAGTCAGTTTTGTGTTACATTATCAGTTAGTGATACAGTATCTGTCAATTGTTGTTACATTATCAGTTGATGGTGGTTTTCTGTTGGATATTACATTATCAGTTGTAACAGTTGTTTAAAGTTTGCTGAATTTTCATTCAAAACAAAAGTTGAGCTCTAATTTTCTTGAAGGAGGACATCGTCCTGAAATCGCAGAAAAATGTATGTTTGATATAGTTTACTTATCCTATTTGAAAGGTCTGGTTGAAGGGAAACTAACTTAACGTCTCACTGTTCCTGAAAAAAAAGATGAAAAAAAAGACCCGGTTGTTTACTTTTGACACGGCGGACATTTTGTGGCATACTACGTATTTCCAACCGTAAATAAGTCCCCATCTTGGATGAAGAGTTTTCCCGCTTATTACTATGTCTGTGAAATCAGACAAAAAGCAGTTTCACGGTAATATGTGCCATCTTGTTCACGGGGCAAAAGGAACACGCGTTGCTAGACGGGGCGCATTTTGGAATGAACGCATGATGACTTGGAAGCGCAAAAGTGTTCGATTGACGATGCATACACGGCAACGCATGTAAATTTGCTCCGTAAGCCAGATGGCGCATATTACCAAGAAAGTGCTTATAATTCAGTGAACGGTATACGTGTGTGAACATGTACTACTACTACCTCCTACACTTCCCCACACTGCATGCGATGCACCGGTACCGTACTATGCACTTAGCTTGCTGCAGGCAGTGCAGCCCGAGAGGTGGAAGCGTATACGCTATGGTAGATAGGTTGCCATTGCTCGCAAGTAAACTCCCAGGAACACTGACAAAGCTGCAGTAATTTGATTAATCTCAAACAGTAGCGGGTGGTTTTTCAATGTTAATTAGCCCATTGATATTTACCAATCAGATGAACCCACACACGCTTTAAACTAATAAACGTTTTCAAAGGAACATGTGCGACAGGAATCACGACTAGCACGCAGTAGCACCCAAAACAGCTGGATTTTAAAGAGTCAAAATTTTGACCCCCCGAAATTCGTTCACACAAGTGTTCTCATGAACAATTCATGTGTCTCCAACAATTGTGTTATGTTTAATCATACCATACCCTAGCACCATGAATTCATGCACTATTTGTTGAACGGCTAAAAATAGACAGCATGACTTGCCACTGGGAGCGGTTTTGTCAGAGCGAAAGGAGACAAATTGGCTATGAATATATATCATGAGGTTTTTATGACATTTGTTAACTACAATGCCAGCGGCCACTCAGATACAACATGATTACATAAATTTACAATGAACAAGTGAAAAAAAAATTTTGTCTGGGCTTTATCTCCAGAATTTATTAAGAAAAGAACCTAAATCCCCCTTCTTCCTGCAAAGTGACAACTTTACATGTACAAGTAATTTATACTAACCCACGATACAAATCCATGGCTGCCCAACGTGTGCATATGGTGACAGACGGGAAGTCTATGCATGATAAATAAGGACTCAACACCATACAGCATTAGCTGGCTGGCGTATGCCCTAGGGCATTCAACTCTGTTATGCCTGCCTGTCTCAACAGTGGAGCAACGCTACTCAATGCATGCGACTGGGGTGTACAGGCGCCGCACAGGTACATGTACAGTACATGACTGTGGCTAGTGCATGTGTACATGCCTGGAATGCAGAGTGGGCTAGCACTACGTGTCATGGGTCTGGGTCGGTACCACTAATAGCCTGTGTGTGTACGTGCATGTGTGTGTGAGAGAGAGTCAGATAGCTTGTCTATCCGGTCCCCATTGAATACACAGTGGGCTTTTCACACACACTGCGCTAACAAAGACAGCCATGTTTGTCTGCTGCCCGAAACAGCTGCTGACTGCACAAACGTAAGCCCTGATCTTTTTCTCTGCCGTGTTGTTAGAGTCTTCTTCTTAAAATCTCAAACCAGGTCTCCTCCTGTGCCTTGCTGTGTTTAGAGTACATAATGTATCTGTCCCGCAAGATGTTTGATTGTTGGCCAAAAGGATAGTCAATTAGCCTACTTTATCCCGTGTTGATTGTTAGTGAGTGGTCTGTAATCCAAGGTTTTTCTTTAGTCCTACTCAATACGTGCATTGGTGCCTGGCAAAGTGAGGGCAGGGTTGCATCACTGTTGAACAGTTTAGTCCTGGCATGATTTAGTGGCTTATGACTGCATCTCCTACTCCCCCTATTGACGGTGTGTTTGTTTTTCCGAGCGCAGATCCCAACCTTGCACTTTTATCATTGTGTGGATCATTGATTTTTTTTCTTTACTCTCTGTCTCTCTCTCTGCGAGTGTTTGTTTGCCCGGTAGTGAGCCATTCTTCATGTTCTTCAAGTTGTTGTGGCTGTGCTAGCTGTGTGGGTTAAAATATAACTTCCAAAGTTGGTCGCAAAGTTCAAGCTAATCAATGAGTGTTTCTGCTTCACTTGAAATTGATTGTTGCATGAATGGGCATATCGGTGTCACTGTATCTGTTTCAGCCCTTTTTTATTGGGTTTTATTTTTTTCTAAAAATTTTAAATTTTGTTTTTTAAATACAGTTTTATTTTTTTCATTTGTAGCGGTTTTGGGGTCTGTCATTGTTTTTTGTTATCTTGACCAAAAGATTATTCAGTATCACTTGAGCTCTACTGAAGATTTTAATCATATTTGGGGAAAATATTGAACAGGATGATGGCTTGCTATCATTCACCTTTGAAAAACAAAAAATCCCACTCGTTATGGATATTTGCATTTATAGAACCTGTAGTCAAGCTTCAATGGATTTCGTAATGGTTATTATTAGATGGGGATGAGTTTTTTTTAATTTATAAGATTTTAAACTAAGATCGTCATTAAATGAATGATTAAGTCCGGCCTTCATGAACTTAACATTGTACTTCTCACAAAATTTACAAAAATGCTTTGTCTCAGTTATTAAATGATTTTTGGATACTTTGAAAAAATGAAAAGGTCAACGATTTTCAAAAATCATGTAATGGTTTTGGATTTCATCCCATTATCAGACCCTTTTTTTTATATTTACAATCTCATGCCTAGTAGAAATACAGGTAATCTTGTGGAGTCCTTACTAAACAACATCAGAAGTTCTTTTGTATAATTTAGATGGAGGGGGGGATCTTATTGGTCGTTTGAAGAATAGTAACCCTTCCAGATCTGCAGAATCCTCCAAAAGTTTCGGAGATGCTAGTGGCTTTTTTAATTGAACAATTCTTGCATGCGGGCATAAAAAAGTGCTTTTAAATTGTGTCTCTTACAACAAAGGCTGTAATTTAACTCCGGTGTTTCATTTTTGGAGGAGCAAGAAAGATATAAACGTTCAGCAAAACAGGAGTCTATGCCATTTGGCAGATTTATTTTAAGTGCCAGCAAGCTCCATACTTAATTTTTATGAAAGCTCGAGCATTATAATAATAATAATAAACATTTATATAGCGTCCGAAATCCATAATATGCTCTTAGGCGCTGTATACATTAAAAAGATAAAGTAATTACAATATATAAATATTTTTTAAAAGGTGAACGTGTAGATCAGTGCATACAATTACATTATAAGTCCAGTGAGGAATGATAAGCCATTAAAAACCATATTTGTTTTTTAGCATTTAGCTATTAAAAACTGGTTTTTTTTTTTTTTAACATACATTATATACCCAGCCATTAAAGGGAAGATACATCATTTGCAAACATCAAAAAACGAAATGATCAAATTATCACAAAAAACAATTACTGAATTGTTAGGGACTGATGGTCTAAAGCATCCTTTAAAATCGTGGCTCCTGGTGTGCTGACATTTTCAAGAAAAAGTGTGTTTTTCCAACGCTGGTCGACCGACCAGCGTTGGAAAACACTGGCTTTTTCAAAAACTGTTTTCATATTTAGTTATTCCGCATTTTCTTTGCAATAGATTACACACCTGTGAAGGGGTACAAACCTGCTAGAGTGATTCTTTGACCTTACAATTCCCCAAAGTCTTTACGTTTCTCCGTTTCATCTTAAGTGGGGTTGGGGAACCAGACTACAAGAAAATGATTGGTTTTCTTGGTTTTTCCAGCATAAACAAGCCCCAAACGTGAAACAAGTCAGTTGAACAATATTTTTGCTATAACATACTAATCCTCCAAATTCATTTATTTCTGAAAATTGCAGCAAAAGCAAAATGTTGTACATTCCCTTTAAACACCAGAACCTATGAATGGAGGAGCATTCATATCAGAGAATAAGTATCCTGGAATGGGTTCGGGCAAGCAAATGAAATTGGATTGTGTCTGGGGAACATTTGTAACCAATCACACAGGGATCCGAGTGCAATGAAAGGCCTTCCGCCTGCGCTCATTGTGTTGTGGTTCTCAGATTAAAAGGGTCAGGAGGGTTAATGTTGTGTTCCTTATTACACAGGAAGTCTAGGAAATCAAACAGTTTTAAGACCCCGGGGCTAAATAATACACCACTGTAAAGTTTCTGGGGCCCATGGTCGATGACTGTTGTGATGGCCTGAACCTGCCCAACCCATATTTTGTGGAAATAACCGGATATTTCTGGCATCCAGAAACGTTGCGAAGCCATAACATGTGTACCTCATAGTTTTGACTTTTGTAGGTGAGACAGTGAAAGCACTACCAACCCTACATATTTTGTTGATAGGTTTAGGCCCCCATCCCCCCCCCCCCCCCCCCCCCCCCCCACCCCAAAAAGAAGGGTGTGTGAATGGCTAGGGTTGATGAACTCGCCCCCTTGTTTGTCCCGACTGTGGTTTGTAGTATCGCTGGGCCCAGTAAAGTGGAATAAATAAGGCCCTGTGGATTCTGTGGCTTTCTGCCAACCGCAAAGTTCATGGAAATGGAATTGGACATTTCTTGGTGCCGTTGTTGATTGCTATTGTTCACTCAGGATTATAGTGTTAGAGTTTAGTTTCTACTGCATGAATAGGTGTCTTTCCCTTTCACTTTACTGTTGGCCTTCATTGTTTTGGCGTAATGTTGTTTTTGCGTCCTTGTCAACTACCAGTTTCATTTTACCAAGGGATATGTTGGCCTTAAACCATATGTACCAGCTTACAAGTAATAAATCTTTATGACTACAAAAGGACCTTGAAATAATACATGTACTATCTCTCATGTACATGTGGCAGTACAGCCACACAAAAAAGAGGAAAATAATGTCTTGTGGTTTTTGATTACTCAGTCCATTTCCTACAGATATTGTATTTCTCATAAATAGCCTGGCGGCCTTCAAATAATCTTGTACTTTCCACTCGAGAAGGCTGGGCAGGGCCGTGATGAAATCATTCCTAATGCGATGCAGCGTGCATTACACATAGCGCGCGGGCCCCGCTCCGTGGTAGGTAGCTAGCTGGCCAACACTACGGTCTCAGACCGCAGCAGCGCTGAATACCAGACACGGGGCTGATTTTCAATCAAATGCGATCGTCACCTGGGGTGAGGAGTAATTACTGTAATGCCCGAGCAACCATGTGATGCCTTTTCAGTATGCTGCCTGATACCGTTGACCTGATTAGAGAAACGGGGTCTGGGTCTGGCAACAAGAAACTGAGCTGCTTAACATAAAAAGTATGCATGTAAACAGGACCCTGTTGTATTTTGATTTCACAATTTTGCAGAGAAAAATTGTGTCAGCAGAAAAAGGTTTCTGGGTGAAATAGCATGTTGTATAAATAAATTATGAACATATGGTATGTTGCTGGTCACTAATTTTTTTCCCTGTGTTTAATATTTCCCCATGTTTAAATGGCTATGAAATTATATTCTGAGTGAGGCCAACTGACACACACAAGCATGACTTTGTTGCACAGCAGTGGTGTACCGTTAACTTTTTTTATAAATTTGAACAAATCGATGAGTGATAAGTTGCCTGACTTTGTTGTAAATAATGTGAACACTTAAACTGGTTTATAAATAAGCATAAAATTGTTGCGCAACAAGGTCTCATATGTGTAAATTGGCCTTTAATCTCAGACTGTAGAGCAACTTATATAAAAATTACGCAGAAGAACTTATCCTTATATTGTTATTGAAAAAAAGGTCCCGGGACCCTTTTTAACCCTTTTTATTTAGTTTGTTTATTATAAATTTTGTTTTGAATTGTTCTACTGATCCATATGCATTTCTTGCGATTGAATGAACAAAATCAACATAGGAGGTCTACTATGTAATAGTCATTAAGGGTAAATAATTGACGTTCCTCCGTCCACGCCATTTCTAATCTAAACAGGCCCCGCATTGAAGTGGGTGTTTTTGCACTGGGAGGCATGTCCGCTACCGGTTTAATTTCCCTCGGAATAGTTGTTGTTCCGGATTAGCCACAAATAGACAAACACGAGGAGTCCAGTCGATTCAGCGTCGCGGAGCAGCGGCGCGGCAAGTCGTGCAGCGGGCCGTAAATGGAGCCCATTCTTGGGGAGATGAATGCACTCCGGCATAATTGATCCAGATTCAATGGGCCTGTATGGCTGAAAAGGAAAAAAAAAGAGCTAGGACTGAGTGGCCGAATGGTGTGTAGATGAAGCAGTGCTTGGGTGTGAGACGTGTGGGTTTTGCAAGCCAGCCTGTTGTCTGGGACGTGAAAGGCATTGACAATCGGATTTGTCCCGCTACTTTGATACTTGAGTAAATTCTGAGCCTCTTTTGTGGTCCAACACATGCAGAGACCTTTCATGCACTTTCACAAGAATTTCAATGAGGAATATTTATATTTGATATCAAATTTTCAGTTGGGCCCAAATCGTGAGAATTGTTTTCACATAACTGACGGGAGAACCCAGATGTAATTAAAAAGGCGTAACCGGTGTAATCAGTGCAGCTCATGGCTAGTTGAAGCTGTGAATGTCATGTTTTTCTCATGTTGACTATTTGTTTTTCTCAGTGCTTATCTTTTATTGTTTCAAATGATACACCTCAGTAAGATTTACTTGTATCTTGTATCTGTATCTGTAAGCTACTGCACAATCGCCTATGGTGGGCTATCACATGCAGGTAATGCTGCCATGGTGCTGGCTGGTTACTAAATTTTGAAGTGCGCATGGGTGGAAAGTTGGCTGATATTTATCTTGTCTAGTTGGGTTTTGCAGTCAAAATAACTTCATCATGTTATTAATTTCAGTGATTGTTGCATTTCATTTTGGTTGGTTAGCTTATCCCGGCAAACACCCAATAATAAACACTATCAAGAGAAAATGATACACGCGAGAAAAACAAATACGAGGATTGTTGAGCTGATCCCCCAAGTCAAAACAGGAGAGCAGCCAGGCCACTTGCCCAGCCCATCACCCAGCCAAACAGGCAGCATGACCTCTGGCTGTGACCCCGCCAACACAAAGCCTGCCATTGTGCGGTTGCACAGTACTTGTAGCAGCCCCATCCACTCAACAAGAAAAAAACACAAATCCTTGAACTTGGCACTGATTAGCCCAGAGTGATGTAGACTGGTCTTGTTGGGCTTGTTCTGCCAGCCAGGCGGTGTAACCCTGAATGCTCCTTAATTATAATTAAGCATGAGGGTTATAGTTTCACTAGTAGAGACCGGGAATGCTGAGCGTATGGAAGAGAAGTGATGGGGTTTGGTTTAGTGTGGGATTACAGGTTACCACATACAGAGGTGTCTGGGGAATTGCCAGGATTTTCCTGGGCCTTCTGCCGGAGATCTCCATTCACAGGTTTGGGGAACTTGCACTCAGGTTGTCGGTGCACCTGTTGTTTTGGATATGATATTCCTAGAGATACCACTTGGTCAAGGACACGAAGTCGCTTTTCCATCAAACTATAAACAACCTCAACCTTGTGTGTTTTTGTGGTCTCTGGACAAAAGTGCACAGATTCCTACTTGTGTTTTACTTTAGGATTTGAAGGGGTTACTGGAAAAGGTGTCAAGGTGACACTCCGTCATGGGCAGGTTTATATCTTAATGAGCAACCTGACTTGAGGGGGGGGGGGGGGCTAGACTTCCCCCTGTGTTTTCTTGCTCAGTGCGATGCTAATTTGAGCCCTAACCCTAACCCTCCCTTCGTCTCTATCATCTCCTTGGCAGGTGTACGTGGAGTTTGACGGTCTAGACTGGCAGAAGCGTGAGTGGTTACGTGTCCAGGATGAGGCCCATCAGGTGTTCCTGGTAGAGAAGACCATCGTGTGGGGACAACGCATCGACCCGTACAGCTCACGCCCCAGCAACATCCTCTGGCCAGCCCTGGTAAGTCAAAATATGTTTTAACATCTCTCGTTTAAAAATATAATTTTGAAATTAATAGAAGTGGACAGGGGGGAAACTTGGGCAATTTAAAAAAAGTCTCCTTTTCCTGCCTCTTCCCTGCAAACCCTTAAAAAAGAGTGAAGGTTTCCCGGGAAAGTAGGGCAAAGTACTCTTCCTTGCGATCCTTTTGGTCGACTGTACCCACACCTCCAAAATAGCCCTTATTGACTCTGTGAGTCATGAATGATTTTATAAATGTTACATGTACCGAGAACAAGTCTGCCTGTTTCAGGTTGTGCTGGTCAGAGGACCAACCTATTGTCCTCTATTTACCTGTTTGACATACTAACTGACTCGCTAACTGACTGTCACTTGTGAGCCAGGCAGTGCTATCATGTAGGGTTACCCCGTAATATCAACCAATGGGCTAAATCTGGCCCTCTGTGTAGACCACATGCATGTAAATACTTCCAGTGAATAGCTGTTATGAACCAATTCAATACAATTTTGTGTGCTCTGGGACGTACTAAGGCTAGTCTTGTTTCCTTAACAAGCTTTCTTCCAAAGTTTCATCCTACAACATTTTGTGAAGCTTCTCAAACCCCACTATTCAAATATTTCAAAAAAATAACCTTGAACTGGTTTAATTGCGGGCATGGCATTCACGACCCTTCCAATAATGAATGGCTTGAACCACAAAAGTACCCTCAGAATAATGAAGATTGGAATAAAATTATAACGGGGTTGACCTCGCAAATCATCCGTAGTGACCTGCAGACAGCCAACCCTGGCCTGCTTTCTCCCCATCGGCACATTCTGTTGGGGCTAATTGTGCACCCTAGATATGTCTTCACCTGGAGTGAAATATCAGCCGGCTAACCAGGGCAAGTGGGTGAAATTGACCTAGTCAACTTTAGCAGCCGCTGGACGGTTTCCCTCCTGGCAATTCGGGGACTTGGACTTATTTGACATCTCTCCGTTGACCCACTTGGGGTCTGTTTAGCCAATTGGCTATGCAGGGTGAAGAGCCATTGGTGAGGAACGAGGCTTGAGCAAGTACGTAAACTCTTTACCAGCTTTGAATGATTAGTTTACTAGGAGAAATTACAAAGCGGACCAAAATCAAAACTTTTGGAATGAATGTGGGAACAGGGTCAAGTTGGTTTTGTTTTTTTTGCAGACCAGAATTTTGAATTTTATTTTTTAAATTTATATCGGAAATTAAATCTAATTTGAAATAATAAAAAAGGAAACATGGAAACTGTTTAATATGGTAACTGAATCTTGAGTTGTATGTCATGCATGGCATTTAGGGCACAATCATCAAAATGATGAAAATTCATTCCATGGATAGTTTTGAATGCACATTATCAATATTGTGAACATGTAAATGATGTACGTATGATGCAATATGATGCTTTGACTTTGAGGAAGGAAATACTCCCAAACAAATTGAGTTGTTCAAATTAGGTTTTGCCCTTCACCGACGTTTTTAAACACTGTATACTCAGTGTGTTACCTCCCGAGTGAAAGTTGGAAAAAAATCACTCGGGTGGGACTCGAACCCTTTCACTCAGGAGGTAACACACTGAGTATACAGTGTTTAAAAACGTCGGTGAAGGGCAAAACCTAATTTGAACAACTCAATTTGTTTGGGAGTATTCCATCATAAAATTGAGTTGTATTTTTAAAAGTTCAGCCCTCTGTGTGCAGTCCAGATTGTAACTCATGAAGATTATAATCTTTCCACACCTGAGTCTGTTCTCGGCCTTTTCAAGTGCCTTTTGACCTACGACCCTTTTTTTTTTGTAGTCACGGAAATTGATTCACTGGGGAGGGAAGCTTTGCCCCATTGCTGGCCCGGTTGGCTTGCGTGGCTTGTCATCGGCCCCATAATCATCATCACCACAGCGCCCTAGTATCCAGTAGCCCCACCCCCCTAGTGGCTATCTGGACTGAGAGCCCCAAAGCATCTGTTAGCCTGTCTCTCATCAGTTCTCCTCGTTGCTCAGCCAGAGAGTCCGATTTCACCCCATGATTGATGCATCATTCGCCTGGATTTGAAGGAGAATGGGTTTTCGGCAGGTACAATATCCAAAGATTGCTGCTAGGCTGTTTTGCAGTACAGCACATACATGTACCTGCACAGTGTCATCAGGCGGACAGAGTGTGTTTGGTGTGTAATAACACCATCTCCCCTCCCCCCACCAACAAGCCCACAGATGTAGGCAAGTAGATGCTCTATCAAATGGGTCAAGTGTCATCCTCCCGGGGATGTTGCTCGGATAAAGCTGGGTCTGTTCACCTGCTAGAGATTGGCTGAAATATTGATGGCTTTGGGAGCAAGCTTGTTTGTGTCCTGACAAATCCGGGATGGTGTTGCGGCTGACAGGAAAAAAAGCACATAGGCATTTTACAAAATGATGGGTGATGAATTTTAGAATGTATAAAACATTGGGATGTATTGTAGTAAGTTAGGGTCTTCTGATGTTTTGTGAAAACCTGATAATTTAAGAGTGGTTAGAATGTTCAAATTTTGGAAGGGTTTTCTGGAATGTATAAGTTAGCACTCCCAGCATTTGTATTACAAAAAAAAGTAAAAAATATATTACATAAAATTCAGTATGATGTACATTTCGCGTGTTTATGGTGTAAATCGTGGACACACACATGCAACATCATCAATGAATCGAGGACAGAAACTGAATCAAGGACTCCTCGGTTGGAAAACGTGTACAAAACCAATGAGAGCTGTTGCAAAAAAGTTAGGGTACAAACAAAGGAAAAGGGAAGAGGAACAAAAGAAAATCCTCGATTTACATGTGTACATTATAAACAAACATGTAAATTCTTGCTCCGTAATTGTGGGGACTTACACTCGTCTGTGCAAGGTATTTGTGGGGACCGAAAATGCTATGGGGACAGCCGAAAGTCCCCATAACTCGGTCCTAATTTGCCTAACAATAAAAAACTTCCCCATAACGCGGTGTATGCCTACCTGCGTGTACATGTACATGTATTACATATAAACACCAGTGCACGTACATGTCAAGACAATATGATTTATAACTACCAGTACAATGCAGGTGATAATCTCACAGTGTTAAGAAAAGTATAATAAGAATTCAAATATTCACAGGGTGACCTTGACCAGCGACAACTTGTGAGAATTTGCTGGTCAGATTATCACACAAGTTCCAGTTTCCAATGCATGTGTGTGAAATGTGTCTGCACAGATGAAATCACTACACTGCCACTGATTAGCATGACCCTGTATGGGTCTCAGCTGTATGTTTCATAGATTTTACCTTGTAAAGTTCTGTCCGTGAACACACAAACGCTGACAGATCTCTATAAATAGCCTCATATATGAGAGCTTTCTGCTGGGTTGGTGCTTGTCAGTGGTGGAGCATGGAGGTGGAGGAATAGCGTGGGCAGGGTGCAGGCTTGCCCCAGCAAATAAATATTGATGGTGCTGAAGATGGTCGTCGCTGTTGATGTGCGCATATTAATTGACAGTGTGCTGTGAGAGCCCCATTATCATTATGCATGCACTTATTTGTTTCGAAGAGATGAACTGTAATACGTGTGATTGTTTCCTTTTCTTGAATGGTTTGTTAATGTTTTCCTTATTTTTCATGTCACCGTTTCAAGATATTTTGTTCAACCAAAAGGAAAATATAATTGAAGTTGTTACATGCAAGTCCACAGCTTCTGAATTTGACAAACTAGAATTTGGGTAAATGAAGCTAAATGGAGTTTGCTTATCATTTTTTTTGGCAAAATGAACTATATTGTAGAACTGTATAATTTCCTTCTGTAGACTTTGTAATTCGAAGTGCCTGTAAATGCAGTGGTACATGAGTTGCATGTAGAAATGCACGCCCATTTTCCCATGGGATCTAGCTCCCTGACTCTCCCTGCCTACATTGTAGAAAGTGCATAGCCACCCCTGCAGCTTGAGTAAGCACTTTTTGCCGGTGAGAGAAAAAAGGTTAAGGGGTCAGTGTTTATGGGAAGTCGCTGATTCTGAGGTTTGTTTGCGGCTAGTTCGCAGTTACATCCATGCGCAGAGAAGAATAACAAGTCCCGGTACTTTCAGGGGAAAAGTCAAAGGGTCAAAGTTCAATAATTATTCATGGAATGAGATCAAGAGTTTGTCAGAACATAATGGAGAAACCATAGCTCATATAGCGGCTCTGAAGTAATCTTATTACGAGCCTCTTCGCAGAAATTGTCTCCAGCTGTTTACAAATTACAGCTAAATGTTTCTCAGTTTAAGCTTGCTTTTCTAATCTGATGATGTACATGTAAGCTCGAAAATACCATTTAATAAATGGATTCTTTACTTAAAAATTCAGTCCTGTTATGGCCACTCATTGTTTAAAAAACAAACATACGGTAAAACTGTTAGGGTTGTTAGAACTGTCAGTTGGTTGTAACATTTTATGATGACATTTGTAGTCCATGATAATTGTAGGCCATGTTGTTTGTAGGCCAGGCGATCATTAAAGTAATCCACAACTTCCACACACGTTACATGCCTGATCATTCAACTTCAAGGGCACAGCTATTCAACACTGTCTGAAAAGCCATCCAATTCCCAGACATCATTTTTTTTTTGCCCCTCCTGGGCAAAGAGAGCAAGTTTATTTGAAAATGAAAAGCTGGGCTTTCCTCTCTTTCTTTGGCAACAGTGTGCTGATTGATCGGCCCCAGCTTGTGACCTTGACTGGTGAAACCATCGCACAGGATGGGTACCTGGTAATGATAAAGTGAGGTGTTTAGACTACCCAGACCCCAGAAAGACATTCTGAGTCACACTTTTGGTTTCCCTCTGGGGTGGGGGAGAGGGGGTGGAGAGGGCCAGGGGTGAGGAGGCTTTAGCCAGGGTAGGCCTATGGTCTACTGGGGGGTATTTTGATTTTGGACTCTGGGGTCTTTGGAGTATAATTTGGCTTCTCTCAAACTTTTACAGGATTGGCCTATTTAAAAGTCTGGACTAGTATTTTGTAAAAAAAAAAAATCACTGCTTTTGCACACATACATTGTACAACACTTGTGCTAAAATGGTTCCTTAAAAACAAAAACTTTCAAGGACGTCAAGCAAATTGATTTTGTGCAGTAGTCAACAGAAATCTATCAGATGAATAACTACAGACACACAAACAGGTGTGAAAAAAATTAAGGAAGAATTTAAACATCATCAGCAGGTCTTTCAAAAAGCCCGTCACTGTTGAAATTGATGGTAGCAGAATTTGCCTATTAAAAGTTTGAAGTTTTCTTATTTGAATCCACAAATCAGATGGGATTCACATTGAGGGATGGACTTAAACTTGCTGTTTTTTTTGCATTACTGAAAATGAAACCTATTG
This sequence comes from Patiria miniata, assembly GCF_015706575.1. Lineage (NCBI taxonomy): Eukaryota > Metazoa > Echinodermata > Asteroidea > Valvatida > Asterinidae > Patiria > Patiria miniata. Next base: position 4,445,705 of record NW_024037048.1, read on the forward strand.
TATACAGTATACACATGTTATTATAACACAAGCTGCTATTGTTTGCTTATGTTTGCATTGATGTGATAAATTGATCAGCAAACAAAGAGATACGAAAGTTCAATTGGCAACATGGACACTGTTCAATCATTGCAGCTGGATCCGCACACAGCCGACAAAATATGATTTAACTTACAACTGTCCAAAGGTGTGTTTGAACTGCAAATTTTATTTTGTTTGCAATAAATGAACTGTGCTGGTTTGGTTTAATACAGGTACATTGTGTGCCTCAGCCTGATCTTGATCTATGTGTTGTAAAAAAAAAAACTGTTGCAGGTGTAAGGTGTGATATTTTAATTGCCCTCCCTTCGGTGACCTTTGTACCCTTCATGCAATGCCCAGGGGGTCCGTCTGGCTAACCCTGGGGCGGCAATGCTTGCTCATGTTCTCAGTGATCCTGGGTGATAAATTTCAGGCACTTGCTGTCTATCATGTTACATAGGTGTAGGATCTGTGAAGGCCATGTTGGGCACTGTGTCTTATTTGTTCATTGTTAGTTGTGTGAATAGGCCAGTGATATCAGGAAGATTATAGAAAAAGAATCCTGAATCATCGATATTTAATGATTTAATTCAGACCCAGAATCAAGTCGTTAAAACCTCTAGTCCGAGTCCAAGACTGAGTTCGCTGTGTCCTGAGCTGAGAAGAACTCCAACTGACCAGAAATTTGGCTCTGGCCAGACACGCTTCCCGAGTCTTGAGTTAATGAGTCTGGCCAAATCTTATTGAGAGTTCCTCAAATTTACATTGAATGCAGTTTGCTTAATCCTGGTGAACAGTATTTGCTTGACTGTAAAAAAACAAAATCACTTGATGTTAAGGATGGAAATAGTGATCAGTGGTTTCTCTTCATTTTTAGACTGCTCACTGAACGTTTGGGTTTGAACACAGCACCCTTGAGCACAGACATTGACAAAATGGGAACTGCCAACATTAGGGCTGGATAGCTCAGTTGGTAGAGCACCGGAACGGCAATCCGGAGGTCGCAGGTGGGCAATTCCACGGTAACGGAAGGACGTTTTCACTCATTAAACAAAATTTCAAATGTGTGTATCACAGACACTGTTCATAGTTACAGCAAACAAATGTCACAATTGTATTGCTATAATGCTACTTTCATTTTCCACACTTTATGGGGGCATGAATGCCTCCCGTTTATGAATTATGAATATTAATTAGGTCGGTAACGGAAGGACGGTAAAACGGACAAGGGTTTTCCAACTTACTCGCGTTTTGCGTAAACTCTGTGAATTTTATGGGGCAATTATATTTTAAAGGTAGGAAATGGAATCCCTGACGCTTTATCTATACTATACCGCCTTTCATTTGACTTTAAGTGTTTCAGTAATATAATTACAATGTTTTAAGCAGATTATAATTTGGTAACGGAAGGACGGTAACGGAAGGACAAAAGGTTTACTCAATTATAGCATGAACAAAATGTGAATTTACACTAATTATACAAGTGAAACAAATTGCTGAAATGTGTAACTGAATGTGAAATCAACAATATGCAGACTGGCATAAATAATTATACCCAAGAAACTATTGAGATAAAGATAGAAGCCTGCTAATTAATGATAACAAAAGAAAAACGAAAACAACCCACAACACATAATTCACGAACAGAGGACTACTACAGAAATAGACTTCAAACCCATCACCTCAATCCTTAAAAGTTTAAATACACAGTATTTGAACTCTTGAGTATATTGGTTACATGTTCACCAACAACTTTTAATAATAATACCGGTAGGTTCAAAGGTTTACCTAAAGGGGGGGGGGGGGGGGCGACCAGCCTACATGTACATTTAAGGTAAAAACATCTACCGGTAGAACTAATGGCTTCAGTTAGGTGTTGCTTTTAATTGAACTCTAAAATCAATGTTTGAAATCATATTACAATGATTTAGAGTAGTAACAATTAATTTATAAACATCCAAACTGAAATTGTTAACTTGGGCATAATTTGTCAAAGATTGCACCTCACATGTCTTACACATGTAAATTGAATGAAAGTGCCCCAAAGTACCGGTACTTTCTGCCATCTCATTTTTGACTTAATTTGCTTCGGGAATGGCTTCACAGAATTTGTATCTTTCTCTATTGTCCATGAATGCTGATGGCAGCAACTTTATGATTTGATTTTCTGCAACAACTCCATACATTTACAAGTACTGGTACATCGGCATATATGTACATGTACGTTGTACATGTTGTACATGCCTGTGCCTTCCTTTGTAATAAACACCGTGCCCTGCTTTTCCCGCTTTTGTGAAGGTGGGTCACATGAATGTCCTTTCAATGCTCATTACACATGCATGTTTTTGCAGTGATTTTCATTTTTCAAACATGAGCGCAAATGTCGTAACATTTGATAAAAATACGATTTGTCCTTCCGTTGCCGTCCTTCCGTTACCAATTTGGTAACGGAAGGACCTGATTTAATTAATTGTAATTAAAAAACGGGAAGTACAGCAGTGTCAGTTATAATGTCATATTGAAGGCCTACCTAAACTTGCTTTGCACAATAACTTTCAATGCATTCATACTGCAAGTTTTAAAAATAAATTAAAAATATGTATTTTTTTGGTAACGGAAGGACATTTTCGAAGGCTGAAATATTAGAAGTCACTGAAGCGAAACAAGTTACGCAAAATGTTACAAACAAGTTTTAGTCAGTTTTTCAAGACCAATACTTTCTCATGACAGAAACTGATGGCATTAGTACATATTTTTGTGTGTCTATTGGTAGAATACTTTCATATCACTATTAATCACATTTTTAGGATTAAAACAGGATTATTACATAATCCTATTTTTTGGTACCGAAATGTATAAAAAATAAAATTCCGACTTCAAATCTTGAAAATATAGACTTTTAGCTTTCATTTGATGCCAAATTTGTTTAAGTCACTTGTATTTGAATTTTTTGGTGTCATGTCCACTTTGGTGTGGAATTGCCCAGGTTCAAACCCCGCTCCAATCAATTTCTTTGTTCTAATTTAAGCAAAAAATCAATGAATTTAACTCAACTTGAATTCTTAAGGTGTAAATCAGAACAAGAATAATATTAAGTGTGTCCAGTTTAGAACTGAGTTATTGACATACCCAGAGAGGGTTATTGTGTTTAAGTGGTGAAAGGTATTGTAATTTTCTTGATATTGGCACATCTGACCATATGCAAAAAGGTACTTGGTGCTTGATGAAACATTAAGGTTTTTTGTCTTTTTCCTTGTTGCAGAACTTTAAAATCTTGGTTGACCGTGTCGGCCTGTCCAACAGTAACCACTACCCTGTTGAGTTCTTCCTGGACAAACATTTTCTTTGCTTGAAGAAGGACGAGATTCGCCCCTTTGAGGTAAGCGTAAATTTCCAACTAAACCCTTGTGTCTCACAACATACAATATCCTAGCAATTGATCTTGTACACATTCCTCAGTCTTCAAGACCTGCCTGGTTGAAATATTAGGACACAAGGGTCTACTTTCTAGGACTGCACCCAAGTCCAAAGACACGACAAGAAGATTTCGATAAATGTGGACCATCTGTGCTTTATTGACTTTTCAGCCTGAAAAATATTTTTATTTTCTTTTGAAACTCCAGTTTTCCCAGCAACACAAAAGTTTCTCACCACTGTTGAATGAGACATTTGAGTACAACAAAATTGACCCATATGGAATAATTGCTTTACCGATTTTGAATCTCTTTTTTATTTTTGGCGGACTGACAATAATTCAGTTATCGCTGGGCAGACTGTTTCCGGCCTCTACAAGAATAGATAATGTAGGGATAGGGTACCAGTCTACTTGCATGGCGGATCTTTTTGTCATAAAAATAAAAGCCTTTATATTTATAGGGTTGCAGACACTCTTATTAGAAAAAGTAGGGTTTATTTCCTCATTAAAATTAAACACAAGTTTACATTCTTTGAGAGAAAAAAAAGTCAAAAATATTAGAGAGCGCAGTCTGTACATCTTTTACGTGATATTCAGCTGCTTAATCCCCTGATCTGTTTTAGCCCTCTCATTCCGTATTTTAAGAATGTAATTGTTGGTCGTCCAAATTAGCCCGCAGAAAGCACCAAGTCTCACTATAAATCATGATTATACAAATAGCCCAGTGTAAACGTGGCCTATACTAGAGCAGATTTTGCAGGATCCTCACGTGCATGATAAAATGCTTACACAGCCTAATCCCTACCAGCAGAAAATGTCGTCGGCGGAACCGCTCAAGTGTTTTTTGTGAGCTGCTCACACAGATGGCTCATTTTTAATGTCAATAGGCTCCTTGGTGATTGTATGTAAAATATTAACCTTGGCGGGGGCTATGCATGGATGCTGTAGCGGCCTCCCGTGCCCTGTCTGCGTTAATCATTGATGGGATAACCTAGTTTGGGTCGGAACGAGTCAGCTGCTGAGCCGCTGCAACCATGTTCCCCTTTTTATCTTGTTGTCCAAAGGTTAATGAGCCATTACACTTGTGATGGGGAAAGAAAAATAAACCTACACCAATCTGCCAGATGATATTTAAAGGTAGAGAACTATATTATCGGGCTGTCTAAATCGGTCTTTCTAAATTAGATTGTCACGTCGGCAGGCCTGACGACAAGCACATTCTTTGCCTGATGAGGACTCACCGACAAAAATGATGAGGCAACTCTTTATCTACGTTGTTAGGTTTTATTCTAAGTGGTTTTTTTTATTAAAGTTTTTCCAAGTATAACACATAGTTTGGGCACATACATGTACATGTAGGTTTGAATTTCTTTAGAATTGAATTGTACTTTATTATTAAAATGAAAATGGGAAGTACATGTACATAATTGGGAAGTACATACATGTAAGTGGGAAATAACCATAATGGATTGATTAATTCATTGTGTTTTTTTTAGTACGCATGTACATCAGGCTTAACAGTACCAATAACCATGTATCTGGCACCATTGTACATGACACAAGTTATCAGATAAAAGCAAAACAAAACACATACATAATTGACTTCATGTTAAACCAGTGCAGTGTCAACCCCCCCCCCCCCCCCCAATACATGTAAGTAGAACATGATGTGTATAAATATTCACTAGGACTGACTGGTTGCCGGGCTACATCAAGGTTCATTACTCCCATGTCCTTGCACTGTGTTGGGGGGGGGGGGGGAGGGGGGTCCTAAGCTAGCCTGGCATCCATTATGAAAACCATGTATTGTAACACTCTAAGTAATAACATTAACAACATCCAGACTTGCAACAAGGCTGGCCACGGTATGAACCCAGCTGGGCGGAAGTTGGCAGAACCCGCTGGTTCTCAGTGCACGCTGTAAGTTAGCATTCCATGATCAACGAATGGACAATATATATACGAAACAATTATGTATCATATTGATACAAGAAGCCAGACAATCTGGTTAACTTACATACATGTAAGTTTTTTGCACATGAACCATTACCACTACAGTACACTACACTGTTTTACATTGTTTATTCATTGAAGAATGCTTAAAACCATTGAGTGCTTGGCCGGTTTCAGGCAGTACAGGAAGTACTACGCTGAAATACATGTAGTGTGACGTCACCTCCCCAGGTCAGGCTCACGCCCTCGACAATGGTCCAGGTGTATTCCATAACGACAAATTCCACATACATGTTTGTTTAACACACACGATCACAGACAGCTATTAACATGTACATCCAACTTTGACACAACGTTTTCACAAAATAGTACCTGAAAATGGTTTATTGTTTTTGAGCAGATTGTCACCACCACACCGTCACCAGTTTCAACCAAAGTTGTTCTTATAATCACTTCAGAGAGCTAGGAGAACCATTGGAGAAATAAAACACAGGAGAACCAAGCCAATTATAAAATGGATTCACTACAGCCATATCAAAATTACAGTGTTCACTGTTCCGTTTGCAGTGCCTGGGAACCAGTAATCATGGTTGCACCGAGTTGACCTCTTGAATTGGCAGTGCGGTTACGGGCAGTGTGGGGACTAATGTGTTACAGAGGGTGAAATTAAACGAAGACACACAAATTACTGACAGAATCAACTTGCATGAGTTTTGACTTAGAGTTGTCACGCACAGAGTGTCAAATCATTCTCTTGAGTAATTTTAAAATGCACCCACACTACAAAATTTGATTGAAAAGTGAAAACCACTTCTCTTTTTGTTTGGACAAAAGTGGTGAATGGTTGGAAAATATCCCGAATTCCGACTGTAATCCTCACATATCCACTCCGTTCACAAGTCTCCCCTCACCGGCAAAGAAAGCACAGTTGGGGGTGACCGGCCGACGCCATCTTGCCTGACTGCAATTTTGCCGCAACGCGCAGCCGTACCATGTACCACAGAGTGTACGTAGTAAAAGGGCGCCCTCTTTTGTTGGCGCATGGCGCCCATTATGCGCATGTAATAAACATTCCTGCAATTGCTTTAAAATACACCATCTTGGGGCTACTTGAATGCAAAGGTCTAGAGCCATGTTTCCAATATGCAGCCTGTGCCCGGGCATTCAGTGTTCTGTTCCTGCTGCCCTCAACTGGGCCTTGGCTCAGGTGATGGGCTACATGCCCGAGGGGGGTTAATACTAAGGTCTAATCTCCAACACACCTGACTGAACACTCAATGCACATTATACCCTCAAGGACACAGGCACCAGTGCCTGGCTCATTGTTTTGTTAGGGTAGGCCCATGTATACATGTACTCATGCACATGTACTTGTGCGTTGTACTGCGTGTCCAAAAAAACATGTCCTACTTCTGATCCTAAATTTTTCTTATAAATAACAGATTTGCATTCTGAAAGCATAACAGTATTTCAAGTTGTTGCCAGACACTTACAGGCATTGATGGATATATGCCCAACAATAAAATTTAGAATCCATCCAAGAATATGGAAATAGTTTTTTGACAAATAAAATTCACGAATGTGCAACGTTAGCATTTTTTGTAACAATAATATTACATATTGATTGTAACAGGCATGCAACTTTTCCTCGGATCCGCTGATTTCGTTGTTTTTTGCTTCTCATGAATTCCATTACAAATTAAAAAACCACTGTACAAAGTCTTCGGTGGTTTGAAATTTCCTTGTTTTTTTTTCTAAATTCCCAGTTGCGTTTCTGTTGTAAATGTGTTGAAATTATTATGATGAAAACTTCATGATGGCATAACCGAACTTTTGAATATTCGATCGAATGGAATGTCAAATATTCAAATATGTTCAATTATTCGAATGGACTCGGCCCTAACTCATGCGTACCCCTGTTGAGCAAAAGCACACACCTTAATGATGGCTGCAGTTTGTGAAAGATGGGTTATATTTTCATGTCAGTTTAACCAGTTCACATCGGATGCGTGTAAATATGCAAAGGTTTTGCGGTATATGGAATGGACGATGGATAAACGCGCAACGAGCATGGCTGGAAATATCTGTCTGTGGCCCGCTCGCAGCGAGCGAGGCCGGAAATATCAGGGTGTGCTACCAGCAGATGATGGCCTGAACCCGTCTGGCATCGAGGTTCGTGAAAACAATCCTGTGCCTGGGTCCGGTCATGTCAAAATAATCCCGGCGCGAAGTGGTTAAGAGAAGCACTACACCAGGCATTTTGTGCATTGCTTAGCAAGTATGTGTGTCACTTTTTAAATTTGGAACACACAAGCAGATGTGTACATCGGAGACCTAATTCACAGCAAAATTTTGAAATTTCGAAAAATGTAGAACATTTAGTATCAGCAATGTTGAGGGTAATAACCGAGGCCTACACTTCATTAATATGTAGATTCTTCCAGTGTTCACTGTTCGTAGATTGGTGTCAAGGTAAGTGTACAGTATACCAGCATAATTGCTTATTTTGCTTTTTCAGTTATCATTCAGCAATAACGGCATACGTACAGCGAACACAGAATTTATCTTACACAGACTAACATGTAGTGCAGTACAATTTGTGAACATAATCCATTGTAATAAACTCTAAAGGACACTAACAATGAAGTGGAAAATGGAAACGTCCTTGAAAATGGATAGGGTTGTTTTCACAGCGTGTATACAAGACTCAATCTACACAAATTGCAATCCGCATTTTCTGGTCTGATTGCTGCACGTTTCATCTTGCTGGTATCATAAATTGGACTTGAAGCAAGACATGTAATTGCAAAAAATGGGCCAAGAACTTATGGGATTAGCTATTTCAGGGATTCTTGGGGTTCTTTTTGGAAGTTTCAGCAAGACATTTTTCAAAATATTGTTCAACAAGATAAAAAAAAGTATTGCATTTTATTTATTTTGTACTAGTACCTCATGCAGGCAATTTTTTCTTGGATCATCTGATTTCCTCGTGTGTCACTGCACAATATGCCATTAAAAATGTAAAAGCACTGTTTAAATTAATAAAAAAGTCTTGTAAAGCTTAAAATTTGCCTGCCTGGCACTTAACACCCATGTATGTACATGAAGACAAGGTATTTTTACATGGTTAATGTAAATACCCCATTTAGGCCTTGATTTCCTTTTAGCCATCTGCATGGAATTTTATTCAGTCCCATCTGTTGGGGTTTTCTGATGATAGTAACATGCTCTTTTGGAGTAGTCAACAGTGGTTATTTCATAATACAGTCAGTAAGATCAAATGCAGGCAAAGTAGAAACCATAACAAAGGCCAGTGTTCCATGTACCGGTAGGAAACCTGACTTGTTCTCAATGTGAAATCCCCCAAAAAGATGAAGGAATGCGTCAGACACTTTTTTCCCCGTTAAGAATTTTAGCGAAGCTAGAGTCTGATCTGTACACTGTTTCCAGTGGGGTTCCTGTGACAGGGCAGTGTGGTCATTCATGCATATTGCCGTCCGGTCTGCCAATATCCTGTCCCAGTTTGCAGTTGACCTTCCATGACCTCTCTGAAAAGGTGAAACATCGTGTGCTTGCCCTTTGGGAGTTCAACTGCAAGTTATTGCAGTACCAGAACTTGAAGCCGTAGAATAAATTCAGATGGACACAGTTTTTCAATGGTTGCCAAAGACAGTTCTCCATTTAGAATGCTCTTTATTTTGATTTTGTTCTAAAACCTAACTGCATTTTTAAAAATTAATTGTAAATATTTTCATTTGGTACAAGTTTTTATTTTATGTACAGCTTTTTTTCTATAGATTTAGAGTTTTTCATACTGTTCCTTCATTTTATTGAGTAGGCCTATATTTTAACTGTGTCATGCTCTGGAAACAAAATAGAACTGAAAAGTATCCCAATTTTTTTTTTGGATATTTATATTACCAAACAGGCATCTCTTGATTTTTTTTCTTTGGTATCATCAGGCACGAGAGTTTTCCTATTTTATCAGGATTTCCTATTTTTTTCTACTTTCAGTTCCTATTTGCTTCATTTTGTTTTAGTATTCTGTTATTCACTATTTTGTCAATGTGTAGTCATCACTATTGAAATCAAGCTATGAATCTAGCTAAACACTTGAGCTTGTCCATGAAAGACACCACTATTTGTACGGCTCACTCGCTCGTCGCGCAGGAAGCCATGTAAAATGCATGAACAGAAAACGCCACAGCCTGAGTCAAGCTGGAGACGTGAAAAGGACATGTTTGGAGCAGGGAATAAAAATAACCGGACTGTGCCTATCACTCTCAATGAAAAGGTTTGACAACAATGCGTCGCAGAGTTTATTCATGCTCTGCCTAGTCACTGGACAGACCTTAGCACCAAGCCAATTATTGATGGCAGAGCAACATTCTCATTGAACCATTCGGACCTGGATTGGATTGAAGGGGGGGGGGGTAGCTCAGAGATAAAGGAGACAGAAGAGAATCTCCTCTCCCTACCCTTTGAGAATTCATAAGGGACTTCAGTGTCTGGGAATCAGTGCCATTGTATGCCAGGTGTTGGGTGAGCTTGCAGTGTTGCTGGCAAACACTACGACTGTGTGCAACAGGGAGGGCGTGTTCCGCTAGGAAGAGAGTGTTTGCTTTTTTTACTACAGGGAGTCAGTGCAGACAGCGATGCGGGCCCAAGCGCACTCCTATGAATGCTTCCTGATTTTGACAAGTAGGGGTGACCTCACTCTCCGACAAAAACCTTTTTGTCTTTTTCTTTTTCGTGGTCCATGTTGTCAAAGTGATAATATGGTTGGTTCAACTCTGCGTGACAGGCAGGTATTGAACAGTGATGGAGAAAGAAAGAAAGGGGAAAAAAAGAAAAGAAAGCAGGCCTTGCCAGCCTTTTACTTGGTGATGATGCCTATCCGGTTAATTGCCTGAAAAGAATGCAACACGTTCGGACACTTATCTCAATGGGTGACACTATTCAATGTGATGATGCGTGCAATAATTACAGAAGCTGTTGGCTAACTAGGCTATCCTTTCCCCAAGGACATCTCCTGACGACAAAAAAAAATTCCAACCATTATCTTCTCATCTTAATTGTGAATACAAGATACAAGGTCGAAATTCTTAAGTTACGATGCTTACACATACATGTATTACTAAAGATAACCATGCGGCATACAGATACTCCAACTTAACTGTTCACCTTGTTACACATGTACATGTATGTATTTCTCCTTGCAAATTTGCTGACCTTGGTTTTCAAGCAGTGCTATGCCTGGTATGTTGCATTATTTGGTGAGGCTTTAAGTATTCTCAGTTGTCCAGTAAAAATTGATTAGTTTTTGGTGAGGGGTGACGAAGAAAGTCGGAATAATCACGACAACAAGTATGTCAAATTATTTCACACTTAAACTGCCCACCTATCTCTGCCCCTCCCCTGCCCCCCCCCCCCCCCCCCCCAAAAAGGCATTTTTAAACTGTTGGAAGAACAGGCTTGAGCAGTGTGCCTTAAAACAGACTTGATTCAGGAATCAGCCATATTAAATTGAAAACGAGGTGAAGTCTTCATTTATGGAACTTGTGAGTAGACATGACTGCAATGACATAAAGTTTAGTACAAATTAGTACCAGTCTGCTCTGATGAATAATTTAAAACTGGTGATTAAACATACATTGTAACCTAATGTTTTAAGCCACATTTTAAAGAAAAAAACCATTGAAAATAAGGTTTGGAACGCACGCGAATCATAAAATAGTCTGGCACCATCCCATTCAACAGTTTACAATTTATAAAATAGATTCAGGGAACACGATAAAAAATGGCGTCCTCATGAATAAGGTCGATGCTAAGTGCTTCTTGCACTTTAGCAAAAAAGAAATATAGACAATAATCCCAGATCTAGGATCTTTTTTTTCCCCGCTCCTTTTAGGGGAAGGGGAGGGTGCTGTGGTCTCCAGCCTTGAACTGACTGTTAACCTAGCAACCATTCAGATCTTTCCCCAAGTTGATTTGAGTGCAGTCGTACAGCCAAAGGTCAAGGCTAAATCCCTTTTCCCCCTGATGCCTCCCCCCCCCCCCTTCACAGGGGCAAACTCACCAGACTGACTTCCTTGAAATTACACACCCCTTCTCCAAAAAAGGAGGGAAAAAAACCACTTAAGTTACCAGCACTGATCAATCATCTACTGCAAGTATAAAAGTGCAAGCCATGACTCACAAGCAATCTACATGGCCCCAGCACTTCAAGACCGACTCATAAAACCATCCATCACTCAGAATTGCATGTACTCCGATTATTTTTTTTCCCTTCTCTTCTCAAGGCCATTTTTTGGGGGTTTCTTCTTACACAGTATGCTTTTCACACAAGGATTTTGTGTTAGTGCCATGGGGGGGGGGGGGTTCCTAGTTGTGTCTGCCTACTTGTGTTTATTCCAGGAAGTGTTTATCTCCACCACCAGTTATATGCAAATGCAGGATCAATAGGTGTCTTGCTGTTCAATAAACATGGAGTGTGAAGAAAAAAAAATGGCATTATCAAGGACTAGCACCCTTAAAGCAGCATGGGCAAATCCAGGCTTGACAAGTCCTGCCAATCGTAACAATTTATCTACACCCAAAATAGCTTCAAAAATTCCCTCTTTTTTTATGTCGGCTCTCTAAATTCTGTAAAAAAAAACTGAGCCACTGTGGCAAGTGCAATGTTCAAGAAGGGATTGTTATCGGCTGGCTGGTGTTTACTTTAAGCCACACGATGCCAGCAACCCATGCAGTGTCTGGCTGTAGTCATTGTTCTCTCATGTATGGCATTATTGATATGATCGCTGATCATCGCCAGCAACTCCCAGCCCCGACAGTGGTGCACTCTCTCTACCCGGTGTCGTGTATCGTTTTCCACTGGACGCCTTACTCAAAAAAAAAAACAGAGAAAAAGAAGCAGACAGCGAGTGTCATTAATGCCAGCTCGTTAAGAACTGTCCGGTTTGGAACCTACGGTGATACGGCGCATCAAGTGTTTAGGGTTTACACTCGTGGCTAATGGATGTTTGATCACTGGATCTGTACAGCCTGTGCGTTTCTTACCAGCGTAAGTGGACAAAGTGATAGCCGTGGAAGTACGACACGTAGCTGAAAGTGTGGCTGTAGTGAGGAGAGTGCGATTTGGTATGCGGTGCGTATTTCCCACTTTCCGGTCCTGGATAGTCTCAAGCAGGCCACGTAGCCAATTTTTTTGTAAGTTGTTCGTCTCCGTTTTCACCGGATGTGTGTTTGCTTAGGTTATTGCTACTCTACATTGAATTGAGTCAGTGTATGTTGTCCTCATCAACAAAGAATTGTGTCCTGGTTTTTTGAAGAAAAAACATTTATCCATGTATTTTACTGTATTATCATTTGTAAAATGGCTGAAATATTTACTGGGTGATTAATTAGTCCGATGAAAAATATTTCAAGGCATTGGCGAAAAAAATTGCGACAATAATATTTTTTGTAGATAAACATTTCCAGTCGTCCCACTCTGCACAAAAGCAATAGCCAAACTTTATTGATGAACTCCTTGTATTTGTTTTTGGTTTTGGCACAAGTAGTATTATTAAAGCATGATCCAGCCAATCCCACAACCCACCATGAAGGATGGGGGTCAAAGTCCAGAGTACGCAAGGCAGCGCTATCATTCAAACGACAACCCCATCAACATGTACAACGCTGTCAGCAAACAAACCAGTTAGCTGATAAAAACTACACGGCGATTTTTCATTATATGTGTGTATTAATAAGCAGACTGTCAATACTGCAGACGGTATAACCTTTGCCCCCCCCCCCCCCTTGTGGCAAAAGCGCGCAGGCTTGCTAGCCTTTGTGTGTGCCTGGCTGGCTGTGGCCGTTCAAGACAAAATGTCCTGCCGCATGCATGGTTATGATTGATAAGAGTAAGGTCAGCGCTGGGGCTGTCTGACTTGCCAAAGGTCGCTCGGTAGAGAGAGTTGCTTGCGGGCTTGTGTCGGTTGCTTGGTGTGACTTGTTTAGCAGACCAATCAGGCTTCACTACTACCAGTAAAACAATGAACCACAGACCACCAAAGACTTCCGCGGATCTAATCTAGCTTCTAGCACTGTTCTTGTGCACAAAAACATTTGTCATGTAAAAACATTGTCAGTTGTAATAGAACTCATCACTGAGTCCTTCGCAAGTCACTCACAAGTCACCTCGTAAGGTAGGTCAACAAGTAAACATAGGATTAAAGAGGTAAATAGCAATGTTTTTAGGGCCTTTCACATTATCCAAATTTTTTTTTTTTTTTGGGGGGGGGGGACCGCTTTCACACTAGCAAGAATCTAACATGGTTTCTACATGGGCCGTGCACACAGGTAAAACCCAACCTGGTATGATGTAGGGACAAGGGTTGAGACTCTACCCAGGTAGTACATGTAAATCCAAACTCAACAGCCAAGTGTGAACGGTATGCTTCGTCTGCCCATGGACCATTGGACCAGGTTCTGCTTACAGTGGACCTGTGTTGTAAGGGAGACGAAAGTATGAAAAAGCACTTTGTCGCAATTACTCGCACATGTATTTTTAATAGGTTGATTATGATACTAGACTTGAGATTGCATGACTTGTGATGACATGAATACAACTCTATATTACTATAGAATGCAGAGATTGCACTCATTACATGTAAAATGCACATTATGCTACTGTTGTTTATAAGCAGAACTCTTTTACACCAGGCTCTTAGAAACTCTTTCTCTAGCTGTTGAATACAATTATGTAGCGCCTTTAGTAGGGGTATATTATTACTATTTGACCTTACTTTCTCAGTCAACATCTTTCAAGTGTTATACACCTAGCACTAGCAGGCAACAGATGGGAGGTCATGACCTCTGCCTTGCAATCAACATGGGCACACAGGCCATGTCTGGAATCAGTTTGTTTGCTCACTTCACACTTTGTGGGTGTTTCTGAAATGAAAAGAAAATAACATGAAATTCATATCAAAGGTTATAAATGGTCAGGTTTGTTGTTTTGTTTTCCTCGTAGTTCTTGTAATTCAGTTATTTTTAGTATTGGAACCTCCATCTGTAAGGCCGAGTAAAAAAAACAAAACAGTTTCTAGTCTGGTTTTTTTTTTGGAAAAAATTAAGGCGGCAGGGTTTTTTTTTTTTTTTTTCTTTTTCCTCCAAGGTGAAAGATTTTCCAAGATGGCGGATGGATGTTTCCATTTTCTCGGCTCTTTGGCTGATCCTAAATTGTGAACAAAGGAGCTGGAACCCTTTTTTTCATAGCTACCAGTAAATGTACAATGTTGTTGGAGACAAATATTGACAATATATACATGTGCAAATATATCACAAGTGTATGAGTTTGAAAAAAAAAAGAAAGGAGGGCAAGTGGGAAAAAAGAACGCGGGCGGGGACGAAAAACTGGTTTATTCCTTAACTTGGCCTAACTGCAGTTAGTTTAATTGTACCTGTGTCAATACATGACTGCCCTTCTTTTCTTTATGATTTTAGAGTAAAGCCTTGTATAAAAATTTGTTAGGGTTAACGCTGAATGTCACAAAGAAAAGTCAGTTGTTGACATCATAAAATTCACTTCGCTTACTCTTTCACCTAAAGTATGAACCAACCTTTAAAAGGTTTCTTCAAATTTCAGGCATACCTTGCAAATATTTTAGTGATACCGAGTAAAGACGTTTAGATGACATTCGACAACAGTTGAGATTATGAGTGTACAAAGCAGGCCACGTATTTTGGGTTCCCGCCCAAAAGTTTACATATTGACGTGCTGAAAAGAGAACTCCCATCTTCATAGAATTGAATATTAGATTCCACATTGAACCTGGTGTGAACCCACTACCGGCCGCTCCATTGTATGCACATTTTCAGGCTGAACCAACCGCCATGCGCCATCAGCCATTCAGACATTGTGCCCAGCGAGGCATTCAGTTTCAATAACACCACATAAGCACTCTGACGCTGAAGCAAGCAGACAGGCCTACGCCATATGTGTCCTCACCGGGTCTATAAATAGCAGTTGTGGCTACCGTCCCTGGGCTGCTATATAATCCCAATGGGTACTCTCAGCCAATGTGGGATGTGCTAACGTCTGGCTTTTGGAACATACAAGTGTATGCATGCAAGCACTGACCTGAAACTTTCAGGAGATGACATTATCTGGGCATTGAGGGTCCTTGCTCTATGATCAGGGTTTGGGCTCCGTGCTCAAGTACTCCGTTAACGAACGGCCAGAAAAGGAGAGTTGGGGGAGACCTTAACTGGTTCCCGGTCCATCCACTGTGTATTACGAATAATCCAAAGTTATTGGGGGCGGGGATTAGTCTGGGAGACCATCGCAAGTTAAATTTGAACGTATTCGCGCACCGACAACGCCTGATGCTCAAGCAAAGACCCTGTTGCTAATCGCTTAGGCACATTCAGGAAATTGTGCATACTTCGCGCGCGAACCAGTACAGTATGCACACGCCCTCTTTTGTTGGTGCACGGAGCCCATAGCCTGATGGCCTTTACACATTAACGTCTTGTCCACCCACGTCTCGTCTACCCGTGTTGAAATCAACACAGGTTCAAGCTAATCAGAACCGGTTCCCATCAAACACAGGGTAGGTAAGGCACACCGTTCACTCTTACACCAGCGTGTACACAAGTCGGCTGTGGATTTTTGATTAAAGGTAATGTACAACATTTGCAAACATAAAAAAAGAACTACCAAAATTTATGAAATACCTTACTGGACTGTTAAGTGAATAATAGTTTCAAGCATCCTGTGAAATTGTGGCACCTGGTGTGCTGTCATTTTCAAGAAAAGTGGAATTTTTGTATCAGTTTCCAACGATGGTTGGCTGACCATTGTTGGGAAAATCCTGACTTATTTCAAATGCTGATTACTGCCCCCAATTTACCAAATTTAGTTAGTCCACATTTTGTTTGCAATCGGTTACACATCTGTGTTGCACACGGGTGCAAGCCAGCTGGTCTGGTTCCCTGACCAGACAATTCCCCAATGTCTATATATTGCTCTGTTTCGTCTGAAGTAGGTTTACTACCCGTAGAAAAACTAGACTACTAGAACAGCATTTTTTTCCCCTTGGTTTTTCCAGCACCTATGAACACAAAACTTTAAACAGGTCGGTGTAACAATATTTTGCTATTTACATACTAACCCCCAAATCCATCCATTTCTGAAAATAACAGCAAAAGGAAATGCATGCTACATGTAAAACCCTGGTACAGCTTTTCCACCCTAGTCCCAACCAGGATTGAATTTCACCTGAATGTTACGTACACTGGACCCGTGTAGAAAGTAGAAACCATGTTGCATTCCTGCTAGTGTGATTTTGGATAGAGTGAAGGGCCCTTAATCCAGCAGCTGCAATTAGAAGCCATTATCAAGGGGAATCACACTCGCACAAAGGTCACAAACACATTCTTAAATGGTACAATTGTAGGCGCCCTTGTAACTTTTTTTGTGTATTTTAGCAACCCCATTGTTTGGAGCATTGAGCACACACATAAAACCGGCACTGAAACGCTACATGATGTACCCCCTCAAAAACGGCATTCATTGTGGTTGCCAGATTTGTCTGGCTGTTACTGCGCCAACAAAACAAAGGTCTCATGGCCATGAGCTTTGGGTTATGCAGTTGTTGTCGTACACAATCCAAAATAGAATCCTGATTGTGTGAGTCTGGAATACTGAACTTCAAAGTACCTTGACCTTCTGATCAAATCAGAAACTACAATGAATCAGTTCTTTTGCTACCTGCATTTCTGTAAATGGAACAGAAAATGGAAAAACAACTTGGTCATGCAGAACTCATGGAGTTGATTTATCCACAGGATTATGTGGGGCAAAGAGTGTAGAGACTTTATCTCATGTTGAACTGCACAACTCTCTGTGATATTACATACATGTATGTATGTAGAACACTTGAATATGCAAAGGTACTGAATGTGAATGGACCAGGCATTGATAGTACACAATGAAAATATTTTCTGTTTAGCACATTTGAACTACCGGGTAGGTGTTATCTGATCCCCACCAGTTGGCTGGACGTGTGCAGATAACGTTTCCAGGATTAGAATTCTTAGAATTTCGCTTCAGTCCGGTTGTGTCCCTTTTGGGTTTTTTTATTCTCAAAATCCAGTGTTTAGACTCTACATCTAAAACCGCCTTAATTATCATCTCATGAGAGAAATGAAAATCCAGAAGTAAATGTCACCGATTGAAAAAAAAAAAAAACCTGCCCCTCTTAAAAGATGAACTTCTGGGAAATCAATGTTCTTTTTTTTATTATATAAAAAAGTCTACGTGCGAGGTTAAAAAAAGAATCAGAGTGGATTCTCAGCAATTGTTATTCTTCACTCGCTGTAAGTACTTCCCAATCGAAACAGAAATGTTTATCCATGCGCAGGAAGGAGTGGGCGGCAGAGTCCCCGCGCTGTTGACATTTTGAAACCCTTTGTGTTGACATGCTGGGCATTTGGTTTGAACATGAGTGACCTTTTAATATAGGGCTCACCACAACGGGGTATATTCGTACTCCTTTTTTTGGGGGGGGGGGTGCAAAGACATTGTCTCTTTTGGAAAGCTTTTGTAAAGTCATTTTTACGAGCAGGAAGGAGGAAGTTACACTTAGATGATGGGGAGGATGGGCACATTTACCTGCGTTATTTGCGGTGTGAGTCACACAAAGAGGATGTGGTAGTCACAGTCTTTGTTAAGTGAGTGGGTTGGATTGTCTCTTGTTGTTGGGTGCACTGTGTGCAGGGTGTCAGGCCATTCATGTTGACATCATGCGGTGATCAGGGTGTTAACAACTTCCAGGTTGGTGTTGGTTATATGGTTAGATCTGTTTTGTTTTGAGATTTCAGAAAAGGGACGTGTGAGTGATACTGGATGGCCTTGTTTTTTCCTTTGCTTTCATGACATGGCAGAAAAGTTCAAATGCTCGGTTGTCGGTGCATGTAGAAAGTATGTACAGTATATGCGGTACCAGGAACAAAGGTACAATACTACAGATAATATGGTTCCCTGCAAATCAGTCTTTAGAAATCTCAGTACCCAGAAGCGAAACATTATGTAGTTTTGAGATTTCAAGGAGAACAATCGTAGGGAAATATGGGCCCCGTGCGCCAACGAAAGAGGGCACCCTTTTACCTAGCAAGGACGTCCCATGAGTGGGACATTTAGCTGGTTGACGCGCACCGTTCCTTGCGTGTGACGCACGTACACCAGGGGATTTGTACTATGTACACGCAGTGGTACGGCCGACCTACGCGTCACGGCAAAATTGCAGTCAGGCAAGATGGCGTCGGTCGGTCACCCCCAACTGTACTTGCTTTGCCGGTGAGGGGGTACTTGTGAACGGAGTGGATAGGTGGACAATAGTGGTACATGTACTGCGAGGGTGTGTATATCAGTGGGGGGGGGGGGGGGGGGGGGGGGGCGGGTTATGGGGGGGGGTGCGGATGGACATGAACCTTTAATTATATAAAACCCTGTAAGAGTTTGGGCTATAAGAGTGCTATTTGTTTGTTTTAATTAAGATTCCTTGAGAAGCCAAAGCCAGAGACAGGCCAATGTTTGAGACATGTCATTGGTCTGTAATATGATTCCACTGCCACACATGTTACATCTCCTTCTTGATGGTAGGGGTTAATGAACCATATCACCCAATGATCCATGCCCGTAGGGTGTTGGCAAACTCGGGTCAATGTGCTGCCTGCTGCTGGGTGAGCAATAGTAGAGGTCACAACCTGGCAAATGGCAGGTCCTAATGGCAAGATGGCCTTTGAAAACGTGTTTGGAAACATCCTATCGGTACATGTACAATATCAGTGTCGAGGTACTTGTACTCGAGTACAATTTTTCATTCTCGTACTCATAATGATGAGAATGTACTAGGTACTAAAAACTCACACTCGTTAGAACAAAATTACCTGTAGTCATGCGTGAACTCATGGCAGAGTACTCGTACTCATACTCATGGGAAAAAAAAATTGCCGTGGACTTGTACTCGTATTCGTACTCATGGCAAGTAACTCTGACTCGTACTCATAATTAAATATGACAAAGTTCTTGTACTCGTGCTCATGCTCATAGAAATGTATTATGAACCTGATGCACAGTTCCAACAGTAGGAATTAACACAATCGATTTGCCTATTATCAGCTTTTTAAATAGCCTGTTACTTCAGGCATGAGAAGTATGTACATGTACATGTACATTGTACCCTTATACTTATAGAAGAACTTTTGTGTTGTACTGTTCACCTGTTCTTGTCTGAACAGTAATAGTATGCCTTTGTGTTTTCGTGCATCGAGGACTCCATGCGATTTGTCCTACGGTTATGATAGGGAACCAAAAACATTGTTAGTACACCAAAAAAGCCCCACAACTCCCAATTTTCCATATAAATTAATTCTTGTTCACCATAAACACTGTTTTTAAAAGGGCAATGGCATTGTTGATTATGTACATTGTAAGGGAGGGGAAATATTTTTAAATGTCATTTTTTTTTTGGCTTTCATAGTATGAACTTGTATCTCATCGAATTTCAACAAGGATTTCTACACGCTGACTTCTTTTTCAAAAATCTAATCGACTTGTAACGTTTCTTTTACTGTTTACGGTGATTTGAGTGAAGATCAAGGTCCTTCGTGTCCCGCTGTCTGTTGTATGATGGAATTTCAGTGTCACGAAAAAATCTGCAATGCTAAACTTGCATTTTGCCCTGGCCAAGGGGAAAATCCCATGGCCAAGAGATGATGTAGCCCTGAATGGAGCCAGTTGCCTTGGCAGGCCCTTCACATCACCTGCTCAACCTCATCAATAATTCATGATCACCCTGTTGTTAGGCCTTGTGGTTTTCTTCTTCGTCTTCTTCTTCTTCATGCTGGACTGGGGCAGATCAGCCAAAGACACACTGGTCATTGACCGGATGCCATGCATATGGCCCTTCCCTGACAGCGAGCTGAGACACTGCAGAATTGATGCCAGTATTCTGGCTGTCTCCCTCCGTTTACGCTGGCATTTGCCTTCATTATTCAATATGAATTGCATATGCCCGTCCTTTTAGTATTTGAAATGCAGACTGCGACAGATTGAGTGTCCAAATCAACAACTGCTTGCAATTCCGGCGTGTCAGCTCAGATCCCTCATTCGGTTAGTTATTGTCAGTGATTGTTTTGCACAAGGGAATGTGGACTGGTACAAACAATATGCTGTTTACGTTAATATCGCGCATTTATCCATCACATAGCATGTCAACAACAGTAAATTTTTATCTGTGATAATAATGATAATAATAATGTGATGCTTACATAGCATTTTACATACTAAAGGTCTCAAGGCGCTTCACAATTATTACCCCTGTTCATCGGGCCATGAGACCAGTTTTTTGCAGCAGCTAGGGATCGGCGCATTCTGGTCTCTACCTTCACAGGCACCCATTTATACTCCTGGGTGGAGAGAGGATAATTGTAGTAAAGTGTCTTGCCCAAGAACACAAGCACTATGTTCCTAGTCAGGATTCAAACCACGTACCTGAGTTGAACACGGCAACCAGTGTACCACAGAGCTCCACATCTACAAATACATGTAAATCAAATATTTAGTCTTGACAAAACCAGGACGCAGCTAAAAAAAAAAGTCACACGATTGGTACTCAATCTGATTAGTACTCAGCTGAATTTCGTGAAGCAAATAAATTTTGTTTTCTTAGTCTAACCAACACCCCCCCCCCCCCCCCATCCTGGCCACCATTGTACTCCCAAGTACAGAGAAAGTCATTAACACAAAAATAATCATACAGAATACCATTGAAAATGTGATCACAAAATGATTGATACAGGGTTGAGTAGGTTCATCCAAGCGGAGTAATGTTATGCATGCTTGTTGATACATTGTAAGAAGAGATCAATTGATGATCGCTCTTGAACTTACTTTGTGGTGTGCACATGTTTGGTATAGCAGTTAACTACTACTACTACTAGTGATGAGCTTTGCTTGATAAGTGTATTGACCTCCTGCCCAATAATAGTTGTCTGTCTCCTTGTGACATGTCACCCTTGCAGGAAGACAGCCCCAAGACTGCTCATCATCCAGTGTTCCAGCGCTACACGGAGGTGAAGGTGGACGTGGACAAGTGGCTGCATGAGCAGAAAGTGCAGCACATATTGATGAAAGCGCCCTACCCACTGACTGGCTATAGGGTACAGGTCTACCGCCTCGGCTCCACCACCCAGTGGTTCTCAGCTGTCATTACTGGTCATGATCTCTACACAAGGGTAAGCTGGTCTAGCCCCCCCCCCCTTTTATCGACCTTGTCCCTCCCCCTCTCCTACCCCCTGGCCCACCCCTTCCCCTACCCATTTCCATGTACTGCCTGACCGCGCTCGTTAGTGTATCATTTTAACATGTGTGTGAACATTAGTCAAATATTTCATTCAATGTGGCGTGCTGCAGTTTATTTCATGCCCTTGCTGGTATTTTATCTGTACATCTAAAAATAGCCCCGTCTGGCAGATGTTACATGATCAGGTGCCAAGTTGATGAACTTGTGAACAGTACATGTGACCTTCACTTCAACTTTGAATGGCAAATGGCGATGAATAATGGGCTTGAATCCGACGCATTCTTGGAAATGATTAAGGTCGCTTTGTAAAAAAAAAAGGGGTCGTGTATTCTGCCTTTCAGCATAATTAACAAAATTGCGTAATGCAAGATGTAATTGTATCTGCCCCGTGGAATCAAAGAGAAATTTTATGCTGGAATATTCATTCCTGGAATTCCTCTGCCTGCCCCCCCCCCCTTATTTTCCACCGCAGTTGTGAAAGAAAGTGTAGTGCACCCCGGGCTTTGTTTACTCACGGAGCAAAATGAAGCCACGCTGTTGTCTTAGCCTGTCTGTGCACGGTCCTTCTTCAGTGAGGTGCGGGATTCGCTCAGAGGCACACATATCCCAAGCGCTCTTTCGTGTCCGACAAGTGCGCTGTTTTATCCCGAAATATTATGCATGGAAGGAGCGCGGTTTGGAATCCAAACTGTATGAATAATACACCCTCGGGCTGCACTATATATGTAGAGCGGGAATACGGTATTTTTTGTGGTGTCAAGGGAGAACGAAAACGCGGACACGGAAAGTTCAGCAAAGGAGGAAAAAAAGAAATTGGGGATGGATAGAAATCAGACTGATTGCCATTCTGATAGGGATTTCAAACCTGAGGGATGAGATTTATGCAGTGGGCTTTGCAAATACCAGAGGTCATAACTCAGAACGATAGAAGGCGTCGATAGCAAATAGGGAATCTCTTCCGATCAAACCGGGCAGATATGGCGTGGTTAAAAAGGGAAGAAAAAAAAATAACCGGAAAACATTAGCCTGCTTAAGTTGTCAAAAGTAGCTTTTAGAAAGAGGGGGAACGGAAAAAGAAAACGAGTGCCAGGAACTGAGTGCCTGGCGACCTTTTAGCAAGAGTACAGCCATTTTTCTTTTTCTCTAGTAAGTTTGATCAGATTAAAGCTGAGGCTGTACGAAACTTGGTGAAAGCAATCCCTCAAGGCCGGTTGATGTCATAATGTAGCTTTGAATGGCAATCCTATAATTTTTTTTTATTCATTTGAAAAAAAAATGGATTGGCAAAAGGTCTTGCCAACTCAAATAAATCCTTGTTTTCGTCAGAGTCATTGAAATGCGTCATTGTGCCTGTTCTTCTGTAGCTCCCCCATCAGGCTCCAGCGCCGAGAAGTTACCGTTACACTACCCTAAAATTGCATTTACATGTACTTAATAGGAGCAGGAATTAAATGACAATTTCCAACCCAAAAAAAAATGGAATGTGAAAAAAGAAATGATCCAAATGCTAGATTGACTGGGTTGCCAACGAGAACGGAGAGAAGCTATTAGCGGTCCGGCATTAGCTGTAAGGAGTATGGCCCGTAAGGTGTTATTGCCTGTCAACTGTAATCAACCCCACCTCATCAGACCGGATTAAAGTACAGGGTGTAATGCACGGCCGGCCGGCTATGGCAAACGCCAGTTGTTTGGTCCCCATTCCTACCTGCCTGGCAGATTAATATTTAATAGGGTCCAACAATTCCAGCATTCTCCGTACAAGGACAGACAGGTTGACCTCTGTTTTGATAAGCAGAACAGGTTTTTTTTCACCCTTTCTTTAACACGTATACACATGTACATGTAATAAAATTCAATAAGGTAAGTGTTTGCTCCATGAGTCAAACGCAAATGTCAGAATCTTTTTTTTTTTGATGGGGGGGGGGGGGCTTGAAAAGGCCAGATCGTTTACTTGGTTGGGATTGGCACACTACACCTGCTCAGGGAGAGCACCTCGTTAGCGATTGGGTAGAGTACTAGGCCAGTGGGAGTGTGTAAAACACAGCATAGGCAAGATGAGCTAGAGGTCTGTGAACTTCCCCGATGATGCCAGGGACTCAGTCCCCCGGATCAGGGGCTGTCAATTCCTGTATCCTCCTCTCCGTCAGGGGCCGTTACTTAAGTCGCTTTGATGCATAAATTATCAGGCTGTTAGCTGGGGCTTTGTGCGGGCCAGTGTACCTCATCCAGATTCCATAAATATTGACCGAGAACCAGTCGAGTAAAACAGACCTTTATTTTTTTTTGCATGCGGAGGGGGAGACTGCTCGGTTCCCTCAAGGCAGAGCAGTGCTATCACATTAGGCTGGCAATAGATTACGGATTACCAGCTTTGTTCTTACAGGGGACCTACAGATGCTATTGAACTTTCGTACTAACCGTTACGGGCAATGAGAGATGAAGGGGTGTTAGTGTGTAGCATGGATCACTTGTGCCAGTTTTTAAAGATGACACTGTAAGTGGGTCAAATTGGGTATACTGCTGCCATAGGCACTGGATGACTGGTGATGTACATGTAGTGTCTTCAATTAACCCCATGTTCCTTCTCATGATGCCCTCCCCTTCCCCCCAACCAAACATCCAAGCTATTCCTGAAAAGAGTCCACAATCACAAGGTAGATGTCCTAACCCTGAACCTAGACGTGTTTCGTCACTCGTCACTTCCCTTTACATGTACTTCATAAAGGCACTTCGCGACTTCAGAGCTGATCCAAGGGCTATTATCACCACCGCCAACATCATCATCTTCAAGGTTCTCTCATTGATGCTATCCCTTCTCTCCCCTCCCCCCTCCCGTGTGTCCTCCCGAAGAATTTCTCAAGTGGCAGGGCATCTCGCAGTGCCGGGAATCCCAAGAATGTCTCTTTGAGTCCCGTCTGTCTGCCTGTATTTGGCCTATGGAATGCCGATCAGAAGGGCTTCTACTATCATTCTCCCCCGTGATGGGTTCCTGTCACGGAACGCGATGAGTTTAAAAAAAAATAAATATGTGGGTTAAGAAAATCTAGCCTTGGAATTTGTCACATACTTAATCCCTGAGTGAAGATCTCGGTGCAGCCTGATATTGTTTTACAGGGATGCCAAAATAAATGAAATTGATGGAAAGCTCTGATTTTGTCCGCGACGTGTTTTGACATGTAATTGAGCGTATTAAACTGATTTAGATACCGTGCGAGTGATTAATTGTTAAGCTCATAAGAACTGACTGTACTAGGTATTTATAAGTGTGTGTATTTACACGTATTGTGCATTAAGCAGCTCGGGCACATGTTCTTTGAATGCGGCCTTTTATAATTTCCATTTCAATTCCAAAGCCTGTCTGGCGTTATTTCACAATAGACCAGTAATTATCTGAGAGAAAAAAAACTGGGTACAAAATCAAATATCCTCAGTCAACTTTCTTTTTTAGACATATCAATATTTTGAAAGTTAAAAAAATCAAAACAATTTGATATAAATAAAAAAAATCTGATTTAAATCAAATAAATCCGATTTGTTTTTTATTTCAGTAAGCAGTTTGCAGCAGTTTTACTTTTTTTCCTGTTTTTTATTTTGTTAAAAAGATAAAAAAAAAAAAAATTCGCCATTTAAATCTGATTTAAATCAAAGAAATCAGATTTTTTTTTTTTTTTTTTATTAAAAGGAAAAAAAATTACCACCCCTGCTTTCTTGAATGATACATGTACATCATGTAGTGTTTACAATGTAAGTTTTGTCTGTAATTTGCCTGAACGAAATGAATTATTGTCCAATTTCCCTGAAACAACTTGCAAAACATTCTCTCGGTGGCCAACCCAAAGAACAGTGCGAGCCATTGTTCAAGTTTAATGTCGCCGTCAAATAAATACATCACCGGCAGCGCTGTGAAATGTAGGAAGGCAAGGTCTCACTATCCTAACCTCTGACATCGCGTGCATGGTTGATGGCTCGTAGTCAGGCCTGCCTTGAAAGTGCACTTTTTTAAAGTCAAAACTGTGAATGTTAGACTTGCAGCTGAAATGGTAGTGGTTATTTTTAGGCCCGTCAGATGCTATCTTTTGTATTCACTTCCTCAACTAGTGTGTTCTTCTCGCTTACTTTGTCAGACAGTTCTTGGCTTTCCCAGCCGCTCAATTGGCCTAGAAAGAGAGCTGATAGGCAGGGGGGGGGGGGGGCAAAACGTTCAGCAATACCAAATTGTACAAATGTTACCCTGTTAAAACCTTGAAAAGGCACGGTACATGAACATGTACACGTATGTCTGTTTGTAGTTACATTGTACATTAGCTCATTCTCGGTAGGCAATGTAGTATATCGTCGGGTGCACCATGATACGTCATTTCGTGGTGCGACCAATGATGTGTACATGTACCGGTAGGTGAATACATTGAAGATCTGTAAAGAAAATTCATCATAGCCTATCACTTGTACCTTGCGTTTACATGTGTACATTGTGTACACAGTGAAAAACAAAATTAAACAGTGCTCACCGGATATGGAGCCAAGCTTTTGGTGCGAAGCACCTTCATTAGGGCAGTTGTGGCTAGACATGTACGTGTATACTTGGCATGTATTGAAACATTACCGTCTCAAATCAAATCAAATCAAATCAACCTGTCCTGTGTGTGATTGCGGTATGATGACAAATGGAAACTGCATCATGGTAGCATTACGTATACCTACATCATGCACCTACCACTAATTGCTCACCAGTAATGCTTCATTCTTTTTGTTTATCCTGTCTTCGTTTTTTCCTCATTGTTGCAGGAGTTGATTGTAATGGATGACACAGTGCTGGAGAATCACACGGAAAATCCAGCCCTTGTCCAGATGGTCTTTCTTGATGACGGTAAGCCCTTGATCATCTCACCCGCCCCCCCCCCCCCCCTCCATCTCCCACTATGCCTCAGATTTCTAATTGCATTGATTGCCATGACAATATCTGTAGCTTTGATTCACTGCCGTTAGGTTTGGGCTTCGTACGTATATGGTGTCCTTGCGCCAGTTTGCCGTCCGCGATGAAAATGCAAAGCGTAACAGTTGTTGAAGGACACGTGAGCGCCTTTGTTGTCCTTTCCCTACGCTCAGGTTGTGTTCCGTCATGCGCAAACGCTTTGGGATTGTGAACATTCATTTGGAGGTTAGTCGCGCATGCACTGTATGCGCACGTGAACCTGTGTTCTACATCTATTCCCATAGGCACCGATGATAAGGCTTTTTCACACTACGAAAAATCTCCGTGTTGTTACTTTTTAGCAACGAACATGCTAATAACCTTTGACCTGCTGCCCTGCCACGCCACCACCGGTGTGATATGAAAATCGGACTCGTTTGAAAATCGGACTCCTTTTCCCTTTTATTGGTTAAACCCTCTCACGTGACTGGTCCCTCTCCTAATTATCTATGCATGAGCATGCGCAATACAGCCAGGGCTGTATGATAAACTGGTTTATGGCTTCTGACTAGCGCCCCTTGAACAAAAATATTGACTAATTGGGGAACCGCCAACATAAGGCTGGATAGCTCAGTCGGTAAGAGCACTGGAACGGTTATACGGAGGTCGCTAGTTCAAGCCCCGCTCCAGTCAATTTCTTTGTTCAACTTTTCAATTGTTATTATTCACTTAGTCAGTTTCCCTGTGTGGTTCAATTGAAAAAAGGGTAAACATTTCAAACATGATTCCATTAAATGTCCTGTTCAGATTAAAGAAGGGAGAAAAATAAATGCATACTTATATCCAATACTTTTCCCAACTTGGTGCATGCAATTAATAACACGAAAAAAAGAGTAATAATTTTTTGTGATGTCAATTTTATAGGCTTGCTAATTCGCACACAAGACCTGTACATGTACATGTACATGTATGTAATTCACACACATTTCAAGTCACAAGTTTTAAAGAACTCTTTCGTTTATTATATTTAGCAATGGATTTCTTGTTTATCAGTGTGGTTTTTTTATGAGAGGCTGTAATAACATCAACTTCACTTTGGGTAATACATCCTGGCCCTGAACAAAGGATTGTGTCATTGTCTCTCCGTAATGCAATACCCTGGGTCGTTCAGGCAGGGCGATAGGGTTGCTTGCTGTCTGCCTGGCCGGACTGGTGCTTGAGTAAATAAATCCCTGTGGTCTAGGTTTGGCCTTGAGACCCCTAAGCACACTTCTGTTGTGATCTGCAGAAACCCAGACTGTGCTGTATAGGGTTATGCTCTGTGGTTATTATTGTATGTTTACAACTTAAAGGGAATATGTAACATTTGCTTTTGCTGTTATTTTCAGAAATGGATGGATTTGGGGGTTAGTATGTTACAGCAAATATTGTTAAACTGACTTGTTTCACGTTTTGGGCTTGTAGATGCCAGAAAAACCAAGAAAACCAATCATGTTCTTGTTGTAGTCTGGTTCCCTGACCCGGAGCAATTTATAGACTTTGGGGAATTGTAAGGTCAAAGAATCAGGCTAGCAGGCTTGTACCCATTCACAG
This sequence comes from Patiria miniata, assembly GCF_015706575.1. Lineage (NCBI taxonomy): Eukaryota > Metazoa > Echinodermata > Asteroidea > Valvatida > Asterinidae > Patiria > Patiria miniata. Next base: position 4,473,957 of record NW_024037048.1, read on the forward strand.
GTGTGTAATCAATTGCAATTTTGCAAAAAAAATGCAGAATAACTAAATATGAAAACTAGAAGCAGTTTTTGAAAAAAGCCAGTTGTTTTCAAACGCTAGTCAGCCGACCAGCGTTGGAAAAATGCAGTTTTTCTTGAAAATGTCAGCACGCCAGGAGCCACGATTTTACAGGATGTTTTAGACTGTCATTCCCTAACAATTCTGTAAGGTATTTCGTGATAATTCGATAATTTCGGTTTTTGATGTTTGCAAATGTTGTATCTTCCCTTTAAGTACAACCCATTGAAAATGTATCATGGCTTATTGCTCATATATTTGTAGTGATTTGAATGATATCTACATTAAGTTTTTTTCCTTCTTTTATTTAACTGCACACTGTATTAGTATTAAATAAAATACTCAAAATGTGCCAATTTTGGTTGATTCAGTAGGCCCCGTTAATTAATGAAAATCTTGTGTCAAAAAAAATTCCTTTGTTCAGCAATTGGAAAGCTTACTCTCTTTAAGTTCATGTGTGTCTGTATCCGTGTCTGATAAAACATGAATTATTTGTGAATTTGTCGAGGATTTTTTTCCTAATGAATAAATTATTGATTTCTTGTTTCTCTCCTTGTCTCGTCAAAGTTGTGAGTTCTTTGCTGAAGGGGGAGAACGTTGGGATCACCCCACGCCGTAGAGTGAACGCAGCCAACACAACGCAAGCATCAAACACGGTAGGTTTCCTCAATACTCGTACTTCATAGATGTGCATGTGCGGCTTCATCGTGCAAATCAGGGACACACACGTGCAACATCATCGGTGCATTGGACAGGACAGGAACCAAAATCGAGGACGACCTCGATTAGAAATCATGTACAAAATCAGTGAGAGCTGTTGCAAAAAAAGTAGAGTATAAACAAAGGAAAAGGGAAGAGGAACGATAGAAAATCCTCGATTTGCACCAACAAAAGTGTACACTCAGCAGTAAAACCAAACTTTACACTTACCGGTACCAGTGCAACTTTCAAATTGCAAAATTCCTGTAAATTTTGACACAAACATTTGTTACTGGCAGCACGTTTTGTTGCCTATAATTTTTGGTGCTTATGTCCTCTCCCGAAGATATTTTCAAGTTCACCCTGAAAAATAGATTTTGTTCTTAAATTGCTAATCTTCTACCAATACAGAGGTTATGAATGAGACATTGTTTCAAAGGTTGTGAAATGTAATTTGAATGAGACATCGAACAAGGAAATCAAACTTTGCAAATTTTCAACTTAATTTGCAGACCAACAATCATTTTTTGCGTGCGTAATAGGTGCAAAAGCAACCTAAAAGTGAAAGCGTATTTAAGGGTTGACAACGTTGTTCAAACAAGCAAATTTCCAATTTGTAAGGAGAAGTAAATCATGTTAAAGCGCACGGTTAGACCATGGAGGATGGTTAGACCAATGTTAACTGAACATTTTACTACTGTGCACACAACTCTAGCTCAAAATTATTAGGAGATGAAGTGTTACACTACCATTCTCAAACAATGTTCATGAATTCTAACGCTACACGGTGTACACACTAAACTCTGACAAGAAAGTTCTGCAAAGTGGGTTAATTTTTTCATTGTCTTCGCTATCTTTGCAAGGTGCCCAGATATTATACTTTTCAGATGGAGAGGAAAACAAAAATTAATATTGCACTCAGACTCCTGGTGTAAAATATGGAAAGTCAAGAATATTTGACTGGCTTGCCCTCTGCTGTCACATACAAACTCTTCCCCTTTTACCCCATGGGAATAAAAAATATTACTCCTCCCTTTTCGATTTCGTTCTGGCCTTGCTTGCTTGACAAGTCTATCATGGATCATCAACTGCACGTGGTAAAATGCTAGAGCTGGAGGTTATGCAGCGAGGGCGCAGTTAAAGGGATGGCAATTCATCCAGAAATTGCGTGGAGTTTTGTTAGCGTTGGTAACCATGTGAAGGAAACTCAAAACCCTCTTTGTGGAAAGCGATTTCCTAGAGATGAATTGTCCGGGTGTGTTAATCTGTAAAACTAGCAATTGGTTAAGTCCCTATTGTTAAAAAAAATCACACACTGTGACCCAGAATGCATTAAGGCATCAGCGCGCTGGCTTTTTCAGCAGCACTTACTTTTTTTTTCAAAGACGAGCATTGAAGACACATGTGAAGTTTTATTTTATGGTCTGCTAAAAAAAGTATCAATTTTTAGCCTGTGCGGAACCGATCAGCATTTTTCTTTTAATCTGGTAAATTGAACTGATAGGTTGCTCCGTGGTGTGGGTGTGACATCCTACATCCATTAACTTCAGGCCTGATATTCTCTCTGTTATAGCGAGCGGCCTTGGAAGCAGGCATGATGGATCTGCCTGCACAATGACCATTGTGTGCTTTATAATCACAAAGCCCCAGTAGATCATCAGCGCACATTGTGCAGCGAGGTCACTTTTGATGTCCAGGGGCTGGATGATGTTCATCCAGAAATTGTTCTCGGTCAGGAAAAAAAAAATGAGAGGAAAAGAAATCCAATCATGTCTAGTGCTGTTAGGTTAGCCTCAAGGCTCAAGCATTAGTTTTTGACTTGACGTTTGCAAAAACAAACTCTGTGTGAAATGGGTTAGCAAGTATCCAGGACTGAATATGTTTATCTCATGGGAAAGGTAGAGGGACTAAGCTTCACTTTATTTAAACACCAACAGATTTTGAAGTATTTTTGGTTCATTCTCCGGTTTGTTTCCCCTGTATTTTTCTATTTCCCATCTTATCAGCATCCTGGTTTGATTGACAACGACCTTTTTATCGGAGCGTAAACCAGGGAGAGTCGCTTATGTTTTATTCATCAAAGCAAGGCCAGCTCATAAATTGAGTGATTTACGACATTTCCATAGGCCGTCTTGTCAATTTGTATTGTCCTCAAAGTGAACCCATTAACAGAGCTGTCTAATGACAGCATGTTGTCATCTTTCCTATTTTCCATTGTCCTTCATACATCATTGGAGGAATACATGTACATGTATACCCAAGTTTGAACACACTCAGAGGAATTCAAAAAAGATTGTACACAATTTTTGTCATCATCGTAAACAGAAACTCAAGAGTTTTTCAGTTGTGAGCAATGCGCAAGTATGCAATGAAGAAGGAAGATCGGGGAGACCTGTTATCATATTGTTTTAGTGTAAGGAGACACCGGACATTAAGGAGACATTTTGATGTCTCCCTAATGTCATATCCCCACTCTAGAGGCAAAATTTTACTGTCGCAATTACATGTAGGTTATATTTGTTGCTAGTGGTCTAATTAGTAAAAATACCAAAATTCGTGGCAAAAGGACAAGGGAATATTGGGTTAGGGCACATTTAAGTTGGACAAATTGTGTGCACAACCCAATGGGAATGTCCCCCGAAGGTACCAGTCTCCGTAATTATTATAATAACTTAGAAATACATGTTGTTATAAAATATTAACTGTTGATGTGTGATGTTCCCCCATATAGGGTACATTTTCTAGACCAGCTCCCCGGAGCCACAGTCCCAGTCAACCCCCAAGTCAGCAAGCCCCTCCCACAAAGAAGAAGAACCCTCGCTCCAAGCTGGCCGATGTCCCCGAGGTAGACAAAGACAAGGACAAAGACAAAGAAGAAAAGGAGAAAGACAAAGATAAAGGTAAGATTTTTAAAAAAATCACCAAAAAAAAAATCATGCATTCTTTAATGAAATTGTCGTAGTCATTTTGATTGTGACATTTTTGATGAGGGAGTGACATACATGAAGGCAATGCATGGGGGGGGGGTCTTTAGCCATTACATTTTGGTGTGATTGTGAACCCACTGACAGGAATTGAGTCGTGGTGATTGATCGTCAAGGAGATGTCGGTTATACACAAAGTGCCCTGGGAATTAATCATGTGTCTATTCATAGTTGTGGTGTTATGCTTAATACTTGTGCTGCTAGTCAGAATATGCAAAACATGAGTTACTGATCCTACCATGGTTTTTAGATTGTTTTACTTCTAGATTTAATTTGAATTTGCCAGCATTTTGGCCTTTCCTTGGCATTTTCTACATTGTTGAAGACTGCCTTAGAGTGGGATGGCTTTAAAGTGAATCATTACAATACTTCATTTGCATAGTTGTGTGGGGTCACTCCCCCGGCCCACCCATTTTTCCCCCCTGTATTTTTCGTATTTTGGATGAGATTTTGCACATTTCCAAATATACTGAAACCTGTACAGAGGAACAAAACTACACTGAGTTCAACCGTGGATTGATGGGTTTCATGTAATCAGTTTGGGGTGAAACGTTTCAGATTTCGAGTAATGAAGAGAGAATTTTCTTATTACAATCACCGCATGTCAATGTCGATATATACGATAATGACTAGCATGATGGGTCAATCGGGGAAGCGGCCTTTAATTGATGACGGGCGGTCATCATGACCGGGCTCAAGTCTCCCGAAGTCAGGTTCATTAAAAAGTCAGATCATCATGACACGGAACAGGTCTTATAATAACGAGCTTGTCATATGGGGGTCGGCCATCAGTAGACAAAATTAATTCCCCCAACAAATGGCCCGGCTGATTATTTTTTAGTCAGTTGGAAAGTGGCACCTTCAATCAGCAGCTAATACTCATCACCCTGCTGTCAAGTGAAAAAGAAAAGAAAAAAAAAAAACTGGACAAGACCTGATGGAATTGCAAGGTTGTTTTTCTCATCAGATTCATAACCGCGGCGGCGATGGCCTTTAGTGATACGAGCGCTCCATCACTTGCTAATTGTTTGTCTTCACTGCGCTCGCAATAGATCTCTCCCCCATGTCCCACCCTCTAAGATCTAACGTGGCCGTGCATCAGTGAAGAGAAAGAAAAAAAAGTGCCGTCAGCCAACCTCGCCTGCTCCGTAATTTATGTAATAACACTGGAGTGAATCTATTTTTGATAGGGTTTGGTGTATTGTGTGGGGTCATTCTCCCTTCCCAGTTTCTGTGCCAGAGATTCCCCCCCCCATGTTTTCCTGTCGTTGACCGTATTGTGGAAGTCACTCGAGATTGGAGTGGATTGAGCTGCAGTCTCCCTGAGTTTTTTTTCTACCGCAGCTCGACTATTCAGTTCAGCAGTAATCTTCACACAAGAAACTGACTTGTTATTTGCAAAGTGTACGGGAAAAAAACATGTTTACCGGTGCAAGGGCCTATGAATGTATTGCCAAGAATGGCTGCTTCTGTAATAAAGCCACGTATTAAAAAAAAAGCTATGTAACCCTTTAAAACCCTGCACGTCGGTTTCAAGTGTAAGGATATGAAATGTTTAAGTAATTACTGTGTCACACAGAGAGTTACTGCACCACAGAACAGCACTGTGGAGAGCAGCGAAGCGTGACCGAATCTGCCTGCTTGTCCTAAACTTAACCACACAAAAGAATTGTGCAGGGATTTGAAGTGTTATCCATACTCCACAGAAGATTGCCTAAAAGGAATTTGAAGTGTTGGTGCTAACTCTATGGGCAAAAGTAACTTTTATATTCATGAAGAGCACATGTACATTCACTTTGGGAGTGTGTCTTAGGACTGGTTGCAAATGCAGTACACATACTGTCGCGACTGATTTATGTACGTAAATTAATGAGCAGTGTTCAGGTATATCACCTTCACTCATTAAGATTCAAGACGGACAAAGCAATCCTCTAAAGACCTTGCTGCAAGAGGTGATGATTAAACATCATTGGCATTGGGTCTTGGTTATTTAATTGACATGCATGGGCCATTCATGTCCCCGTTCACCCCATCCTCCCCCCCCCCCATTCCCCACCTCCCCCCCCCCATCCCCCACCCCCCCATCCCCCCCCCACCCCCCCCCCCCCCACCCCCCCCCCCCCCCACCCTCCAATCTCACCCCCACTGCCATCCCCACCAGTTGGGACAAATCCCTGCGTGACACGAGCACAGGTCAATGGCCTGGGGAGAAAGCGCGACAGTACCACAACCGCACCTCAGCCACTGCCCTGCAAACCGGCATCATATTATCATCGCGTACTGCGATGACGCCTATAAACACCCATTTGCAATTAATATAATCAACGATAACATCAGACATGTACCGGTACACTGTACCTTCTGATGAGAAGTTTATGGCGACTGAATATTCGAATAAATTGATCAATTACTGTTTTTTCCCCCTCCTCCTGAGTTCCCTTAAAATAACATACCTGGTACATAAAGCAGCTAAAAGTGTAATTTAGAATGTCCCATAAATCTTTTAATGAAGAGGCTTATTTTGATATTGCGGTTGAAGATGAAAAAAATATATCCATCTTTATGGCAGGCCTCACTACAAATGGTTTACCAACCTCTGTAGAATCATTTTGAGTGGTTGAGGGGGGGGGGGGGTGGCGTGCTGTCCTGATTCAGGGAGGCTGAGAGATATAGGTCACAGGTTCGAGGCTGTTAGCAACGTGCCCTCAGCAATGGTTTGATAACACTGCTATGTAAGCACAGCCGTTCCCAACATACATGCACAAGGATGCCGTAGATTTCAATTCCTGTGTTTTAGATTGACAACATATACATGTATGTAATGATACAGCTGGGTTTTTTTGTGAAGTTGGCTCTTCATTCCAGTCATATAAATCATCCCTTAACCAATCATTTTTTACCTCTCATTTTTTGTTTGTTTAACCAATTTTTATAGTAATTTTGTTAGTGATGTACAGTCCAGTCTCTTTATAACAAACTCGTTCGGACCTAGCCAAATTGTTTGTTATATCAGAATTTTGTATTAAGAGGAACATCAGTCCCATTCATTGTGCATATAAATGCACAGTCGGGACCAAGGCTTTATGTTTGTTATAACCAGAATTTTGTATTACTTAACAGAGTTTGTACTAACGAGAGTCAACTGTAGATTGTGCCATGTATACGTCTCACTTGGCGAATACCGGCACTATATACGTTTTCATTGTCATTAATAATATTATGTATCTAGAGCTTCATTTGAAATTACATAATAAGAAATCTCTCTTTTGAGGCATCACAAACACTTTGTCGCGAATAACTTGCATGTAACTGCTCTCAGTTCTACAAGCTTTATTTTGAAACGATTGTGTTGTGTCGCAAGTTAGCAGTTATCTAACTTGTTATTTGTCTGTGATTGTATTCCGACCCAGAGAGTATCAAAACACGGCGAGATCGCTGCACAGATAGATCTTGCTCCTTTTTCGTTATTGACCTGTTGACACAAAGTCCTCTCTGAGGAGAGAATCGATGATATTCCATTCCTATTCTTATCCCCCTTGTTTACCGTTCTCCCCGCGCAACTGCTTCCCGGGGTTGTTCTGCAACAGCAACGGACCCCAAAAGAAAGGGAAAAAAATATGTCCAGGCTTTCATACGGGCGGACGTTGGAAATGTCATCGCAGATTAGCTTCGGGCCACAGTGCCGGTGGCGTCATTTCTGCGCCGTTTATGAAACTAGGTCACCGGTGAATAATACACAGAGGCGACTGCGCGGCCGGGGAGAGGAAACACTCGACGTAGTCCTGCTTAAAAGCGTTCCCACTTCCCCCCCCCCCCCCCCCGGTTCTTTCTGGACATGAATTTGAAGGAGTCATGAATTTCATACACGTCCTGAATGTTTATCCAAAGAACTATGGTGCAACAGAAGCAACTCACTCAATATAAAAAAATATATATAAATTCAAGTGTTTCTGAATAAAAAACGTAAAGTGGGAACTGGCAAGGAAGAACTTGAAGCACTGCATGCACGTGTGTGTGTATGAAAATAAATGATGCTGTTACTCACCGCAATTTAAAAAAAAAGAAGAGCAATTTGATATTCTCTAGAATTGGTTATAGAGACACTCATGTCGCAGTTTTCTATAGCCTTAAAGGTATAGTCCATCATTGGTAATTTGTGCATTTTGTTGGTTTGAAGCAACAAACGTGCTCAAAATCTAAAGAATGGTGCTGAACAACTAACCTGATGAAGTTGCAGCTCAAGCTTCAGCTGTATATTTCGAGAAAAACAACATTCTATTTGTAGGATCTCGCTTTCAAATCAAAAGTTGCTGAATCATGTTTTGAATTGGGCCTGAATTCAGCGTACGAGACATGTTCTCACTGAGCCAATTGCAGCTATGCGATGTCACGCACTGATCCGACGAATTAAAGCAACCGCGCACGTGCGTCGTGTCAACGCTTGCGCGTGCTACGCCGAATAAAATACGATCTACTAATGGACATTTCCAACGGTCTTCTTTCGTTGATTTCTTCAAATGACAGCATGCCAGAAAGAATAATTTTAAGGGAGTTTAGTCCCCTTACTATCTTTCAACCAAGTATGTTTTTCAACACGAATTACGTCAGTTACTTTTTGGATAACTGCAAATGATGGACTGTAGCTTTAAGAATGATGCGGTGAGAAACTCCTGCTATTCCATAAGGTTAAACATTTAGGACAAGTGGAACAAAACCTTGATATTATTTCATGCATTTCTCTCTTGGAATTGAACAAGTGCTCCATATATGAACAGTACAAAAAAATGCACCGTGTTAAATGACCAAAGAGTAGTTGGACAGAAGAAAGCAAATTAGAATCTGTTAACAATGAATACACCCCACTTAATACGTCTGGCTATTTTTGATAAGAGTGGCTCCCCCTCGGTGTGGAGGAAGATCGTCAGCTGCAAGGTTCCAGGAAGTTCTAATCGAAACAGAAAGGTTTCCCATAATGAGCACGGGACGTGTTGAGCGGAAGGGAGCAGGTTGTAGAACACTGGTCATGCGTTGGGCATACAGTGAACCCTAGTATGAGGTCATGCACACCCGCTAGCACAGGAAGGCATCATGGGAAATGCGGGTTGGCCTGGGTGTCAGGGTGAGAGGTCATAGAAGGTCACTCAGCCCATTCTACATGTTACTGTACCAGTACTTGCACGTCATCAGATGGAATGTCATTTCGGTTTTGTTGTTCCTTATGCTTAAAGGTAGAATGGACCATTTGTCATTTGTGCATTTTTCTTTTGTTTACAGCAACAAAAGTGTTCAAAATCTCAAGAGGGGTGCTTAAACTTAAAGGGAATATTCATCATTTGCTTTTGCTGTAATTTTCAGAAATGGATGGAATTGGGGGGTTGGAAATATATAGCAAATATAGTTACACTGACTTTTTTGAGGTTTTGGGTTTGAAAATGCTATAAAAACCAAGAAAAACAATCTTTTCCTGTAGTCTGGTTCCCTGACTCCATATAAGAAGAAACAGAGCAGTTTACATACATTGGGGAATTGTAAGGTCAGGGAACCAGTCTAGCTGGCTTGTACCCATTCATAGGTGTGTAATCGATTGCAAACAAGTGCGATGGTCAATTGGGGCCAGTATTTGGAAATTGATACAAAAATACCACTTTTCTTGAAAATGACAGTATACCAGGTGCCATGATTTTACAGGATGCTTTACACTGTCATTCACTAACAGTCCAGCAAGGGTATTCCAAAATGATTTATTTTTGATGTTTGCAAATGTTGTATTTTCCCTTTAACAACTAACCCGATGAAGTTTTAGCTCTGTGAATGCTGTGTATTTTGAGAAAACACAATATTCTGGATCTCCATGTCAGTTCAAAAGTTGCCATGTCGTATTTTGAATTGCGCCCTCTTGTGACATAATCCCAAAGTCGGCATCCGGGACATGTTTCTCAATCAGCCGGTTGTAGCTTAACGTGATGTCACAGGCTGAACGGACGAATAATAGCAGCTGTGCGTGTGTGTCGTGTAAATGCTTGCACCTATCGCCCAATTACAATCGAACTATAAACAGACATTTCCAAAAATGTGTCACTGGACGCGTCTTTAGAAATGACCTTCTTTGATTGTTTTCTTCAAAATGACAGCATGGCAGAAAGAATAATTTCACAGGGGAAAGTGTCGTTACTATCTTTAAACCAAATAAGCTATTTAACAATAATTTGGTCGATTACTTTGTCGATAGCTGCAAATGGTCCACTCTACATGTTCTTTAACCCATCAGCGAGTTGTATTACATTGTAGTACTCTGTATTTACTCTTTTATAAATCCCTTATATTTCACAGAGGGCTGGGGCAGTTTGGGACGGTACAACTACAAGGAGTAATTGGTGGGGCATTTAGGGGGAGAGATACAATGACTAATGGGTTAATCATGTTAAGATGGGGCAAGGATACTGCAAAGAGGAAAACTGTACCTCATTTTAACCATTTTTATTTAAAATACCGATAGCCAAATCACATTTTACAATTAAAACTAAACTCATAAGTGTCTTTTTGGGGGGCCATGATACATGTGTGTTTTGACTTTGTACATGAACATGTCAGTTATCATTACTGTGTATTCAATTGGCATCACCAAAAGTAAAGCCAGCTCTGATATACAGGGATTGATTCAATTGCCATGAATTCATCAGCTACGGTCCGTGACATGCATAACTAGGTCACACAGATGACTGTGTGCTCTTTTGAGGCTCTGCACCTGGAATTTACATGTACTTTCAAATGACCCAACCAGGAAGTGTCTTTTGTTTGATTCAGATGCGGGCAGCATAACAACCCAAGGCCATTGGTTACTCAATATGTCAATTTTTTCCCCTTTTTTCTTTGTGGTGAGAAATTTGCCGAATTACAGTTCGGATGCATTTTTGTGTGATCATTGCACTGTTGAAGGCCATTGCTTTTTTATGGCTTGTATCGGACATGGTTGACAATGATGTCATGCTGTTGTGAATGTGAACGCAATGAATATATTTAGAAACATGTGCATGATTCACGAGCTATTGGCACATGTACAATCAGAGCAATCACTGTCTGTTGGCCCAATCACATAATACAGAATCCACCCAGGGAAAAAAAAAACATCACGGGTCATGCGATCATCACCATGAATGGGGTTAATGCATGTTTATATTGGACAATAGGAGACCGTCCCTGAATATGTGTACACCTGCAACGCACAATGTAACAGAATGACTCATTGGCTGGCTGCTGAATGGCCTATTGATTGAGTGTCTAAGTCTGTGGTTGGTCGAGGTCACCTGACTGGGAATATAGTATTGGCTGGCCGTGCTGGCTTCAGTCAGCTCTCATGCACACACACATGTGTGCGTGTGTGCGGAGCGTAGACACTGACAACAATCGGATCAGGATTTGCTTGTGCATAGGGAAGCATACAGTCACACATGCTGCATTAGCCAGGCAGCAAGCAGCGTGCAGTGAGGGAAAGGTCGTCCGCCCAGTCTTGATTGAGTTCACAGCTTCCACTAACCCCATGCGTTTTGGCCTGCTGTTTCCTGCTTCTTGTAAATTGTACCGGCCGTTGTTTCGCCCTGCTGTTGCCGACCCCGCGAGGTGATGAACCTCTTCCTGTAAGTCAAACCACACTCTCTCTAGATTCATTGTAGTAACAGTGGCTCCAGCACACCACTAGTCATCAACACTAGCCGCAGCGGTGCATTGTCCTCATGATCACGCAGCCTTTCTCTGTGCATTGGTTCGCCTGGAGTGGAAATCGTTACCACAACCTTGTATACTTAAGCAAAAACACAGAGCTTAGAGACTTTTGTGTTGATGAACTTCATAAAGGAATGACAACAGATTGGTAGACTACACAAACAATCTTAGACATGGCATTGGGTAAAGTCAACAGCTTGTGAGGAACCGCCAGAAATCACAAGTGGCATGTTTTCCTGTTCATTTGCCATTCCCCAATGGACACGGTTTCCTGGCAAGGAGTTGCGTAACACATGAGGATTAGCCAGCGATTAGATCGTGTGAAGCATTGTGGAGGGATTTTTTAAGTCTGAGACCTTTTCTGCTTGATGGATATACATGGATGTACTACCAGCAAATTTCAGCATATTGGGATGTATCTCAGACGGCCGTGAGTGCAAAGACTTTGTAAAGGGGTCAGGTAGGCAAGTTTAATCAGTATCTGTCTCATTTTTTTTGTGTTTAAAAGTAGAACAAAACCTCTTAATATGTCAAGTACTTATTTTGGTAGGAAAACAAAAAGCTCAGCTTGAGGGGCCCAATAGACATAAAACCGACTTCAAAATGATTGTATCGTTGCCTGCGGGCCTGCATCCGCACCAAAGCAGAGCCAGCTTTCGCATGGAGTTTTAACACAACCTTACTGAAGAAAATTGGGGTAATGTCTTCATGAATTCTTGATTTTAACTGCCTTGTTTATCAAATTCAATTCCATCTTCTTTCGGTGGGGAAATGACTGCGCTGCGCATTTCGACCTGAAACCGCAAATGCTATGTGTGACATAGAAAATGGAGGCAAGCACCCAATCGCAATACAAATACATTGGGACATTGGCAGGTGTAAGATACGTCTTTCCATTACTGTGGGACTCTCCTCCAAATCTGAAAACCGATTATAGCACCCTAGTCTATAGAGAAGTTGAAAATGCTTTTAGAACCAGTCTTGTAACAAGGTACAATGTACGTGTTGAGTTCAGACCAGAAGAATTGTGTTCTAGAATCATGACCCAAAAAACCAGCAAAAATTTGAAGTTCGTTGAATCTTGAATCCTTCCATTTCAGCTAAACATCCTATATTGAAAACCACAATTAAACTCTCTGACTGTCTCTTGACACCCTCATTTCCTCTCAGAGTCTCATTGTGGTTGAAACAGCATAAATTGTGGTGGGAATTTGTTTACTGCAGCACTCCACTGGTTCATTTGACCTTGGGAAAAACAGTGCCCCTTTAAAGGTCTCTGCGGAGTATCCCTTTCACTGTGTGTGTGTGGTGCTCCATTGACCTTGTACTTGTAACATGAGACAACTTCCAGGACACTTCTGTGAACGGGCCTCCCATGGGATCTATAATCCTACCTTGGCTAGAGCTCAGCTCGGTGGCATAGGGTGGATTAAAGGGGCAGGCAGGGCAGGCCAGGTTTTCACTTCAACAGAAACTGCATCCCTCAACAGTTTTACTCCATAATGGGTTGTGAAGAAAGTACTACTAAGGTACTTTAAACTGACCCGGCCTTGTACTCGTCACCAGATGACAATCTGAACTCATTTACCGTACCTTAACCAGTTGGTTTTCATTTCCTGAGCATGCTCAGTACCAGGAAGTTTGTAATCATTCTGAAATTTGAAGATACATCCATGCTGTAATCAAGTGCGGTGTTCAGAGCAAGAACTGGTCTTTGGACGCTCAATTATATTACAGAAAACGAGTAATCTCTGGTTACCTACATGTACATGTACATGTACATTCGCGCTGATGCAATGTAGGTAAACAGTGGTGAGTGCTTTCGTACTAGAATGGAAAATCCCTTTCGATTTGAGGAAAACTTTGTTCTGAAGCCTGGCTTTAAAAAAAAGAATGTACAAAGAAACAAAATAAAAAAACGAATAATTAATTTTAGTTGAAGAGCGGTGATTGTTCACACAAGGCCTGTTACTGAGCCCAGCAATAATTGCCATTGATTGCCACAAAAGGTTGTCCCCCAAAATCCATGCACACACGTGTTTGTCCAAAGGAAAGAACACATTGTTGCCAGTTATTGTCCTATAACAATAAGAAGGCCTTGGTGGTCGCCGGGAATCACTGATTGACCACAAATTGCTGTTTCCTCCCCTTAGGTCAGTCTTGTCACTGTTGCAGATTTTATTTTCCTTTTTGTTGTTGTTGTTGTTGAGGTCAAGTGGGTAATTAGATTAATTTTCCTGATCCCCAGATCTTCTTTGTGTTTTGTATATGGGCATAGGTATTATTTATTTGATGTCTCTTGAAGGAGCTGATAGTGTAAGTCCCAAGTTTCACAGTATTGTATCAGAGAATTATAATGTGATTAGTCAACTGCTTCAATCAATAGTGTTGAGCATCACCTGCTAATAATTGATGCCTGAAACTCTGGCAATCGAGAGGGTGCGCATCTGGAAGGATCTACGTGTACACATATCATTAGCTATCTGTAACTGTTACTGACCATTCTGTTATGAATTAGATGAGATTAAATCAAATTAGGTTTGCCCTTCACCGACGTATAAACACTGTATACTCAGTGTGTTACCTCCCGAGTGAAAGTTGGAAAAATCACTCGGGTAGGACTCGAACCCACGACCTCCTGCTTTCTAGTGCAGATGTCTAACCACTTTTCACAGTCAGCTCGGTGGTCGAGTGGTAAGACATCTCCACTAGAAAGCAGGAGGTCATGGGTTCGAGTCCCACCCGAGTGATTTTGTCCAACTTTCACTCGGGAGGTAACACACTGAGTATACAGTGTTTATACGTCGGTGAAGCGCAAACCTAATTTGACCATTCTGTTGTTTTGCATCAGGTATGTGGCTTTGCTTATTGGAACCATTACCAGTAATCCGTGGCAGCCTCCGATTAAAGCCTGGCAACTGAGACTAATCCTGCTTTGAAATGCAGACAAATGGCACACACTGTACATGTACTTGTTCAGCAATGCATGCTCTTTAAATTAAATCATATACATGTATGATCAAGTAATTTGTTGGAAAAGAGGGAGAAAATGTACTATGCATTCCACACTGATGCGTAGCACTAGCAGGTGAGATATATATGTGCAATGCACGCGCATAGCTGATAGCGAGTTCCTTATGACCAAACAAACCATAGAGCAAGGAACTGATGAAGCTGAATGTACCTGTTCACTTGCGAAACCAATTTTTTGCAGATACACTTTTCACAGTGCACAAGATCTCACAGAGTACAGTAATTGGGAAAGTGCAGAAACCAATACCGCCTTTGTTGTGGTGGGGGGGGGGACATCGTTAGTATCAGGGGTTTTATTGTGCACCTGTGGCCATCCATGTGTGAAGGGTCTGTTTATCCGGTCCATAACTAGGCTTTGTTTGGCTTTGTGGAAACCTGATTTTTTTTTAGAGGATTGACGTCACTGGATCGAATTGTGTTGTTTGCAAATCAAAGTTGACAGTCTTTAGCCAAAAACAGGTGACATTTTCATTTTCAGTGTTTGACTTGTTGGATTTTGATCATCTTACTGTACAGTTGTAAGTTTCAATGGGTCAGCAGCAGCAAAACAAATTGCATTTACCCCGCTGTTTACACAATATCGGTAAAAAAATAATGTTAAACTTCTGTTGATTGATTTTAAATGTTCACTCTACACGGATAAGTTTGAAAGCACTACCACTTTCGTTTTGGAAAATCAGTTTCGGAAGTGTCATGTACTTTATTCAGTCAGGGAAAAAACGTGTGTCAACAAGGCTAAAAATACATCTTCGTCTGCCTGTAATCTCTGCAAATATTGATTGAAAAGTTAAGTATTGATCAAAAGTCTCATTTCATTCACGCCAGACATATGTGCAAGAATGTTGACTTCCTCTTTTATTGTTTGCTAGATTACATGTAGGATAGGTCACACCTCGGCTTCCCCTGTCGGCCTTGGTGTATAACCCCAGTCTTTTATTAGCCCATCATCAGGTTCACTGGACGTGTATTCATTAATTATATTTTTGACTTCCTGATGCGGCGCGTGTGTGTATCGGTCTATCTGCAACAACAGCCAGTGTCTGGTGACGTTTTGCGTGGGCGTTTGCCGTACAGAATCAGCCGCATCAAGGAGACATGATAACTTTTTCCCCTCTCTGTCTCTCGCTCGCTCTTGCCGAGGACCTGATCTTGGATTACAAGCATAATTCGCAGTTGATGCATGCATAATAGAATGGCGAGGAGCTACGGTGCGTGGTAAACAAGTTGCCCTCAGCGCCAAGTTGCGTTTTTTTTCTGTCGTCGTGATGTAAGGGGGGTCCGACAACGAGCTTGTGATTCATCTGGCTCATTAGGGAAGTTGTCATCGTCTGCGAGGTTTGGTTTGTGTTGTGTTTTTTTTCTCCTCTTCTTATCAAGCGTCCTGCGCTGTCAGGCGCAGCTGAGACCCATTGCATTAGACTCACCTGATGCCTTGCCGCGGTGATCATTCAGATGATAAGCGAGGAAAATATTCATGTGGTCGGGCCACAGCACTTTCTGAGGGCCTCCGATGGCAACAGATACTCTGACAACTTAGACATTTGATCGCTCATTTTGGACAAAAGTACAAACGTCTCAGCATAGGTAGGAGTACGCTGTAAATAAATGACTTGCCGTAATGTCAGTGGCCATGTTGTGGTGAAATGTTGGCTTTGCGATCAGAGGGAGATATGAGAAAACAAGTGGGCCATTCATTCATGAAGATGGGTGTTACGATTTTTGTTTCCGCGCAGAGAGTACATATCTTGAAAGGTTACAGCCTAATGGAGCCGGAATGGGCTTGCATCATGAAATCATTATCCCATGCAAGAT
Organism: Patiria miniata; assembly: GCF_015706575.1. Taxonomy (NCBI): domain Eukaryota; kingdom Metazoa; phylum Echinodermata; class Asteroidea; order Valvatida; family Asterinidae; genus Patiria; species Patiria miniata. The sequence goes on from NW_024037048.1 coordinate 4,490,261, forward strand.
GACTTGACTGAGTTTTTTTGGTGTGAGCGTGGCGTTGAAACCGAATTCAATTGTGGTTCTGATAAAATTCAGATTGAGTCACGGATGTGTTGGATGATGTTATTTTTTTTCTGACTCTTGCCTTATGTCTGTTTGAAACCTCTCTTCTCCAGTGTATCAATTGATTGAATGGTTATCTGGATGATGAGTTTATCATCTTACTTTACTCTTACACTTGCCAGTTAAATTGAGGCACCTGTTTCAGTCATTTAAATCATGTTATAATCGTGACTGCAGTGAACTACTTATTGTTCTCATTAACCATATGAGTTGCTGATTAAATCAGACAGAAATTACCATAGAGATCAATACATGCACCCTAGCTTGATTTTATTTCCTTTGATGGGTGATATGTTAAACCCTTTTAAAGTTTTCCTTCGTTTTTATTATCTCTGCTCTCTTCTGAGGGTAGTTTGCGGATTTGGTTTCATCAATGTCTCGGCCTTTTTAACAAACACGAGTGGCCTACCAACACAGTCTACGGGCAGAACTGATGCCAGTGACCAAGAGGCAAAAATTTGGAAAAAAATTGTGAATGAGAAAAGAATCTGTTGGTATCAGGAGTAATGCCTTTGTTCAGTGGGAGTCTGTTGATATCATGAAATGAATAGCAAATGCGTGTCTGACCCAAGCTGACTTTTCCGGATACAACAATCGTGGTATGTGAACTATCAAAGCATAGTTAACCTTTTGAAGGTTGGGTAGATTCCAGGAAATATCTCCGCTGCTGAGATAAGGTCATCACGGAAGACTTCTCTGACTAATGTTTGAATGGTGTAGTAGTGTATCACTCGAAGTTACACATAAATAAGTTGTTTTTCATTGCTGCATGCTGTAAAGTTTTATGTTGAGTGGAATTTCAATTTTATTGTGTATCATAGTTAGGCCAAAAAAAAAAGTCTCCGGTTTTTGGTATGGAGCTTGCCCAAAAAGTGGTGCGGCGACGCGGCCTTTTTTTTTTTTTTACCTGATTTTTTTGCTTCAAATGTCGGCTGATGACTGCAAATGGTGCCCGACTAAACTTAGTGCAAATATATGGGAGTCCAAAGAGGCCACATAAAGCTTATTCTCGACCATAACCCAATCTAAAAACACGTTAAAATTGTGCAGCAGCAGGATTCCAGTCAAACCAGTGAGTTTGGCGGTTTTGAGACATCATCTTTCATTGAAAAAAAACTTTTTCATTTTGCCGACGCGCATGGCTACGGCGACGTGCGCACATACCAGAAACCGGAGACTTTTTTTTTTGGCCTTAGCCAGGGTTTTTTTTTCTTTAGCATTGTACCCCCAATGGAATTAATATCACAATCACCAGATATATATGAGGATGATACTGTGCTGCTAGCAGATAGTGAAACGCAACTTCAAAATCTGATAAACAATGTTTGTATTGCATGTAAGAAGTGTGGCATGGAGCTGAATGCAAAGAAGACAAAGACCATGTGTGTATAGCAAAACCACCACAGCAGATGTACAGGTGCAAGCTGATAGACATGATCTGCAACAAGTCAAAGAATGTTCTTACTTGGGTAGCTCTGTGAGTGTGACACAAGAAGGAAGAGATCTGAATGAAAGAAAAAGGAGAATGGGCCCAGCACAATCAAATTTTGGGGGAGTGTGAAGAGATTTTAAGAGGAATTTTAAACTTCAAACTAAAGTTGAAGTTCTTGCCCTCTGTCGTGTCCTCAGCAATGAATGCGAAGCCTGGACTTTTGTCCAAGGAAATTACACAACGCATTGCATTGAAGATGTGGTACATTTGAGATGTGGTGAATATAATAATAATAGTTTGGTGGGCTAATCATCCGTACTCGCAGCTGAGAAGCTGAATTGTAAAGGACGCGGCTGAAATGTGTTCGAGCCGCTGGCATGGTGCTACGGACGCATACTGAAAATCAGCTTGACAGAGAGAGTCACCAATGAAGATGTATAGCTAAGAAAGGGAACAAAACGTAACCTGTTAATCACCATCACTAACTTAGAAGAAACTAAAGTATGCAGGGCATGTTATGAGTGGCAGTGCGGGTAGACTGGCAAGGTGTAGCGATTGAAGGAACAATAGACGGGACAAGAGTGCCAGGAAGACGGAGGATGATGTGAAAAGATGATCGGAAGAGCTGCCCAAGATGCAGGACCTATGGGGAAATTAAGCGTCGGGTGGAGAATAGGATGGCAAGCCATAGTTGCCAACCTTCGAATCGAAGACGGCACATCATGATGATGATTGTACCACCACTTGGAAATGTACCGCAGCACAAAAGCCTTTTTGACTGCCATTAAACTGGCAGTCAAAGGATTAGAATAAGTCAGCATACGTAAAGACTAAATCCCCTCTTAAACCGGGGGGGAAAAAATCCCTTAAGAGCTGGACGAAGAAAGCGTTTAACTGAGAGTGAAGAATCCACGCTGCGTTCATCCTTGCCATGAATACTTAGCCTGTTTCAAGTTTCATTCATGGCTGAGCAATAAGTCTTGCATGTTAACCTCTGGGGGCTCTGTGTCTAAGTTACTTATATAAGCTGCAATTGTTGTTTGTCACGTAGGCCCGTGTCTATATGCACTGCATGCGTACTCGCATGACAATGTGTATCACTTCACTGACTCCCTTTTCCTGCGATAAGCTTCATAATCATACACGTACTTGTGCTGATTTGGAAAGAATGTAGTATCCACACGCCAATTCTTTAGTTGTATACAAACTCTATGGAGAGTTGAGTGCATGTTTCTCTGCTCCAGATTCATGTCTTTTCAACCTTTTTGCAATGACTGACCTTCATTGAAATAATATATGATGAAAAGAGTGGCGTCAGGATGCACTGTTCTTTTCCGCTGATTTTTTTTTAAGCTGACAGAATTCATTTCAAGAAAATAAATAAAGTTTCAAGAGAATAAATCTGGTTGTCCTAGCTAAGTAATGTTAAATAATGTTTAATAGAAAAATCTGGGTAAGCTATGGTCTTGAAATAAACGCAGTTGACACAAACCATGATTTACTGTCCACTACACTACCTAAGCTTGCAAAGTCTGCAATTTGCATAGTTACTTGGTGGGTTTTTTTTAATCACTTACAATTCAAGGATGATGGAAATACGGTATCAGGTTGTCTCTGGACTGAGTCCCCACAGTTCATTCCAGTTCCAAAGTACATTTTGATTGTGTCAATGAATGACAAGGACTCGCCTCTTAACCCATAGACATGTTAATTGTAAATCCTTGCACTTGTAAAAAAGGTTTTCTTATAAGACCCAAAGGGTTAATTGTAATCCCTGCTGAGAGTAAATCCCACTGCAAACCCTAATCCTAAGCAGAAATTGAACTGGTGTTTGATCCCCACATTGTCCTTCGTAAACCACCACTTCCTGCCATACTTGTTGACCGCATGGTAAGACTTTTCCCTGTAATTCCATTCATCTCTGCCAGTCCAACAAATTCTTAACTTCCTGACTTGAAGAAAAAAAAAGTGGGAAGGGTTTCTCTGTCCTGGTTTTAACTTGCTTGTTGTGTGAGACTGTATGGGTAGGCGTGTTGTGCAGTTCTTGTGATTGTTGCTGAGTGTCAAACAGCAATACACTTCAGATCTTTTCAGAGAGAAGTGCTGCGGTTCAGCTAGAATAATAATGGGGGAATAGACCTTTTTGTAATCTCATTAGTGAATCAAATCCGTAAATAGAGCACTCTCGAAAATAGCTGCCATGAGATCCATTGTCATCAGTTGGTGAAACCCTCCTTTGTTGGATACTAAGTTTTTCATAAAAGAGGTTTTGTCGGCTGGAATTTGTTACAGGCCTTGCAAGCCAGGTGCTTATTTTACCAGACAGTATTGCAAAAGAAAAGAAAAAAAAGTGTGTTGATTTTAGAGTGAGCATTTCGAAACTAAACCACCTCCCTGACTGTGAGAATCAAGTCCAAAGATCACGTCAACAGGACAGGCTCATTTCTGGGCTTGAATGGGAGAACTTTTGACAGGGATTTCATTGTTGTCATCTCTGCGTAAATCAAATTACTGGGGCCGTGTTCCCCCAAGGGATTTGAGCATGCAATCCTTTGCCAAAATGGCCCAGGTTTGTCTGGCTGGAAGGCAGGTTGATACAGCCCGTGATCACGCGCATACATGTGTGTCCCACGGTTGCAGTAATGGCGAAGTGTGAAATGAATATTTGGGAATGGCCTGGTCGTGATGGCTTGCTTGAGACTTGCTTTTCTAGCTTGCGGAGTAATCTGAAATCTCATTTGCCCCATCAAGCAGACTGGCCATATCCAAGGGGAATTGTGTTGTGTGATCGTCCAAGAAAAACGCAACAGCCACAGTGACATGTTCAGAGCAGATCCTCTAACCTTTCGCATCCGAGGGGGGTGTTGGTTGCCACGGTGATTGGCTATTGAAGACTTTCACCTGACACACAGGTGCCTGTTCCTGACACATGCATAGCGACGACGGACGTTTTATTTTTATTATTATTTTTTTTCTCCCTGCTATAAAGAATGGCTTTCTGGAAGGGGAGACTGCCTTGTCGCTTATTTCCTGCGGGACCTTTTCATTGGCTGCAATTGTGAGCTGCTTGTTTTTCTGCCCCATGTTGTTAATTGCCCTGAGCATTGTACTTAGAAAACTGTTCATTATTATTGGAAGTCTGAGCGTCAACAGCATTTACACCAGGATATTCAGCCAGAAAAGGTAATACAAGCAACTTGCTTGTGGAAGATAAGTCCTTTAAAAAAAAAAACACCGCATTTCCTGTTTACGTCATTTACATATTGTAGATCTGATTCAGTGTGTTGACGAATATACACGTACATGTACGTCATGGATACATGTACATGTGGAATAGCCGTCTTTTGATTAAATACAAACAAAATTGCCTGAACAGTCGGCTTGAAAACTGCCATAATCGAATTTAATTTGACATTGTTGAGAGCTGTATTGCTGTAATGAGTTTTTTTGGATAGGTGTTTTTTTTCTCGCTAAAATTTAGTGTACAGTGGAATCTCAAGTCAAATCTCAGGGAAATCGGCTCAAATTTTGAGTTAAGCAGAGTTTTGAGTTATCCAATGGATTTTCTATTCAACAACAATTGATTGGAATAAGTTTTAACTTTGAGTTAGAAGGGTTTTTGAGTAAACAGGTTTTGACTTATTGAGATTTCACTGTATATTGTAGGATATGTACATGTTCATTTATTTTTTATTCACGCTAATATTCAAGATTGTTGTAAATTGCAGCAAATTCATCAAAACTGGTCCTTTTCCCAACACAGAGTTAAGATTGAGCGCATAGGATTTTTGCCTGTTTTTGTTGTCGGAATCATATTATTTTTTTGGGTCATATAAATTCTGATCTCCTATTTGCTAAAGGCACTTCAATGGTTTGCAGTTGAATGTGTGACAAACACAGCGTCCTATCTGTCAGAATATCAGAATGGTTACCTGTTTGTTGTCTTCCTGCTTGAATAAAATAACTGCATTCTGTGGGGGATTACCACAATTGACATATTATGCTTGTTCGTTCAAAAGTTTAATGGTAAGAGAAGGAAATTGATTTTCTGAAATTACAAGTATGTGCTTGGGTTTAATTTCCCGTGTAGTGAATTGTTTCATGTGTTGTGCGTATTATTCTGGACTAGGCGGTTACCCGGCTTTGGTGGTTCGTAGGACGTATGGAGTTGCTGGATGTAGCGATTGATTACCATGAGAAGTTGTCCCCCTACTGCGATCCTTTTGTGCCTGAAACTGCCCCGAAATCAGTGCTCTTTTTATCATGGTGTATCATACAGACCCATATTCATAAGCCTGGGAGTTCCCTTTTCAGATGCAATCAAAGCGTGTGTATGTGATCTGATACACCGTGCCCTCTGGAGACATGCACACAATAGGGAACAAAAGATTGTATATATGTACGTCTCCACCACAGGGCAATTTCTATAGATGAATACGTCTCGACAAGGTTTTCACGAAATAGATATATGGATTTTACTAAAAAACTAGGAATTTCCAAGGTGGGTTGATCTGTCGCAAATAGAAGACTTTTAGAAAAGGGATATTAATTCCGAATTTCAGCCAAGGAAATTTATTCTGGTTAAACTAGGAACATTTTTAAACTGTACTTTCAAAACTCGAAAACTTTAGTACACGAGAACAAAGAAATGTCCCCACAAGGATACAAATTCCAGTACATGTATGTGTGTGTGTATGAGATATGTGAATGTAGGACCCCCCCTGATATTTTATGAGTGTTGAGAAAAATCTGTAGGGTCCCAATCCCTACATGTAATTTTAGGATGCATAAAAAAGGTCAAATGTGTCAAATGACTTGTTAAAACTTAATATCAAAATACAATGCCGATCTATCATTATGTGCCACATGTTATTTTTAGATGTACTTGGTTTTTTAATATCAGGTCCTGAGTCCATGTACATGTACTTGGTAGGCGGGTGCTTGTTTTAGGCCTGTTTCATTTTGATCTGTTGCCATACCCCTGGGCAGTGTGGCAACCCTGTCCAACGCTAAGTCTTCATTCTCTGACCCCCTACAGTTTAAAAACAGTCTGGCCTGTCAAAACTTGGAATGGCCCTCCGAGCAAATGGCATTTCAGTCACAGAAGCACCTGGGCTGCTGCCTAAGCCAGCTCTCCCCTGCCCAGCCCCCCCCCCCCCATCCCCCACCACCCCCCCCCCCCAAAAAAAAACCCCTCATCTTTACTCTGAGAAAACTCCATTTCAAAGTATTCAATTTCCCAGTTAAGATCCACAGATGTATATTAACTGATTTAAACAGCTGGGCTTTGTAGGACGTGAAAATGTCAAGGGTAGGGGAGATTTGTTGAGATGTAATCCCTGCATTCCGGGGGATTTGTCATTGGTTTCAGTTGGGGTTTGTACGGATTCTGGTGATTGGACAAACAAGTGTGGCCGCGCTGCCATTCATTCAGATGATGAACGTCATTCAGATGATGAACGACTTACAGTCCTTCATGATGTTACAATGTCATTTGTGATGCGTTTGGTCACTTGTAAGGTTGATGTGGGCCGGGGATGGTTCAGGAAAAGATATGTTTCAATCTAAACTTGTTTACACTGATTTTCAAAATGACACAAGTAGATCTTAAAGTACCGGTAGGCCAATCCTTGTTGAGTATGCGGCCGCAAACCCCCCCCCCCCCCCCCCCCCCTCCCTGCAAATTCAATCACAGAAATTCGCAGCATAACCTGATTTAGTTTGCATGCGATGCTCACGTACTGCATTAGCGCAGACGTTTCTTTGTTTACTGTGAAAACTACAGTTTGAATCAAAAACTAAACAGACGGATCAGACCGGAGACCTAAATTCCCTGAGTTACATGTACATGTACATACAATTAGCCCAGATCATATCCATGAGCAAACTGTTATCTGACAGTAATTTAGTTCATACGGCTTGCTTAATAGTAATGTTTTATTCATCCGTCAATTGGTTTGCATTTAGATGACCTGAGCATATGGAGAAAAAGACCTGCTTATTTTACAGTTCTTGTCTTGTTGTATCAATAGTATGTGCATGTATATTGCATGTATATTAACATGTATGCTGAGGCAAGTTTTTTTGTGTTTTAGTTTATAATCCTATATCAACAGCAAGTATTGGATATTACACGTACATGTACATATACCGTACCTGAAAAAAGGAACCTATTGTTGTGTTCAATCTGCATATAATATCGGCACTAATTGTCCTAATCGTTAAAAGTATATAGCGCCATGCGTGAACAAACTCAATTCAACCAGTGCATATTTTTGTATGTCCCAGAAATCGCACTTTGCATTTCCAATAAGACAAGTGTATTCCTACGTCAACAACTTTGTAATTTTCTCTCAAGTCAAGGCAAAAACATTGTTAGCGTATTACTTACTTGGTTTCTCCACTAGGGCTTTTCTAAAGGAAGCCCTTTAATTTGATTACGCATTCCCTTTGGTTGATGGGGCTGGCAATTCTATCTCCTTGAAAACTCTGGGTGTCACTTCCTCTTGCAGGGTTTCTTGTTTTGCCTCCAAAACAGAATAAGGAATGATCAATTACCGTGCACTTTCCCCCCTTTTCCGACAATGCTTTGAATCAAATTTAGAACAGGAAAGGGAGAAAAAAACCTCAAAAGTACACGTTACCCCCTCAGCCACCCTTGTGAAATATCAGGAATATTATCCTGAGACACTGATCCCTAGTGTTCATTAGGACTGTTCAACTAGTAGACGTTTGTTTGGTTTTTATTTTATTTTACTTTGGAGCCTGAAAGAGTGGGTAGCAAATTTGACCTGAGTTGTCCTCCTCAGGTGACCTCAAATCTGTCAGGCACCCCCTCAGCTTTATTCAGAGGTGTTGTTTTTCTTTCTCACTAAGCATGGACTGCACCCGTAGGGCACAAATTGCTGAGAGTTTTTTTTTCTATATTTTCATCCCCCTCACTGCTGTAGAGTTGTGATAAAAATTTGGAAGTGTGATTGAGTTGAAGCAAACAGGAGTTTATCCCCGGACATATTATATCCCTGCGGCATTGAGTTGCCACACAGTGCAAGACGAATTTTTTTTCTCCCCCTTCCTGTTGCTTTTCAAGAATTTCCAAAGTGCCACCGTGCCAACCCCCCTTGTGGTTGAATAGAGCGGATTAAGGATGGAGTTATCAAAATGTTGCATTGTGCAAGGCATGGTGTCTGGGCCTTTGCTTGCGTCGCGTTCTCATGGCTTCGGTCTGCCGTCCCTGAAGACGGAGGCTTTTGTCTGGCCGAGGCTGAATTGTCGGATGGCAATTGTAACTGCTATTCCTGGCTGGATTTGGTTCCAGGGAGGCCAGGAATGGGCCACTTGTTGTTGAAGTGAGAGGCATTGTGAAGTAGGTCAACCCCACTCTCTTCAACAACAGCTGGTATAACATCGGGCTCTACCCCTCAGCTAAGGAAACTACACGTAGGCAGTCGTGGAGAGTGACCTGTGCTCCTCCAGATCTTCATAGATCCTATGCGAAGTTGACACAGGAATATTGAGCCATCAGTGTTGCTCCTTATTGCATTGTTGCTTCTTGTTGGTTCACACTGCAAGGCAATCTTAAGTTAATAATTGTTGAGGGTGCAACCTCCTTATCTAACTTTTAGATGCCTTTAAATCTTTGTATACTGTATGAGTACTAATTTTCGTTTGTACTGTATGGGAAAAAGAGTACAGGCTTTGTTACATGATTGAAAAAGTTAAAATTCTTACTTTTGTATCTTCCACAGAGAAAATCGCCAAGGAAAAGTCCTCCAGCAACCACAAGTCCAAGAAGGAACGTAAACGGAAAGCGGTTGAACCCTTTGCCCCTGAAGATCCTAAGAAACTTTTGACCCCACCCAAGAGGCCTCTATCTCGTTCAGCGAGCTCCGAATCCTCACTAGATAAGGAGAAGACAAAGGAAAGGGAGAAAATACCTGAGGAAGAGAAGCCCCGAGTCGAAGAACCGAACTCTAAAGAGGAGAAGAAAAGTGAAAAGACTCTGACAAAAGAGGAGAAAAAGGAAGCAAGGAAAGAGAAGGAGGAGAAACGGGAAGGCAAGGAGGAGAAGAAATCCAAGGAAGAAAGGAAAGAGAAGAAAGAACGCAAGCATCACCACCATCACTCTTCCCGCTCACCGGATCACGAGAAGCACTCCAGCCGTCACCGCAGTAAATCGCGTAAGCACGGCAGCGAGGACAAGAAATCTGAAACCAAAGACAACGCGGGCCTCGTCACTGGTGAAGGAAGGGACATTGCGCACACAGAACGCAAGCACCACAAAAGCAAGCACAGGTCTAAAACCCGGGAGAGCAAATCCAAGGTCGACAGTGAGCAAACATCAGCCGATAGCCAACAGGAGACGCCGTCGTCAACCGTTGTGGAACCGGAGAGCCAACAGACCTGCAGCACCACTATATTTTCATCAACTTCCGTGCCCAGTGTGACCAGATTTTTTTCGCAGTGTGTTGAGAACATCATCACCAGGGAGGTGACTCGGGATTCAGAAGCGGGCAAACATCAGTTTCCTGTGAGCAAAGACTCGACATCTAGAGTATGGGAACCGCCTCGTGTGCCCGACCCTACTGGAGCCGATTTGTTTCAGTTTGATGATGCAACAAATACAAGCACAGCTTGTTCTGTGACAGCCAGGACAGACTCAACAATCACTACCTCCACTGTATCAGCCGCAGCTCCTGTCGTATCCACTCCTCTGAACTCTGTGAATCCATCAACAGTTAGGACTAATCCAGTGCAAAATCCTACCACTGAGGTTCCCAAACTCAACCCTGTCAGTCAGAGTTTGGATGCAGATTCGGCCACTGCACCTCCACCCTCTGAGAACCCCAAATTACTATCAGAGGTGTCAAATGAGGAGGAACCAAGAGTAGCTGAGGACGAGAAAGAGAAAAGTGTAGCTGCTCTAAGCCAAGATTGTAAGCCTGACACTGACAAGCAGGAGGATCAAGTCCAAGGAAGTGAAGACCCCACAACTGCTTCCTTGAAATCATTGGATGGAACTGAAGAACCAAAGGGCCCCAAAATTGAGTCTGATACTTTGGAGTCTGAACCAAGAAAGGAGACCTGTTCCAAAAGTCCAAATTCAAGTGCCAAAGCACCCCTTTATACGTCGGAGCCAGTTGAAGTGTATCGGGATCCCAGCCTGGTGGACTCCGCAGTTACACACATTGAATCTATCCAGCACTTCCGCCATTTAAGCCGGGAGCATACCCCATCCCCAAGCCATAAGCTGTTAGGCCCCTCACCACACAGTACTCTCCGTGCCACGCCGACAGCCATCGGGGTTAAACCCAGTGCATTTGTGCCTTCTGCAGGGGCCATCCCATCAGCCGGCCACATTCCAGGGCATCCTTCCTTACAGCGCCGTCCAATGTTCTCCCAGGTTCATATGTACCCTCACCCCCTAACACCCCATGGACTGTCCACCTATGCTGCCACACCTCACCTGGCAGCCCTGGAACAGCAGCACTTGCACCCTTCCCATGTGGCAGGGTTCATCCACCAGGATTCCATCGCCCGCTTGAGACCTCAGCTGGGCTACCCGACCCTCATCAGCCCTCAGCTGGTGGCCCAGCTCCAGGCCCAAGGCTTGCACCCGGGTGGGATGTCAGCAGCACAGCTGCAGGCACTGTGGCAGCAGCATCAGCAACAACAGCAACATGCTGTCTCCTTGGGATTACCAACGACTTGGGTGGTACACCCTGAGGAGCTCAGCCATCTGCACCATTCACAACAGCAGCAGCAACAACAGCAGCAGCAACAACAGCAGCAGGAGAAATCACAACCAGCTCAACCGCAGGGGCAGTCCCATCCAGACAGCAAGATGCATACACCCAGACCAACCTCGCAGCCTGCTCCTCACAAAGCAGTGCCTGCACCTCATGACAATGGACGAGATACCACTGTCAGGCATTACCAGGTAGGTCTTGAAGAGCTTTGATTGTCATCGATTATAAAAAAAAAACCTAGACCTCAACATTTGAAGTTTCTGGCAAGATTTAGGGAGGTGAAGCCCAGCCACTATTACATGACATGTGGCTTGATACTTATTGAAAATTAGAGTGCAAAGCAAGTGCCACCGAGGATCTGCAGTGTGGTGCAGAAGGTTTTTAGCAAAGATTCCCAAGAAGTCAGGACGAATCTAGACACGTCTGTTCAACAACAGAGTGATCATTCATCAAGTGACATGAACTTAATCATCAGCATGCATGAGACTGTAATGCTTTTAATATATGAAGTTTTACTCCGTGTCTCAGTACTAAAAGGTCCTTATTGAAAATTTGGGCAAAAGGTCCTTATTATAAAAAAAAAACCTTCAAAATAATAATAAAGTTGTTTTAATCTGAAATAATTTACTTTTTCAAGCACAAAATCAGACCTTGCAGTGTCTGCCAGAAATCATTGGACTGCTGTAAGGACCTTTTAGCACTGAACCGACGCATTGTGAAAATTTCCACCAAGCAACCTGAAAACTTTCATTTTGTATTGTAAATATAAAATATGCCTTATAAATATATTTGTAAATATAAAATATACATGCAATTACAGTCAGTTTTATGTTCAAAGCGTAAAATTTACATGTCAAGTTCTTCAGACATGTCAGGACCTGCCTCATATATTTCTTTTATTACTTGTTTCTGTAATTTTGTCCACGTGATAGCTTCTGGGTTGCTGTCCATTATAAAGTCCTTGTCTTGCTCCTATCCTTCTTGCCCCAGGAATATCCCTCTTCGGATGCCCAGGCGCTAGTGCAGCGACACTTCCAGGAGTCGCTCCGCAAACTGCAAGTGCCGTTCTCCTTCAACACGTCCGCCACCACCACCTGCGTGGGCAGCATCACGACGGGGACGGCCATACCCAAGCAGGAGGGGCACCCTCTCCCGACGGATTCCCAGGTTAGTCCCAGTGCTTTTCCGCTATTTTTGTACTCTATTTGTTATCGATGACGATCTCAAAGTGCCTGGTTGTAGTTCATGAGGTTTTAATACACAGTTTCCAGGTCTTTTAGGGCAGCATTTGCTTGGAGCACATCATTTCATTACAGTAGCATGGGTACTTTCAGTTTGGATAATTTCATTAAATCTGTTCTTTGGCATATTTTAGATACTTAAAATGTTGTCTTCAGTGATTGTCCGGTGACATTTAAATAAAAAGAAAAGTATGAGACACTCATTCTAATTCGGTACCGATAATGACAGTTCTTAACGGGGAGAAATGCACCTGCCCGACATGGCTAAGACAGCCAAGCCATTCATACATGTACCCTGATCGCTGAAATGCCAGCCATTTGCCTAGTAATGACGACAGGTGTTTTTCTTGTATTTGGACAGGTTTGTCTGGAGAGGAATAGCTCTGCGAAATATTTTTGTCACAGAAAAAAAAAATCATGGATGGTATATCACAGGGGAATTGTCATGTTGAATTATTTATGATGAGGATTAACCCATACAGTTCACATGCTGTTCCCAACTTTCTTTTACTTTTATTGCAGTACCCAAAATGATGTTACAAAAAATGTCTAAAATTATTCCTAATTAGAATGAAGCAGTGTTTGCAGTGCATGTATTTTTGGTTTATGGCACAAGCTCTGTCAAGGTCATCCAGAAGTCGTGAGATTTATGAATTCATCTAAGCCATGCATCAACCCTGGGCAACAAATCAATCAAACAGTTGTTAATTGAGGCCCCTCCCTAGTGCTGCTTGTGTATCAGAGTCAATTGAGTCATGCTGTTCAGGGCAAGGTTTTGTGGTCAAGTGGTTTACTTGTCTAAACTAGTAAACAGGAGGTTGCCAGTTGAAGTGGAGCCAAGAAATTTTGTGGCCTTTTCTTTTCACATGCTCTTAGAAAAAGCCCCAAGCTGACATTGCTAGCACTGCCTACACTTTCAACATTTTCATTTGTGAATAACACAAATGTGTCGAAATTGATTTCATTATTGTTCGAGATTTAGTCCGGGGATTGTGTAGTTTGTAGCGTTTTGTCTGCGGGAGGGCATGCCCTGCTTTTTTTTGCAGGGGTGAGTCACCAAGTCACGGAAAGGGGGTCGATGGTGTGTCTGTAATCCATTCCTGTTTCGGCCCGGTACTTGGCGTCGGTCCTGATTATGCGTAAATTAGCCGGTAATCACCGCAAACGCGATGCCACTCACTACCTGACAACAAACAGTGCCGCGACTCGTTACCGGGATTAGTTGGGATTGTGAGGTGGGGGTTGGGGGGGGGGGATGGGGAGGGGGGGGGGGGAGTTCGAGATTGAGATGGGTTGGATTGGGTGTGTAAAAGAGTCTTGAATGAGCCTTTGAGAGTCAGTTCTGTTAGTGTGTCAGGCTTGTACATGTAGTTCCTTCGTCAAGTCGGCAGACCGGATGACAACTCCTTTGCAATCTGACAAGGCACTGAGTTGATCATTTGCCAGGGCGACAGACTGAGCACCTGGAGTGGAATTGATTCAGTTTCTTGTTTTGTTGTTTTCCTTTTCCCTCCTGTGTTCAATCGAAGAGCCTCCTAGGTTCTTGCACTTTTGGTTGTGGATTGCATGCAGCCACTGCACTGTTCATTACACGTGTCTACTCAAGTCTCTTGAGTAGTGTAATTCCATTCAAGACATGATAATGTACTTCAGAACTTCAAAGTGGCTTCGCATGTGTCCATAATGGTTATCACACTGTTAAATATGGAAATGTTTATCGTATTGTGTAATTTTAATGTGGTGTAATTGCTTTAAGTTTTAATGTGAAAAGAAAAAGTGACTTGCTGAAAGGTTTTTTTTGTTTTGTTGTTTTTTCCTTTCTTTTTTAATTTTTATTTATTAAGTTATTGATTTTGTTCAGTTATGCATTGTATGAACCTACTGAGTGGGTTTATAAAAAAATAAGGGTTTTAAAAAAACATATTTGATATGTATAAATGTATATATTTTTTTATGATGGGGTTGAATAGATAAGAGAATGTTTTTGTAATGAAAGAAAACTGATAACTGTTGACCTCAATACAAGCAAAGTCAACACAATTTCCAATTTTACTGGGTTGCCGAAGGTCATTGACTGTTCCAGTAGCATCCATGTGTCTGGCCAATGCTTCGCTGAGCACACATTGCTGCCTCTGAGCAACCAGCCTCCTTTGCCGTGAGGCTAGTACAGCTGCATCAACAGATATGGCATGCCTGGTCTAGCACTCGGGGCCTTTTTTGTGATGTTGTGTTTAGTTTTGGGTGTTTCTTTTTAAGGAAGTTAAGTCATTTGTCTGGGCTTAGTGAGCTGAGCTTGATAATGTTGGAATAGTCAGAATCTGGTTCGGGTTGAGTTGGAAATGGAGTGCAGTGTTGTCCATTACACAACACCTGAGTGAATCCCCGTCATCTGATTGGTGGGTCGTTGATCACATGTCGTTGAAGTATTGGCCCCAACCCACGGCCCGGTTGCGCCGCAAAAATAGAAGATCTGTTCCACGGTAAATAGAAGTTCCATTGCGCGGCCAGACTATTGGTGGCTCTGACCAATCAGATAATGGGTTTTTTTTTTTTTTTTTATAACTTACAGACATGCAGGATTCTCTTGGATTAGCTGATTTCCTTGTTTTTCATTTCCAAATATGCCTTTAAATTTAAAAGACCTATTAAAGAAAGTCTTGCGACGCGTAGAATTTCCGCATTTGTGGTGAATTTTCCAGTTGTATGTGGGAACTAATGATTATAATTTTGTTAAAATATTATTCCAAGACATTTTTCAAATTATGTTTTTGTTTTTTGTTTTTTTGCTTTTCCTTTCTTTTGCCTTTTCCTTGGTAGTCGGCTGATCCTGAGGAGAGGGCCAGACGGGAACGAGAGGAGAAGGAACTGGAGTGGCAGAGACTCCAACGCGACAAGGAGATGAAGCTACAGCAGCAGCAACGAGAGAGGGAGCTGGAGAGGAGGCTACAGCCTGAAAAAGGACAGGTTGGTGCTCTTGCTTTACATTGTGTCCATCCTGCCATTAGCCTTGTTTCAAGACTCTGAGTTGGTATACTGTGGGCCTATTGTCTTGGAACTCCCAGGTTTCACACAATGCTCGGCCTAAATTTTTTGTGCTGCCCTTAAGTTGATTATGCACGAAACATTTTTTGAAAAGCAAAACGACATACGATGTAGTATGTGCCTTCATCCCATGTTTTTTTGTCAGTTCCTTGTTGCTGTTCTTTGGCATTAAGAAACATTTTCTGCCTGATTGCTCTATGCTTGGTTCTCGGGAGGGAAACTGTTACCACATCCCCCAACCACATCTACACAAGTTGCCTTGCCTCAGATCGCTTGATTTTTGTTCAGACTCAAGTGTACTTTGACCCTCAGAGGAGGCACTTTCTGAGCTCGTGATAACCAACCAGAGACCAAGTCTACCTTTCACAAGAGTTTTGCCTCTCTATTTCAACTTCAAAATTGTCCTTTAGCTCAGGCAATTCTGATAAATCTAAAAAGAAAGGAAAACACCTCTGCTTGTAGCATTTGTGCCATTTTTAATCTCCAGATTTATATTTCCAGTCATTGACGTCAATGAAGATGTATTTTGTTTCTTGTTCATTGTTCGTGTTTCAGTTCCAATTCCCCATTGTGTGTAATGTGTGCCACAGTACGTAGTCCATCAATCACGGCCTTGGTGAAACTGACGTCAAAATTCGACAAGCTGTGAAATACAAACCTTGCAAGTCAAACCTGTGTATGAACTCATGCCTGGGTGTGTCTCAAAAACCACACACAAAACAAAAATGCTCTGTAGTAAAACCTTAAGCAAAAAAGAAAAAAAATCTTCTCAATCTCCCCAGCCACCGCAGAAAAAAAAAATGATATCCTCTGCCCCATTATCCTGTGACGCATGTTGGAAGTCTGGATGGAACCGACTGGACCCGAGGGGGTTAGAACTCGAGTAATAGGTGGCCCCAAGTCTGAAGGACCTGTCTGAAATGTGATCATGCCTGCTCCCCTGCATTCCCCTGCCAGCCACCCCTATAAATGTACAAGTAGTGCATGGTTCAGGCTGCCCTGTGTCAGTATGACATTTGAGATCGGGAGAGAAATTAATGTTTTGAGATAGATTAATGTGGTCTCGTGTTGAATTCATTGCCTATCCACAGTTTCCATTATCGTGGTGTGATCCAGTTTTTCGGTTTTTCATGTTTCTCACTCCCTTGTGCTTTTCAAGTCAATATTTTGCCCCTTGACATTCTTCTCTGGGATGTTAACAGTCCACAACATGTTCGGTTCCCAACTTGCAACAGGGTTTACACTAAGGTGTAGTCATGATGAATAATGTTGCATAGGAGAGGTGTTGATAACCTCAGACTGCACTATCATGAAGTGCATTTGGGGACAAAAATAGTTGAGAAAATGTCGGAAACAATTTCCACTTTTGTAAGTAATTTTGTAAGGCAGCAGTTTTAATGGCATTCTAATGACTGACAGTTAACCATTTTCAGCCATGTTGTTCTTTTGTTTATAACTAAAGCAATTTTTAAGTGAAGGCAGTAAAAAAAAAAAGCTTGTAAGAACTTACTAGGGTAATCATGAAGATGTTTTCGCTACCTATTGTCAGTCTGTCTGTTATGAAACTTGACTGGTTTCATAATTTGTCCTAAATGTCAACGAGCAGAAAGTGTACAATTTTATGTGTGTTTGCGTGGTTTCACAAACCCAGTTCCAGTTTTCCCAGAGGCGTATTGATTTCTCCCTCATGAAAACAAGTTGAATTCAGGGCAGAAATGAAATTGTCTCGCCGGTGTAACAAAAGAAGGAGCGGGATTCGGAGAGTAAAGAATGCGAATGTTTGGGAGTGCAAATCAGAAGCTTTCAGAGTGTGTGTGAGGAGATTTGAGAGGTATTTTAAAAAACAATATGTTTTTCTGGAAGGAGAAGGAGGCATGTTAATAGACCTAGAATTGACATGAATTGAGGGGGTGGTATGTGACATGTTCATCCATCACGGGCTGGGTTATCTGTCTGTTCTCATTTTGCCGGGGAGTAGAGACACAAGGGGGGAAATGATAACTAGGGCATATAATGATGATGGATGGATTGCGTCCTGCCGAAAGATAGGAAAAGGTCTTCCTGTAATGTTGTGAAATTGGGTCATTCATGTTGATCAGCACACTGGCAGTGTTGTCGTTGTAGGGGTTGTATAGTGACCTCGGGGGTATCTCTTTTGAAGTAACTGAAGGAAAAATACAAAACATGATCTTGTGTCTTACAGATCGGCATGTAATCTGCTAAATAAACGGGTTGGCATAAGCAGGCATGCAAGTTTTCCTTGGATCAGCTGATTTCCTCGTTTTTCATTTCACACTTACGCCAATAAAAATTGAAAAACACTGTGGAAAGTTTTGCAAAGATTGGAGTTTCCTCTTTTATTTGTGGCTACTTCCAGGTTGCATGCCATCATGAAGAAGTATTTGAAATTACCGGAGCACACTAGTTTAAAAATGTTGATAAGACCTCAGTTCCTCAATTTAGGAACTGTTGGATTTCAGAGATAATTACAATTGTTAGTTTTTCATAAACTTGATACCGATAATTTGATTCTGCATAGCATCACTTCTCATCCAAAACCATTGGGATATGAGGGGGTAGTGTTTCTAATACACCCAAGGTAATGCAGAAAAGCAGTTTTGGTTTGGGGAATATTTTCTGTCAATGCTACCTTTGAACTCTGGACAGATAAGAAGGAAATCTAACGCTTGACAGCAAAGGCTCCCAACAGTGCCAAGAGACATTAACAATTCATGTCCTTGCCAAATGAGAATTTGTCAGCTCTGCAGTCTGTCATGTTCATGATAGACTACCAGCCAGGCTATGAAACAAGGCCCCAGGTGGGAGCGGTGAAGGTCATGACCTTTCAACACTGTTGGCTGTTAATATTGGCTCATTGAACTCTTCAAGGGTGGTGCAGCTATTGCAGACGAAATGAGATGAAACCAGGAACATTGTGCCAGTGATAAGAACATATTCTGCTGTTACCAAAAAAAACAGTAAATTGTTTGAAATTTCACAAAATTTCAAAATCAGTTTCACCCCCACACACACACGCACCCTTACACAGGCATAGAAGTGGGGTACTTCCTTTGTTCTTGTGTACTAAAATTGTGCAATGTTGCGCACTAATTTCAAAATGCTCTTATTTTAACCAGAATTTATTTCCTGGGCTGAAATTTGGACTTAATATCCCTTTTCTAAAACTCTTCCATTTGCGACGGATCAACCCACCTTGGAAATTCCTAGTTTTTGAGTAAAATCCATATATCTATTTTGTGAAAAACTTGTGGGGTACCAAAACGGTACAGTGGGCATTCCTTGTGGGGTACCTCCCATTGTTCCGGTACCCCATAAGGCAGTGTTTATACGTTCACGCATCTTTGTAAACACCAGCAATCCTGGAACCCCTATTGTCCCTAATCCTCATTCCTTTGTTTGTACTTTTTAGCAACAGCTCTCATTGTTCACAAATTTCAGTCGGGGACTATCGGTCAATCGTGGACGTATTGTTTGTGCCCTAACCCTTTTGTCCTAGGTTCACGATTGGCGGTGTTAACATACTCACAAAATTCAAAGGTTGTTTTGATAAATCCCCCCCCCCCCCAAAAAAACCCCACAAAATCACCAGGTTCTTGTTCGGTTCCTGGATGAAGCAACTGTTCAGTTTCTCCACTGCCAATTCTACTGTACAAGAGTCAACATTTAAAATGCAATTTGATGCTGATAGCCCAACCAACGCTTGAAATTTAATCAATTCCGTTTAATTGCTTGCCCATTAAGTCCCCACTTATTTCCTTTTTCTGGCCCACGCATGGGAAAGGAGAGACTTCAAAAAATTCCCAAATCAACACTTCAGACCGGCTCTCTTGAGCCGATTAGATTAAATGCCAGCCACTTAGAGCTGGCTAGACACCCAGGCTTGGCCAGAGAGGGCCCATTGACTACTCCAACTACAGAGACCATGAGGGACTGGTATGCTGTAGATTAGCCAGACAGACAGGGCTTGAAGTGGCTGGAATGCCTAGGGGGAAGGATACTGCTGGGGCTGCTTCAGGTTATGCCCCTGGGAAAGTTAAGACTGGTCTTGTTGCACACATCGTGGGCAAGTTCATTGGCATTAGGCTGAAATGGATGGTGTGATTTGTACACCTTACATGATGAGCGCTGATTCAGTTTGGCAGATACTTTGTCTGGAAACTAAACAGGGGAAAGCACCTTCATTTTAGTTTATTTACCTAACTCCAGTTAAAGTGCAGTGACATACAATTCAAAGTTTACAATAATCAAGCAATGCAAATGTCAGTGTGATTTACATGGCACGATTTTACACGGCGCTTTTAGTTTCATGCCAGTGAGCGTGTAACATTGCCAATGTTGTTTCTGAGCAAGTTAGATAAACAGAAATCATTCCTTGGCCGTTTCCTGGATTGAGTGTAAATGTTGTGCCCTGTCCTGTTTTTTCTACCGTTGTCTTGTGGACAAAGGGGGTCCCCTCTGAGGGAGATTGTTGCAGCTGTCTTTTGGCAGACGGAGCAACTTGCACCTCTCCCTGTCACCTTTCACATTGGCGCCTGGCGGGATTTTACAATCAATACTATTTCACTTCAGTGTGAGGAGCGAGGTCGTCTGTACTGTGTTCTTGGTGCAAACAAAATGCTTTGCTAGGTGTATTCATGTTGCATTACAGTGTGAGGGGTAGAACTAGGATGACAATAGTAAAGTTTTTGTGATTATTTTTGTCAGTTAATGTAAATTTATACTCTCTCTTTGCAGAAGTTGAGATTGTTGTGCCATCTCCATGCAAATAGTCAACACTTAGTTTGTCTAGCTAACTCCCCTTTCAAGCTAGCCAGCCCAGAATGACTAACAAAGGCAAAAATGAAAACAAAGGACATTTTTTTTGTCCATGAGCGGTAGGGCTGCCGACACCTGATACACAGGCACTCAACCCCACACACTGGGCCCATTGCCCCCTGAATCCGCCGCGCATGCATCGCATTACCGGCCCCCCGTGCATTATTCATGTCACATACTGCCCCAGCAAATTGATAGGAACATAGCGATCATGTTACCGTCTCATTACCAATTGACATTGGTAATCCACACGCTGTGATTTCAGCTGAAAGGAGAGCCCTGCCGCTGAGTCTCATGTTTCAGCGTGCTCTGCCTTAGCCGCCCCTCCTCTGAATCATACATGAAGTCCAGCCGTTGTCTCCCAGACAGAATGAATGTTAAGCTGTTCTTGTGGCAGTCCTTGTGCATACTTCGGCATTGATTGACTGTGTGCAGTGATATGTGTATGGATTAATGAGTCATTGGGGGAAGTGTGTCTGAGTGCTTGTCGGGATATTTATTGGATCCTTTACTTCAGGCTGAACATGCTCGCTTTTATGAGTAGTCATGAGACCGATTTATGTTTCTCTTTGTTTTTATAACTTGCAGCACTCCTTGAGTCAGATGGAGAGAGATCGTTACCTCAAGATGCACTCGTCTGGTGAGCAAGCCCGCATCCATGAAGACCGGCTGTACCGGAAGGGCTATCTTGGCCAGACCTCGGAGAGTGAACGTCTGCAGAGGCATGAGAAAGACCATGCAACAACTGCCGAACTCATGAAACTGAAAACAGAAGAGAGTCGAATCAGAGAAGGCCATGGCTTCAAGGTCTACCATCCCGCACCCAAGCCCGACGGCCACATAGCGTATTATGGCACAGTGCCGGCAAGATATGAGGACTCCCGCTCTGGGGTACCAGTGAGGACTGAACAGTCCAAACACATGCCTGCCTTCCACATCAAGAGTGAACCTCCAACTGGTTATCAGCCGTTCAGGCATGCCATACCCAGCAGTCACCCAGAAAATGCTGGCCTTGAAGGAGACTCATCAGCTGACGACAGCAAACCCAATATTGCATTCTTAACTAGAACTGCTGACCCTCTCAGGACAGGTAGTATAACCGCTGGAATACCCATCAAAGCGGTGGGTGCATCCCGCAAGGATATCCCCACGCCTCCACCTCTCCGCAGAGACCCGGAACCTGGCAAAGCAGGAGAGGCAGCACCGCTAACCTGCGCTATTCAGAGCAGGGATAACCTGGGACATCAACCGATGTACACAGTTGCTGGGGGCTCCTCCCAACATCCTTCATTGCAGTCTGGCAAATCAGCCTACGCGAAAGATGCTGTGGATCTGCGAGTTGGTGACAGTGCTCACAATGTGCCCGTCATTGTGCACAGTTCCATCGGCAAGCCTCCACCCCTGCAGGGCCAGTCGGTTCAGAGCTTAGCAAACACGAATCGCAGCACTGGCCTGCAGCCGCAGTCACCACTACGTGTGGCCACTCCACAGCAGCTCTCTGCTGCTGCCTTGCAGTCCTTTGAGTTGCAGAAATCTGGGAAGTCGCCATCGGGGTATCCCCAATCCACAACCCATTCCCCTTTTTCCCTGCAGTCGGGGCACACTTCCCTTCTCATGTCTGCCTTAAGACCGAATGACACCAGTCGGCCAAGTGATTATCCATCTCCAATGGATTCATCCAGAAGTACGGATGTGCCATCCACAAAACGCAAATCCGGTGGATCAGGTGGGGCAACAAAGCGCAAGCATCCCAAGGTCAAAGGAAAGCACCCAGAAGCATGTGATGAGGCAGGTTCTGCCTTGAACTCAAACACTGATGACAGGAAACCCAGCGGGGCTTTCTTTGCTGAGACCTACAAATCCTTTGCCAATGATGCACGCAACAGTCAGATCACAGGCGGGTCTGCCCCTGAAACCTTCAGTAGGGAGACCAGGAACAATGAGAATGTTGAACTCAAAATTGAGAAAGTGGACCAGTACCGACTGGGTCTTGACCCGTCTGGTTCTATGCCTATGTTCAGTGATCGGATTAACAATGGAGCTATGTCAGACAGCGATAGTACACGATCCTGCTCCCCAAAGGCCACAGGCAGTGAGTCGTCCGACAGCCGCAGCGTCAAGACAGCCTCGCCCAACCGATCTGGTGGTCACGTAAACCTGAAGAAGGCATGGCTCCAACGTCACAATACCTCCTCAGTCATCCCGTCCAGTGGCACAACCAGTACTCTAACAGAGCGCAAACTGTATGAGCTTGGTGTCAAAACACCCAACAGTGACTCTTTAAAACTGCTGGAATCCCAGTCCAAGGAGAGGCTTGCCCAGGCCATCCCCAATGGCCACATGCAACAGGCAGCAGGCTACCTCAACAGCAGTCGAGGTGGGGACAGTAAGCCCCTCAGTGCCGTCACCCTCGCAGACATTCCAAAGAGCAGCGTTCCGGACCACGTCTATGACTTTGACAACTCGTCCACGTGCTCGGACAGCTCCACTACCTCCAAGAGCCGCAGCAAGCGTGGCCGAGAGTCCAAACACTCCAAGAAACACCGGGACCGGAAAAGACGCTGCGGCTCCAGCGACAGAAAGAGCAAACACCACAATGACAGCAGCAAGGAGCTTGCTAAAGGACGGGGCAGTGTGGTCCCTGACAAACAAACTGCCGAGGATAATGATTACGATGGATACAAAAACTTCAGTGTTCACAGTGTTCATTCAGAAGGAGACAGAACAACAGAATTCAAGGTAAGATAACGCGTCTTCAAAACTTTCAAAGATTAAACAAATGGGAGACCATTTGAAAGAACATTTTCCTTCACATTGTGTACTAATAGCCCCGTAAACTAAGCAGTCTCAACATAGTGACAGTTATCTACTCTCTCAGGAGTAGCACACGGCCCTGATTTAATTCTGTTCTTAGGTTTTCTATTTAGTACCACTAGTTGGAGAAACACAATGCAACATTGTGTATGTCAACCCTGAATGCCCCAGCCAACCGTGAAAATGAGCTTTGCCTTTACAAATAAATGAAGTCCAAATATGAAATACGAGTGTCCTGAAATTCACACAATCAGCTATGTAGCTGTAAGCCTTACTCATTATGTCACATGAACACACATAGGGCAACCCTATTTGAAGCTCAATTAGAGATTCACAAAAGCCAACCGAGCCACTGCGGGAAAGAAAAACTTTCATTTCATGGACCATGGATGTGTGTGTCATGAATACCTTTCTTCCTATCCGGAGCGGATCATTCCATGATAACTTGTATTTCACAAGGCAGCTCGGCCACATAGCAGGCAACCAGGAGAAGTCTCGTTAAAGTTCAATTCAGCAATGGGGGCTAATCTCTCAGCACCCAGAGCGAACTGACCTGGTTTGATTTCCCCGAGGTGATAAGTGGATGTGTCCCACTGAAAAAAAAAAAAAAATGGGAAGGGAAGCTGGCCGCAGACTGTTCTCATTACTGGGCCAGGAATTTGATAGATTGGCTCCCTGACCCATTTTTATTCCAATTTATTTTTGGCCTTGTGGATGTATTTATGGGACCAAGAAAACCTGGTGTTATTTTTCGGCGGAATTATCTGAATGCCGTAGAGATTTTGAAAAAAACCTATGCCTTTTTTTTAAATAGTGTCAAGGAAGCCGAGTCCTTTTTTGTTTTTTATGGAAGTTGGCAGCAAAAAAAAAAATCTTAGATGGTGCCAAGTCCCACATACTTAAGCTGACAAGGATATCCTATCCCAAGTGTGAGGATCAAAATGTGTGATAAGGCCTTGGGAGTTGTAGTGAGTCAATCGCAAGTCAATCACAAGTCCAATTTACAAGTCGGGTCATGAGTACCAGGGGAGGATGATTAGCGACAAAGAATTGCCTTTGTCATAGGTCGTTACTTGACTTGAGACAGGATATTCTGGGCCCCATCTGTGGAACAAGCTCCCTCAAGAGATCCGCCAATCTGACTCAGTGACAACATTTAGGAAGCATTTGAAGACAGAACTATTGTTCTACTTTTTTGGTCAAGCGCCTTGATCTAGCTTTGTTTAGGATATGTGCGCTTAATAAGAACCCGCTATTAATATTAGTAGTAGTAGTAGTATTATACGTGTAATGGTAACATTAAGGAGACACGTTATCGTAATTTCTTCACACAATGGGAGACTTCGGTCATTTTCATGTCTCCCTAATGTCACAGCCCCCCCCCCCCCCCCCCCTTTAGAGGCAAAATTTTACCGTCGCAATTATATTGTATTTGTTGCTCATGGTCTAATTATTAAACATACCGAAATTCGTGGAAAAAGGACAAGGGAATATTGGGTTAGGGCACATTTAATGTCACAGCCCCCCCCCCCCCTTCAGAGGCAAAATTTTGCTGTCGCAATTAGATTATATTTGTTGCTCATGGTCTAATTATTAAACATACCGAAATTCGTGGAAAAAGGACAAGGGAATATTGGGTTAGGGCACATTTAATGTCACAGCCCCCCCCCCCCCCCCCCCTTCAGAGGCAAAATTTTGCTGTCGCAGTTAGATTATATTTGTTGCTCATGGTCTAATTATTAAACATACCGAAATTCGTGGAAAAAGGACAAGGGAATATTGGGTTAGGGCACATTTAAGTCTATGGGGATGTCTCCCAAATGTCCAATCCAGGGTAATTTGTTATTATTAATATTATAACTTGTCATTGGCTCGTGATTGACTTTTGGGGACTCAAGGACAACTCCAATATTCTGGGTTAAAGCTACTTTTGTGGTTAATGGGGAATAATTTTTCCAACCGTTGTTTCAGATCTGTACCCGATTGTCTTTTCTTAGTCAGGGCAATTGTTGTGAGAGTCCATATGAAAATCAGCATTGCTGAGTCCGAAATTCATTTCTCTCTGGCACAGCTTGCTTGACTAAACTCTTCCGGGCGAAAAAATGATCTGGACCCCTTTATCCGTGATGTGCAGCAGCAAACCTTTAGCAACATTTAACCATTGTTCATATAAACATACGATTGTTAAATGATGACCATCAATCATGTTGTGCTTACGGTTTCTGCTTTCTCTCTCTCTATGTAGTCTCAGATACCAGCCGTCATGGACCGGTTGATTCTGGCTCCCAAGAAACGCATAGTCACCCGGGCACGCAAGGAGAAGGATAAGTTTGATGGTAAGTGCCTTTGTGATCTGAATGTTCGCATTCCTCAAATGAGTCGCAACAAAACGTCCTGGACAAATTATGATTGATAAATCAGCCATCTATGCATTTACCATAGTCCGGATCTTTCAAAATCCACCAAGAGATTTTGGAGGATTTTTCAAAATTGAGGAAGGTACAGCCCAGTCGATTTTACTGGATGCCCCTCTGAATTTGTTTTGGGTTCCTGCATGGCGTTGGATTTTGGAGGATTCAGGAAGGTTCTTTGCCGAACTGCATGTAGAGTTGCGCTAACTCCTACCCTCCCAGATCTTTCAAAATCCACCAGGACATTTAAATGATGTTTTCCAGGATTGAGGAAGGTTGAACCCAGTCACCATTACTTTATGTGGGGCTTGCTGCCTGCAGAAGAGTACAAAGAATGTGCATTGGTTTGCTGCACAGTGGTGGAATTTGGAGGATCGAGGAAGGTTCTTAGCAGAATGGTTGATGCGTGTATAGCTTGTTTTGAGAGTATTGCTTTTATCTTATTGTGTTGATGACCTTTTGTCCACAGCACTGAATGTGAGCCGTGCCCTGGTCAAGCCCTCCGTCTCCAAGCTCAAGAAGACCGGTGAGCCCTTCCTGCAAGACGGGGCCTGCTGCGACGTCACCCCAAGCCTGATGAAATGCCGCGAGTGCCGCATGAAGCCCAGCTCCAGACACTCCAAGATGAACATCTTCTGCCGCTTCTATGCATTCAGGAGGTGAGATGCTCATGTTAGTGTGTGCCTCTCTCGCTCACAGAAAAACTGGTCGGAGAGCCTCCAGCACAGCGACTAAAGACTGTAAACTCACTGTTGAGCAAAGTATGAACCTCGGCCAAAATGTTACTCTGTTGAATTGATTTTGATTGTTTGATTCCACACAATAGTTGCAACCCAGATTTCCAAAAGGTAGTTTTGTTAACCCTTGGTTAGTAACTCCTGGTTCACAAAACCCTTGTTTAACATCCTGGTCACCAAAAAAGATTTGTGGTTTCCTAACCCTGATTTGATAATTTTGTCTAAAAAGCCAGTTTGGAAACTGTAGATCATGCAATTGCCTTCTTACTGGCCGAGGTGCCCCACAAAAAATCCCCGTCTTCACAGCCACTAGATAATTATTTCCAGTTCCCTGAACCCTGGTATGATGATCTCAGATATTAAACAAGTCTGACGACCATTTCTAACAAGTTGAATTTGGTATTTGATCAGGAAGTTTAATTTTGTGTGTGATTTGGTCCCTATCCTCACAGACTGCGGTACTCCAAGAACGGCAACTTGACCATCGCCGGTTTCTCTGAGCCCAGCCACTGCCAGCCAGAGGATCTGACGCCATGGTTGCCGTATCCGCCGGACCCTGACTGCCAGCTGGATGTGGAGACATCCAAGTACATCCTGAAGAAGGTTGGGGACCAGTTCTGTGAGCTGGTAGAGCAGGAACACCAGGCTAAGTCCTGGAGCATCGCACCAGGTTCGTTGAAATCTTTTCTATATATCATTAAGTATAAGACAAACTATGATGTCATTTGAAATAGCATTTTACTTTGTTTCTTCCGAAAACTGAAAAACTTGACAGAGATTGTCAGATAGTACCTCCACGTACCTTCCGTGTTCTGATACTTTCAGAATGCCAGCCCGACCCCAGTCAATGGAGCTGATAATAAGAAAACAGCGCTTACTCAATTCATGTGCCAAGTGAAAATTTAGCTGTGATTATGAAGTCTGTCACAAGCCAATGTGGCCCATCAGGCCGGCATTTATCTCCACTTTCAGTAGCATGAAATGACTGAGAATATTTCTACTCCCCCTGGATGGAGTGCTAGTCCATCGCAGGTTACTCCCCAGCTAATGCCGGTACCCATTTATACTCCTGGGTGGAGAGAGGCAAGTGGGGATGAAGTGGCTTGCCCAAGGACACAACTTATAGCCAGCAGCTGGATTCGAACCCCTGACCCTCTGATCATGAGTCACAAATCCTAACCACTAGGCCACACTCCGGCACTAGCTGTGAACATGCATTGGATTGTTTGGCAGGTTTCCTGTAATAGCTTTGCAAAATTTCCTATATGTGGCAAATTTCTGTGCGTAGTAGCTCTATGAAATTGGTCCCAATTTTTTTTTATTTGATGTGTCTTTCTGAAATATCTCCTGGCACCTCCCGATCTTCTTATTTCGTCAGCACCGTTTTTCATCGATGTGTGTTTTGGTCCCTGTCTTTTCAGGTAAAATTGCCTGGAAGAGGGCAGTAACAGGTGTGCGGGAGATGTGTGACACTTGCGACACGACGCTGTTCAACATTCACTGGACCTGTTCTAAATGTGGCTTCGTGGTCTGCCTCGATTGCTACAAGCAGAAGCACCCTAATCCTAAAGGTACCTAATGTCATATCACTACTACAAATAGGGAGCAGGCTTGCATTGCACAAATATTTATGGACGGTGCAATATTTTAAACCTTTTCTCAAAAATATGACACGGAGAAACAATCACCGGGCTTAGTTTGACTCTGTGGCAGTGAGAAATATCGGCTGGATGCTACCGGTAGTAGGGTATCAAGGAAATTATTTCTTTAGTCAGAGTTTGGCATTTATGGTTGCATACTGCTTGCTCTAAATTTGAATAAATGGAAACAAAATCCTGGGATGCATTAACCAAAAGGTACATGTACTGCATTGTACTACATTGAGTTTATTCCATGATAAACACATAAACCCCGTAAAGTGCTCAGGCATGCAACTTTTTCTTGGATCGGTTTATGCCCTGCCTTTTTAAATTCCCTTGTCTGCAATAAAAAAAAATGAAAAGCACTGTACAAGATCTTCTGAAGTCTTGGATTTTCCTCTTTTTTGTAGCTTTGCAGTTGCGTGCCTGAGTGCCTGGGCAGTTTGGGGCAGTACAGGTTGTAACAGGCAGGGTGATTTGGGGCAGTACAAGGACTCCTGGGTTCAAAGAATTTTCATTTTTACTCATTTTTACAATTTGTCTCATTTGTCTCAGCCAAACACAAGATGAAGCCTGGACTGGCTTGGCTCAAATGCATCAAGGATCAACCTCACCAACCAGACAGCCTCATACTCACACAGATCATCCCTGGATCGGGTAAGAAAATCATCACCATCATCATCATCTGTTTGTCTGTTGGGCTGGTTGTCTGTTTGTTTCTCTTGATTTTTTTATTCCTTGTCAGAAATTATGGTTAACATAAATTGTTAACTGGATTGAACTGTGTTGTTAGGTGTGCCACTCTTGTGGAAAAGCAGACACATGTGCCTAGATCAGCAATGCCATTGGGCAAATGTAGGCAGTTCACAGAGCAGAAAATGCTTGTGTTATGTAGTTAACCTGACTAAGGTTCCAAGATTTCCAAGTTCTGGGGCTTCTGTTTGTTGCAGTGCATGATTTGTGAATTGTCCTCCAGAGACAGTGTTTATCTAATTGTTTTGTGTTTTTAATTTCTATCCTCAGCACTCTGGGACGTGGGTATGTTGGTTCACCAGATGCGGACCAAGTGGAACATTGCCGCCTCATGCCCCTGCAGCAAGAGAGCCCTCAACAATTCACCCGACAAAGTGCCTGCCATCAATGGCCTCTCACCAGTAAGTTAGACCTTACTTGCATCAACTAACCGAGAGAAACAGTTTAGTAACAAGTGATCAAATTACTTATCCATCCATTTTTGTTCTGAGTTTTGCAAGGGGTGTCAGTGTATTCTTCGTGTCCATGCAACAAGGTCGTATCTCCCAAAATGGGCCGTACCTGAAACGCGAGTTTCAAGTTTCAGAATGTCAAAAGCTCGTATCTCGCTTAAAATAACCCGCATGTACATACAAAGTCAATGAACATCGAGATAAGACCTTGTTGCACGGAGCATATTTGCGCAAGATACGACTTTAATGCAGAATGGAATTACGACCTTGTTGCACTGACTTGACGTATTGTACTTGTGTTAAGTTACACAAAAAGCAAATGGATTTCTTTTTGTAGCTGAATCTCAGATCTTAGACCAGATAAAGGAAGTTTGGAATCCCAGGTTGAATGTTCAAGATGATGAAAACAATTTGATTTCTATTTATTGCAAGTGTATTCTGTGCGATATGCTGAGTGTCGGGTGTTGTCCCAAAGACTTGAAGCCCATAATATTTCAAATGCTTCACTACTTCGTTTTTCAGGTCTTACTTAATGATAAGACACCCAGTGAATCCGGCAAGACTGAGCCCAGTGATTCAGGCCACTCCACGCCCGTAAACAGCAACTCGAGGAGTCCCAAGGCTCCCAAGCTGACCTCCTTCCCCTCGGCGTCTCCCCTGGACGTCTTAGCCAACGTGGCCTCCTCCGCCCAGTCTGAGAGCACTAACCGCTTCACAAACTCCTCACCCAAATCCTATGAGCTGTCTGTGCCGGACACCAAGGCGGGCACCCTGACCACAGACAAAGTCACGCGTTCTGACGCCGAGTCGGCCAAGAGCGAGAGCTGCTCCAAGCTGCGGGAGCTCCTGACCAAGACCGCGGGTAAACTTGGACGTCCGACGGGAGGCATGGATGGCTCAGCGTACCTCATGACAGCGTTCCTCCCAAAAGGCGACAACGCCAACAAGAAGTCCACTCGCACCATGACCAGTACCTTCGAAGACATCATCGCAACAGTTGTGGAACAGAACATTTCGGCGCCGGCGCTGAACAAGCACGATCGGGGTTCTGTCAAGACACCCACCCGGCCAGCCAGCCAGCAGACGATGGCCATCGATCTACCACCAAGCATTTACACCAATCCGTCCCAAAAGCCAGACTCGCCTACCACGGTCAGCGTGAATGCCATCGGTGAGGCCGTGCTGCCGCATGTCAGACAGACCTTGACCGAGTCCAGCGTGGAATATCCTGACGTGCCTCATTCCTGGCTGTGTGATGGCAGGTTGTTGAGGCTGCATGATTCCTCGCACAAGGGTAACTTTAGAATCTTCCAAGGGCAATGGAGAAGAGGAGCAGTGAGTATCTGTATTTATAACATTCCTAACAAAACCACCTTGATGATAACAGGCAGTCATGATTTCAGCCACAAAGATTAGCTTAGGAGCAATTCTGAATTAATTGAGTTGGTAAGAAGAATAAGCATATTATGTGTAGATGCCAAACTCAAATTTCTTGTAAATCCTTTCATTCATCTACAAAAAAAATGCAAAACGTTCATGCTTTTCAGTTAGATTTGGAGACTTGGGAAAGAAAGCTGCTGACATGTTAACCCTTTGTCGCGCCAGTTGTTATGTTCTAACTTTTGTTTTTCCACTTTCTATAGCCCGTGTTGGTAAGCGGTGTCCGCAGGCTGCTGGACGAGATACTCTGGCATCCCACTTTCTTCAACCAGAAATTTGGGGAACTAGCCAACGACCTGGTTGATTGCAGCACAGGCAGTGTCATCCAGGGAGCGCCCATGAAAGACTTCTGGGACGGCTTTGAGGATGTTCAAAGTGAGTTGAATGCCTTCTCTAACCTTCCCCCGTCCCTTCCACATCCCTACTTAATCAGCCGATGGCTTACTAATCTCTAAAGCTGCTTTGAAGAGTGTGCCAACCGTTGTCAAACACTCTCTAGGGTAGATGTTGTGATTTTAGAATGCTCTCTCAATCAGTCAATTGAAGAATCTGGATTAGTCTTTTGTCAATTTCTGTTCCTAATAAACCTAAATGACGTTGATGAGGACCTTCCAACTAGATACAGTTTTTGATAAGTACATCAAAACAATTTGAAAATGTGTGGAGCCTCTCTTTGTTAATTAAACAAAATAGCGAACACTTTATCGATGATTAAAAAATTGCTCTGCTTGTACATTTTTGTAGATCGCCTGGAGACAAAGCAAGGCCAGCCTCTGATCCTGAAGCTGAAGGACTGGCCTCCTGCCGAAGACTTCGCTGAGTTGCTCCCAGATCACTTCCAGGACCTGATGAAGAATCTCCCACTACCAGAGTACACACGCAGGGAGGGCCGTCTCAACATCTCAGCACGACTGCCCGATTTCTTTGTCAAGCCAGACCTGGGACCAAAGATGTACAATGCATATGGTAAGATTTCCTCATTAACCCTGACCTAGGAGACCCTTTAAAACCCAACGGAAGGTTGGGAGGATTTTGCTGCCTAGCCACTTAATACTACAGCGCACTCACTGCCCATTGAATGAGCCTTTGCTTTGTTGCACAGTGCATGACTTATTGCATATTCAGCCTGTGCATTTTTAGAACTACAAGATAACCATGCTTAAAATCAAGATAGTCCATCTTGTTGGTGAACGTATACAGAATTTCATCATCCAATTATCTGATGACCGATGTTGTGTTTATTACTTATCGTGGTTATTGATATGATGATCTGATTGTCTTCCAATCCAGGTCTTGCGTCTCGACCTAAAGAAGGCACCACCAACCTGCACCTAGACATCTCAGACGCGGTCAACGTCATGGTGTACGTGGGCGAAGACAAGCAGGGCCAGAACGGCAAGGTCAGTACCACCACCTGCGACCTCAGCCAGGACATCCTGGATGCTATCGACGAGGTCTGCCACGACGAACAGAGCAGGCAGCGGGTCAGGGAGACCGGGGAGCGACCGGGGGCCATCTGGCACCTGTTCCATGCCGACGATGCCGACAAGATCCGGGAGCTGCTGACCAAGGTGGCCAAGGAGCAAGGCCAGGAGGTGCCGGAGGATCACGACCCCATCCATGATCAGAGCTGGTACCTGAATGAGGTGATGCTGGATCGGCTGTACAAAGAGTACGGGGTGCAAGGCTGGCCTATCGTGCAGTGCATGGGAGATGCTATCTTCATCCCTGCTGGGGCGCCACATCAGGTACAGAAATTTACTAAGGCTTTTTTTGCCTTTTCACTGATGTAATTTCATATGCAATGTATCCTCTATGAACAACAGAATTCGGTTTGGGGTAACACCATGTGGTACTAACTACGGTCACTCAGTAGCTATTCAGTTCTGATAAGAACCTGTCCTGCGTAAGAACAGTCATGATAAGAACAGTCCTGATAAGAACACTCTCTTGACAATGACTACAGCAGGCTAGTCGAAACGTTGAGACCAAAGACAAGTTCTTTTAGAACTAAGCAGGACTGTTCTTAGCAGAACTAAAACTACTCAGCAAAAGTTGATAATAAGCAGGACAAGTTCTTATCAGAACTAAATATCTACTGAGCGACAGTAGTTATTACCACATGGTGTTACCGCAAACCAAAACGATACTGATACTCCACCATGCAAAGTCTAAAATCTTATAACAACAGATACTTCGTCGGGATGAAACAGTCCTGCACAATCATCTTGTTTCCCTAACAGTTTTGATTTATGTTGGTCTTCCCACCTCCCCCCCCCCCCCTTCTCCAGGTGAGAAATCTTTACTCTTGCATCAAAGTGGCCGAGGACTTTGTCTCTCCGGAGCACATTTCCCGGTGTTTCCAGCTGACCCAGGAGTTCCGACGTCTCAGCAACACCCACTCCAACCACGAGGACAAG
The DNA here is from genome assembly GCF_015706575.1 of Patiria miniata. Taxonomy (NCBI): domain Eukaryota; kingdom Metazoa; phylum Echinodermata; class Asteroidea; order Valvatida; family Asterinidae; genus Patiria; species Patiria miniata. Next base: position 4,523,327 of record NW_024037048.1, read on the forward strand.
CTCCAGATCAAGAACATCATCTTCCACGCCGTCAAGGACGCTGTGGGAGTCCTCATGAACCAGGAGAAGCAACTGCAAGCTATCGGCGACTCCCCACGGTGACAGGAATTGTAGGGAGTAGGCTTTGTTGCTGCATTCACAGGTTATTTGTCCTGGAGTGGGTGGTCCAGATATCCTCCAGGGTTGCAGATTTTAGTGCAGGGAATTGAATCCCATGGCTTTTCCCATCATTTCCCCTGAATGCCCTGGGATAGTCTGTGGCATATTTTCCTACGGGATACTTTTGAGGGATGGGATTGCTGTTTGTCCTTTTGAGTCATGACATTGTCCCCTGAAAACTTGTCACCATGCACTACTTTAACATGTTATTGGCCTTCATTGCCCATGAAAGCCAATGAGACATGTCTTAAAGCTAGGGAACTATGGACGAATATCCAACCCCTCCCCCCACCCTTTTTTTTTGAAAGAGGAAGAGTTTCTCTCAAACCAGACAGATTTGGGGAAAACTTATGGTCTACCTACACAAAGTAGTCTGGATTTCTTGTCTTTCAAGATGCGGCTTGTTTTTTTTTATTGATTGATGGAGAGACTTGCAGATTTGATTTGTTGGACCGTGGCTGTCTGGTAGCCATGGCGAAGGATGAAAATTGACTTCCTTGACTCACAAGTTGGAGGAATGAAGAAAACACATGAAATTTGTGGCTGATATGTGTGATCAAATAGAGGGGAGATTTCAATACATCACAGATCACCCATGTTTATCGCACTGAATAACAAAATTTTGCACAGACGTTTTTTTTCTGAGGCACAGGAACTGCCTGTGTTGACTACCATAAACATGAGTATTCTAGCATCTGCTTATAGCTGTTCTTACACGCACTATATTTGTATGGATATATGAATTCCTTTATACGATGATTGGAGGGAACACGGGACATCTGTTGAATGAGAAAATTACCTCAATTCTTGTTTGTTTTGGTTTTCATGTGGAGAGGGAGTTGATGTTGAGATCGATGTTAGTGGGAATTGTACTGAGAACTTTCATCAGATTTTCCCCAAAAAAACTTTTGTGCATTGTCAGTGAGCTTGCACTTTGAAGAGTTGAATTGTAAAATGTCATATTGATTGATTGAGAAAGTGTAAGTAGACGTTAATTGATTGCAGGTGGTTACATAATCCAGCTCTTGTTTTTTTTTTATCGGTTTCATTTGTGTGGTTTGTAGTTATTATTTTGGAAAGTGTGACACTCCACTTCTGTGTTTATATCAGATGTAGTTTGGTCAGTTCTTCTTTGCGCCAGAGAAAGATTCGCTCTCCTGGGAACATTTTCAACTTTGCTGTTTCTGCATTCACCATAGCTTTGATCTGTTTTGGTTTGGAAATAATATGGTCATAAGTCTTGAGTGTTGTGACTATCTGGGTTTTGTTGTTTGTTTTTGGATAGAAATGACTGGTGAAGAGTTTTTGAAGCACACTCGTGTTTTCCATTTGAATGGAGCATTCGGGGCATCTTGACCATTTGTTGGTCTGGCCTCGGTTTGAGCATCACGAGTTGAATAACACTGTTAAAAAGTGCAACTCAGATTTACAAATTTGTGTAAAGAATTGAGTTGAGACTCTAGCGAAACATGTCCTAGTCTCTTATTGTTTGAGCTTGATTGTAGTGCATTGGATGAGAACTTTTTCTAGTATTTTTTTGTTCTTGTAAAGTTGTGGCTCCTTGGTAGTGCTGAAGTTAAAAAGCTGAGAAAAAAACATACATTCCACTTTTGTTCCTTTTTTTTCTTCTGAACATGGTTTGCTATTACAGTATTGGCTGATTGTCCTGATGTCGGTGGAAACCTTGCATTATTAAATGTTTTGTGTTCATTAATTTATAGGCAGTTGTTTTGGTGAGATATTTGGTTCCCTCTCAATGTTGTGCTTCATTGTATTCCCTGAGTAGCAAATATGAAATGTTTGATATATTTAGGCCAAGCAATTTCGGAGAGTGATAAATTTATCCATTCATCTGACCTACTCTAATACTTTTTTTAAATCTATGTATAAGACTTTGTTTTGTTGTACATTTACACTGAGCCATATCTGTAATGTTTTTGCAAAGATTTCGCTTTCCAGAATAATAAACGATTTGAGACAAATTTATATTATTTGTGCACAATGGGAAGCCTTGTTTAGCCATTTGTAAGTGATTTCTCGTGACAGCGCAAAATAGTTGGCATTTGAGATTTAGCCGTAAACCCAATGCAAAGAAAGAGGGTTTGGTAAAGCTTGGGAAGCCATGAATTTATCCCTGTATGGTGAGCTCTTTCAGTAGCTTTGATGAAGATTGTTGGTGGAAGTGTGTACACATTTCCAGAAGAATTCCAGTTATTCAATGAAGTGTAAATTGTAATTTGATTGTAGCAAACAGTTCAAGCTGTGCTTGACTGGTTGTGGTTGAAATTGATCCTTTGGTTTTTTTTACTGCCTTAGCTGATTAAAACAAATCAAATAGATGAAATGATGAGAATTCTTAGAATGATAAACTGAAGACAAAGTTCAGTTTAAGTGCCCTTGGACAATTGTTTTTTCCTGTACAAATATTGTATATTATGAATGAAAATTGTGTGTAGTGTGTATGTACATGTACATTGATTTAATACCGTTTTTTTTAGTGATGGGAAAACAATTGTACAAACTCTAATGGCCATACATACATTGTTGTTTGTGTAGGATGGCACAGTAGGCTCACGGTCCCTTAGTAAGTAATGAATCGGTTGTCATAACTGGTGGTTTTTCTTTTTTGTTTATCTAGTGTGAACAGAGGGTTGAGCTGCGTGAGTTTGCCTTTATAGTGTTTGTACATGTAGCGAGTTCAACATAATGGATACATTTTTCTGGGATTAGTTATGACAAATGACAAAATACTGTGTCGTTTCACCTTGATCCGTGTCCGGCGTGCATGGCATTCTGGGTAATGCAGTGCATTCTGGGTGAAGTGAACTGGGTTTTTTTCTGATCCTTCATATCACTTGTGTAGCTGTGCTGTATATATGTCACATAGTGTTATTTTTATATGAAAGAAAAATAGATTAAGTCAGGCTATAAAACGAAGGGTGTGGATGCGGTTGGAGGTGTTCACCAACGCGAACCTCCATCCCCCCAAAAGGGCTTTGTACAGTTGAAAATATGTGAATACACGCACCCTATTTTATCAGAGATTAAAAAAAAATCAAAAAATCTAAAAACTATCTGTATGCATGGCTTGGCTTGCTAGAGCTCATTATTACTATTAAATTGTAAAATGAAGGAAAAAAATTATGAATCTTAAAATAAATTTTGTCTTGTCTTTGTCTTTATTAAGGAGTCTGGAAACCAATGAAAAAATTCCAGGATTTTGTTTTGGTAAAGACAGCCCCCCCCCCCCCCCAGCACCAATTAAAAATCCAAGTTTACACAAAAAGCAACCCCTATGTTTGTTTCTCAAAGGGTCTACTTTTGATTAAAAAAAATATGAGCTAGTTTAAAGTTTTACCGCATAAGTTAGATATCGGTTTTTTTTATAATTTTTTTTTCTATCAACACAAAAATTATTAAATTGTGAATAAAATATCGACCCGCGTTCAGGTTTGGGATGAAACATTTAATACATTTTATCATATCTCATTCTCCCATGGTGGACTCGTACTTGCCCAAACAATGCAGAAAGTCCTTCAGAGGCAAGAGGAGAATCAATCACTATTCAAACACCCCCAAATTTGCAGATTTTGGTAATTTTTTTAAAAATATTTTAGGAAAAAAGTTCACATTTTCGACCGGTTTTGACGCAAATTTTAGGCCATATTTTCTTTTCAAAAAGGCATCTGTCCACGACTTGCAGTGGAATGTCTTCTATGGTCCATTAGGCATCTTCCCTGCAAGTTTCAAGCAATTTCATATTTTGGCCAAAACTGAAAAAAATGCAAGGGGTTAGCCTTACATTTTTATCAAAATTTGGCCAAAAATTGACTTTTCTCCAAACAATGCAGAAATCCCTTCAGAGGCAAGAGGAGCATCAATCACTATTCAAACACCCCCAAATTTGAAGATTTTGGCAAAAAAATCATAAATATTTTAGGAAAAAAGTTCACATTTTGACCGGTTTTGACCCAAATTTTAGGCGATATTTCTTCAAAAACACATCTGTCCACGACCTGCAGTGGAATGTCTTCTATGGTCCATTAGGCATCTTCCCTGCAAGTTTAAAGCAATTTCATATTTTTGCCAAAATTGAAAAAAAATGCAGGGGGTTAGCCTTACATTTTCATTAAAATTTGGCCAAAAATTGACTTTTCTCCAGACAATGCAGAAGGTCCTTCAGAGGCAAGAGGAGCATCAATCACTATTCACACACCCCAAAAATTGAAGATTTTGGCAAAAAAATTATTAATATTTTAGGAAAAAAGTTAACATTTTCGACCGGTTTTGACCCAAATTTTAGGCCATATTTTCTTTTCAAAACCACATCTGTCCACGAATTGCAGTGGAATGTCTTCTATGGTCCATTAGGCATCTTCCCTGCAAGTTTAAAGCAATTTCATATTTTGGCCAAAATTGAAAAAAATGCAAGGGGTAAGCATTACATTTTTATCCAAATTTGGCCAAAAATTGACTTCTCTCCAAACAATGCAAAAAGTCCTTCAGAGGCAAGAGGAGCATCAATCATTATTCAAACACCCCCAAATTTGAAGATTTTGGCCAAAAAATCATTAATATTTGAGGAAAAAAGTTCACATTTTGACCGGTTTTGACCCAAATTTTAGGCCATATTTTCTTTTCAAAACCACATCTGTCCACGAATTGCAGTGGAATGTCTTCTATGGTCCATTAGGCATCTTCCCTGCAAGTTTAAAGCAATTTCATATTTTGGCCAAAATTGAAAAAAATGCAAGGGGTTAGCCTTACATTTTATCAAAATTTGGCCAAAAATTGACTTCTCTCCAAACAATGCAAAAAGTCCTTCAGAGGCAAGAGGAGCATCAATCACTTGTCAAACACTCCCAAATTTGAAGATTTGGGCAAAAAATCATTAATATTTTAGGAAAAAGTTCACTTTGACCGGTTTTGACCCAAATTTTAGGCGATATTTCTTCAAAAACACATCTGTCCACGACCTGCAGTGGAATGTCTTCTATGGTCCATTAGGCATCTTCCCTGCAAGTTTAAAGCAATTTCATATTTTTGCCAAAATTGAAAAAAAATGCAGGGGGTTAGCCTTACATTTTCATTAAAATTTGGCCAAAAATTGACTTTTCTCCAGACAATGCAGAAGGTCCTTCAGAGGCAAGAGGAGCATCAATCACTATTCACACACCCCAAAAATTGAAGATTTTGGCAAAAAAATTATTAATATTTTAGGAAAAAAGTTAACATTTTGACCGGTTTTGACCCAAATTTTAGGCCATATTTTCTTTTCAAAACCACATCTGTCCACGAATTGCAGTGGAATGTCTTCTATGGTCCATTAGGCATCTTCCCTGCAAGTTTAAAGCAATTTCATATTTTGGCCAAAATTGAAAAAAATGCAAGGGGTTAGCCTTACATTTTATCAAAATTTGGCCAAAAATTGACTTCTCTCCAAACAATGCAAAAAGTCCTTCAGAGGCAAGAGGAGCATCAATCACTTGTCAAACACTCCCAAATTTGAAGATTTTGGCCAAAAAATCATTAATATTTGAGGAAAAAAGTTCACTTTTTCGACCGGTTTTGACCCAAATTTTAGGCGATATTTTCTTTTCAAAAACGCATCTGTCCACGAATTGCAGTGGAATGTCTTCTATGGTCCATTAGGCATCTTCCCTGCAAGTTTAAAGCAATTTCATATTTTGGCCAAAATTGAAAAAAAATGCAAGGGGTTAGCCTTACATTTTATCAAAATTTGGCCAAAAATTGACTTCTCTCCAAACAATGCAAAAAGTCCTTCAGAGGCAAGAGGAGCATCAATCACTATTCAAACACCCCCAAATTTGAAGATTTTGGCCAAAAAATCATTAATATTTGACAAAAAAAGTTGACATTTTCGACCGGTTTTGACCCAAATTTTAGGTCATATTTTCTTTTCAAAAACACATCTGTCCACGAATTGCAGTGGATTGTCTTCTATGGTCCATTAGGCATCTTCCCTGCAAGTTTCAAGCAATTTCATATTTTGGCCAAAACTGAAAAAAATGCAAGGGGTTAGCCTTACATTTTTATCCAAATTTGGCCAAAAATTGACTTTTCTCCAAACAATGCAGAAATCCCTTCAGAGGCAAGAGGAGCATCAATCACTATTCAAACACCCCCAAATTTGAAGATTTTGGCAAAAAAATCATAAATATTTTAGGAAAAAAGTTCACATTTTGACCGGTTTTGACCCAAATTTTAGGCGATATTTCTTCAAAAACACATCTGTCCACGACCTGCAGTGGAATGTCTTCTATGGTCCATTAGGCATCTTCCCTGCAAGTTTAAAGCAATTTCATATTTTTGCCAAAATTGAAAAAAAATGCAGGGGGTTAGCCTTACATTTTCATTAAAATTTGGCCAAAAATTGACTTTTCTCCAGACAATGCAGAAGGTCCTTCAGAGGCAAGAGGAGCATCAATCACTATTCACACACCCCAAAAATTGAAGATTTTGGCAAAAAAATTATTAATATTTTAGGAAAAAAGTTAACATTTTCGACCGGTTTTGACCCAAATTTTAGGCCATATTTTCTTTTCAAAACCACATCTGTCCACGAATTGCAGTGGAATGTCTTCTATGGTCCATTAGGCATCTTCCCTGCAAGTTTAAAGCAATTTCATATTTTGGCCAAAATTGAAAAAAATGCAAGGGGTAAGCATTACATTTTTATCCAAATTTGGCCAAAAATTGACTTCTCTCCAAACAATGCAAAAAGTCCTTCAGAGGCAAGAGGAGCATCAATCATTATTCAAACACCCCCAAATTTGAAGATTTTGGCCAAAAAATCATTAATATTTGAGGAAAAAAGTTCACATTTTGACCGGTTTTGACCCAAATTTTAGGCCATATTTTCTTTTCAAAACCACATCTGTCCACGAATTGCAGTGGAATGTCTTCTATGGTCCATTAGGCATCTTCCCTGCAAGTTTAAAGCAATTTCATATTTTGGCCAAAATTGAAAAAAATGCAAGGGGTTAGCCTTACATTTTTATCCAAATTTGGCCAAAAATTGACTTTTCTCCAAACAATGCAGAAATCCCTTCAGAGGCAAGAGGAGCATCAATCATTATTCAAACACCCCCAAATTTGAAGATTTTGGCCAAAAAATCATTAATATTTGAGGAAAAAAGTTCACATTTTGACCGGTTTTGACCCAAATTTTAGGCCATATTTTCTTTTCAAAAACACATCTGTCCACGAATTGCAGTGGAATGTCTTCTATGGTCCATTAGGCATCTTCCCTGCAAGTTTAAAGCAATTTCATATTTTGGCCAAAATTGAAAAAAATGCAAGGGGTTAGCCTTACATTTTATCAAAATTTGGCCAAAAATTGACTTCTCTCCAAACAATGCAAAAAGTCCTTCAGAGGCAAGAGGAGCATCAATCACTATTCAAACACCCCCAAATTTGAAGATTTTGGCAAAAAAATCATTAATATTTGACGAAAAAAGTTCACATTTTCGACCGGTTTTGACCCAAATTTTAGGTCATATTTTCTTTTCAAAAACACATCTGTCCACGAATTGCAGTGGATTGTCTTCTATGGTCCATTAGGCATCTTCCCTGCAAGTTTCAAGCAATTTCATATTTTGGCCAAAACTGAAAAAAATGCAAGGGGTTAGCCTTACATTTTTATCAAAATTTGGCCAAAAATGGACTTTTCTCCAAACAATGCAGAAATCCCTTCAGAGGCAAGAGGAGCATCAATCACTATTCAAACACCCCCAAATTTGAAGATTTTGGCCAAAAAATCATTAATATTTGAGGAAAAAAGTTCACATTTTCGACCGGTTTTGACCCAAATTTTAGGCCATATTTTCTTTTCAAAAACACATCTGTCCACTAATTGCAGTGGATTGTCTTCTATGGTCCATTAGGCATCTTCCCTGCAAGTTTCAAGCAATTTCATATTTTTGCCAAAATTGAAAAAAAAATGCAGGGGGTTAGACTTACATTTTCATTAAAATTTGGCCAAAAATTGACTTTTCTCCAGACAATGCAGAAGGTCCTTCAGAGGCAAGAGGAGCATCAATCACTATTCACACACCCCAAAAATTGAAGATTTTGGCAAAAAAATTATTAATATTTTAGGAAAAAAGTTAACATTTTCGACCAGTTTTGACCCAAATTTTAGGCCATATTTTCTTTTCAAAACCACATCTGTCCACGAATTGCAGTGGAATGTCTTCTATGGTCCATTAGGCATCTTCCCTGCAAGTTTAGAGCAATTTCATATTTTGGCCAAAATTGAAAAAAATGCAAGGGGTTAGCCTTACATTTTTATCCAAATTTGGCCAAAAATTGACTTTTCTCCAAACAATGCAGATATCCCTTCAGAGGCAAGAGGAGCATCAATCATTATTCAAACACCCCCAAATTTGAAGATTTTGGCCAAAAAATCATTAATATTTGAGGAAAAAAGTTCACATTTTGACCGGTTTTGACCCAAATTTTAGGCCATATTTTCTTTTCAAAACCACATCTGTCCACGAATTGCAGTGGAATGTCTTCTATGTTCCATTAGGCATCTTCCCTGCAAGTTTAAAGCAATTTCATATTTTGGCCAAAATTGAAAAAAATGCAAGGGGTTAGCCTTACATTTTATCAAAATTTGGCCAAAAATTGACTTCTCTCCAAACAATGCAAAAAGTCCTTCAGAGGCAAGAGGAGCATCAATCACTTGTCAAACACTCCCAAATTTGAAGATTTGGGCAAAAAATCATTAATATTTTAGGAAAAAGTTCACTTTTTCGACCGGTTTTGAAATTGACCCAAATTTAAGGCAGAATTTTCTTTTCAAAAGCGCATCTGTCCCCAAATTGAAGTGGAATGTCTTCTATGGTCCATTAGGCATCTTCCCTGCAAGTTTCAAGCAATTTCATATTTTGGCCAAAATTGAAAAAAATGCAAGGGGTTAGCCTGACATTTTATCAAAATTTGGCCAAAAATTGACTTCTCTCCAAACAATGCAAAAAGTCCTTCAGAGGCAAGAGGAGCATCAATCACTATTCAAACACCCCCAAATTTGAAGATTTTGGCCAAAAAATCATTAATATTTGAGGAAAAAAGTTGACATTTTCGACCGGTTTTGACCCAAATTTTAGGTCATATTTTCTTTTCAAAAACACATCTGTCCACTAATTGCAGTGGATTGTCTTCTATGGTCCATTAGGCATCTTCCCTGCAAGTTTCAAGCAATTTCATATTTTGGCCAAAACTGAAAAAAATGCAAGGGGTTAGCCTTACATTTTTATCCAAATTTGGCCAAAAATTGACTTCTCTCCAAACAATGCAAAAAGTCCTTCAGAGGCAAGAGGAGCATCAATCATTATTCAAACACCCCCAAATTTGAAGATTTTGGCAAAAAAATCATTAATATTTGAGGAAAAAAGTTCACATTTTGACCGGTTTTGACCCAAATTTTAGGCGATATTTCTTCAAAAACACATCTGTCCACGACCTGCAGTGGAATGTCTTCTATGGTCCATTAGGCATCTTCCCTGCAAGTTTAAAGCAATTTCATATTTTGGCCAAAATTGAAAAAAAATGCAGGGGGTTAGCCTTACATTTTCATTAAAATTTGGCCAAAAATTGACTTTTCTCCAGACAATGCAGAAGGTCCTTCAGAGGCAAGAGGAGCATCAATCACTTGTCAAACACTCCCAAATTTGAAGATTTGGGCAAAAAATCATTAATATTTTAGGAAAAAGTTCACTTTTCCGACCGGTTTTGAAATTGACCCAAATTTAAGGCAGAATTTTCTTTTCAAAAGCGCATCTGTCCCCAAATTGAAGTGGAATGTCTTCTATGGTCCATTAGGCATCTTCCCTGCAAGTTTCAAGCAATTTCATATTTTGGCCAAAACTGAAAAAAATGCAAGGGGTTAGCCTTACATTTTTATCCAAATTTGGCCAAAAATTGACTTCTCTCCAAACAATGCAAAAAGTCCTTCAGAGGCAAGAGGAGCATCAATCATTATTCAAACACCCCCAAATTTGAAGATTTTGGCCAAAAAATCATTAATATTTGAGGAAAAAAGTTCACATTTTGACCGGTTTTGACCCAAATTTTAGGCCATATTTTCTTTTCAAAAACACATCTGTCCACGAATTGCAGTGGAATGTCTTCTATGGTCCATTAGGCATCTTCCCTGCAAGTTTAAAGCAATTTCATATTTTGGCCAAAATTGAAAAAAATGCAAGGGGTAAGCATTACATTTTTATCCAAATTTTGTCCAAAAATTCACTATTCAAACACCCCCAAATTTGAAGATTTTGGCCAAAAAATCATTAATATTTGAGGAAAAAAGTACACATTTTCGACCGGTTTTGACCCAAATTTTAGGCCATATTTTCTTTTCAAAAACACATCTGTCCACGAATTGCAGTGGAATGTCTTCTATGGTCCATTAGGCATCTTCCCTGCAAGTTTAAAGCAATTTCATATTTTGGCCAAAATTGAAAAAAATGCAAGGGGTTAGCCTTACATTTTTATCCAAATTTGGCCAAAAATTGACTTCTCTCCAAACAATGCAGAAAGTTCTTCAGAGGCAAGAGGAGCATCAATCACTATTCAAACACTCCCAACCTTGAAGATTTTGGCAAAAAAAAACATTAATATGTTAGGGAAAAAGATCACATTTTCGATCGGTTTCGACCCAAATTTTAGGCGATATTTTCTTTTTAAAAACACATCTGTCCACAAATTGCAGTGGAATGTCTTCTATGGTCCATTAGGCATCTTCTCTGCAAGTTTAAAGCAATTTCATATTTTGGCCAAAATTGAAAAAAATGCAAGGGGTTAGCCTTACATTTTTATCCAAATTTGGCCAAAAATTGACTTTTCTCCAAACAATGCGGAAAGTTCTTCAGAGGCAAGAGTAGCATCAATCACTATTCAAACACTCCCAACCTTGTAGATTTTGGCAAAAAAATCATTAATATTTTAGGGAAAAAGTTCTTATTTTCGACTGGTTTTGACCCAAATTTTAGGCCATATTTTCTTTTCAAAAACGCATCTGTCCACGAATTGCAGTGGAATGTCTTCTATGGTCCATTAGGCATCTTCCCTGCAAGTTTAAAGCAATTTCATATTTTGGCCAAAATTGAAAAAAATGCAAGGGGTTAGCCTTACATTTTTATCCAAATTTGGCCAAAATTTGACTTTTCTCCAAACAATGCAGAAAGTTCTTCAGAGGCAAGAGGAGCATCAATCACTATTCAAACACCCCCAAATTTGAAGATTTAGGCAAAAAAAATCATTAATATTTTAGGGAAAAAGTTCACATTTTCGACCAATTTTGACCCAAATTTTAGGCGATATTTTCTTTTCAAAAACGCATCTGTCCACGAATTGCAGTGGAATGTCTTCTATGGTCCATTAGGCATCTTCCCTGCAAGTTTAAAGCAATTTCATATTTTGTCCAAAATTGAAAAAAAATGCAAGGGGTTAGCCTTACATTTTTATCCAAATTTGGCCAAATATTGACTTTTCTCCAAACAATGCAGAAAGTCCTTCAGAGGCAAGAGGAGCATCAATCACTATTCAAACACCCCCAAATTTAAAGATTTTAGCCAAAAAATCATTAATATTTGAGGAAAAAAGTTCACATTTTCGACCGGTTTTGACCCAAATTTTAGGCCATATTTTCTTTTCAAAAACACATCTGTCCACGAATTGCAGTGGAATGTCTTCTATGGTCCATTAGGCATCTTCCCTGCAAGTTTAAAGCAATTTCATATTTTGGCCAAAATTGAAAAAAATGCAAGGGGTTAGCCTTACATTTTTATCCAAATTTGGCCAAAAATTGACTTTTCTCCAAACAATGCAGAAAGTCCTTCAGAGGCAAGAGGAGCATCAATCACTATTCAAACACCCCCAAATTTAAAAATTTTGGCCAAAAAATCATTAATATTTGAGGAAAAAAGATCACATTTTCTACCGATTTTGACCCAAATTTTAGGCCATATTTCCTTTTCAAAAACACATCTGTCCACAAATTGCAGTGGTATGTCTTCTATGGTCCATTAGGCATCTTCACTGCTAGTTTAAAGCAATTGCATATTTTGGCCAAAATTGAAAAAAATGCAAGGGGTTAGCCTTACATTTTTATCCAAATTTGGCCAAAAATGGACTTTTCTCCAAACAATGCAGAAAGTCCTTCAGAGGCAAGAGGAGCATCAATCACTATTCAAACACCCCCAAATTTGAAGATTTTGGCCAAAAAATCATTAATATTTGACGAAAAAAGTTCACATTTTCGACCGGTTTTGACCCAAATTTTAGGCCATATTTACTTTTCAAAAACACATCCGGCCACGAATTGCAGTGGAATGTCTTCTATGGTCCATTAGGCATCTTTCTTGCAAGTTTAATGCAATTTCATATTTTGGCCAAAATTGAAAAAAATGCAAGGGGTTAGCCTTACATTTTTATCCAAATTTGGCCAAAAATGGACTTTTCTCCAAACAATGCAGAAAGTCCTTCAGAGGCAAGAGGAGCATCAATCATTATTCAAACACCCCCAAATTTGAAGATTTTGGCCAAAAAATCATTAATATTTGAGGAAAAAAGTACACATTTTCGATCGGTTTTGACCCAAAGTTTAGGCCATGTTTTTTTTTCAAAAACACATCTGTCCACGAATTGCAGTGGAATGTCTTCTATGGTCCATTAGGCATCATCCCTGCTAGTTTAAAGCATTTTAATATTTTGGCCAAAATTGAAAAAAATGCAAGGGGTTAGCCTTACATTTTTATCCAAATTTGGCCAAAAATGGACTTTTCTCCAAACAATGCAGAAAGTCCTTCAGAGGCAAGAGGAGCATCAATCACTATTCAAACACCCCCAAATTTGAAGATCTTGGCCAAAAAATCATTAATATTTTTGGAAAAAAGATCACATTTTCTACCGATTTTGACCCAAATTGTAGGAGATATTTTCTTTTGAACAACGCATCTGTCCACAAATTGCAGTGGAATGTCTTCTATGGTCCATTAGGCAGCTTCCCTGCAAGTTTAAAGCAATTTCATATTTTGTCCAAAATTGAAAAAAATGCCAAATTGAAGTGTAATGTCTTCTAAGGTCAATTAGGCATCTTCCCTGCAAGTTTCAAGCAATTTCATTTTGTGCCAAAATTGAAAAAATGCAAGGGGTTAGTTAGCCTTACATTTTTAGCAAAATTTGGCCAAAAAATTACTTTTCTCCAAACAATGTAAAAAGTCCTTCAGAGGCAAGTGTAGCATCAATCACTATTCAAACACCCCAATATTTGAAGATTTTGGCAAAAAATCATTAACATTTTAACCGATTTTGAAATTGACCCAAATTTAAGGCAAAATTTTCTTTTCAGAAGCGCCTCTGTCCCCAAATTGAAGTGGAATGTCTTCTATGGTCCATTAGACTTCTTCCCTGCAAGTTTCAAGCAATTTCCTTTTTTGGCCAAAATTGAAAAAAATGCAAGGGGTTAACTAAGCTTACATTTTCATCAAATTTGACCCAAAAATTGATTTTTCCCCAAACAGCTCAGAAATTCCACCGGATGCAAGAGGAGCATCAAACAATATTCAAACACCAAAATTATGAAAGATTTTGAGCCAATAGAACATCTGCTAAGAAGGCTAATTGGGATGTCTTCTAGGGTCCATTAGGCATCTTTCATGCAATTTTCAAGCAATTTCATTTTTTTGGCCAAAATTGAAAAAAATGCCTTACATTTTTATCCAAAAATTGACTTTTCTCCAAACAACGCAGAAAGTCCTTCTAAGGCATGCATCTTTAAGGTAGACTAAATGACGAGGGTCTTCTTAATTCTTACACAGGACCAACAAAAACTAATATCGTTGCCAAAATACACCTTCCTACTTGTATTCTCCTTTCAAATGATGGAAGCAATCAAATATACTAAGTCAATATACTGAAAGGAGGAAAAGCATGAAGGGAATAAAAGCACAGAAAAAGGACCAACACCACACGTGTGAATGGATAAAGAAACAGCAGAAAGTGTCCCCCCAAAAAGGGTGGGAAAAGAACAAAATCCAAAAAATAGATGCATTCTTTACAAAAACATCGAAATATTTATTTACAAAGCTTCAACAACAAAAATAAACTAAGATGAAAAAAAATCACCAACAAAATGACATAACGTGGAAACAATAATTTACAAAGCTTCAACAAAAACATAAACTCAAGCGAAAAGACAAAGGAAAAAGTAAATTTTAAAAGAAAAGAACAAAATTAAAGAAGGTAAATTAAGCATAGTCAAACATGATTTTGCCAAGGTTCGAGTATTAAACAACTTAGCGTTTCGACAGTACCTTTAAATTTAATTTGATGAAATCCAATTTACAGTAAATTAACAAAAACCCACTGGAATCCTTTTTATAACTTGAACCCTTCGCTGTATGTACGATTATGATAATGATTTTACGTCTTCTGTTGTGCTTTGATGTACTATATTCTTCCCAACTTTTTGCTCAGAGTAATAAAACAAATCTGTTATATGAAAAAACTTTTATTTTAAGTTTATCAGATAGAGCACAATCGACAAATCTCTCCACACTGAGCTTGAAAAATAAAAGGATGAAAAAAAAGCACACTTTGCCAATAATGAGTTTTCTCAAATTGAAAATGCCAATGAAAATATTTGGGTGTTTTTGGACCACTGCATTTACGGACCAGTGCCATGAAGCAGGAATATTTTACAGTTTGGCGCCCTCTATTGAAAAATAAATCACAGTTTGGCGCCCTCTATATAGACCATCAGCCTGGGGTTTGGTCAGTATCAAATCAGGGCATAAATGATTATAGTGCGCATGCACAAGGTATACCGCCCCTAGAGTGGTAACAAGCATTTTGATGGACATTTTGAAAAAAAGGGTGATAACACCCAAAAAGCTGCCACCTCTGCAATGCTATCACATATTTTCCAACTCTGGAGGTGTATACCTTGCCAAAAATGGCTAAGACGATTATTCCCCTCATTTGATACCGGTGGCCAAATTTTGGACCGAGGCCGATGGCCTAATAGAAGTTTTGGCCTTGAATGTCACAGCCAAAAAGGGGAGAATTCAACCACCACTGCAGAAACTCATTTAGCCGAGCCCGACTAGCAAATTTTGTTTATAATTAATCGCTTACTTGGACCACCCTGACAAGTTTTGTTTAACTGTTGTCCTGCGTGTCCCACAGTTTGATGTTGTTGATGTCCATGAAGTCCACTGAGTCCAGCGGGGGCAAGTCCAGGCAGGAGTTGAGGCTTAGAGGGGTGTCCGTGTCCAGGTTGCTCACTGATTCTATTATTAACACAGGGTTAGAAAATCACAAAGACTTTTAAAAAAGTTGATACTTGAACGTGGCATGGGTGGTCGTTATAAGTTTTTGCTCAGGGCTGCATGGTTTGCACTACTCAAACACTCAGTAATTTTCTCTAAAAAGCAACAAATCAGCAAAGTTGGAAAAGAGAAGTACAAAAAATATGATCGCGAGTGCTAAATGTGGAACTTAATTAGGACACTATTGTAATAATACAGTAGGCGTTTCGTTGAGACATAAAATTAGCTTTTAAGCTCTTGGTATATAAGCGACGTATTCATAATTGTTGTGGTAATGATATAGCTGAAAAATGTACCATTAGGGAGACATTCACAAAGACTTGTTCACAAATAATAATCCAACTTTCCTGACCCCTTTCCCCAATTTCCCTTATCCTTCCCACAAATTTTAGAACAATTTTGCCTCTAAATAGGAGCTGAGGCATTAGGCCAAAAAAAAAAGTCTCCAGTTTCTGGTATGGAGCTTGCCCAAACAGTGGTGCGGCGACGCGCCTTTTTTTTTTTTTTTTACCTGTTTTTTTGGCTTCAAATGTCGGCTGATGACTGCAAATGGTGCCCGACTAAACTTAGTGCAAATATATGGGAGTCCAGAGAGGCCACATAATGCTTATTCTCGATCATAACCCCATATAAAAACACGTTCAAATTGTGCAGCAGCAGGATTCCAGTCAAACCAGAGAGTTTGGCGGTTTTGAGACGTCATCTTTCATTGAAAAAAAAAACTTTTTCATTTTGCCGACGCGCATGGCTACGGCGACGCGCGCGCATACCAGAAACCAGAGACTTTTTTGGGGGGGCCTTAGGGAGATCTCCCTTAATCCACATGTCTTCCAAAAGCAATCCAGTAATTTTTTTTAAAACCCTAACTCCCTACTTAGTTTTAATAAATAGAAGACCATGTCTGTCAAAATCCATCATTTACTCTGCTTCACAAATCCCTTGAAATCCACCACTGGTGCCGGTGGATTTTGATGGACTCTGTACACATGGCTTTATATCTGCCAAAATCACCCAAAATGGGGGGATAGATTTGATGGAGTAGGTAAGGTTACGATTAAAGGGAAAATACAACATTTGCAAACATCAAAAAACGAAATGATCAAATTATCACAAAATAGCTTACTGAATTGTTAGGGACTGACAGTCTAAAGCATCCTTTAAAATCGTGGCCCCTGGTGGGCTGACATTTTCAAGAAAAACTGTATTTTTCCAACGCTGGTCGGCCGACCAGCGTTGGAGAAAACTGTTTTTGTTTCAAAAACTGCTCTTAATATTTCATATTTAGTTATTCTGACTTTTCTTTGCAATTGATCACACACCTGTGAAGGGGTACAAGCCTGCTAGACTGATTCTCTGACCTTACAATTCCCCAAAGTGTATTAATTGCTTTGTTTCATCTTAAGTGGGGTCAGGGGAACCAGACTACAAGAACATGATAGGTTTTCTTGGTTTTTCCAGCATCTACAAGCCCAAAACATGAAACAAGTCAGTTTAACAATATTTTATATAACATACTAATCCTCCAAATCCATTTATTTCTGAAAATTGCAGCAAAAGCAAATGTTGTACATTCCCTTTAATGACTAAAAACATGAAAAGGTGGCGGATGAAAAAATAGCTTGAGGTCTTTGTAAGATTGCAAAACTTGATGATCTTGAGCTACAATGTACATGAAGGCAACTCAAGAACAAGATCAAGTGCAAGACGACTTGTGCCAGCTTTGGGGAAATTCTTTATCCACTGGACGTAGGTACGGCCAGTTGCCAAGTACGGCAGCAATTCCCATACCTGTCGTGCTGGTCTCTGACAATCTGTTAGTGGTCTCCAGCTGCATGTGTGAGTAGTCAGTAGGGCAACCCTGGGGTGCCCTTGTCTGTGGGCGTGGCACTGGGGGTACCCTGAGGGAGGACAGTCTGTCTAGGTACATACTCAGACAATCTTCTGAGGGTAGTGACTCAAACTCGGGATCTGCGGTACAAGACAAGGAAAGAACAATCAGAAGGATGGGGATTCCACATGAGAAGGGCAAGAATTACAGTATATGAAAAACAAACAAGGCAAGGTTCGGTGTTAATTCACCGATTTTATCTCTAAACAAAAATATAATAGGTGCCTTTTCTCAAACCCTTCGCTACAGCTCCATTTTGGCATTATGTCCAGACCTGGAACCGTTTGTTGGCATTAAATGTTTGACCTGAACAGTAAGACTCTTGACTTTGGTTCCACAATATGATCTGAATGTCTTGCAGCAAAAAAGGAACTTGTATTTAGCCTCAAAAGTCAGGGAACTCAAATCAAAATCAAAGCCCAAAGCCTGAGCCATAGTTGAAGCCGAGGTTCAAAAATGGCCTATGTCTCAGAAAAACCCTGCCAATGTTACCCTCCCTATCCCTTCAACTCCCCCCCCCCCCCATCAAAAAGTTCTGTACTAATAAAATATGACAGGTTTGTTGTCTTACCTTTGTCTTGGTATATGTGCATTGTTTCTATTTCAGGATAGCTGTCTGCTGGTCTGACCAGGCTAGACGACATGGCCATTATCTGGGGTCTTATCTTGGGTTTCGGCGCTGAAATCTGAAGGAGCACAATCAAATAAGTAGACACATCAATCTAATGGATTTGCCACAATACAACTTCAAAAGTTTGAGAACCTCATTTTATAGAGCAAAACAACTGCTCGAAACTATTTTTAAATGGGCTATGATGATAAGCCTTATGCTACACGTGTGTGGTTGTGAGTCTACTTGATTTACACAGGAAAAACATAAACTAGATTTTGATTTAGTGGTATTTCTCGGTTGCATTAGCCACACAAGAGTTGCACTCAACATATCATTGGTGCCTATTTCATAGTGCTGATTAGTTGATGGTTACTGTCAAGTTCTGCTAACTTTGCTTCCCCTGCTCAGATTTACTAAAGCTTGCATGCGTACAGTGATTTATGCTGCTGCGTTACTGCGTTTTAAAGGCTTACATGTATGGGATCATTTGCATTTATCCCAAAAGTAACCTACCAAATATTGTCAAAAAGCTTACTAGGATTACAGATCGTACTGGTACTAAACACCCCGTGAAATTATACTGTCTGGCCTGTTGTCATTTAGAAGAAATCCAGAAATGTAGGTGATACCCAACGATCAGTCAATGGACTGATTTTTGAAAATGAGGAGTGCTATTGACAAAATTGTGTTTCGTGATCAAAATGTTGTGCGTGGAGTTTCAGTTTTCTCGAAAAGTGTAATATCCACTGAGCTGAATGAAACTTCAACAGGTCAGGTTTTGACTGTTGTAATTATTGAAAACAAACAAAATGCATGAAAAGCAGATGATCCTTAATGCCTTTAAGCAAATTCTGCTTCTAAAGTTTGTGTTTTCTTTGCTGTGCTTACGTTTTCCGTAAAATTCGGGCGATTCACAATGCAGTGCGCCACCAAGAGTTTGCCACAGAGAGTTCATTTTGCCCAGTGGGAGATGGTCGACAAATTCGCAGTGCAGGACATTTGATATTGTTAGTTTGTCCGGTCAGTAGTTTCATAAGCGTATGATTCAAGTATACGTTTGCCCTTTTCTTTTCTTTTTATCAATGTGATGTTTTTTGTAAGGCGGCAGAACGCTATGCCCAAATCTATAGCATCTTAGCTCAAGTTGTCTAATGACACTTGTTCAAATGGACCGTGTTTTGTCGACCGTAAACTTAAAAAAGGACTCTCCATGGCAAACTCTTGGTGGCGCACTGCAGTGTGAATTGCCCGCTTTTTGAACAGAAAATCATGAGCTTAGCTGAACTATGAAATTAGGCCCACTATCATGACCACCATCACCATACCTGATTGGACGGTGTGAGTACGCTGGGCTTTCTCATTGACAGTCCCGGTGTCTTGGACTGTGACCCTAGCGGCTTCTTGAAGACCCAAGTCCCGCCGGCCGACTTGAACGGCTTCTTCTGACTGTTGCCAAGGCCGCCTGTCAGGCGCGTCACATCGTTGCTCAGGTTGCCCAGAGCACGGCGGGGTGTGGCAAGGGGAGAGGGCCCCACGCTGAATGTCTTGGCAGCTGTTGCTTTGCAGGGAAAAAAAGAGTGTTTTGTTATCAGAAACTGTCACTCGAGACATATGACTGTTGTGTTTTGAGGAATGATGCTAGTATCAAGTGCCCATCCTGCTGGGTTGTTTTCTCAAAAGGAATGGTCTTTAATGAAGAAAATACTTTTGAATTTAAACAATTTATTGTAAGGCAGTCTATATTTGTCAGTGAACCGGTCCCTGAATTATTTGCTTTTGTACCAACACTCCCACTGAACACGGTGGTGAGTGTTTTGGTCCGTGAGGAACCTTCGTCTGGTTCCCCGTTGATTTCGTATGAATTCAGGAGACGGAAATCAGACCTAAATAAAATCCTCCTGAGCCACGAATCAGGGGAAAAAAGATGAAAGATTCTATAATTCAATGCAGGATTTGATTTGAAACAATAAAGGAAGAAAACTCAGAACTTTTGGATCCCCCCCCCCCCGAAAAAAATTAAACGTCAGACATGGGTCTGGAACTTGGGTCACTGGAACTGCAGTCCAAAGGTTTCCCCTTTGAACCACAGGTTCAATCGGTTCAAAACGGTAAGTTATATCTTATGCGTTGTTCATCTTTTCAAACCGTGGACGAAAAATACCAGAGAACAAAAGAGAACAATATCGTCCACGATTCCCAGCATACGTCCGCGATTGGGGTCGTGAACAAAACCTATGGGAGTCTTCCTAAAAAGTAAGAGTACAAACAAAAGAGGGACAATAGGACGTCCACGATCGATTGTGAACACACGTTTGCGTGCGCATGCACAGAGGAAGTGCAGGCACAGGAGTGGGAAAAATGAGGGACCGGTTCACAGTACTAGAATACCTTGTCTACCAGCCAGAGAGCCAAGCCGCCCCTTGCCGGTACTGGTGGCCAGGCTGGTGGTGTTTTCCTTGTCAACATACGCTTGCACAAGTTGAGATGTCATGCTGCCAACTTACACCTTGAACGAAAAGAGTTAAAATCAAATTAAAAATGTCAATGTTGAATCAGCCATAGAGGGCACGCATCACGGTGATTCCTGTGATGCAGCAATCACCCTACATGGCTGGCGCTGGCGCACGTTGAAAAGATAATCTCTTCTCTTTGGAAAATTGTCGGACCGACTTACCTCCCACCGGTATATATTGTAATAAAAATAAAATTAATATAAAAAAAAAATGGGTTCTTATATAGCGCTTTTAACTAAGATCAAAGCGCTTTACATTATTACCCCTGATCATTGGGCCAATGAAACATTCCAAATACCATCTCAGCTCCCTTGGGAGTATACAGCTCGATGCAGCCATTTCTCTTCACTGACCCCATTGGCCTTTTGATTAGGGTGGCTGGGAAACAGTCTGGTAAATATCAGAGACGCTATGCTTTTTCAAACTGCCGGAATTCGTTGCCGAATTACCATGATTTTTGGATAACTAGACCTCTGAAGGTACCGAATTCAACAATTTTGTGCTAGGCCCTATTTAGCAGTCATACTATAGTAAAGCTGAGTTGATTTTCTGCTGACAAAATAATTTCGATCCGAAAATAAAGATGATGATCTCTGTGCGATGTACCATGAGCCGGTCATACTAATAAGCGTCAACACACACAGAAGGGTCAACACAGCGCCAACACAGCGTCAGCACCTCCAAAACGCATTTAAATTGACAAAACCAGTGTTCAAACCGTACAGTATGGGAGGAAATAAAATTTTGGTCAAAATCAATAGGATAAACGTCTGAAAATTGTAATTTTCTGTTCAGGAAAATTGGCTCTCAGTGCAGCGCCGAAATCGGCAGCCAGGTTGTTTAAGGGGCAGCGCAGACGATACCATTATGCAAAAGGGGCAATATTATTATACAATAAATCAACAGAGGGCGGTCGTTACGTATGAATCCGTATACGACATGATAATTTCATTACCTCCACACCCATATCTGAAATGGTGCAGTCCAAGCTCGGTGCAAAGGCAAGATGGCCGACAACAGCAGTGCTGCTTCGGATCATTTTTTGCGTGAAAAAAAAAACCTCCATTTTCGTATTAAAACGAAATGTAACCTCTGACCCACCGAAAATCTCTTTAAGTCTAAACTTTAAAGTTCTATGCCTTTTTTGTCAATTTAGAATGCGTTTTGGCAGTGTTGACAGTGTGTTGACACTTCTATCGTGTGTTGACGCTTCTATCATGTGTTGATGTAGACCCGTGACTGTGGCGTTGTATACAACGCCACGCTGTTGTGTATTTTCGAACCTGGCGAAATCGATCCGCCATACATAATTTCGTATGGATGTTAAGTACTCACCTAGAAATCTAAAGTTGCCTTCCAGCGTGTTCAGGATGTGTCATTTCGACGAAATTTGCCATCAATGAAGACCCATATGAACATGTAGAAATTAGATTTTAACCTGACAAGTGACCCTGACAAATGACCCCTGGACGAGTACCCAGGGTCATTTGTGTGCAAAATTATCGGAGCCCTCCGAGCTACCCGTCTGCTTCATGTGGCGCATATGATAGGCGGTGTCTGATTGGCCAATAACGAGGCCACGTGATAAACGCAGCTAATAATTTTGAATCGCACTTACGATCCGGACAAAAGCCTGGAGCGTCAGTGCGATACCAAATTATCTGCAGCATTTATCAGGTAGTAAATCACATGCATCAGGAGGAGGTTGCAGGACTTCTACTTCGACGTCGAGATCTTGCCAGATTTTACCTCGAATTTCGTTTGAATGCCAGCCAGATTTGGCGTAAAAGCAGATTTCAAGATGTTCAAGAAAGCTTGATATGTGATAGCCCCACTAGTGTGGCCGTCGGTATGCTGCGCTGAACCCAAGGCCACACACCGTGGTCTGCGCACTACTGAGGACGTTTTCATAATTTCAACAGCGAATTTCTTACATATGGTTGTATTCTACGATGTCCCAACTTTCACTTCTGGGATGCTTGGGTGTAATGATGTTCAATTTTCCAAGATATTCTTGAATCTTTCTGGAGCCCATATGCACTCGTGAAACGTCTGGTGATGGCAGCCATTTTGAATGTGACAAGAGATGACCTCAAGCTGTGACGTCGCGTTTATGCAAATTGCTTGTCGAGCGAGGGCGCGAGTTGCAAATGCGACGGCTGTTTCCTGTACCATGCATTTATCGTCTGGGGGCCACGTGCACTGATCTCTATTCAGGATCTACGGCACAGGAAACAGCCGTCGCATTTGCAACTCGCGCCCTCGCTTGACAAGCAATTTGCATAAACGCGACGTCACAGCTTGAGGTCATCTCTTGTCACATTCAAAATGGCTGCCATCACCAGACGTTTCACGAGTGCATATGGGCTCCAGAAAGATTCAAGAATATCTTGGAAAATTGAACATCATTACACCCAAGCATCCCAGAAGTGAAAGTTGGGACATCGTAGAATACAACCATACGTAAGAAATTCGCTGTTGAAATTATGAAAACGTCCTCAGTAGTGCGCAGACCACGGTGTGTGGCCTTGGGTTCAGCGCAGCATACCGACGGCCACACTAGTGGGGCTAGATATGTGAATACTTATCACACGGTAAGGCAATGTTCAGTCTTTGTCACGGACATGACGGAAGGACGATTTCGCTTGGTTCGAACTAGCCCCATAAATGTGGCCTATTTACTGGACTGCCTCCGTAAACATAGGCCACACATCCACATGTACAAAAATCATGTCGACGGAGCCAAATTTTGATTTTCACATTTAGGCTTAGTTTGTAGGGTTTTTTTGCTTTAGAAGCATACTCACCCTCTTTATAGGCTAATCAGAAAGTGCTGCCTTTTTCAGATGTATATTTTTCGTGAAATTTCCAGATTCATTTTTACACGTTTGCGTATCAAAATTTCAACATGAAATTTCACAAAAATTAGACATCTGAAAAAGGCAGCACTTTCTGATTAGCCTGTAAAGAGGGTGAGTATGCTTCTAAAGCAAAAAAAACCTACAAACTAAGCCTAAATGTGAAAATCAAAATTTGGCTCCGTCGACACGATTTTTGTACATGTGGATGTGTGGCCTATGTTTACGGAGGCAGTCCAGTAAATAGGCCACATTTATGGGGCTAGGTTCGAACATGAACAAGAGCGTGGCGTAGTTTATAAGCCACGTTCACGGGTCTAGTGTTGACGCTGTGTTGACGCTTATTAGTACGACCCCCATGAGCACGCACGGCGCGCTGAATCGCAAGGCACAAACCGCGCAGGAAAATTGTGAATCCCGTGATTTCTACACCAAGAATCTGTTCAAACTTGCAAAACGGTTGTCATTAGAATTGAGAAAAGTCTGCTTTTGATTGTAAAGGTGATTTTGGAGCAATAAAAAACATTTTTTACTCTAATTTGATCAAAACAAAACAGGGGCCCCCTACACTTCACGATCGCCAAAAATTACACTAACAGCTTCATAGATGTCGGAAATAGACGGCATAATCATGATCATGACAATGATCTGAATGAGGCACGTCACTCGATTCACAATAAATTCGCTACAAAACACATTTCAGCAACAAAAAAATTATAACATATTTACCTAGAAGACACAGACCAAACTGCAATTTTGTAGATTCAAACAACAACCAAACTTTTCAAAATTCAGTATAATCTTCAATGAAACAACGTTTCAGGCTTCTTTCGTCAGAGGGAAAAATGTTTTTCAAGAATCCCGCAGCGTAAAAATTCCAGCCAATCACGTTGCCGAAAAATCAAGTCCCTTTAATCGACGTTGGTGGCGCTATACCGGCACAGGCAAATCGGTCAAATTTTTCGGGCCTATTTTGTTACTTCTTTGGCATGTTGGGATATTACAGATTGTATTTTGTCTCTTTTTTTTTTAATCTTATTTAATCAATTACTTTAGATTTTTCTTAACCTTTTTCCCCATTATGAGGATTAGTTTTCCATGATCTTGTTTCTATTGTTAATTGACAGCCTTTGACTTTTAGAAAGCAGGAATATTCTCTGTCTTTGCAAGCTGAAAAACAGCCTTTTTGCATTTATTTAACAAATTTTAATTAATTCTCTTGCATGCGTTTACTTTTACTTGCAGAAAGTGAATAAACAAGAGGTTTTTTCCCCAAATCCTTCAAAAGGATCAACTCCCTATTGCTATTTTATTGCTTAAATATTGCTTTTCCAATGATATTTTTGAGTTTCAACTTTTAACCCCCCCCCCATGAAAATATATACATTTATTTTGCCCAGCAATGCCGAGTTATTTACAACTGAATTTGGCATCAAGCAATAAAAAATCCACCCGTATTTGGTAACGGAATCATGACTTGTACAATTTTGAATGATTTGCCCTCGATAATAATTAAGGCGGATGTATGAAACAGCTCTGCACAACAAAACTCGTCAAGCCTCATCAAATATGGGTCGTTGTTGGCTTTTATTTACAATTTTCATTCCGTGTTCATAAACATTTATAAATACAATTTCTGAAATCAATTTCATATTCAATTCACAGAAATATCTCGGGTCTATGTTTGCTCAAACTGAAGAAAAAAAAATGGTTTAGCGTAATGGTAAACAAATATAACATGTTGGGGAAAGTCTTGCAAATTGTTATTCTTAAAATGAACAGACTTAATGTTTTTTAAAGCAACAAATTTATTATCTTTGAATTCAAACATTTAATTATAGTACTAAATTTACTGGAATGATTAACATGGTTTTTTTTTTACATAAATTGTTCATATGTAATAGATATAAGCAATCTGTTTAATAACGTGTTAAGGGTCAACTAAATACAATACTTTTTTAGGCTGCTAGATTTTAATCAATTGAGAGTTAAAAAATGATGAAAGCCACAAATATTTTTTTTATTACGCCTCATTCAACTACTGCTGATGACAGGCAAATGTTGTTTGCTAAAATAGTTTGAGCAGTTCCAAAACATTTTTTAAACAAATTTCCTTTTCATAAAATTTGAATTGCAATTAAATATCTATCACAAATTAACATTTAAATTGTTTATCCACAATTAATTAATAAATTATCTCACTCACTGTGTGACCCGAGCAAAAGATGACATAAAACACTGACTAGGTATAGTAGCAAAAATTAAGTTATGCAAAAAATTAAAAGACAAGTATTTTTGGAGAAATCTTTCAATTTCAGTACCTGTACTTGGTAAGAAAAGCAAAAGTAGAAACTTTTTAAAAACCATTTCAATGTTTGTTACTCAGAAAGAAACAACACTCACGTCATCTTAAAAAACACAACTGATATTTGAATAATCAGAAAGTTCAGATTTTACTCACTTATTGGGGAATCCCATAATTTGGTGGTAAATTATACAAAATCCTGAATTTCGAAAACTTGGAAGACCACTGTTTCTGTATTGGCAAGATAAAACATGTTTTCAACATGTGTCTTCCAATCTATAATGTGGCAACTTACTTTCTAGTCAAAAGTCTGTACGCACTGATGACATTACTTAGATATCTGGTGAAACTATGATCTTGTGCTAATACCTTACATTACGTCATTTTTTCCCCTCAAAATTCTACTTGTTTATCAGCTGATCTACAATATGAATGATGCATGCACTCATTGTAAACGTACGAGAAAAACTACATGTTGAAACATGCATCTAAAGACCTAATGAAAATGTAAAATGTGAGGTGTTCTCTGGCAAAATGAAACGGAACTGGACTAAGGCCGTAGTGGAGAAAAAAACAATTTTCAGACTTGTTGATATTTGTAATCTTTGATATGTGTACTACTCATATTTTAAAGAAATAGTATAAGAATCGTGGAATATAATTGTTTTTAAAGAACAATTGGCATCTTTCATTTCCACTACTGCAAAACAGTCAAAAGTTTAAAGGCTTTTTTTCTCAGTATTTTCTTTGTACATGTTGATAAATGCAAACTTTAAACAGCCATAACTTGTCAACAGAATGTCCGATTGAAATGCAACCAAATTGTAAGAAGAATTTTATTCTCTTTCCGAATACCCACAAACCCTCGGTTCTGCCTCGTTTTGCCAGATTGCCTCACAAACAATGGTTCAGAAATTCAAGTGCATACACATTCTGTACAAACAAAAAGTACTGGATTTGAAAAAATTCAATGAATATCAAAACAGTCAGAGTCAGGAGCTGAGAAATTCATATTTTCTGGGTCCATTTTGATGGAGCAGCCAGACAGAAAATACTGCTGAGATCATTTTTAGTATGTTAAAGTAGATTATTTGTAGCTATCCAAAAAGTAACTGACCAAATTATTGCTAAAAAGCATACTTGGTTTAAAGACAGTAACATGGCACTAAACTCCGTG
Source organism: Patiria miniata (assembly GCF_015706575.1). Classification (NCBI taxonomy): domain Eukaryota; kingdom Metazoa; phylum Echinodermata; class Asteroidea; order Valvatida; family Asterinidae; genus Patiria; species Patiria miniata. The sequence continues at coordinate 4,550,202 of NW_024037048.1, forward strand.
TGAAAGTATTCCTTCTGGCATGCTGTCATTTTGAAGAAAACAATCAAAGAAGGTCATTTCCAAAGATGCGTCAAGTGACACATTTTGGGAAATTTCTGTTGGTAGTTGATTTGTAATTTGGCGAGTCTGTGAATGGGTGCGTGCAATCTTTGACAGGATGCACAATTTGTATATCATGTAATTGGACAATATTTCACAAGCTGCGTTGACGCGATTCTACCGCGATAGGTTAATTGGACTGGGACCAGCTTTAGTAGACTTGCCCAGTCTTTTGTTCTGCCTTATTCTGCTCTATCAGCCCCATGTACACTGATAGTCTGTTACCTAGCTGTACAGAGACAATGGATCCACAGCGGTTACAAAAGTACATTTCCACCAGAAAACAATGAATGTGAAATTAGTTCATCTAAAAAACAACAACAAAATTCTTGTAGAATCTTACACCACACAATTTAACTTAAGTAAATCTTATTACAAAGGTTTTTTTTATTAGGGGCTTGTTTGTACAATATTATACATTCGCAGTTTGTCTACATAGAGAGTTTAGTTTCTTGTTTGATGGGTAATGTAAGTGATGGGAATAAAATATTTTTATCAACAAATTCCAGTAGTTACAAAAGCACATTTCATCGTACGTCGGTGAAAGGCAAAACCCTATTCAAAAACTTGATATTTAAGTGGTTTTTTATCATTAGTATTTAGAAAAATGGCACTTTCAAGGTTATTCAATTAAAAAGTAAGCAAAAAAGTACCTTTTCAAGTCTTGGTTGATATATTTTTTAACAATGTGGCACAACCATCAATATCAAAGGTTACATAAATCATCATTGGATAACATTTTTTTTTATTAAAAGGCAAGAAAATTATTTGATAAAAAGGCAAGGCTGATAGTACAGTTTTTAATCCGATTCAATATAAAAGAAAATCACCATTACTGCAATTGTAACTGAAATGATCCTTTAAATGAATTTCCATTCAAAATGGCAACCTACATTCATAGCAGGGCCCGCTGCTAAAGAATTTAAACTTTGTTGGGGGGTTTAGCAGGGTTCGCCTAACTTTTTTGTTCACTAGCCAGCCAGGCTACTGAACAGACTCTTAACTAGCCCGCGGGCATTTTCACTAGCTCGCATGTTTTTATTTTATCGAGTGTCTCATAAACAACAATGTGCATACATGTAAACCATGTATCCTGAGGCAATCTTGTCAGTGTTTTTAATAAACAGATCTAATAATTTAACCCTAAACAGTTAATAAAATTAGACACAAATTGATACAGATTTGATTTCTGAATTTAATTAAGAATTTCTTCCTGTCCTTTCATCTTTGCCGTAGCTCAATAATTGTTGACTCGCCAGCCGGGCTACTTAAGGAATAGTTTGACTAGCCTGCCGCTGTTTTGACTAGCATTTGGCTAGCGGGCTACCGCTAAAGTCGAACCCTTGGTTAAGCCAAACCGTCCTGCCTGTTACTCCCTGTACCACCCTAAACTGCCCTGCCTGTTACTCCCTGTACCGCCCCAAACCGTCCTGTACCGCCCCAAACTGCCCTGCCTGTTACTCCCTGTACAGCCCCAAACTGCCCTGCCTGTTACTCCCTGTACCGCCCCAAATTGCCCTGCCTGTTACTCCCTGTACCGCCCCAAATTGCCCTGCCTGTTACTACCTGTACCGTCCCTAACTGCCCTGCCTGTTACTCCCTGTACCGCCCCAAACCGCCCTGCCTGTTACTCCCTGTACCACCCCAAACTGCCCTGCCTGTTACTTCCTGTACTGCCCCAAACTGACCAAGCATGATGGTTTTATGGATCCATTGAGGAATAAGTACAGTGTAGTACAACATAGTACAAGGTAGTACAATGTAGTACAAGGTAGTACAATGTAGTACAGGTGCTAATTAGTTAAACCAGATAGCTGTGGATAAAGTTGTCTTTTTTGGACGTTGCTGGACCAAGATTAAAGCCACAAACCGGAAAGATGATTAGTGATAGGCATAGTAACTCATCCAATTTACTAACCACGTCACTATTAACCAAGTTAAATTTAATAACCAAACTAACTAATGAACTATCTAGTACCATCAAACTTAACAATTGTATGAAAAAAATTAACTTTGGTCTCAGGTTTAACAGTCAAACAAATTAAATACAAAATGTATACATTTTACCAGATGGCTTCATAAGTACTACTTTGGACTTAATCCCATCTTCATTTTACAGTTCAAATGAGAGTTAAAATGTCTCTGTTTACAACAACTGGTGCGCTACAAAAATAATTTTCTACATGATTCACTAGGGTTTCGTTGTCTGTACAATAAATCACATTTCTCTTCATAGTTGCCATGGATGCAGCAAGACACGGAAAGATTTCTGTTTTCATTACTTAACTCTTTATACACACACAAACACATCAAAAAATGCATGCAAATTGTTAAAACGACACATGTATGAACTTGCAAAATGTAAGTAGATAATTCTCGACATATACAGGCGCGGCATTTGAGCAAAAAGACCTTGCTGATGAACTTGCATGGTACCCAGCACCAAGTGGTGCCCCGCCTCTTCCGTATATTTTAGTTTACCAATGTAAACTGTAAATTATTTTTACCCACGTATTTCACTCCTCCCCCCTCCCACTTCCAGCCCTCTTTTGGCTGAAGGCCTTAAGAAGGTTTACATCCAGAGTAATGCAATGGAGTAACTTAGGGGTAGGGACAACAGGGCGTGGGGAGCAGGGACTGTGCCGCCCCCCCCCCCCTCTCCTTTCGAGGTCAGTGCCCCACCCCCTCTGTATTAGTAGAAAAAAATGGGCTTTTTGTCAAAACCCAAAAAGTGCTCCCCCCCCCTCCAAAAAATGAGGCTACGTGCCCTCCACATGTGCAAACTGAACGACGGCTATGCCTAATTTGGGGCAAAGGATTGAATGGAACAGGACTTGGGGTTTGCCAAGGGAGGGAGCTTGTTGGAAGCAACAAAATTGCTCATTATCTTAAGTAATGGGCATAACTACCCTGTTGAACTTTCAGCTCAGTGGATACTATACATTTTTGGAAAAAAAAGAAGAGAAAACATATGCACATTTGTTTTTGGTCTCATACCTGGATTCCGTTGCTAATGCACGTAAAAAAGTGTGCCTGCAAGCACTGAAATTTGAAACCACCTTCGATGTTAGTTTCTTCCAAACGATGCCATTGATCAGGCGGAATACCTTCAAAGGGTATTTGATACCAGTCCTATCTTCACTTTGAGCAATTATTTCTGTCTTTACATCGGTAGGTACTTTTCTGGGTACATGTAATTGCAAATGATACAATGTGGCATTTGAGGAGCGTTGAAGGAAAATTTGAGATTGCAGGGGCAGAGTTACATGGCAGAAGCAAGGGGTTGACTATTTGCCAGGAAAACGAGTTTTGCAAAGAGTGATTTTGAGATATGCTGTACAAAGGTGGAGCCCTAACCATGGCAAAGGCAGGGTTTTGAGGTTGGGTCGCTAAGAAAGGTTTCAAGACTGATAGGCTAGGTTTCACTTGTGGAGTGCCGTGGCCTCGTAGTCTGGAGCATTGAACTCGTGGTTAGCGGGTAAGTCTGTGGGTTTGGTTCCAGCCTGGGGTGTGGCGTGTGTGCCCTCGGGCAAGGCACTTTGTCACTCTTTGCTTCTCTCAACCCAGGAGTAAATGGGTACCTATGAGGGCAGAGATGGTTATTGGGAGTGATTTTAGCTGCTTTGCACCGATATGGTAGCATCCAGCTGTATAATCCCCAGGGAGCTGAGATGGTATTTGGAATGTTTCATTAGCCCAAAGATCAGGGATAACAATACTGTAAAGCACTTTGATCTTAGTTACAAGTGCTATATAAGTACCTGGTATTATTGGAAGAGGTTTGGAGGCCGTGAGGCTTTTTATGCAAGTTTGCACAAAAAAAGGTATTTACACAAGCAAGCAGATTTTAACTTAAGAATTACCAAAATAAATCAAATTTGATCCTTAGTGTCTTGGTTTCCTGATCCAGTGAGCAAGCATTTTATGCAATTAATTTTCAATACTTTGAGATTGTATTGTCAAAACTAACTCCCTAAAGACATCTTAAATTCAGCTGAAACAGCCGATTCAAAATATTGCTGGAAATCTTATAGTTTCTTTCAGATCAGAACGTAAAACAAAGCCAATATTTTTTGGCCCCCCAAAAAACCAATAAATTTGTGACGGCTACACATTTTAAACAGCTATAGCTAAGCTCAATGAACAGGTAAAAAACACGATCCACAGTACTGAAAATGCGCATCACATTTAAATAATATCAAAATCTCAACTTGTACATAATCAATAGAATCAACAGATTCCAAATACTTTATTCCAAAATTCAACTGTTCTTTTTGTTCAACTCATAATAGCGATATCTGGAGGAAAAAAATACTCACAAATCATTGTATGTAATATACATGCACATTTAACAAATGCCCATACGACAAGTTTGGCATATATTACACTTTGTTACTGTACAGTACTGTAGGTGGAGTTTCCGTTGTGTGTACTGTTGGCAGCGCCGATTCTCAACGTTTCATAAGCGTCCTCCTCCCCAACGTGCCCCTCCCCCTCCTCGGAAAACTGAATACTCTCCGCGCTCTCGTAAGCCGGGTTGGCATGGAGCAGGATATCCTCCAGCTCCCCAGAGCCTTTGTTGGACGAGACTTCCGAGTCCTTTTCCGAAAATTCCGAGGAGGCTTCCGAGGAGCCCTTGAAGGACGGGTAGGATCCCGAGAGGGACATGTCAGACTTCTTGTCGTCTGCGTCCGGCGCGATCTCCGAGTACGCTCCTTCCTCGGCCAGGCTCATCTCGGGACATGTCTTGATGCTGGCCGTGTCGGTTTTGTCTTCCTTGGACGCCGTGTTGCCGTCGGTCATTCCGCTGTCGACACTTGTGCTCTTGGTGAGTTTGCTAGACAAAAATTAACCAGAAAAATGTTAAATTCAGCCATGGAATTCTGTCAATTTTTAGCTCGTGTTTGTTTAACGTGTGGACTGACACAAGCATGTAACAGTTACGAACAGTGCTGCTTTATTATATGCTCTAGAACCCATGGAACACAGGTATTGCTGGGCTAAAACTACGGTGCACTATAATTGCCACGTGATCTGACTATAACATCTCCCTTTCTTTGGAGTTAAATGTCTTGCACATGTATTTTTCCACAACAACTTCCTTTTTTTTTTCTTTTTTTTTAACAGCAACAACAATTTTTTGCACAAAGTTAGAGTAAACACTCGAGAAAGTTAGAGCAAACACTAAACATGCTTAAGTACAAAAAATGCTGAACAAAGCATAGGTAAAACCAAATGTCTGAAGAACTGTGTGTCAAGTGTTCATTTGTGGGAGTTAGCTAACAGTTCTCCTTATGACCCATTTAGTGGTCGTTTAGGTCACATAGTCCTTTAGATATTGAGGACGCTTGGAGATATTACCGGACCTAGTTACGACCTGTGGCTCACTATGAGAGTCTGATGATTTTGCCACTGGGTCAAGTGTTGTGGGAGCTATGTCCATGATCAGGGCTTCGCTGTCAGATGGCTTTCTGGTGTCGTGTGCAACCAGTGTGTCCCTGAGGTGAACTCTGTTTCTACAGTACCGTCGCCCATCCACCTTAACAATGTAACTAATGCCATAACAGTGTTCAAGTTCCTTGTATACAATCAAAGGTTGCTTTCTTTGACGATTTTCATGACTGTGTTTATGTTTGCCCTTGAGCCCACCTTCTTCATAGTGCTGAGCTAGGAAGCCTCGAAAATATAATTAACAAATGTACATTGTTGTCGAATATCTTCTTTTGAGAAAGCAGGGAAGACATATAAACTTTGAGTGTGAGAGCACAACCCCAGAAGGTTAATCCAACGGAAAACCAAACAAATGCATCAACCTGAACATTTTGGTGCACTGGGTAGGATGTGAACCAGGATCACTCGAGTTGGACGGTAAGGAAGTACCACTGACCACTCATCATCATGAAAAAAAAAGAAGTTAACTAATAAAAACAACCCATATATCAATAGTTATCCCTAAACACCCAGGCTATTTTTTTTTTGGCACAGAACCTCACCGAATCCTCCAAAATCCTCCACAGTGACATATCTTTACTTGTTAAACTTTCAAATTTGAAGGGCATCCAGTGCTATGTACAGTAATAGCAAAATAAGCACAGCATCTACCTTTCTACATCCTGCAAAAATTCCCTAAAATATCCTCATGGTTTTGTGGCATCCCTTAGAGTAAGCCCAGAAGAATATTCTGGGGAAAACCCACGGAATCAGGTAGGGACTGAAAACCCAATATGTGGATTGGGTTTTCAGTCCCTACCTGATTCCGTGGGTTTTCCCCAGAATATTCTTCTGGGCTTTTCCTCCCGCCTCTAAAACTGTAACTTCTTCTCATTGTCTTCTCTCCACAAGTTTCTTCAGGCTTGCAAGCTACAGTGCTTAGGGCGCTTTTGAGGAATCCTTGGATTACCAGAAATGATTAATAATAATAATAAAAGGGTTATAATGGTGTCTGCCAGGCTTCCATTTTTAAGTTTCAGTCCATCTCTGTGACCAACATCCCAGGAACGAATTGGGGCAGGGTTTGCAACCCTGCCTTTTCATTTAGTGTCGCATATAAAGTAGGCGCTACTGCTGACCTTGAGACCACAAATGCACTGTGTTTTTCTCACAAGCTCTAAACATTTTGTCAGTAAAAATCAAACCCACGAAAGTTAATACCATGTTAGGCATGACTACGTTTTAGAAAATGCCTGTCTACTACTAGGGGAGTCGAACAAACAACAGAAAACAGACAAGAACGTTGGATGCCTACATAAAACCTTCAACCCCTGCAACAAATAAAAAAATCGAACACTTTCGATCTCAGGCTGTGCTCCGTGGTCATATATGGGTCGATGTGGACGGCAGCCATAGGCGCCTTTACGTGCCAGCGGCCCGACCATGTTGTAGCCGCGTCCTTCGCAATTCAGCATACCAGCTGCGAGTAAGGATGATTAGCTTCCCAAATTATTATTATTGTTAAACAAAAGGGATTTTGGATTAGGATAAATGAATTACACACTTTGTTAAAAACATCTATTAGGCTGTGCACGTCTTCTAAGCATGGTTGTGTGAAAATTTGACACAAAAGCTCTCTGAAGTTTAAAGCACACACAATTTATTTGACATTTGACTCACCAATACACAGTGACAGACACTCAACAATCCACACAAAAATAGAAATCACCAATTAACACCAAAGCTTGTTGAAACACACATACGACATGTACCACAGACCACAAAAATTCAGCATTAACTCTAACTCCCTAGGCATTTTTGCTAGGATGTAACTTCAATCCTGCAAAATCCTCCAACTGCCTCCATGTCAAAATAGCATCCAGCCTCAATCCTGCAAAATCCTCCATTATTTCTTGAAATGTGGTCCTTGGAGGGTTGACCATGCCTCAATCCTGCAAAATCCTCCGGCAATCACTATCAATATGTTGAGGCAGAGCCAGCGACATCCTGGAGCAGTGCGGAGGATTTCAAGTATAACATAGGCCTAAATTTATGCACGGCTGAGCATAATTCCAGCTTAAGACCTTGACATAAGTGCATCCTCCAAAATCAGCCACACTTGCCTCAATCCTGCAAAATCCTCCATTTTGCAAAGAGGATTTGGGAGGATTTGGGAAGGTTAGGGTTAATAATGCACATTATTCTTATCCGTACCAAAATCTCAATTATCTATTTTAATTTTTAAGGCATCGAGATTTTGACTACTATTCTCCCCAATCACCAAATTGCAATAATAGCACGTTTTCCCGTCACCAGGTTTCAAGCTATTGTACTTACTTGACCTCAAACATGGCCATTTTCTCCTTCACTGATAAACTGCAAATGCGTACAACAAATTGTCAATCAATATGAGCGCGCGGCCAATCATTTGGCCATGTAATATCCTGCATTAATCTTCAGTTCTTTGTTTTGAAAAATTGTGCCAGACAAACACACACAAGTGTGTATTTGCCTGCAATCGGGGACCCCTATTGTCCCCCTTTTGTTTGTACTCTTAACTTTTTAGGAAAACCTTCCATATATTTTGTACACATCGCCAAATTGTGGACTTTTGGGAATTGGGGACCCTATTGTCCTCTATTGTTCAACATCTCCAACTGGATGCAAAAACAAACTCAAATGCATTCAGGAGCCTCATAAACTCTATGAATAAAATGTATTAAAAAAATACAAATCCGAATTAAATCATGTGTGGCCAACACCCAAGTCCTTGTTTACTGGTAAATGGGTCATTCCATTAATTAGGGGTCTTAAACTGTGACATTTTTTGTGTGTCCCTGTTACATCTGGGCCCAATTTCACGGTGCTGCTAAGCAAAAAAATTTGCTTAGCACAAACAAAGTCTGGCTTATAAAAGCAGTTTACCAGCCAAAACTCCACGTGATTTTCATGCTATAGCAAACAACAGCCGAATACTAATCATGAGCAATATACATCAAATGGAGTTTTGGCTGGTAACCTGCTTTTATAAGCCAGTCTTTTTTGGTGCTAAGCAATTTTTTTTTTGCTTAGCATCTCCGTGAAATTGGCCCCTGAACTGTGTAATTTCCCATGCAAGTGTCATTAAATTTGACTTCAAACTCTTCTTAATTATTTTCTTTCGCAGGTACTTTGCTTTACATAATCAATCACCGTAGGCATGAAAGAATGCGTACTGAATTTACAAAATAAAAGTCAATACTGTTAACAGCAGTGTTTTCCCATGATGCATTGGGGGTAAAGCACATTTCACACCTTCATCTGCAGCATGGACTCCATGCATGAACAATAGAGGGCGCTTCATGAGAGTTCCAGTGAAAGAGAGACGTATATAGCTTTAGCTTCGTCTTCGGCTTAAGGAGATTTAAGGCCCCCAACTTCAGGAACTCCAGCTACATTTGGTTGCCTGTTATGCTCCAGGAACATTCAATCGGTTGATATGAAGCCAAAAGGTTTGAATGTTTTTGTTTAGTTTGCCTCTCAGTGATACAGAAGTCGGAGGCAAATCCGAAGCCGAAGACAGAGTTCGAAAACCCCCATAGTTTGCTGCATATGGTGCGAAGTATGCAAGATTCAAGGTACTATACAACATTTGTGATGCGATCAAGCTAAAAGATTCATTTGTCGACCCTGGTCATTTTTTTTTTTTACCAGATTTGAAAAGAGCACAATCTCAGCATTACTGCTGTGAAAACTGCATGCTGATACCATCCTTAGTTTAAAATTATGGAAGTCGGAACACCAAGAGATGTGATGAAGTGGCCCTATTTTGGCCTGAATCTCCAAATGAAAATTCCCGACTGAAACGACTCATTTAGCTTGATCGCATCACATTTACTTTTGCTGTAATTTTCAGAAATAGATGGATTTGGGAAGTAGTATTTTATAGCAAATAGTGTTACACTGACCTGTTTACAGGTAATATGCAACATTTGCTTTTAAATCAAATTAGGTTTTGCCCTTCACCGACGTTTAAACACTGTATACTCAGTGTGTTACCTCCCGAGTGAAAGTTGGAAAAAAATCACTCGGGTGGGACTCGAACCCACGACCTCCTGCTTTCTAGTGCAGATGTCTTACCACTCGACCACCGAGCTAACGGGATCGGTTGGCTGGTTCGAATCTGATGTACATAGCAGCGGGTACCGCATAAACTATTGTAAGATGGAACTTTTTGCGTCGGGGTGATATAAATCAAATTAGGTTTTGCCCTTCACCGACGTTTAAACACTGTATACTCAGTGTGTTACCTCCCGAGTGAAAGTTGAAGGGCAAACCTAATTTGATTTATATCACCAGACGCAAAAATTCCATCTTATAATAAATTTGCTTTTGCTATAATTTTCAGAAATGGATGGATTTGGGGATTAGTAGTTTATAGCAAATATTGTTACACTGACCTGTGTAAAGGTTCCTGTTCATACATGCTGGAAAAACCAAGACAAAAAAATGATGTTCTTGTGGTCTGGTTCCCTGACCCTACTTCATACGAAACGGAGCAATTTATAGACATCGGGGAATTGTTAGGTCAGGGAACCCGACTAGCTGGCTTGCATCCGTTCACAGATGTGTAACGGATTGCGAACAAAATGTGGACTAACTAAATTTTTGTAAATTGGGGGAAGTATTTGAAAAAAGTCAGTTTTTTTTCCCGCAACGATGGTCGGCAGTGTACATTAACGTGATAGACAAATTTTAAGAATTAAATAAACTTGTGGGAAAAAAAGACAAAAAATGCTCATTTTACTTTTCAGTGATTAACATTTTCCCCCAAACTTTCAAATACAATGCTCGTAAAGAAATTGGTCTTTTTGTCTTAAATCTGTAAATATCTATAAAAAAAAAAGTTTCGAAATCAGGTTATCAAAATTTGGTAAAATAACGGTAGACTTTCAAACATATTCAGTTGACACCTTCACCTGCTAAAAGTTATCTGTGAGGATGGATATGCTTTAAATCAATGTAAAAAAAACAAAAGTAACTTACCTTGTCGTTGATGACGACCTAGGCACTGGTACTGGAGGCTTTCGTTTGGACTTTGGCGTGGTGCCATCTGCAAAGGGGAAAAAAGGAGAAAACGTGATTTAATTTTCGAGTGTGACGCGACACTAAATGATCTGAAAGTCAGTGTAGAATTCAAATAGCAAAGACTGTGACTGGCTATTTTTTATGACCCGCCGGTGAAGCCCAAGTGGCATATTGTTTCTGCCTTGTCCGTCCGTGTGTGTATGCGTGTTTACCCATATTCGGTCTTATGGGTACCGAGAAGAAAGGGTAACGATAGGGACAATGTACTCCGTGCGCCAACAAAAGAGGGCACGTTTTTACCACTTTTGAGAGCCCCTTGCACGGGACACCCCGTGTGCGTACTGTATGGTTCACACGCGAAGTACGCATGACTTATTTATCCTATGACTGTCCTAAGGTTTCTTTACGAATCCACCACGGTTTGTCATGAATATGGATGGATTGTTTACGAATATCGTCAGTATTACTAAGAATAATGACGTTAATGCCACGGTTGTCTGCGATTGGGCCACGGATGACCAAGGTTTTCCTACAGCATATTCGTAGTACAACCTTAGTATCCGTAGGACATTTGTAGTGAATTCGTAGAGATTTCTACCACGAATAAGCTACGAATTTTCAAGAATATGCACGAATAGCCACGAATAACACTACGAATAAATACGGTTGTCCTTTGGATATCCCACGGTTGCACTACGGACTAATTTTCATGACGGTTCACCACGAAAGTTATGAACAGTTTAAAACTTCCGTAGCCCCTCCACGAATACCCAAGGAAGATGACAGAAAACCATGGATGTACTAAGGATGAATATGGTACTCCCACGGTTTATCACGAATTTCAAACCGTGGAGGTCCGTAGCTCCAAACCGTGAATATGTGACCTGGGCTTTACCGGTATGTCCCACGTGTGCAGTGGGCTGACCTTTAACCCTATCCTCCCCAAGTCCATCAAAATGACTAAATAATGATGGACTTGGCCTGGAGGCCTAAAGCAAAGCATGCATTGGAAGCAGTGTGATTGATGGATTTTGGCGGACTTGGTCCAGTACTTAGTGAAAGACAGTAGGGAGTTCAAGGTTAATGGATTAGTCTATTTAAGAAAAAGGCAGGAAAATGGAGATATAGCATGAATGACTTACTCTGTCTCTCTGGAGGATTGCCAACATGGCCATCTGGAATGGAGTGATGAGAGGAAACATGAATGTATTAATGGAAATGAAATCAGTGAAAGAGAAAGGTCGGAGGGGTAGTTATTTGGATAGAGTAGCTGTTTTAGTGTGCCGCAAAACATGAAGCGCATCTCAATAAATCAGGCAGCACTTTAGCACACTGCTGTACGCACCAATGAACACATCTTTGTAGGGTGCTTTGAATTTTTACTGTGAATCTAGGAGCTTGACACATTGACTGAAGCATGTTAATAATGATCGAGTTTTTACTTTGGAGATTTAAGTTGCAGCATGTGGTGACTTAGTTTGCAGAAAAACATGTAGCTCATCACAACGTTCTGGCAGCACGTCAGCAAATTGTCCTATAATAGCATGGATTTGGCATTAGATGTTCTAAATTTTTCCTGGAACTGTGACAAACTGGAATTGGAAACAAATCATCTTGTGCAGCTATGTGGGAACTATGGATGGTGCAGTAAGGCCTGATCACAAAGCCTAGAAAGGGCACATCGCATATGCATGCTCGTTCTTGAGTATGTATAGTGTCGAATCCATAACCAATCTTTAACGGAATGTACACAGAAACCTTACATCTTTGCATGGTGAAAGACATGTTTATTTGTGCATCGGCCCAGTGGCGGACACAGGGGTCAGCTATAACCCCCTCCCCTGCCCCTCCCCCGCCATGAGTGGAAAAAAAATAAAGGAAGGAAAAAGAAATGGAAAGTGCTTTGAAAAGCACCATGATTGGACTAGATCCGCCACTGAATGTGCCCATAATATAAATGGTGTACATGTTTCCATCATTAGCAGTAAGGTTTTGCATTTGCATTAAATACTAAGGGTATATTTACGTACAGAGTACACGTACATAAACATAAAACACAGCTTTCAACTTGTGTTATCGCAAACACATTGAACCCTTTGTTGACCACCGTGAGTGCTTTTCAGCCAAAGCCCCTCTCACCAGTTTGCGTATGGTGAAAGGTTGCTGCATAGCATTTCAAATTAGCCTTCGCAACTAACTGTTCCAATTCATTGCTCATATAGGATTCAGAAATCCCAAAAGGCAAAATTGAACTTGTTTTTCAAAGGGAATACATTGCAGGGGTACAAAACAGAAGGGACTGAAGAAGTCCTTTCATTATCTAGACTACAATCTGGGCACGCTAACAACTCTATCACAAAGGCCCCCTTCAATGGCAAAAGCATTGTGCTAGCTATTTCTGGGATAGTCCGTCACAGGAAAGTTACTTTGTACAATAGCGGGTACAATGTTTTCTTCATTGACGGGGGCCCCGCGAGCTGTCTGGAACCCAGACTACACACAAGGCTAACAAAGTAGTCAATGACCTTTGACATGCCAAACCAACTTACCAGACTGGGCCCCGTCTTGGGTTTCTCCAACAGCCGGTTTATCCAGGACAATTTCTTCTGTCTTTTTCCTCCGCCGCTGCATGATGGCTGCCAGCTCGGGGCTAGGGGCTCCCTGGGCAGAACCGTCTGACCCGGCGGTAGCGTCACCGTGATGTCCTCTCTTCTTTAGCACGGTCTGCGTTGGGAAAGGATCATTTATTTAATTTGGGAAATTCAGGTTTCAAGGGTCTCTCTACCATCCGTACACCAAAAAGGTTTGGACATGTCAAGAATTGACCTATCATGGTAGAATCGCATGAGAATCGCGCCAACGCAGCTTGTGAAATATTGTCTAATTACATGATATACAAATGGACGCGGAACGCGCAAAATCTGAGACAAACAAAATTTAGTGCCTCCATAAGGGTTGTCTAAGGGGCATGGCTAACTCGCAAACGGTGATAGGTCAATTAATAGACCAGTCCACTAGGCCCCACCCACTGCACATGTGGGCAACAACACAGGGGCCTCTCCAATGCAACACTGCAGGTTCCAGCCGCAGGCGTCATGTATGCATGCATGTCAGACTTTTGTGCGTGCATGTCAAAATACCATGGGTCGGGAATAAATGGATCTGTCCATTGGCCATGGTTGGCAATAGACTGATTCATTTAGTCCTGCCCATGGTGTTTTGATCACAGCCGTGACTGACTGGCAAATGTTCAACATGTGCGCGCGCATCTGTGTATGATGCCTTTATTTGCAGTGGGAAGGGCCCATTAGTTCATGTGCCCATGGAAGCAGCTGAATCCACTCCCCCATTGGATGTGTGTGGGTTACTGCCTTCAGAAATCAAAATATTCTGCTTCAGCCCTCGTCTTATTGCTTCAATCACTTGGCTTCGTATCTGTTTTAAGTTTTAAAATAAACTGATTTGAATAAAATTATTCCCCCCCCATCTTTTTGCTACAGTTATTGGAGGTTTCCTGCCCAGATTGAAAATGAAAAGCTCACTGGCTGCAACAGTATCTATTTCTCTTACTATTTTTCAATAAGTGTACAAGAATCTCAGGATTTGATTTCATCATGTATATTCGCTGAAATTTTAATCTTCTGAGTTTAAAATAGATAGAAAAATTTGACTTTATCTACATTAACTTACCAACATGCCGTTGAGTTGGCTCATAGCAGGGCTCATGTTTCTGATGGAGCCAGGACCTTTCCTGGTCAGTAACGTCTTCTCCTACAAACAAAAGTAAGGAAACAAAGCATTAATCTTCCTCCATCTTGGTCTTGCTCCTTTGGGTTTACCATGCAGACTGATGAGGGAGTGCTATGCATCACCGGCACCAGTCTATTTGTTAGAGATAAGGCCAAAAAAAAAATAAGTCGGTCTCTGGTCAGTGCGCGCGTCGATTTTAATCATGCGCGTCAATCTTTTTTTTTTTTCAAAATGTTCCGCGGTAGCTCCAACAGCGCCCTCTATTTCCGCACCTCAATTTTTTTTACCAAAGAGCACTAAGGAATGAGAAATTGCACCACGGCAAATGATCGAGAGCACCAAAGCAAATTATGAAGGACACCAATGTACATGAGGACACCAAAAAAGCAAAATAGTACCCCACCAAGTCTGTACAATCCAAGCTTGAAGAAAAAAACAAACAAACAAACATACAAAAAAAAGCCGCGTCGCCGCGTCAATTCCGGAACTTTGGTCTGACCAGAGACCGAATATTTATTTTTTTTTGGCCTAAGGTTCATCTCTGGTACTGTAAAATATAAAAAAAACACTTTTTTTTAATTCAACAACATTCTTCACAATTAGATTCCTAAAACTTGTCAAGGAAATAGATATTATTACTGTTTTTCGACACATGTAATTTTAATCTGTGGATTTCCAGGTAGTGGTCATGTTGATCTTTTAAGTGATCTGTGAGGATACAGATGGTTGGGGCTCAGTTTCCCTTTGTGGTTAAGTCCATGAATTTTTTTTTTACTAAAGGGAAAATACATCATTTGCAAACATCAAAAAATAAAACTACCAAATCATTTTGAAATACCTTGCTGGACTGTTAGTGAATGACAGTGTAAAGCATCCTGTAAAATCATGGCACCTGGTATACTGTCATTCTCAAGAAAAGTGGTATTTTTGTATCAATTTCCAACGCTGATCGGCCGATCAGTGTTGGAAAAAACTGGCTTTTTTTCAAATACTGGCCCCAATTGACCATCGCACTTGTTTGCAATCGATTACACACCTATGAACGGGTACAAGCCAGCTAGACTGGTTCCCTGACCTTACAATTCCCCAATGTATGTAAACTGCTCTGTTTCTTCTTAAATGGAGTCAGGAAACCAGACTACAGGAAAATGATTGTTTTCTTGGTTTTTATAGCATTTTTGAACCCAAAACCTCAAAAAAGTCAGTGTAACTATATTTGCTATATATTTCCAACCCCCCAATTCCATCCATATCTCAAAATTACAGCAAAAGCAAATGATGTATATTCCCTTTAAAGTATGAAGTTGTGTTTAGTATGAACTGGTCTCAAAAGCTGTGTTCAAAATTGGACTTTAAAATAAAATTTGTAAAAAGTTACCAGGAATGATTGTTAACATTTCACTGTGGTTATTTCTACCATATGCCGCACTTTAATCAATTTTGCCCTGCGGAAAGACATTCATTACCTGAAACTAACAATGTAAATCTTCTGCGACCCAGTTGGCTCTGTAAAACTTACAATCAACAGTCGACCCTTGACAATTTGGGAAATTTACTGTCCCCCCGCACCGAACCTAATTTGGTTAAGTTAACATCAGTCCCAGTAAGTTTTACCAAAATGAGTCCAACGTGAACACGGCTTAAAGATGCATATCCCATGCTCTTCAAATAAATAGATTTTTTTTTATTCTCCTAACAAATTTTCAATTTGAATGTTTTGTTTTAAAGGGAATTTACAACATTTGCTTTTGCTGCAATTTTCAGAAATAAATGGATTTTGAGAATTAGTATTTATAGCAAATATTGTTAAACTGACTTGTTTCTCGTTTTGGGCTTGAAGATGCTGGAAAAACCGAGAAAACCAATCATGCTCTTGTAGTCTGGTTTCCTGACCCCACTTAAGATGAAACGGGGAAATGCAAAGGTTTTGGGGAATTGTAAGGTCAGAGAATCAGTCTGGCAGGCTTGTGCCCCTTCACAGGTGTGTTATCAATTGCAAAGAAAATGCGGAATAACTAAATATGAAAACGTAGGAGCAGTTTTTGAAAAAAAGGGCCAGTTTTCTCCAACGCTGGCCACAATTCTACAGGATGCTTTAGACTGTTGTTCCCTAACAATCCAGTAAGGTATTTCGTGATAACTTGGATCATTTGGTTTTTTGATGTTTGCAAATGTTGTATCTTTCCTCTAACAAAGAATCTACTTTATTCCGATTTTCGGCGTCTTCCACCCTCTGAACAAGGGCTTTCATTTTGCACACAAATGAACCCGCCCTGCGAGAGTTAAACTATTGTCTGGTAGCCAATAATGTCAAACTCATAAAGAATTAATTCAATAACTAAACGTCGGTGTGTGCTTTTTCGTTCGATAACTCATTCAAAAGTTAATAACTTTTATATTGCTAGGAAAATAGCAAATGAAAAAAATTAACCTAATTTTTTTTTTATGAAACTTAGAAAAAAAAGGCCAAGAAATGAATCTTTAAGTTTCCCGCTGGTCCACCCACCTCGGTTTGTACTGGTTTCAATTTGACACGCCCACTCTTGATTCGGTTCATCATCTCATCGATGGTGGCCTCGTATTGCTTCTGGTGGGGATCACCTTCTACTCAAGAGAAAAACAATTGATGAAAACGAAACACATCAGAGTTAGTGATCTTTTTCCTCGCTTTCAGGACAAGTATCTAAAGAAAAAGTACTGAAATCCTTGCCCAACCGGTACTGCGACTGGCTCAACCGGAAGGAAGGCAGCCCCTCTGAGGGATCTTCAGGGAAATCTCCTCACTGACACAGATCAGCAGCTCAAACTGTGGACGGAACACTATGGTGTGGCAGTGAACCCGACATCGATCTTGAAGCCAATGACCAACTCCCAGACCCGTCGTGTCTGTCTGAATTGGACTCCGTCCCTACTGTGGAGGAACTCTTGAGGTCCATCAGACAGAGGTCCATTAGAAAGTAGCGCAAAATAAGTTCCTAAGAAATATTCACTCCATGGGCCCTTCACTTTGCTGAAAGCAACATTGTCTGCTTACTTTCATGCTACTAGTCTGTGAGCTTTTCACACAATACTTACTCCCTGCCTTATCTCCACCGCCGTCTGTTTGTGTGGAGGCTGACCCTCCTCCTTTGTTTGCCCGCCTCACGCCAATAATCTTTCGAAGGACTCTGCAAATCAGATGAGGTAGGCAAGTATTTATGAGTGTCTTGGGATGGCGTATCAGCCGGCTCTGATTTGGTAAAAAAAACCTGAGGGGCATGTGTAGACTAAGCATGACACGTCTTTATGTCTCTGGGACTACGCATAGATGCAAACTTTTCAAAATCCAAATTAGTAATCAACGCGTGCGGTACATGAACAGTGTATGCACCAGCTTTACCAACATCACGTATAAGTACATGGTTTACACGTACATATGCATGCATACCCTTCTTGTTGTGATTAATAATGTACTGTAGGCCATAGGATAATATAAATAAAAAAAAAATTTGTTTTACTGTCTGTACTTGTTTGTTGAAGTCAAATAAATAATAACAATAATAACATGTGCGCATAGTTTTCCGAGATGCATGCTAATGCTATCGATGTTGAGTTTCGAGTTCCTATGTTTTTACACACATTTTAGGGCCACCGTATGCGATAGAAATATCCCGCCAACATACCTTGCAAACGCATGCTGATTTATCTTTTTTCTGGACGTTGTGATAAACTCAAACTCTATTACCAATTCTTCCAACCATACTCTTAATAAATTCCATGATCAAAATCTTGCACTGATGGGTCTCATCCCGGCAATGAGCAACCAATGTGCTCACGATCATCACTGAAAAGTAGTCAGTACACACATCCACACGCGATAAAAACAAGGTGCACATGCACGCCATTGAAATATTTTTTTAGTCTGGTCCTCAAGTACTCCACTGTGCACACCCCATTGATGTCTATTATAGGTGCTTGACTGCATTGCTTATTAGACTTGTCACCAGTCCATCCAAAATCGTAAATTAGGGCCTACATTTCGACCGGAAGTTTTCGGGCAAAAACGATACTTAACAAGTATTTTTTTTTTCGTTAGGTAGAAAATGGGAAATTCGTAATTTTTTAGTGGCAATTCGTATTTTTGTAATTTAACCCCAAAAATTGTAATAATTACAAAAAAATTGTAATAGTTGGCAGCTATGTTTATTAGGGCTGGGCCGATATACCAAGTATTTGAATATTCGATCATTTCCCGGATATCTGAATAATATCTTTCCAAATGGAATAATCCAAAAATGTGGGTGGTCTCAAGGCACACTTTGTAAGTTTCTGCGAGGAATATTCTCTCTAATTTGTGTCTTTAAAATCCATATACACATAATGTTCTTAATAATTTTATAAAGCTGACTGTCAATTTTTGATGGGCGCACATAAATTCCGACTCCCTGGCTTTCTACACCGTCTACAACCAGTCGAAGTCACTAGTGGCAGTGGTCGGTCGGTCGGTTGGTCATTTGGTCAGTCGGGGAGTCGGTCGGGGAGTCAGTCAGTCAGTCGGTCGGTCGGTCAGTCAGATAGGTACAAAGACGACACTTGGCCGGCCCTTTGGGACCAGCAACACTTACTCAAGAGGAGACTGCGGCACAGGAGGTGGGGGAGGCGGAGGGGGAGGGGAGGAGCCACGGGCTTGAGCATCGCCTTATCCAGCTCTGCCATCAGCTTCTTGACGGTCAGGTCTTGCTCGGCGATCTTGTCCTGGAGTTTGCGGATGTTGGGCAGCTGCTCGTTGACTTTCTTCTCCAGGGCTTCGTTCTCCTCCCGGGCGATGCTCAGCTTCGTCTCCAGGGAGTCAAGGTGATCCATGTCTCCCGCCTCGCGGAGATTGGCTTGCATCTGTGCCACCTGGGATACAGATACAGTATTTTTTTTCCTGGTTACAAATTTAGTTTTTTCCGTCCCATTTCAGACTGGCATTCCAGAGACAATTGACCTAAATTATTGAACTACATACATAAAAAGTTAACAGTTGAAACAGAAACAACTAAGTTGAAAGATCATGTGTTGCAATCGTTCAGAGGAGTACAGAGACCAGTCGTTAGAAAGGTTTCGCAATCAAACGGATACGGTTAGAGCGTCAGATAGGTCATCCCTTTGTCTGGTCTTGCGACGTCAAACTCAGCTCGCTATCCGCAACGGGTGTACACTGCATGGATATGTCGTGCGCTAAGCATCAGTGTGAAACACATAGTAAGTTGTCGATTTTCACGTACATGTAAGTTGTCTATTTTTAGCAGCTAAGATCAATCACAATAACCATCTCTGCCCTCACAGGTACCCAATTTACTGCTGGGTGGGCAGAGCAATGAGTGACGAAGTGCCTTCCCCTAGGGCACACACACTATAACCCCAGGCTGGACTCGAACCCACTATCTGCAGAATTACCCGCAGACCATGAACTCAATGCTCCAGACCACAAGGCCACGGCACTCCACACACTCGTAATCATGGAAGTGTACAACACTGCTTTCTGTGAATGGTTTCAGGGCACAGGACTTTCACACAGACCTACCTCCTTCTCGTGCTTCTGTTTCTCATCGGCCAGGGTCTTGGTGAGTTGCTCCACTTCTCTCAAGACTTCCTCTAGTTTCTCGTCCGGGCCGATGGCTTCGTTCAACATCAGCATGCTCTGACGCTTGTGAGCGTCGGCTGCCTGCCTCTCCTTGTACATCTGCGACAGCAAGTTGGCACAAGAATTATGGTTAACACTAAATCCCCTTAGCAAGTTTACACGGAAACTCTCCAAATTCTCCAAAACTGTACCCATCCTTCCCCTTTGCGAGTAGAAAAGTAAGGAAAACTAAAAAGACAAAACTAAAATTAGAAAAATGACACAGAAAAAAACCCTTTTCCAAACAGCTAACTGACTGGACTGCCCTGAAATATACAAAATGAAAAAAACAGAGTGCCTTACATTTCAATCCTAGCTGGATTAATATTTTTGTTTCACTTAATATTTTCAACTTCCAATTTTTTTTTCACTGAATTGCTGATGTTTCTGATCAAACTACGCCCCCTTTTTTACACACCATTGTCCTTGTTGCCTTTTAGCCTAAGTTGTATATTTCACTGAGTTCTCTCACCTGTGCTGCAAAGTTCTCAGCTTTCTCTCTGAGCATGGCTTCCTCCTCGTACTTGCCTTTGACTTCAAACAGCTCCTGGAACACCACCGTCGAAACTGTGAAGAAACAAATTGTGCATTTGTATAGTTGTATAGAATGAGAAATATACATTTCCAAAACCACTGAAAAATTAATTTTCTAATTTGAAATTGGCAAAAGATATGAACTTGCTTTCAATGATGTTAGTCTGTGGCT
Source organism: Patiria miniata (assembly GCF_015706575.1). Classification (NCBI taxonomy): domain Eukaryota; kingdom Metazoa; phylum Echinodermata; class Asteroidea; order Valvatida; family Asterinidae; genus Patiria; species Patiria miniata. The sequence continues at coordinate 4,570,901 of NW_024037048.1, forward strand.
GAGTTGACCTTTCCAAAAAGTAAACTGCTAGTACCAGTCTGCCACTTTGAAGCAATTGCTTGATTTTATATATGATTATAGACGGGTCTCACTGACCCACATGCCTACATCCGGGTACCAGAAAGTCAGAGTGGCCATTGTAGTAGGCAAAGACCGTTCAGCGCCGCTCAAAGTAGGCAGTAGGCAAGCCTTAAAAACTGTGATGGATGTCAAAAACTGTGAGAAAAATGTTCAGCCAACGCCCAGTGTGGAGTTGGCACGATTATGACACAGCATCAGTGACCATGATACCATTTGATAAAGAATTTACGTGAAAATAAGCCCTACTGTCTAATTGACAACGCACGACGTGGTTGCTAACCAATTGCTTGCCTACAGCAATGGTGGCCGATCATGGGGAAACTGGATCGTCAAGCTGTAATTTGACGTCATACAATCCAAACCTATTATGATACTTACATTTTGTGCACCCTAAAGTTTAGCCTATTTTAAATTTTTAGGAGGGTTGCTCTCTGTGAACAACCGTTCAAAACAATGGTGGTTGTTTTCTGGAACTGTTTGTGTACAGCAAGCGAATATCTTGGTTCGCTGTGATGCCCACTTGAGACAGAGGTAAGCACTGATCTTGAAACAACATCATTGCTTAAACTTGTTTTTGCTACTAACACCTGATCATTAAGTAGTCATCAAGTGATTTCTGAAAGGAATAGAAGCCTTCATTGTCTTTGTCTTGTGTAAAAAAAAGAAAAAAAAAGTGACTTCTATGTACTTCTTGAATAATACTATCCAAGTTATTTATTTATCGTTTGCTCCAAAACGCCTTTCAAGGAAAGCACAACCTTAAACTCACCTCTCCTGAACTGTGCAATGGTCTGTATCTTTTCCTCCAGCGCCATCTTCATGGTTTCATGGGCAACTCTGTCTGCTTCCATGGAGGCTTTGGTCGCTTCATGGCCTTGCCTCTCCAGAAGTAACTACAAGTAAACAAGACAACTAGTCAAGAAGTTTGTATCATTCTCTGATTTGTGATCCGGATCCTACCAGGGTGGCATGGGTGGCTAGTGCGTATAAGCGTTCGCCTCTCACCACTGTGGCCCTGGTTCGATTCCCAGCTCGGACCATATGTGAGTAGAGTTGTGCATTGATTCTCTCCTGTGCCACAAGGTTTTTTTCTCCGAGCTCTCCGGTTTTCCTCCCTCTGCAAAAATCAAACACTTTTGATCTCTGGCTGCGCTCCGTGGTCAGACATGGGTCGTATGGCGGCAGCCAAAGGCGCCTTTACATGCCTACAGCTCAATCATGTCCCAATTCTTCATTTTTGGCACCCCATCCATGGATCTTACCTGCTCGGCAAACTGTTTCCCCTGATCGGAGATTCCCTGGACTTCATCCCTGGCCTCATCCCGCTCCAGCAGGACCTGCTCCAGGTCACGCTTGCTCGCTATCAGCTGATCTTTGAGATCTGGCAAGAGACAGAAAATAAAAGGTTGTCCATTTACACAATTACTTGGGTGCACGTCTTTTTGGCAAAAACCTGGCTGTTTTCATCATATTATGTATGCAGGCCTACACCACGTTATGGGGAAAAATTTTTAAGGGGAAGTTTTTTATTTTAAATTAGGACCGAGTCATGGGGACTTTCTGCTGTCTCCACAGCATTTTCGGTCCCCGCAAATACCTCGTACAGACGAGTGTATGTCCCCACAACTACGAAACAAGACTGGGTGTGGGTGTGTGTTCACAAGTTGATTGCCCACAAAGCAGGACATTACCCACGAAGTACACATTCGCCTGCGTTGCACCTGCGCTGCAGGTGACTTGCCCTAAAGTGGTCGACATGCCCACAAAGCAGGTGACAGGGACGAAGCCACCTCCCTTGCATGATGTGATGTCATGACAAATGTTTGCACTTCTAATTTGCAAAAAAAATTGACCGCATTTCCGCACTGACAAATTCTGCCACAACTGTTTCTTGACATACAATCTGCTTTCGCATCCGTTATTCCCGCAAATGATGAATGTTAAATTTCCACATGGTTACCATAGCAACGCACCTTCTATTCTTGCAGTGAGTTCTTTCACCAGGTGCGGATCCGCTCCGTTTTCGGTTTCCTCCTCATCGCCTTCGTCCAGCGACAGCTCAAACTGACGCACCAGATCCTCCCCGGCGCGGGACAGGAAGGCCGCGCTCTTTCTCTTGATGTCCTTGTTCTCTTTCACCATCTACGCAGAAAAAAAAATACAAGAGTAATCAGTTTAGTTTAAACAAATACAGATGTTTTGCAAGCGAACAGATACAGTTAGCCTGCCAGATATGTCATCAGTTTGTGTTGCCCAGTCCTGATTGAACATCAAAGGCGTGTGGGAAAAAAGCACACCTAGATTTTTCTTTGCGTGTGATTTTTCTTGGCGTGTGATTTTTCTTGGAATGTGATTTTTCTTGGCGTGTGATTTTTCTTGGCGTGTGATTTTTCTTGGCATGTGATTTTTCTTGGCGTGTGATTTTTCTTGGTGTGTGATTTTTCTAGGAGTGTGATTCTGTGGTAGAAGCTGGCTAGAACAATCTGGTATTTTTTTATAATATTCATCTTGGTTTACAGTAAAGTCATTTCAAGAGCTCACAGAAGGATGTTGTTTGTTGCCCAGTTCCTACCAAACTTTTATATTAATTTGTCTGTAAATGTATGCCGAGGTGTGCGGTACAGAGGGATTCAGGCGTGCGATTATTCGCACTTCTCGGGAAGCTTTTAGGCATGCGATGGCACGGGGGTGCGATCGCACGCCTCAAATCAGAAGGACTGTTTGTCTAGTGACGTCACGCGTCCCTCACTATCCGCTACGCATGCACATGGCATAGATATATCACTAGTGTCAGTATGAAATGCATACACTGCTCAAATGGTATTCTTAAAACTAGACAAAATCTTATTTCAAAAAAAATGTTCGTGCCACTCCCTATAAACATTTTCTAGGGAGTGAAACAACAAAATATTTCATGAAACAAGAATTATTCCCTTATTTTAGGAAATGTAAGAACATCATTTTTAGCAGTGTATATCACGCTCTTCTGTGTTCATTTATTTCAGCATTTACGAACTTAATTTGGGCCATTTGTCTGCGTTTTAAAGCAAGATAAGCCGCAGACACGATGCTTTCATTGGACGCTGCCATTTTGGATTAGTAACGGATCCGTAAACAATGTGTTTCCGTACGTGTACACAGTACAAAACAACAGAATGGTCGATAACGGTTACGAATGGGCGTCAATCGGGGGGGGGGGGGACGGACGACAAGTCCCCCCACTTTTTAAAGTGGGGGGATATCAAATCGTTTGTCCCCCCAACCCCCACACTTTTTTCGTCCCCGAATAAAAATTGCAGCCTATATGATTCTATAGCTCAGAATAGCTGATTCAATGACTCCAAACTCGAAAATGATGTTTAAATGATAATCTTTTCCTAAAAAAAAAAATGGTTAAAGTGGTCAGGAATTGCCTCAGATTGTACCACAGAGCGTCTAGAATCCAAAATCCACAGTGTCTAGAATCCACGCCATTAGGGCTTCGCGCTCGCATTAGTTCTGATCGAGGTATGTCCCCCCCCCCCCCCCCCCCCCCCCCCACTTTTCAGAAGTGATTGACACCTTTGCGGTTACGATAGCTATACATATGTGTACACTTATCCATTAATATGCAAAAACCTCTCTACTGCCACAAGTAATGCAAAGATTCTTGTCCTTTTTCTCTGTCACCATCTACGTGGCGAAAAAAATACAATTATTGTTTAAGTTGAATGGTTTAATAAATAAACAAAACCACAGTTACTTCCAAGATAGGTTCAAAGAAAAGGTTTGGGACAGTCATGGTTGAAATCAGAACAAAAGTTCACTTCCAGAAACATTTAGCAAAACTGAATTTCCCACAACTTTACAGAATCACTCACAAAATCCAGGGAATTTTTTTCGGTAAAACTAAAAACCTTAAATGTCTTAAACCTCTTTGTTTGAATGAATGAATTCCATATATCAGTGCCCCTTCATGACATGTCTGAAATCTAGAATTGTGGGAGTTTCAGGCATTTCAGATGGTAATAAATCAATCCATTCGCACCAACATTTCACATCCACAGCAAAACAAAAATTCCTTGAAAACAATATATGATCTTATCAATATTTCACATCTTTGGTATTGAATACCCAGCAAATCTCCATGTGAAAAGCAAGTTTAAGTGATACAAGACTCCAGAGAACATGAAGGAGCAATATTTTGCATCTATGAAGTAGGAGAGCCTCTCTTTGATGGATCAGATTACAAGCACATTGTATGTCGCGGCAATCTTCCTCGTGTCTCCTACGCTGAGAAACATTGACAAATCGGTGATTTGCAGATGCCCGGGGGCAGACGCTGCAGGGGAAGGGGTTATCGCTGCTTACGTTGCCAAGTCGTGCCCGCCACTTGGGCCCAAAATAGAACAGGCGCTTTAATCCGCCCCGAGGCACGAATAATTATCGCGGAAATTGGCTGTTTGCCAGCCGGATTGAGTCAATCTGCTTCATTCAAGCTTTCAAAACAAAAAAAACACCTAAACCAAAACCTTCTATTGTCAAATTCTTGCCGAAGAAAAATTATGACCAAATGTTAATTGTGCAGACTAGTTCAGCGAAGACACCAAGATTATGGACTACGCATACGTACTGTAGCTAGCAGCGTTTGGGGGAACCCTAATTGCGTTTGACTTGTAACGTATTGTGTGAACGTTGCGGGGACAAGGGTGTGAGGACAATAAGCCGAGGGTGACGGAAGCGGCAACAGACTGCCGTGACTCATCACCGAGATCCACCGACTAGATTATTCTCCACGACCAAAACAAAACTCACCCGATAAATCACGCACTAGCTATAGCTGTGTCATTTGAAAACATACATCTGTGAATGTGAAGACTATTTGTAACATGAAGTAAATTTGATCTGACAATGAATGCAGTTTGTCTTGTTTATTTATTTCTTGCTTTTTTAGGAATAATTCCCCCCCCCCTTAATTTCTTTGTTTATTTTAATTCTGGAAAATTTGTTTCTGTTTATGGTTAGTTCCAGGGATGAGTAACGTTGGATTTTTAGAATGGTTTAGAAAATTAATCATCTTCTCCATATGCTGTTTATTACGTTGTCGTGATGGAGAGGATTGTGTGCTCCGATGACACTGAAGGCGATACTGATAAAGCTAAGGCTCCCCGCAGGGTCTACCATGTGGGGCAGGTTTCTGGTAAGGGGCCAGACAAAATTCAGCACCTGGTCCTCCAGGTTAGGGTAGAGGTGTGCATTCACGGGTACTCCGGGAATCGGGTACCCGATTGAAAAAACATGGGTACCCGGTTACCCGTTAAAGAAACCCAACCCCAAAATTCAAATCTTGGAAGTTACCGTTCAGATTGTTCATAAAGGTCCGCACGATAATACACGACCATACTATGTACATCAGTGCTTCGATACAGCAAAATACAAGTGAAGTACATGTATTGTGTTTTTTGTGTAATATTATTTATTATTTGTAATTTTGTAAGTGTTCAATTAACTCTAACTCCCTAGGGGGTGTGCAAAATTATATTGACATTGGAGGATTCAGGACTGTTAATAGGGTTAGCGTTTAAATGTAAAAGGCCAATGGAATTTCCCATCAGGGATAATAAAGTCAAATTGAATTGAATTGAATTGAATTGAATTGAATTGAATTGAATTGATCAGTGAGCTCTTTAGCTGGCTCTGTAAATTGCTTTTTCGCAAGCGTCATAAACGTGGGCATGTTTGTTTTTTCATGTAGCCTGGTTTTTCATTTTGAAAATTTCCCACAAATGACATTGAAAACCTTTCTTTTTCATTGTCTTGGAAGTTACTAAGTAATTTGTAAAGCTGGTTACAGGTACCAGACCCCATAATCTGCAACCGGTTCCTGACATCAAAGGTCGGGTAACCAGTTCCAATGCACAGCCCTAAATTCAGCACCTGGTCCTCTAGGTTGGGGCTAGGGTGTAATGGTAACAACTCCATCCCGTAAAATACCATCATGTTAACGTTACAGAAACTGCAACAACTACAACTACAACTACAAATCTTATGGACCAAGTTTCTGTTTATATGGTTATTTCCAGGGAGCTGCCAATTTGGATTTTTAGAGTGGTCTAAAAATGATGAATATCCAGAAAGAGAAAAGGAAAGTATTCTTTTCCTAGTGATAAATCAAACATGGTGCTGGTTAAAAACACAAAGTATACATTTATGTTGCCCAGGAAATCCTAGTTTGAGTTGTTTGTGTCCATAAATTTAAAAGAAACAGGGGTGTCATTAAAAAATTGCATTTCATGTGAAAAACAGGGCAATATGTGTGCAATGTTCACATACGTGTACATGTATGCAGCAGTAAAGAGGCTTTCAAAGAAATCATACCATATAAGCATTTCTGCTCAACAGATGTTTAGATTATTTTTTTCTTGTCTGACACAGTCGGAAAACAGGAATATTTCCTGATATTTTCAAAGAAATCTCAACAATGTGCCTTTTTTCCCCCTTTATAATGACACTGTGCCATGGGATATGAATGTCTGATAAAGTTATACCAACTCTTAGCACCTGTACTACATTGTAATAGTGTATTACAGTGTATTACATTGTATTCATTCCCTGAAGAATCCATAAAACCACAGAGCATGCTCAGGTGGTTTTGGGCCTTACAGGGAGTATTGAGCCAGGCAGTTTCCTGCAGTAGATGCCTTAAGGCAAAAAAAAAGTATTTGTTTCTGGTATGCGCAGGCAGCGTTGCCCAAGATGATGTCTCAAAACGGCCAAACTCACTGGTTTGACTGGAATCCTGCTGCTGCACAATTTTAACGTGTTTTTAGATGGGGTTACGATCGAGTATAAGCTTGATGTGGTCTCTCTGGGCTCCAATATATTTTGCACTAAATTTAGTCAGGCACCATTTGCAGACGGTGTTGTAATTTTGGTTGGTTGTAAACGCTTTTTAATTAGCTCAATATACTTCTCAAGCCTTATGGCCTTACTGAGGTCACCTCAAGCTGCACTCTGAAGGATATTTTGAGAGTTTTAAGGGGATCAAAACATCATCTGCAATATCAGCCGACATTTGAAGAGAAAAAAAAGATGGGTAAAACTTTTTTTAAAAACCGCGTCGCTGTACCACTTTTGGGGCAAGCTCCATACCAGAAACCAGAGACTTTTTTTTGGCCAAATGGGTTGAGTAAAATTTTAGATAAATTTTGGGTGAGTTAAAGGGAAGATACAACATTTGCAAACATCGAAAAACGAAATGATCAAATTGTCACGAAATAAATTATTGGATTGTTAGGGAATGACAGTCTAAAGCATCCAGTAAAATCGTGGCTCCTGGTGTGCTAACAGTTTCAAGAAAAATGGTATTTTTCCAACGCTGGTCGGCCGACCAGCGTTGGAGAAAACTGGCTTTTTTTTCGAACACTGCTCCTAATTCTTCATTTTTAGTTATTCAGCATTTTCTTTGCAATTCATTACACACCTGTGAAGAGGTATAAGCCAGCTAGACTGATTCTCTGACCTTAAAATTCCCCAAAGTCTCTAAATTGCTCCGTTTTATCTTCAGTGGGGTCAGGGAACCAGACTACAAGGACATGATTGGTTTTCTTGGTTTTTCCAGCACCTACAAGCTCAAAACGTGAAAAAAGTAATTTTAACAGTATTTGCTATAACATACTAATCCTCCAAACCCATTTATTTCTGAAAATTGCAGCTAAAGCAAATGTTGTACATTCCCTTTAAACCTGGTGTTGTACATGTATATATCCAGGCTCTACTGAAAAATCCATTTGGTATTTGTTTTTTTTTCCCTGAGCACTGATGAAAGATAACCACAATCTAAGTTGTAAAGTTTGAACAAAAAAATATTTTTTGTCTACAACTTGTCCCAGAATAGTATACCTTGCAATATGGATTGTATTTCATGCAATTTTGTATATAATGCACAATTTTGTCAATTTGGAGCTGTCACCGACCGAACAAAATTTGACAGAGCAAATATATTTTGTTAGGCAAATATTGTGTAACAAGCTGGTTTACCCGATCATAGATCGGGTAGGGCGTATAGTGTTGGGGATGAAAATGTGGGGAGTTAAATGTAAATGGGGGATATAGTTGGGGAGACATGCAGTTAAAGAATAGCAATTTCTGTGGTGTGATCTGAGGCAATTTCTGATCACTAAAACCAATTTGAGCAAAAGATCATCTGTGAAAGTTTGGAGTTTTGAGTAATTGAATCAGCTACATGTATTCTGAGCAATAGAATCATTATTGTAGGCTACAATATTTTATTCGGGGAAGAAAAAGTGTGGGGGGGGGGGGAGACCAAACAATGTCCCCCCTCAAAATGTGTGTGTGTGTGGGGGGGGGGGGGGGGTCCCCTGTCCCCCGTTGATTTACGCACATGATAATTATGTACCATGGCAACTGTCGGTCTGTATGTTGCCGTTGGTCTGTTAAATTGGCTTTTTGAGAGGCAGTCGCATTTGGAAAACGTAGTGAAAAGGTTACTGAAGTACACAGGCGAAGGGTGGTTGTACAGTTGGACAATAAATCATAATGCAATAAAACGTGAAGGTGTCATTTAAAATGAAAATGTTGAGTGTTAACAAAAAAATACAAACGGTCTGAATCATGGAGGAAGGTCATAATTGAGTTTCAGTATTGGACTCTTCAACAAACGTAAACTTGAACTTCTTACAATTTGCGAGACCGTCTGCGATTCAACTTTTATTCAAGTTGGTTCAACCATCTATATATAAGAGCAAGTTTTACTCGGCCTCCGAGAAATGTTTGCTTCTGAAAGGATCCGAGACCGCGGCGATCCTTCGTTGACCCAAAACAGGCCCCCGAAATTATAACACGACACTGAATTATACCATGGAGGAATTCTTATTCCTCCATGATTATACGTGGCGGGCAGCTAACTCACAACGCTCAGCCTTGGTGGTGGAAGCATGGAGCTGTAAACACATTATGGAAGCAACAGCACTCTACACGTCACATGCTTGCGCTTCAAATAGCGAGCACCGTAGACCCAACCTCGTTTTCAGGGTGTGGAGCAGGCTGCAGTACGCGTTGCCATCGACAGTTTTGCATAGCCCGGAAATACTACGCAGTGTAGACTTTCGATTGGTCAGACCGCGCAAGGCATACTTAATGTCTAGTCCTTCTGAGTATTCGTTGCACTCGGCGCAGGGGCGGCAAGCGAAGCACATGAAAGAATAGGAGCACTTGGTGGCCACGCACCATGGAGAAAAAATATTTTACCAAGGTCACCCCATCCACAATTTGGTGAACGCTTTCGCAGAAGGGCCGAGTAGAACACGTAAACGCAACCCCTACGTTGACCTCGCTGACCTCGCACAGTCTAGACACGCAGAAAAAGCCAGGACAGGGGGCGGCCAGGCAGTCAACGTGAAAGCACACACGACGGCAAATTCCTGCGCAAAAAGCAGTCACGAAAAATCGACGAAACGGATCGCCGGTCCGTACGGGAAAATTAGGACGACCCGAAGTGTCCGACCCGGCGGAAGACACCCTCCGCATTTTTCCACGGACGTGGAGCGATTTTGGCGCCGCGTGAGCCCGCGGTCTCGGATCCTTTCATGAGCAAACATCGTCTCGGGGGCGAGTAAACTTCTCTCTTATATATATAGATCATGAACGCATATACTAGCATTACAGCATTGAATATCTGATGATCATCAAATCACTTACATGTATATTAAAGATGAATGGAATTGTTTTGGTGTTTTGGTGTTTTTTTGTATGTTCATAGAGCAGTAAAAATATGTAAATTTCTGCCTGATGTTGCTACGGCCCGGTGCAATGTGCTGAATGTAAATAAGTTTATATTAGGGTCTAAAGTGTTACATTTCCTTATCCCTGTTACCGCTGAACTTTGCAATTTGCCATTCAAGTGTCACTGAAAATGACTTCAAACTAATTTCTATTGGTCGGTTTGGTACGTTTACTTCACATAATCACATGGAGGAAAAATAGTACATTAGGCCCCAAAAAGAGTCTCCAGTTTCTGGTATGGAGAGCTTGCCCCAAAAGCGGTGTGAGACGCGGCTTCTTTTTTTTTCACTTTTTTCTTCTTCAAATGTCGGCTGATGACTGCAAATGGTGCCAGACTAAATTTAGTGCAAAATATATGGTAGTCCAGAGAGGCAACATAAAGCTTATACTCGATCGTAACCCCATCTAAAAACACGTTAAAATTGTGCAGCAGCAGGATTCCAGTCACACCAGTGAGTTTGGCGGTTTTGAGACATCATCTTACATTGAAAAAAAACCTTTTTCATTTTGCCGACGCGCATGGCTACGGCGACGCACGCGCATACCAGAAACCGGAGACTTTTTTTTTTGGCCTTAAGGAGTGCATCCAGAATTTAAAAATTGTTGGATGTAACATGGACAGGAAGAAAAGGGGACCCCAAGTTTTTAGAATGGCCCATGTAGCCTACAGTTATTTTAAGAAAAATTCTCTGGCTAGAATTGCTTACTTCTTAAAGGGCCCATGAAGGGTAATTTTGTTTAATGCAGTTCTTGAAAATTCACCTTTTTGTCCCATTTAAACTTATTTTCAATTTTCATTTTGCCTTTTTCAAGGGTATTTTGGTGCCCTTTTTGGTTTTTATGCTACTGTAAATTTCCATATTCATGAGCAAAAGTGTGATGTCATATCAGGAAGCAACCTCAATATTGCAATTGGTTTGTGCACAAAAAGTTTCCAGCATTTTGGACATTTTGCTGTCGTGAACTTTCTTTTCTTTAGTGATTCATTGTTGTGTCAGTTCATGGCAGTATGCCAATGAGCAAACTTTTCTCACAAATGTTTTCAATGAGGAAATTTTTGGGTTCACAATTTCAACACAAAAACATCTAAAATGAACAGTGTCTTATTGAAATGACATCACCGCAACAGTGCCCTCGGTTGTCTGGAAAAGCATGGAAAATTTAACATGTTTATGCTTTCAAGGTTTTGCCACCTCCAGCGACCTTTACATGTATATCGGGTTCAATACTTATGTTATTTTTCCGTTCTGTCATGAAGAGGAAATAAATGTGTTTGAAATTGAAAAATTGAAATTGGAAATTAAAGAAGTGCACTTTTCAGTAAAATTAACCAAAAAAGGGATGTCGATTAGGTTTCAAACCCTTAAGAGGATTAGAAGGTACAAAATAAGTTCCTAAGAAACATTCAATTCATAGGCCCTTTAAAATGGTCACAAAAAACACTGAAATTAAACTGGCCTGTGGGTAGATGTTCCAACACACGTCACTGATATGTATACCCTCAAACTATCCATAGGACTCCTGTTACCATGGCAACGTGACATTAAAAACTCTAATTACATTAACATACATGTACGATGTACGATGACAGCTCAATATGCTGTGCATTCCAAACGAGCAAGTCATATGAAAGGGGCTATTATTAGATTTATTTTTTTAACATAATATTCAGGAAGCAAGATAGTTATGACACCTGTAAACCATTGGCAGGCTGAGTGTAAATGTTCAGTTTTCAGAAACGATTATAGAAATATATATTTACATTGTGAAATTGGAAAGATCTTGTGTATGTGTAGATCTTTTTGAAAGTTTTTAAAGGGAAAATACAACATTTGCAAACATCAAAAAATAAAACTACCAAATCATTTTGAAATACCTTGCTGGACTGTTAGTGAATGACAGTGTAAAGCATCCTGTAAAATCATGGCACCTGGTATACTGTCATTTTCAAGAAAAGTGGTATTTTTGTATCAATTTCCAACGCTGATCGGCCGATCAGCGTTGGAAAAAACTGGCTTTTTTTTCAAATACTGGCCCCAATTGACCATCGCACTTGTTTGCAATCGATTACACACCTATGCACGGGTACAAGCCAGCTAGACTGGTTCCCTGACCTTACAATTCCCCAATGTATGTAAACTGCTCTGTTTCTTCTTAAATGGAGTCAGGGAACCAGACTACAGGAAAATGATTGTTTTTCTTGGTTTTTATAGCATTTTTGAACCCAAAACCTCAAAAAAGTCAGTGTAACTATATTTGCTATATATTTCCAACCCCCCAATTCCATCTATTTCTGAAAATTACAGCAAAAGCAAATGATGTATATTCCCTTTAAGGATGTTAGCACAAAATGTTTGAAATTTAAACTCCATCCGATCTCTCCAAAACACAATGGTTGTACATACCGTACATGTACATGGTAATAAAAAATGCAAAAAATAATTTCATTAAAACCCTCCTATATGCAAACATCCATTCTGTGCCAAGTTGTCCTTTCAGTCAAAATCAATCAAGTGACTGTTTTCAACAGTTAAGAGCCCCCAGCCAACATAAAGCAGGATTGACTGGCTGTGACTGTTTATGTAACTTGATACAGCTATGCTTTGACTGTAGGTGATTGATAAGCCAGCTGTGCCGACCACTTGTCTGCTTTTGTCGGTGGACTGAATTTGACTAGTTACGGTGCTTGCTTGAAATGTGATATGACTGTTGGTGACTAGCCTGTGTAAAAGGCATGTCAGGGGAAGAGGATTGAATTTTTTGACTGTCTGTGACTGTTCACATAGCAGGAGGGTTGATGTTTCATTTAAAAATATATATATAAACAAATTGCCCCTTTAATGTATTTGTATGTATGAGGAAATGGTTAAAATCCAACGTGCACTTTGCCCAAGTAGTTTCTGACACATGTTACATAAATGTACATAGTTTCCTTTCATTATTCGTTGCGCACACGTAATTATGTAGGCGACATTTTTTTCAATTCAAGAGTAACAAAAGGATCTTTAGACATTTCAATGTCTGGGAAATTCTTGTTCAGTATCAGTTTCCATTCTTGATAGCTACAAATTTATTCTGCATGCTTAGCTCATAATCTATGCATTTATGTTTTGGTTTAGGCACGACCCTAAATAACACCTAAAGGTATTAATTAATGCAACATTTGCAAACATTAAAAAACAAACCTACCAAATTATTATGAAATACCGTACTCGACTGCACGTGAATAATAGTCTCAAGCATCCTGTGAAATCATGGCACCTGGTGTGCTTTCATTTTCAAGAAAAGTAGAATTTTTGTATCAATTTCCAACGATGGTCTGCTGACCATCGTTGGAAAAAAACTGATTTTTTTTTTCTTCAAATACTGCCTCCAATTTACAAAATTTAGTTAGTCCACATTTTTGTATGCAATCTGTTACATATTTGTGAATGGGTGCAAGCCAGCTAGTCTGGTTCCCTGACCTGACAATTCCCTGAAGTATATAACTTGCTCAGTTTGTCTGAAGTAGGGTCAGGGAACCAGACTATACAAACAGTTTTTTTCTTCTTGGCTTTTCCAGCATAAAACACTAACTCCTAAATCCATCCACTCAAATTGAAGACCCATGTAGGGATGACTGAATAAAGACACCCTGTTAAATTATTCTGCCTGAATGGTATCATTCAGAAAAAAAACAACCAATTATTGAAGTTGATTTAATAAAGTAGTGCCTGCGGTCACACTGTTTTACATGTATTAGTAACGGAATCCAGTTACGAGACAAAAAAAAATGTGCATGTGTTTTGACTGTTTTCTCAAAATGTTCAGTGGCCAGAGCTAAAACGTAAGGTTAGTCGTTATGCACCCTTACTTGAGAAAGTTGCTCAGATTGTGAGCAATTTTGTTGCTTCAAAGGAAAAAAAAATTGAGCCCTGCAAACCCAATGCTCAAGTGGTTGAGACATCCTGACAACTACAAGTACACAGAAGGTCGTGGGTTCGAGTCCCACCCAAATTTTGTAATTTTGTTTCCTCACAATATTTTAGAAAGCACAGAGAATATATAAATTTTAACATTACACTAAAGATATGGCAAAACCCACTATTTAATAGTACAGTACTGAGTCACTTAAGCCAATCTGCAATATACTTCTCTCCACGCACCCTGGCCCATGTTCGACATCGCTCATAAAATGTAAACAAGCCAATTGCGCAGATAACAAATAATTCATTTATTCACACATCCGCGACCTTTTTTCTTTTTTTTAACCGAGTGACTTTTGGGAAAACAGCTTTAACGGCGGCCAAATTGGCTGCCCGTTCGCGTGTGTCGGCAGAACCCAAAGGCCAATTTGCGGCAATCTACACGCGATTTTGATCGGATCCGGGATGTGAGCGTGTCATATTAAATGGGATTATCGTCTTGTTTTTCAGCCTGGGCCGGCTGGGTAAGTGCATGTTTCCACATGCGGTAAGAGTAAGGATCGGTGAGCGGTACTGTAATTTGACAAGCGAAATGCAGCCCCCAACTGCCCCCCCCCCACTCCCCCTGCTGTTCCTATATGCAATTACAAATATACTTTTTTTAGCAATGGTTATGCCTCAAGTGTAATTATATAATATTGAATGGCTTTGAGGGGGATATAAGAATATATTGCACGAGCTATAACAATATTGCACACGCCAAAGAGCTATAGCAATATTTACGACACTTGCAATATTGTTTTAGTGAATGCAATATATTCTTGTATCCTCCGAAATAAAAACATCCAACAGTATTATTTTTATTTATATCAGGCTGACTAGCTTGATCTCCAAGAAATAAATGTCAGGACACTACCTTTATTTCTCAAATTTCGTTGAATTATCGCGCTGCTCGAATTTTTGCCATTTTTCACTGCATTAACAGTTTAAATTGATGGATTGATATTTTCATCATGGTGCATTATAGTTCCCTAACTTCATAAACATCTACATGTGCATGAAATTAATACATGGCAGTCCATTACTGTGGAGTGTTTTAGATTTTTGTTTCCTTTCTTAAAGGGTATATACAACATTTGCAAATGCCAAGAAACAAAACTAGCAAATTATTATGAAATGCCTTACTGGACTGTTAGTGAATGACAGTCTAAAGCATCCTGTAAATTCATGGCACCTGATGTGCTGTCATTTTCAAGAAAAGTGGTATTTTTGAATAAATTTCCAACGGTGGTCGGCGGACCACCGTTGGAAAAACCTAACTATTTTTCAACTACTGCTCCAAATTTACCATTTTTTTTCAGTCCACATTTTGTTTGCCATTGGTTACATGTTCATGAATGGGTGCAGGCCAGCTAGACTGGTTCCCTTACCTTATAATTTTCCAGCATCTATAAATTGATCCATTTCATCTTTAGTGGAGTCGGGGAACCAAAATTCTATTTTTCTTGGTTTTTCCAGTATTTTCGAACACAATACTTCAAACATGTCAGTGTAACAATATTTCATCTATTATACTAACCCCTCAAATAGTTCATTTCTGAAAATTAAAGCAAAAGCCAATGATGTACATTCCCTTTAAATTTGTTTTCAATGATAATTTCAATTGTTAATGTTATAGGTTAATATAGGGAACTTTGTTTGCAAAATTGAAAAAATGAAATTGTCCCATTACTATATGAAATAGCTTACAACAAAATTACAGTATGAAGTATTCTGTTTAATAATGCAGAGCCTAGCATGCTGTTATTTCAAAAGTAGAGGAATTGTGTTACTCTTTCCAACAATCACCGGGGAAATGACCATTGGAAAAACAACATTGACAAATGAGTCCTACATGTATGAAGGACAGATTCAGCGAGCTGCATTTTGACGATTGCAAACAAACATCGTGTTTTGGGTGTTTTTTCCCAGCACCCATGGACACAAAACATAGAACAAGTCAGAGGAGCGATTTCTGCTACTAGTCTTTCAAAAAAAATCAGGGGTTGGATTGAGAAGAATTAGGGGCTAGTCAGGGTTAACTCTTCTTTTTTTTTCAGCCAAAAAAATAAAATAATTAATAAAATTGCTCATTTTCATTACACATTCATTACCTATAGTCTTTTTTTTAAACTGGGATTTTTAAATTCAATAACAACTAAAATCCTCAAAATCAATCAAAATTGATAAAATACAAATCAAACCATCAATGTCTCAGTCATGCCAACCCCCCCCCCCCCCCTGTTTACTTTCACAGCCCCTTCGCCTCACTCCGGATGATTCGAGTGTCCTGATCTTCCGAAGACGTTTTCCACCTCACCGCAGAATTACGAGCGCCGTGGAAAAAAAAAGGAACGGATCTATCGATCCACGAATGGCTCATTTCCATCCAACTTCACTTAATATCTACAAGAGTTCCAGGACAGCTGCGTGCGGGGATGCTAACAAAAAAAATCTGAGCATCCTCATTCGAGGTCCTCAATCAGGTTCCTCGATTTGATATTACAGGTCAGCCAGAAACCAATGGAGGGTTGCTGAGAGGTGCTTTAAAATTCTGGCATTGACATTTGGTTTAACCCTGACTACCTTAGCAGTTTTCACTGGGAACATTCGTATTAAATCCTTCAAAATCCTCCACTGTGCTTTAGCCTGATGGCATAGTCTGTGAGCTCGAACTTCCTAACCCAGTAAGACCCTTTCAAAATCCTGCGAAACCCTGCCAAACCGCCTTGTGAATTTCGAAGTATTTGGGAAGCTGAAGGTTTTCAAAGTGGGCAAATTTTGATATTGAATTGAAAACTCTGAATAGACTGATCAAATGACAACAATTAGAAGCCACTACTGGCAAACGATCATCAACTTGTGGTACATGTTATACAATCTTCTCCAATGGAAAAAATAAAGCCTGAGAATTTTTTTTTTTTTTTTTTTTCTTTTAAACCTGGACATGTCCATGCTTTCGCATCCAATATTTGTGTACTAACTGTTCAAAACACAGTGCTTCGGGGCAAAAAAACATGAACAGTTTACTTTAACATTCATTAATACATGTATGTTCCCTGAGACAGTTTACCAATTCTTATTGGTCGAGAGCCCGTCACGTTGGTGGTTTTGAACACCAGTAAAACACCGCTGCATTCTGTGCCACATCGTGCAGTTCGCGCTGCACGCGTGCCAATTTCCTTATAAGAAGATTTTTAGCCTTACGCACGTGAGGAACATTCCATGTATAGATATGGCCAGAGGGGTGTTTCACGAAACGTGAAGTAAAATTGTTGAACAAAATCATTGGAAATCTGTGAATTTTTTACTTGTCTTGCCTTTTTGACCGAAATATTTAAAACGTGCTGGGGGCCTGGTCTAGATAATGAATCTCGCCTTCAGCTCAGGCCATTTTCCGCATCCAGGCCCCTAGCGGGCTGTAAACGTACTTGTTTAAAGCCGGCCAAGCACATATTTATTCCCTTGTTAAATGCACCCACTCCCCCACCCCACCCACGCTCATTTTAGTCAGAAGAAAATGTAACCAGAAATGCACAGTGCCTGATGCAGTGCATGCAGTTGTACAATTCACGTTCAAACAAGGATACCAATTAGCCTTTGTGCACATTTACATACTTTGAATATTATCAAACACATGCACATGAAAGACGCTGAAAGAGTCAACAACACGTCCAGAGGAAAATCACTAATTGAAAAATGCCTCACTGATGACTATACACTTGCAGATAATATATCATCCGAACTACTCGCCAAAACTGTTTAAAGCCGGCCAAGCACATATATCTATTCCCTTGTTAACTGCACCCACTCCCCCACCCCACCTACGCTCATTTTAGTCAGAACAAAATGTAACCAACAGAAATGCACAGTGCCTGATGCAGTGCATGCAGTTGCACAATTCACATTCAAACAAGGATACCAATTACTGTAGCCTTTGTGCACATTTAAGACATGCACATGAAAGACGCTGACAAAGTCAACACCACCTCCAGAGGAAAATCACTAATTGAAAAATGCCTCACTGATGACTACACTTGCAGATAATATATCATCTGAACTACTCGCCAGAACTGTCGACAATCAGTGGTTGAATGCAGCACTGTACAACCACTGCATCAGAACGGCACAGTATGCCTGCATGCACACAGTGATGTCTATGGTATCCCAATTAAGCCACAACAATAAATTATTGTTCATATCACAAATGGACTGGCAGTGATGACTCATCGGTCTCAGGCAAAAAAAAAAAAAAAAAGCCTGAGGATGGCATTGGCGTCACGGCAACCATTGTCTGCCGAGAACGATGCGGGGAGGATCTAGGAAGGGGTATTGTAGAAAATGGGCCAGACGATTACTGCAGTGGCAGTAATGAAATATGTTTTATAGTGTTATGTGCTTTACCTACATGTACATGTACATGTATCTAGAAGATAGTGATCCTTAAAAACAAAGCATGACAATTTTTTGGGGGGGAGGGGGGGGGGGGGGGGGGGGAGGGGGAAAGGGGATGGGGGGCATCTGCAACCTTCATTGAAAAAAGGTTGCTACTGGGTTGCTTTTTGCGCCCAAACAGATCTGGCCAACGATTCTGATAGGTTGCAAGAACCAGTCTATCCTGGGAGAACTTAATTATTGTCAGACCACAAATAAATAGAAATGTGTTTCAAGTAAATTCTTCATATTGGACCAATGTTGTTTATTCGATGTCGCATTCAAAGTGAATACATTCTCTATAGCTTAGGGGGAAAAAAAAAATTCCACCAATATTTCAGCTCAACTTCAAAAATTTCAGTTCGCAATTCCTTTAAACATGAATGAAACAAGAATGCAGGGACATTATTAATCAGCTGTTAGCCATGTTTTTTTGACAACAGTATAAAAGTAAGAAACTGTATGCTAAGAAGTTCACATTATTAAAAAAAGGGCACTACCGTATTTTGTGAACAAAATGTAAAGACAATTTGAATTCCATTTAAAGCCCGAGTCCATCATTTGCAGCTATCCAAAAAAGTAACTGGCGTAATTATTGTTGAAAAACATACTGGTTGAAAGATAGTAAGGGGACTAAACTCCCTGTGAAATTATCCTATCTGGCGAGCTCTCATTTTGAAGAAATCAACGAAAGAAGGCATTTCCAACGGTGCTTCTTAAGAAGCACCGTAGGAAAATTTAAATTAGTTGTTCGTTTTGTTATTCGGCGCAGCGCGCACAAGCATTGGAACGACGCACAGGCGCACGCGGTTGCTATAATTCGTCGGATCAGTGCGCGACATCGTGTAAAGCTGCAATTCAAAACAATTCGAAACATGATTTAGCAACTTTTGATTTTAAATTGAGATCCTAGAATGCTGTTTTTCTCGGAATATGAAGCTGAAGCTGAGCTGAAACTTCATCAAGTAAGTTCAGTATCCTTCATTAGATTTTGAACACTTTTGTTGCTTCAAACGAACAAAAGGCACTAATTACAAATGATGGACTATAGCTTTAACCACTTCACGCTGGGATTATTTTTGCCGAAAATTTCAATTTTCACAAAAGGCAAAATTTTGCTGCCAAGTACTGATGTACATGTACAACCAAACACCACAAATACTGATTGGCAAGAGTCATTTCAACAGTATTTGTACGATATTTCTTGCCGAAACCTCATATGTGTGCACTGGAGCGTAAATTGTACAACAATAGGCCGAGCACAACAGCCGATTCAAAATCAACACACAGTCTGACTTCACAGACTTTGTGCATGTGTACAAAAGGCACGAGGGATTAGCGTGTTTAGACGTCACCCGGAAGCGAGTCGAGGCAATCTTGACGTCTTAACCCGTCAGCCAGTACCTGTGTTTACAAACAGCCAGTGGGTGTTATCACGTCAGTGTTGTAGTTGAGTCACCAATGTCGAGTCCAAGTCCGAGTCCCGAGTCACTTGTTCTTTATAGTTGTTCACCAAACTAATCATTTTTTCAAATATTATTTTTCAATCATCCATTCTGTCTTTTAAGTAAATCCCATATAGTTTACCTTGTGTATGTGTACATGTTGTTTAGACCCAAAATGTGTTTTACTTTTAATTCCCATCCCTAAAAAACCCTCCTCCATCCCTTCCCTCCATGTTTATCATCGAAACATTATTCCTCAATGATCCCTTCCCATCCCTACGTTATTTTTTTTTTTGATGAAAATACGTGACTCAAGTCACGAGTCACCAAGCTCGAGTAAGGGTCATTATGGCTGAGTCCGAGTCCGAGTCCGAGTCATTTTCCAATGTGGCTCAAGTCGAGTCCGAGACACGAAAAATGTGACTCGAGTCCGACTCGAGTCCGAGTCCTAGACTCGAGTCCTACAACACTGTATCACATCCTCCAATGGGAACTGGTTAAAGGGAATATACAACATTTGCAAACATCGAAAATAAAACTACCAAGTTTTTACGAAATACCTTACTAGGATGTTGGTAAATGACAGTCTAAAGCATCCTGTAAAATTATGGCACCTGGTGTCAAGTCATTTTCAAGAAAATAGTATTTTTGTATACATTTCCAACAATGGTCGGCCGACCACCGTTGGAAAAACCTAACTATTGTTCAACTACTGCTCCACATTTACAATTTTTTTCCGTCCAAGTTTTGTTTGCTATTGGTTACTTGTTCTTGAACGGGTGCAGGCCAGCTGGACTGGTTCCCTTACCTTACAATTTTCCGACATCTATAAATTGATCCATTTTATCTTTAGTGGAGTCAGGGAACCAGACTACTTAAACATTTTTGTTTTTCTTGGTTTTTCAAGCATTTTCGGACCCAAAACTTCAAACATGTCAGTTAAACAATATTTGATCTATCATACTAACCCCTCAAATAGCTCATTTCTGAAAATTACAGCAAAAGCCAATGATGTACATTCCCTTTTAAGAGACCACTATTTATTAGTAAACTGTAAAGACAATGTAAATTCCCTCTAAGTAACTGGTTCTAGCTGTGTTCATTCAATTGAGCTAAGTGCTGACATCAAACAAATCCTGCCCACTCCATGACCGTTAGCTGAACAGACGCCAATCTTCTTATTAGACATTAGAAGGTTTCTCCATTACCGATCCAATAGGGCCCCGGTTGGCCGCACCGTTCGCGAACGAGCGATGAAAGATTTCCTGTATCTCATACTTAACCTAATTAGATTTCCTGCATTATCTTATACTGTGTGCTATACTCTTGTGTATATTGCCGTGAATCGTGAAGGTAAGATAGTACCTCGGAGCCCTCTGAGTGACAAATGTCATGGATGTCTACATAAATGTACAGGCCCTAAATGTATACATTTACAAAGCGGAACAAGCCACCCAAAAAAAGATAAGGCCAAAAAAAATAATAGTTCTGCTTCCGGTTTCCCTACCTACCCTATTCTGACAGCCCCTACCCTAATTTTTTTATTGGAAAAATGAGGGGAAAAAACAACCAAAACCATCAATTTCTACCTTTTACTCTTGACTACCCGCAGACGCCTCCATGTGATCGTACACAAAAAAATTGGCAAAAAAAATTATTTCCCTACCTACCTACACTATTTTCAAATGCCATGTAATCGGAAGCAGAACTATTTTTTTTTTGGGCCTACTCTAGATTCGTATATGAGTTTTTGTAAAGACATACACATTTTTTACATTAATGTATGTGCCCAGCTTTACCGTAATCATAATTTTATTTTTTAAGTTATGAACAGCTTTGAGAAGGTGGTGTAGTAATTATTTTGATATTGCGCAAGTACATGAATCTACAGTCCACTCTTGTTAATACAAACACTGTTAATACAGATACTAGTTATAGCAAACATAAAGCCTGTGTCCCAACTGTACTTTATGTGCACAATGAATAGGATTGGCACTCCACTTAATACAAAATTCTGATATAACAAACATTTTGGCTATATCGGCTGAGTTTGTATTAACGAGGGTCGACTGTACTAGCCAACTCATTGTCCTCTAAGAATAACTAAGTAGTTGTAAATGAATATTAGGTTTTGCCCTTCACAGACATATAAACACTGTATACTCAGTGTGTTACCTCCCGAGTGAAAGTTGGAAAAAAATCTCTCGGGTGGGACTCGAACCCACGACCTCCTGCTTTCTAGTGCAGACGTCTTACCACTCGACCACCAAGTTTGCGTGATCAGTTGGCTGGTTCGAATCTGAGGTACATGTAGCCGCGGGTACCACAATTAAACTATTCATAAGATGACATTTGCGTCGGGGTGATGTAAATCAATATTAGGTTTTGCCCTTCACTAGTTAAAGTGGAATACGAGATGTCTTTCTACTCCAATTCCATATTGCTCAGTTGATCAAAATTGCAATTTTAGGACTTCAGCCATTTTACAATTTGTTCATGAGTAAATAGTGTTGATAGCTGTTTAGGGTTTTTGTATTGGCATACATGTACTACAGGCACGGATCAAAGGGGGTGGGGTGGTTGGGGCTACCCCTCCTCCACCCCCCAACCCCACCCCCATACCCCTCAAAGGCGAGTGTTAATTGGTTAAATATCCTCCATTTACCTGAATTATATACAATGTACATGTATGTCACTCAATATTGGGAATCTTTGTTCATTGTCGTTTTATACGTTACCTGCAAAGCCAAATCCACCCTCCCCCCTTTAATCTCGGACTTCAACACCCCAGCCACGCTCCTTTGAAAAATCTTGGATCTGTGACTGTACAGAATCTGTCACCAATTATAAATGCTGAAATAATGCGAAAAATACGTAATGCACCATACAAATTATAACAAATAACAGTGGAAAAGACTTGTATATTACAACCCACGTGAAATTTTCAATTATATTATCAGCAAATTAACTTATCGTATTGTAAGCATATTAGTTTATATTTGACAAAGGGCTCAGTATACCGGTATGTATTGACTCCTACACGTGCGTACGTGCAGATATGCACGCCCTGACCGACTTCCAAAAAGGCAAGGGTACTAGACAGACCTGCGCATACACAAAATAAGCGTGACTCTGAATGCGAATGTAAGAGCCGGCAGTGCATTTCTGCGGCAGTCAAGATCAGAAACTCAACTCCGCATTTCTAGATCACTGAAAATCGTTCAGCGGAAACAATGCATCGCACAATGTACCCCCAAGTCCTGCGCAGAAACAAAATAAATAACTGCATGCGTGTGCACATGGTCTGGTTTACAAAAAACGCAAGGTATCTGCGGAAAGCTTTCAGGTGGGGAGAGGCCTGTAATGTAATACTGAAAGGTGACGGTTTATTTTTTCGATGGAGTACGGTAAAAAAGGTGGAATGAGACAAGAGGCTCATATTCATGAGAGTCTGGGCCACTGAGAAATAAATCAATTCTACTTCCAAATGCTGTTTACACTGCACTTTGCGTATTTCTGGATACACGGGCGCGTGTTTACGCAAATGAGAAACACAGTGCCACAGCATGATTTACACAAACAGTAAAAGGCGTGTTACGGAAAAGGTCCATTATGTCTGTTTATTGTCCCTACAAATGTTCATATCTGTAGCCGTTGTGAGGGTACTACCCAAAATACCCGCAACTTTTTTTGGTAGGGTCGGCACGGAAACACGTACCGCCTTTATTTCTATACAATTTTAAAGCTTGGAATCTTATTTTTATCCCTGGGGAGTATTGGTTTGATATTGAAAAGAGTTTCAAAATTATTCGTGCTCAAGTAAAGGCATGTCAAAAACAAACTCAGCCGATTTCAAGGGAAATCGATGATGCGGTACATCAGATGCAAACTCAAGTCAACATGCTGTTGAAATAATCGATTTATATTCAAACATATTGAACTTGAAACGAAGAACAATACTGTGAATTTATTCCAGGTGTAGTCTACATGGATCGAAAAGAAAAGGAAACACGGGAAGTAAAAGGCAACGAGATCTTCACATCATGAACATGAAGTTCAACATTAGGAAAAATGCGCATGATTAATTTTCCTTGAAATTGGTTGAGTTTGTTTTTGACATGCCTTTATTTCAACACAAGAAATTTCAAAACCCTGTTGAAAACCAAACCAATACTTATCAGGGATAAAGTTATGATTCCAAGTTTTAAAATGATATGAAACTAAGGGCGGTACGTCTTTCCGCCGCGATGCTACAGCGGTGTTAAAAAAAAATGTTGCGGGCATTTTGGGATGCGCTGTAATGTGCACGAAGCCGATAGTCCCATACCACATGTGAACAGGCATGGCATGGCATGGCATGCTGTCTTGTCTGGTGTTTATAATAAAGAATTAGCAGACTAATCCATCTGCCACAATAACCCGCCATAACGGCAGCGGCACCACACTATGGCATGGGTCATGAGCTCACTGGATACTCCTTCCAGGGTGACCAATTTAGCCGATTTTTTGGCTAACTTTGACAGATTTTTGGTTAAAAAACGAGTTTGACAGAAAATTTGACAGAACATATTTTTTTTGGCAGATTTCTGGCAGAAATATGCAAAATTGGTTATTTGACAGAAAAACATAGCAAATTTGAAAATAAGGTACATTTGTGTGAAAAAGCTTTCATCTTTTCAAACAAACCCTTGCATAATGGGACAGGTTGGCTAGTCTAGGTGCTGAGGTTCACTGGGAACCGGATTTCATCGTGGCGCAACCACGTTTTCCCTGAAATATACGCAATTTCATAACATTTTTATGTGACTATAGATTGTTAATAATGTAATTTGAACCTTAATTAAGGCAAAACTACAACATCTGCATGTGATTTTAAGTGGTTATAGCATATTTCAAGTAATTTGGTGGAATTTTGCATATTTTTGATAAATCTGACAGATTTTTGAAGTGCATTTAGCAGAATTTGGCCATGACATTACGGTCACCCTGAATCCTTCGCCCAATAGGACTGACAACATGTCAGCTAATCACATTTAAGAATGTGTATGCCATGCACAAGAGTGCTATGCCGCCTCCATAATAGCTTTTAATTGTGGTTGTGGGATTATCCTATTCGGAAATATTTCTACATGCATGAATTTTTTAAAAATGTTTGTTTAATGTCGCCGTGCAAAGTCAGGCAAGGTTTAATTAACAGCAGTGTCAAGTGCAATTAGCAATCCAGTCCTTGGTAATACAACAGTGTACCCCGGGCCCAATCAACCGTGACGAGGCCACACGCAAGCCCACTGAAGCGTGTCCAACTGACATGTCTCCATGCTCGCATGCAACGGTACCGCGCGAACTGTCATTGGCCAATCTGGTGTGAGGGATGCGTTGTGTCATCGGCAGTCGACTGTGGTTGAACATAGCTGGCCAACCGTGGCATTAAAGAATCGTTGATAATTGCAATGGCATATCAGTAAAAATAAAAAATCCCATCTGGATGCATTTTTTAAAATTTAGTGAAGCTTAGGAACCAATATGGTCTCATTTCATGGAGCCAGAAATTTTGCTAGGCATTTAGCAAAACTCACCTGTGAACCAATTAATCATGAGCAATATACATTGCATGACACTTTGACTGGTGCCCTGTTTATTTTAAGCTGAAAGCAAACATTTCTGTTGTTGGCACTTCCGTGACATATAGCCCCAGATGTCAACTATCGACAGGTAACTTCACTCTCTTAGTCTTCTCTCCAAATTATGGTTGAATGGCATATATTATGATCTGACATAATTAATGACACACTTTCAAAACCACCAAGTTCTTGACAAAATGCCATGAAGTATATTTACTTGCATACATGTGCGTGTACTCCCATATGCGTGTATCATTGTATGTAAGCCTACATACTTGTACAGTATGTGTTATATTTCTAGGCTGTTTAATTTTTTTATACTAATGGTGGGAGAAATCAGAGATTTCAAAATCCGGGGCATTCCCCCCTGGCCCCCCCCCCCCCCACTTTTTCCACTGGGGGGCATGGCCTCCAACTCTTGGTAGGTCCCACAATAGCGTACTCTTGGAAAAGGGCGCCCTCTATTGATGAATGAGGTTTACCACCCCACCCCCCCCCCCCCCCCCCCCCTCCCAGCCGGCACTGGCAGTGGCCCCCAACAGTTCACGGGACTCTCAGAAGTGGTAAAAACACCCTCTCTTGTTGGTGCATGGAGCCAATATGTACGAACGAGCATTAATGACCTTTGCTTTCCAGTATTTATAGATGAAATCAATCTGTTGTAAGAGCAGATTGCAATCTGAAAAGGAAGTTACGTTGTATGGTTTACTTCTGTGGGCTCTTTGTAACATCACATAAAAGACGAGTTCTTGCTTATCAATCGATGTTAGATTGAATCCGGGTTCCCTGAACTTTACTCTTTCCCTGTACAGTGTGAGCTGTATTTATACAAACAGATATTTGAAGGCTTCCGTTAGTAAAGCTGAAATTCCATCTACAGTTTATTACAAAAGACTTGAAAGTGAAAGCCCTACTTGGAATCAAATCCCGTTTTTATTACCGGTAATCAACTCAAAGTAGGAATGATATATTACGCTGTTGTCCTCCGAAGAACCAATAAAAGATACATCACCCATGCACACTGGTTCATGCTCATGGCTAGAAGTGCATGTGAATATTTCAGGGTCTACCCGATGTTCCCCAATACCTATGTTCCCCAATACCTATGTTCCCCCCAAAAACCTTAGAGTTAGGGTAAGGGTTAGGGTTAGAGATGGTTAGGGTTAGGGTTAGGGTTAGGGAACAGGGGTATTGGGGAACATAGATTGCACCCGAAAATTTCAACCAAATATTCACAAACTTGTAGCATCTCCACCAGAGAGGAACACACCTGAGTGTGGGCACTCAGCAGTGTTGTATCACTCGAGTCCAGGACTCAGACTCGAGTCACAATTTCGTTGACTCAGATCTGACACGAGTCACATCAGCAAAAGACTCAAGACTCTGACTAGACCATCATGACAAGGACTTGACGCTAACGACCTGTGACTCGCGAGTTTTTTTAAAGAATTTTCATTAAAAAGAAAAATGTCCATGTTTATTTTCCGAAAGTGAAGTTAAAGCAATGCTGACGAATGTTAAGCACATGAACCACATGCCGAACCACTCCCCATGTGGTGTCGCAAGTAATGTTTGTTATTAAATGCACTCATCCCTATCTCCCGTGACAGCGCACATGCATCACTTACATCGCTTACATGGATGTGTGTCCATGTTCATGCACATCAATTTTGTTCAAATGGGACTCGGCCTCGGACTTGGACTTGAACCAAGACTGGGACTCAGACTCAACCCAAGTGTCTTGAGACTCGGACTCAACTCAAGTGACTAAACTACAACACTGGCACTCAGCGAAAAAATTTACTCACGGATTCCTCAATGACTAATGTTTGGCTTTGTACTGCTACGTGGGTGTACATAATTACGCAAAGTCCATAGACCCTGAGATGTGGAATTCACAGAAGTTGATGAGAAAGCTTGACAACAAATTGTTAATCAGCACGAATAGGTGACAAGACGGGATCACCTAGGGGGAATCACCCATCCTAAGTAACCATGAGGAGTTGACAAATGGCGTGAGAATATAAGCCCCCTTCCCCCTGGGGGCCTCCCCCTGTTCTATGACCATTATTGCCGCTCGACCGGGCTTGATTGATATCACGACGAGCACTTCAGAAAACGAAAAAATCAATCAATTTCAAACTATATGACTCTACAACAGCATTCCTGCATGGGCCACTCTATCAAGTCCTGTGATGCATTATTCAGTGTTCATCTGAGAGACTATCCGATTAATGTACTTGGATAAATAATGAATGAATTGCATTTCAGGTTTAGGAAATTCCAAGCAAAAATTTGATATTCTCAATTTAATATCTAGGAGACAACCTCAAAATGTCTGCTTTGTTACTTAAAATGTACAAATTAAAATTGTAAAATGTTTTCTTTATCTTTAATCCTACACAATCTAGTCTACGCCTGCATGTAGGTTATTCTAGAAATTACGGGTCCAAAGTGTGACATTTCTCCTGTCCCTACTTACTGCTGAACTTTGTCATTTGCCATTCAAGTTTCATTATAAGGTAGAGTATATCATTTGTCATTTGTGAATTTTTTTTCCGTTTGAACAAAAATGCTCAGAACCTAAAGAAAGGTGCTTAACAACTGCCCTGGTGAAGTGTTAGCTCAGTGAATGCTGTACATTCCGAGAAAAAAATATTCTAGGATCTCCATTTCAAGTCAAAAGTTTCTGAGTGATGTTTTGAATTGTGTCCAAAATCAGCATCCGTGACACATTCTCATTCAGCCGATTGTAGATGCGCGATGTCACGAACTGAACCGACCAATTATAGCAACCGCGCGAGCGTGTGCGTCGTGTCAACGCTTGCTCGCACCCATTCAAAAACAAACTACTAACGGAAATTTCCAAAAACGCATATTTAAAGGTATCTTCGGAAATGACCTTCTTTTATTGTTTTCTTCAAAATGACAATATGTCAGAAAGAATAATTTCACAGAAAGTTTAGTGCCATTACTATCTTTAAACCAAGTATGCTTTCAACAATAATTTCGTCAGTTACTTTTTGGATAGCCACAAATGATATACTCTACCTTACAGCCAAAAAAAAAAGTCTTCGGTTTCTGGTATGGAGCTTACCCAAAAGTGGTGCGGCGACGCAGCTTTTTTTTTTATACTTTTTTTCCTTCAAATGTCGGCTGATGACTGCAAGTGGTGCCCGACTAAATTTAGTGCAAAATATATGGGAGCCAAGAGAGGCCACATAAAGCTTATACTCGATCGTAACCCCATCTAAATACACATTAAAATTGTGCAGCAGCAGGATTCCAGTCAAACCAGTGAGTCTGGCGGTTTTGAGAGTTGAGACATCATCTTACATTGAAAAGAAACTTTTTTAATTTTGCCGACGCACATGGCTACGGGGACGCGTGCGCATAACAGAAACCAGAGCCCTTTTTTTTTTGGCCTAAGAATGACTTCAAATTTTTAAAATGTTTTTGGTAGTTAGTTTGCTATTCGTAATCACTCTTGGAGGACAACTGCATTAGGGACTGCATTCACATTTATAAAATCATCAATGTCAGATGTAACAGGGACAGGAAAAAGTGGACTCCTAATTTATAGAATGACCTTTTTGTAAACTACTCCACACGACAATGAAGCACAGGTGATTGGAACAGGAAGTTGACCATGAGTTAAAAAAAAAAAAGCGACCTATTCAACTGAACACATAACAGTAGATGGAGCTCATGTATTGTGAATCCTGTAAATTATGGGAGTTGAACTCTTGACAATCAGCAGGCTTCTCACTTGCCGGATATGGCCAGGACAACGCAGGATCAACCCTACAGAGTTGGCATTTAGAAAGACAATTTTTAAACTGTTAATTATTGACAAATGAACAAAATTACTTTTTAACGCAATTGCAGCTTTGATTTCAAACGATTTTGCTAAGCTATGTAAGCCAGTCTGTTATTGTTAAGTAATGTGATTAATGTGAAGTCAGATCACAACACACTGAATGAACAAATTACTTTGATCAGAAGCGACATATAAACTACACATTAATCAGTTTGCCTGATTGTTCTAGACAGTGAAGATATTTTATCAGCTCATCAACTTTGAGACGTCGTTAAGCATGTACATGAACAACAGCTGCAAACAAAGGCCGAGAAAAGACATTTGATTAAATTTCATTACATGTATGTAATTTTAAAGCCAAGACTATTTTGAAAAGCAGTGCAAATTGTTCGCTGTGTCATGGCCTCAAATACCGACACAAACTGACTTTTTTTTCAAACCGCCTCCAATCTACCAAATTTAGTAAGTCCACATTTTCTTTCCAATCGGTTACACATCTGGGAACGGGTGCAAACCAGCTAGTCTGGTTCCCTGACCTGACAATTCCCAGACGTCTATAAATTGCTCCGTTTCATCTGAAGTAGGGTCAGGGAACAAGACTTACAAAAACAGGATTTTTTTTCTTGGTTTTTCAGAATCTATGAACACGAAACTTTAAACAGGTCATGGTAACAATTCATGTATTTGCTATAAACTATTAACCCCCAAATCCATCCATTTCTGAAAATTACATTAAAAGCAAAAATTCTTAGAGAATGTTTATATTGATTTAGATTTCATTTTCAAGTACCATGTTAAAAAGAAATTACCACTGTGCACTTTTTCGACCTGAGAAGACAATGACATTAAAGTCTCCTTTTTAAAATTATTTAGAGCCTCATAATTCAGCAGCTAATAATATGCATTCCCAGACATATTCAATCAATAGAAGACATACCCACTGGTCAAAGGCTGTATCTGTAATTAATGCATCTGCCCAATTGAATGAAACTTTAAAATATTCATTAGCATTACTCACAAGTAGGCAAATTCCACTACAGTAGTGACAAGACTGTCGTCTAGCTTGCCAGTAAGCGGAGACCGGACAAAGACAAGTTTCTTAATTGCCACGGGCTGATTGCTGGACTGCTCAGGTGTCAACATTTTAAAGGGCCCCTGTATCTATATTGTTTTCCTTACATAAATGAACATTTCTGTGCCTGAAAATTCTTCGCAAAGTTGTCCTTTCAGTCAAAATCAATCTAGTCACAGTTAAGAGCTCCCAGCCTACATTAAGCAGGATTGACTGGCTGTGAATGTTTATGTAACTTGATACAGCTATGCTTTGACTGTCAGTGATTGATTAGCCAGCTGTGCCACTTGCCTGCTTTTGTCTGATAACTGAATTTGACTGGACACAGTGCTTGCTTGAAATATGATCTGACTGATGGTGACTAGCCTAAAAGGCATGTCAGGGGAAGAGGCTTGACTTATTTACTGTCTAGGACTGTTCAGATAGCAGGAGGGTTAGCCTGCATTTTCACAATGTGTAACACCATTTAGGAAAGATACAACATTTGCAAACATCAAAAAACGATGCAAATATCAAAAAACGAAATGATCAAATTATCACATAATACTTTACTGGATTGTTAGGGAATGACAGTCTATAGCATCCTGTAAAGTTGTGGCTCCCGGTGTGCTGACATTTTAAAGAAAAATTGTATTTTTCCAAGGCTGGTCGGCCGACTGAAAAACTACTTTTTCCAAAAATTGCTCCTAATTTTTCATATTTAGTTATTCCGCATTTTCTTTGCAATTGATTACACACATGTGAAGGGTACAAGCCTGCTAGACTGATTCTCTGACCTTACACTTCCCCCAAGTCTATAAATAGCCCTGTTTCATCTTAAGTGGTGTCAGGGAACCAGACTACAAGAACTTGATTGGTTTCTTGGTTTTTCCAGCATCTACAAGCCCAAAACGTGAAACAAGTCAGTTTTTTAAAACAATATTTGCTATAACATACTAATCCTCCAAATCCATTTATTTCTGAAAATTGCAGCAAAAGCAAATGTTGTACATTCCCTTTAAAAGGGTGTTTCACATTAGATGACGAAGTCTGTAGCTGATGTGTAGAGTGTCGAGTTGTGCCTAGTTACTAAAAAAAAAATCCTGTTTTCTTCACATGTAATGTTCTATGCATGTGTATGTGTAGATTATGGAGGGGAATGGAGGGGAATGGAGGGGAATGAATTGGCCCATTTCACAACATGTTTGAAAAGGAAGTTGCCTTTTTTTAAAAATGATTTCTAGCATAGCTTGTAACCTAATCAGAAAGTAAACACTTTCGTTCTGCAAATACAACAATACATTGGTTCCAATACATGCTGCAGTGTGTGATGTCATCAAAAAGTGTGACAAGCAACCTGTTATGCATCTTTAAATTTTGTACACCAGGAAAAAATTGTGAAATTTATAGTATACTGTCAGATTTAGTACAGGAAAAAGTTTACATTGCCTTGCATATTTGTGAAGCGAATCAAGGGAAACCACGGGAAATCAGACATTTCTTTATGCAACCTTCTGTCGAACTGCCCAATATCCTTACCCAACCTATGAAGTACTCAATTGGCAACAAGTGTCTACCGCATCATGTTGTTTTCCCCAAGTCAAGGACTAGCCTTCATCTCAATTCCTTTACACCAAGAACTAGGCAATTATGGGAATTAGTATTCCCTACCTGTCCTGGGCAGTGTGGCCTAGTGGTTAGGGTTCGTGACTCATGATCAGAGGGTCAGGGGTTCAAATCCAGCTGCTGGCCATATGTTGTGTCCTTGGGCAAGCTACTTCACCCCCACTTGCCTCTCTCCACCCAGGAGTCCTAATGGGTACCAGGCTGGGGAGTAACCTACGATGGACAAGCATCCCATCCAGATAAATTCCGGCTTGGTGGGCCACATTGGCCCGTGACAGACTTTACTTCTTTTTTTTTTCTTTTTTTAATTTACTGCCTGTCCTTACTTGCATGCATATTAAGAGGCAATGAATTCCACTCATCTCAATAGGAGTTGTAGTTAAACTTATTATTGCCTACATGCATCGTGCTTCATGTTCAGGCTATTTTAATGTTATTTATCAGGCCCAAAATATACAAAGTACCAAAAAAAATTATCTCGTCATTCTTGCAGCAAGCAAATTATACTTAATCTTTCTACTCTTCAAAGGGCGAGATTAGGAGAAAATGAAATATCCACAAAATAATCCAAAAAGGGTTTTAGACTCACAGAGGGCCCAAAACAACAACGTAGGGACTATGGAATATGCTTGTACAAGTGTACAACTTTGCCTAAAGGCACCCCTAAAATACCATTTTCTTTTGTTCTACATCTACCTTGATAGGCAAGAACAGATTTACAGAAAACCTCTGGAATTCCAAAGGGATTCAATAAAAATCCTGAAATCACAAAACCTCCCTACAAAAAAATGTCGAAATTGGGAAAAATCCTGACAAATTTTCTACAAATCAGGAAAATATCCTGACAAGAAAATCCCGAAATCAGGAAAATTCTTGAAAAATCTCACTCTTGACTCTTTCAACCTACACGGTATATACATACATACATTTTGTATACTGTACCATTATCTGAGCTCGATTTTTACTCTGACCGAATTCCTTGCCTTATCGACTGATGAGTTGCCCAGAAAAATCGGTTGTGGTGCCAAGATTATTCATCAACTAATTAAGGGAGATGGCACCTGCTTTATTATTGATAGGAACTGCAGGGGGGGGGGGGTAGCAATGATGAAAGCACTGATGTTGCTCATCAGGCTTGAGTGTGCAGCAACAAAATCTAATATAATATAGGGTGAGTAAAAAAAGAAGGAAACCCAAATGTCAGGACCATGTTTTTAATGAAGTTCTGCATGTAGCAATTTCAAAATCTAGGATATGAAAGCCCTTTTGAATAGCTTTCTTTCAGTACAAGAATCATTGAAATCGCTCATGTACTTTTCAAGTTAAGGAATTTTAAACACAACATTTTTAAAGTTCTGTCCATGCATCACAAAAAAGGTAAGTGTTCCTTCAGCAGAACGAAAACAATGCACATACATGTACACCCCTATGAATACAATGTGTAGGCCAATGAGAATACAGCGAAGCTGGCATCATCAATGTGTATACATCGTAGAATCCAATAAGTCAATCATAAATCAATCACAGGTCAATCACAAGTCAATCACAAGTCAATCACAAGTCAATCACAAGTCAATCACAAGTCAATCACAAGTCAGACTTTGTTGAATTTACCAGCCAGGGTTATCCAGGAAGGAAAAAAAAACATTTATGCACAAGGAAACATCCTCTGGTAACAGGTCCCTGTACTTCAAGGAAATGTTTGGATAGAAGAAATACATGTACATGTACAGAAACTGAGACATACCCACCACTAGTATATAAACACTCTAATTCATTGATGTTGGCTGGTACACTACTTTTCTGTTATTAAATAAATTTTAGTTTCCCTATTACATGTAAAACAAGGTAGCAGCACTTAACCTTAACCACCCCAACTCCATCAAAATCCATCCTCCCATTTTGGTGGATTTTGGGGGGCTTGGTCCAGAAGGCCTGGCGTGACTAAATATTGATGGAGTATGACGGACTTGGGCCTAATGGCCTGAAGCAGTGCTAGGGGTATCCGATTGATTTTGCCTAGCTTCCTGTACTGCTATTGTGTGATAAAAGCCATATTTAGCAAGTCCATGAATGTCAACCAGTACGTCAGTGGTGGATTCCATTATGTCATGTACAGTGATTGATGGATTTTGATGGACATGGTCCAGTTCCTAAATTAGAAGACGTTAGGAAGATAGGGTTAATGGACAGTGTTTCAGAAAAAGTATTGAAGGTACATGTGTTCTGTCCTACATATGGTCTACATATGTACGGTAGGTCACTATGTTCTTTATGAGTAATGTGTTTTTAGAACATTTGGATGTTTTTGTTTTTGTTGTTTCAATTTAGAAAATGTCGTTTATGCCTAAAATTGACTGTTTGATTGTCTGACAAAAAGTTAATATGAGATTTGAAGGTTTGCATGGTGGAAAGATACTAAGACAAGATAAGTTTGCGGTAGCACCATGTGAAAAAAAATTAATAAAGAAAATTATAAATGTAGTACAATTATTCAGGCAACAAGCCAATATATTCAAAATATATGTACCATGGAAATATGGCTACGAAAGATTAAAATGGACACAATGCTAACCTAATGAGCTGATTATGCAATTAATATTTCTAAATGCAACAAAAAAGCTTCGTAACTTTCGTAATTTAAGCAAGATGTACAATGTACATCAATAAAGATTATTCAACCGATAAATAACGATTTCAATATTTTTATCTTCATACAAATTATATTATGTCCCCTCCCCCCAAAAAACGATTAAAAACCTTTAATTGCAGGTAAATTTTAGATTTGCTGTTTTGTGTCAATGGCGATTCATCCTCTTACAAATAACATTTACATCAATACATGTACCTTTGATACCGCACGATGATAAGCCATTCATAAACACCGAGTAGTTTACTCCACACAATAAATCCACAAAGACCATGCGTGCGTACTAATTCCCACACTAAAGAATCCCACGTTTGCTACGGCAATCCTTAAATGTCACATGTGCAAATTACATGTGCATTTACAGCAGGCAACCTGTGAACATATTGGGTAGTAGCACGAAGCAACCCACCACGAGTCATCAGTATATTTCACCCGGTTTTAATCCCAAACCGAGCATGGGCGCCACAGAGTCTGACCCTACGACAAAATCATCACCCTCTAATTATCCATTCCTATTCCTCCCCTAAAAACCACAAGAACTAGAAACGAGCATAATTTGGAGAGGGCTACGTTACCCGCTGATGACGGAACAACCTCCTCATGGCTGCAATCTTCCTGTGCACTACATCGCTGTACCAAGACATTGATATATTCTTCCCGGCGAGTCCGCCGACTCAGTCCACAAAAAAAAATTGAAGAGTAAACACAATGTGACTCCCCTACGGGGCCTCACGCGAGACATTCATAAAAAATCCAACCCCCTCCAGCGGACTGGGGCGTAGAACCCGAATCCATAATTTCTCATTGTTTTTTCCCCAAACTCGTTGTTGTCACTCAGATTCGGGGCGACTCAACTCTACGTCGCGTGTCCGCGTAATCATATACTACCCCCGGAGAGTGCGGAGCACTGCGATTCAGTATTCAGGACATGCAGCGAGCATGTGGGCTCGTGTGTGTGCGTGACTGACGGCACGACAGCATTATGAGAAGCGACTCAGTGACTAGTGCCGAGCACGTCCATTGACGATGCGGGATGAATCATCATCTGAGGCCAAGCTGCAGACACTTGGCAAGCATCACCGAGGAGTAGGAGGGTAATCACAGACAGAGAGAGAACACAGCGATGCTATTAGTCATCCACGAGGATGCCGCAAAGGGGGAGGGGCTTAAGATAATGAGGTTTTTATCATTAATGGGGTTTAACTGACTCCTCAACCAGGGCACAGAGCATCTGGCTGGCCTGTTTGACTGAAACACCTGCCTTGCCATTTACATGCATGTGTACATGTACATGTACGCTTGTTGGCAAAACACATCCTATACCCATATGAGTCTTACACTGGATTGAGCATGAACATATATATGAAAATATGAAATTAAAGTCCACACATGGATTGAGCAGAATGTATACTTTACATTAAAGCTTAAAGCGTCTTTTCATACACAGTGTAAGCATTAAAATTCAGTATAGAAAAGGAAAAAGTCTTCAATGGATTTTAAAATCTCTACATTCAAATTTACAACGAGAAATTCAATGAATTCCTTGCTTAAAGCGTCTTTTCATACACAGTGTAAGCATTAAAATTCAGTATAGAAAAGGAAAAGGTCTTAAATGGATTTTAAAATCTCTGCTGAGTAAAACAATGTACATGTATTTTGTTAACGGCTTGGCATACAATCAATTCTACCACCTAGACAAGCCCCCAAGGTTATCTGTAGTAAACTGCAGGATCACGCCAATGTGAACAATTTGATGCAATTGCCATGGGTTGGGAGCGGAGATGTTTAAAGATTTCCTTATCTGCATCTCCTTACTTGTACGTTAACAGGTGTGCTCTCTTTTCCATTTAGTTTTAGAGTGTGTTTATTGAGTACTTTGTTTTAAAAGATCTCCGGGAAATAAACCATGAACCACAAGAATTTGTTCCACGAAATTGGTCACGACTAGCTGTGAAAATCTTTTTTTTTGGGCCACTTTTTCATGTGAATTCACAATATTTTTACCTTCACTGTACAGTTTTCTAACTTGGCCCATGCATTAATGCAATCCTTCAAAATGCACCTTTGTGGCCCATTTAACCTTAAATTTTCAATTTTCGTGTTGCCATTTTCAAGGGTATTTTTTGTGCTCCCCCCCCCCCTCCCATTTTTTTGCTAATGCCCATTTCCATATTCATGAGCAAAACTGTGATGTCATTGCAGGCAGAAACCTCAGTGTTACAGCTATTGCAGGAAAAAAAGTTGCTAGAATTTTGGATATTTTGCTGATAGTAAATTTGCTTTTCTTTGGTGATTTGTTGTTGTGTCAGTACATAGCAGTATAAGCCAATGAGCAAAACTTTCTCACAAATGTTTTCGATGAGCAAATTTCGGGTTCACAATTTGAACAGAAAACCCCTAAACTGAACAGTGTCTTACTGAAATGACATGACGGCAACAGCGCCCTCAGTAGTCCGGAAAAGCACGGACAAGTTTTTAATGTTTAAAGAAGTGCATTTTTCAATAAAATTAACTTAATGGGGATGTGAACTAGTTTTCATACATTTATGATGAGTAGAATGTTGCACAAAATGATTTCCGAAGAAACAATCATCGCATTGGTTTTTAAGGTCTTCTTGCAGGAAACAAAGTAACTTAGGAGAGTCAGGTTGGCGTAGCGGTACTTTCCTTGCCTTCCACCGCTGTGACCCGGGTTCGAATCCTGCCTGGGCCAATATGTGGATCGGGTTTTCAGTCCAAGGCGGTGTTCCATGGGTTTTCCCCAGGATATTCTTCTGGGTTTTTCCTCCCACCTCTAAAACTGTGATTTCTTCTCATTGTCTTCTCTCCACAGTTTCTTCAGGCTTGCGAGCTACAGTGCCTAGAGCACTTTTGAGGGATCCTTGGTTTCATTACCACAAATGATTAATAATAATAATACTCCCTGGCCATATCTCTAGATAGAAAAGTGTTCCAGTTTCAGACATCGCTTTAATACACACGATATGTGCACATAAACATTTCTTTTACCTGCTTTTGTGAAACTGTAGTAATGTTTGGAATAATATAAACACTTCGGAAGAATTATGTGATGAGCTCTAATAACATATAGCCTATGTCATTCCAGATTAATTTCAATTTCATTTTATTTTCATTGTACTACATTGTACATACACTGTTTATTAAATAAATACGGTACATTAACAATGATCAAACAAAGCGAAATTAAAACCTGCCCATTGATTTGTGCGTTAATATAAACCGAGAGACATTTTCACACGACATACAATTCAGGGAACACGGTCAAAAATGGCTTCCTCGTGAATTAAGTCTATCAGTCAATCAGTCAGTCGCCATTTCAGTCATGTTCCCTGTATCCAATAGCAGTACTGAATGATAACGTTTTTTGTGCAAAAAGGAACCAGACTATTTTTCCTTCCAGCCCCGCTTTGGTTACGTTGATTTGAATGGGAAAAAATCAAGATGGCCGCAACATGATAATGGTCTATAGGTTGGCTCTTTGGGATCAGCAAAAATATTGGTACGTATACATACACTGTGTGTGACTAAGTGAAAACAGCTATTTGCATAAATCAATGATGACTATTCATCGTCATCTTCACTTCATCGCCTAACTACAGTTACTAGACTGTAAGAAGAGAGTAATTTAATCTTCCATTCACACATCACACCGTTGCCTTGCCTGCATAAAAATAGTCTTTATGTCTTTTGTTCACACATTGATGTTGTGACAGAATTTGATGTGAATCTTTGAATTCAATTAACCAGGACCTCGACTGTGCATCTGATCCAAATAATCTGTGCACCAAAGGGTTAGAGGAAAAGACTGCAATTTTACAAAAGAAAATAATATGTACATTATTAAAATACTTGTCTCTGAAAAGTTTTTCCCATGTTATGATACTGCAGAGTGCTTGTTTCTTTGTAATTGCTGTTAAGAACTTGGTTCAAGTGTGGTCCCTTCACACTTTTAAAAACAATTTTTTGGCAACATTGTCAGTTCCCTATTCTTGTCAATTTCTTTGTTCAAGGGGCGCTAGTCTGAAGCCATAAATCTGTATGCTAGCAACATTAGCAATGCTGCAAACCCGGGAAATAGGAAACAGGGATCACTTGAAGATGATGCAGCTTTTTAATATGTGTACAACTCTTCAAATAAACAAAAAGGGGACATTTGATGCACAAGATACGTATGTACAATAACAACTGCTGTGTAAATTTTTGTTTTAAGTATACTTATTCAGAAGTGTGAGTTTGCCAAGTTTTTAAGACCTAGAAGGAGCTTCTACATGTTACTTGTTGGTCGGTCGGTTAGTCGGTCGGTCTGTCCCGGAAAATTGACCAAAATAAGTCCCCTATTAAAGTTCCCAATAAAATAAAACTACCAAATATTAATTTTCAAAAATAAAAAGCAAACAAAATAAATAACATACTTAACAAAATTTGTTTTTAACAATTCGGAGAGACGTTTATCAAAAGTTTGTAAATGGAGGCAAAATATGTGCAGTAATGATATAGTCACGTGATATTTATCACAAATTGCTATAAATCTAGGTATAAATCTGAAGTCGCATATAAAATTGGCGTCGCATTTTTGGGTGTCGCAATGTAACATTTTTAAGCTCTGGCAGAGATCGTTTTTATAGATTTCATCATTCATGCGAGACTTGGGAGACAGCCAGAGCTTATTGTGCACTCGCACTTGTTCACTTTATAACCAAGAAATTTCAGTGCAAACACTTTAAATACTTAATGAACTGAGCGTATGGTTGATTTTAGGTTATATTCATTAGGTACATGTATTTACTTCATAACTGTCCCCTCCAACAACCCCCCCCCAGAAAAAGGTATTCTATTCTATAAATAAAATACTGTATAGCCTATTCTCCCATTTTCAATCTGTTCTCTTTGAAATTGTCTCTCTGATTCTCTGATAAGCACTAGGAGCAAACGAGACGTATTTTTCCCATTCTTCCCATCTTTTTAATGCATCTAACACAAGGGCTCATATTTCACACTAAGTGACATCGATATCTGATATGCTCGCGTCTATCCACGGTGTCTATGTACATTCACTTCTCTGTATAATGGAAAGGCTATGTGTCATTCTGACATTCACGTTTTTTCAATAATAACATTATAAAGGTCTGTCCCTGGTTTAACCATTAACGACACGCTCTCAGTCATGTAACTTTCAAACTGATGACTTTTTTCTTTTCTGTCTTTATAGGCAATAGGCCTACACAACATTCGCTTTTGCTGTAATTTTCAGAAATGGATGGATTTGGGGGTTAGTATTTACAGCAAATTTTGTTACACTGACCTATTTAAAAGTTTTGTATCCATAGATGCTGGAAAAACCAAAACTGGAATGCTGTTAGTGTTATTGTAGCCCAGGAATTGTCAGGTCAGGGAACCATACTAGCTTGCTTGCACCCATTCACAGATACATACCGATTACAAACAAAATGTGGACAAAAACTAAATTTGGTAATTTGGGGAAAGGATTTGAAAAAAATCAGTTTTTAATAATTATGGTTGGCTGATCATCGTTGGAAATTGATTGACAAAAATTCCACTTTTCTTGAAAATGACAGCACACCAGGTGGCATGATTTCACAAGGATGTTTGAGCCTTTTTTCTCTAACAGTGAAGTTAAGCATTTCGTAATAATTTGGTAGTTTTGTTTTGTGATGTTTGACTTATTTTTTTCTCCATTGATTAAAAACACTTTGTAAATAAAACTAAAAATCAAGGATTCCTTTAGGAAGAGCAGGGCCTCCCACCCCCCCCCCCCACAAAAAAAAAAAATCCACACCAAAAACGTTTTAACAATTCATCAGAAAAAGAAAAAATTTCAAAAGAAAGTGGGAGAAACACAAAACTGGACGAACTTGTTAAAAAAACACCCTGACTAATTTTTCGAAGAGCTAATGGTTTGATTAATTATTGAAACTTCCATCCTTTAGCCTTTACCCACCAGATGCAAAACTTATCAGCCACTATATTAATCGAAACGTTTCCCGAAAATGGGACAACTAACAGTTTGAAAACAAGTTTGCTCAAAACAAATGACATCACCAAAGGAAAGGTACAGAGGACAACATACCATTTTACCACGGTTTTACTGTACACTGCGTACGCATCACAAATACATGTAGGAAGACTTCAAAGACAATTTACAAATTTTAATTTGATTTTGTCCATGTTCAGTTCAAGCCTTCAATGACAGATAATTGCATTTTCACGGTCAGCTAAAGTGGTTACGTAGACTTTGTGGTTAATCATGAATAATATCTTCGGCTTTGCGGATAAGCTACATCTCTTGGTAAATGGATTAAACAATAAGAAATTAGATTTGGTCACATGGTCCAGATTACATTACTTGCATACATGTTTTTGTTTCTGTTTCTGTTTCTGTTCCATAAACGTACAAACACCTAGAAGGTTGTCGACTTACGTTGTGTCTTGTGAAACGATAAGTTCTTTGTGGAGAAAAGAAACATATCATGTAATATTTGTACTTATGTAGAGCTGTGAAAGCTTTGTCAAATGTATACAAGATTTGCTACCATTGATAAACTTAAATATTCACTTCTGGTGAAAATTAATAAATTATACTTAGTACTTTATTTACACACTGTTCAATACTTGAAGAAATATGATCCGTTGTAATAGGCATTAGCAGCTTTCCAATATTTGTGTTTGTTCTGAAATCTCGAAAAATATACAGCATTCACAGAGCTAAAACTTCATCACGTTACTTATTCAGCATCCATCTTTAGATTTTGAGCACTTTTGTTGGTTCAACCAAAAGAAATGCACAATTTCAAATTGTCATGGCAACATCAACAATATAAAGAGAACAAATTCCATTGAAATACATGCATGTACAGAAAATTCACTGTCCGTCAACATGCCATACATTTCCATACGTATGCCACTTCAGTGCAATCAAGAATCTAATGTTTAAAGGGAATGTACATCATTGGCTTTTGCTGTAATTTTCAGAAATGAACTATTTGAGGGGTTAGTATAATAGATCAAATATTGTTACACTGACATGTTTGAAGTTTTGTGTTCGAAAATGCTGGAAAAACCAAGAAAAACAAAACTGTTCAAGTAGTCTGGTTCCTGACTCCACTAAATATAAAATGGATCAATTTACAGATGCTGGAAAATTGTAAGATAAGGGTACCAGTCTAGCTGGCCTGCACCCGTTCATGAACATGTAACCACTAGCAAACAAAATTTGGACGGAATTAATGGTAAATTTGGAGCAGTAGACTAGTTGAAAAATAGTTAGGTTTTTCCAACGGTGGTCAGCCGACCACCGCTGGAAACTTTTACAAAAATACCATTTTCTTGAAAATGACTTCACACCAGGTGCCATAATTTTACAGGATGCTTTAGACTGTCATTTACCAACATCCTATTTAGGTATTTCGTAAAAACTGGGTAGTTTTATTTTTCGTTGTTTGCAAATGTTGTATATTCCCTTTAACTACCAGTCAGCTGCCAACAATTTTCAAGAGCATGAACCAGGGGTGTGCGTCGGAACCATGAGTACCCGACCGCTAACTGGTTCCAGATTATGGGATCGGGTACCTGTAACCAACTTTACAAATTACTTAGTAACTTCTCAGCCAATGAAGAAAGGAAGGTTTCGAATGCCATTGGTGGGAATTTTCAAAAAGGAAAACCAGGCTTCATGGAAAACCAAAACGGCATAATATTCATGTGCATTTTCAACTTGCAACAGATGACGCTCGCTAAAATTGTAGTTTTACACCGTAAACCTTGAGACAACTTCCGTGAATTTAATTTTGGGGTTTGGTTTCTTTTGCGGGTACCAGGGTACCCGTGATTGACTTCAATAGGTACCTGTCTCCCGCACTACATACCGCTAGCACGAACAAAGGTCAATTTTTATAAAAAGAGGGGTATGTTGTAAATCATTTAACCTTTGTATTCATCCTCAACAAGAACTTAAATCAACACC
Organism: Patiria miniata; assembly: GCF_015706575.1. NCBI lineage: Eukaryota > Metazoa > Echinodermata > Asteroidea > Valvatida > Asterinidae > Patiria > Patiria miniata. The sequence continues at coordinate 4,613,358 of NW_024037048.1, forward strand.
AAAAACTCCAATGGTTTCCAAATACAAAGTAATCACGCACTGAACGGCCAACGCATAGAATGAAGAGTAAACAACCAGCCCTTCCCCCATTACTCCAAAGTAAAGCTCCCTAGAGCTGGAAGAATGAAAGCAACCAATATCCTTGCAAATGGTTTAGATATTTGATCTACAGTGTGTGCACATTTTGTGAGTCACCAAAACACATACGCTGAACTTGAAAGGAAATATGAATGCACTGCGTACACACGGCGCTTAGAATAAGCGCCCAGTGTTGACAAAGTGAGACCTAAAGTAAACCTGGAAACCATGAAATGAAGGTTAACGTAATTATGAGCGGACAGAAACATGCTCGGTGGATAATGCAAACAAGATTTTTTTTATCAAATTATAAACAGTGCGCACATGACCGAGGCCACTGTGATCACAATGGTGTATTATGAGGGATGTTACTCTAAAAGAGGAAATTCCAAGCTTTAAAGGGAATATATACAACGTTTGTAAACATCACAAAACAAAAGTATCAAATTATTATGAAATACCTTACTTGACTTTTATTGAATAATAGTCTCAAGCATCATGTGAAAATCATGGCACCTGGTGTGCTATTATTTTCAATTAAGGTGGTATTTTTGTATTAAAAACTGGCCAGTTTTGTTTTCAAATACTGCCCCCAATTTACCACGTTTAGTTAGTCCACATTTTGTTTGCAACCGATTACACACCTATGAACGAGTGCAAGCCAGCTAGTCTGGTTCCCTGACCCAACAAATTGCTATAAATATAAAGTGGGGTCAGGGAACCAGACTACAGGAACATGATTGTTTTTCTTTTCTTTTTTTCCAGCATCTACGAACACAAAACATCAGACAAAATCAGTATAATGATATTTGCTGTAATACTACCCCCCAAATCATCCATTTCTGAAAATCATGGCAAAAGAAAATATTGTACATTCCCTTTAAATTACAAGAATTGCAGAGTTTTTCCATTTTTAATGGCACAAGCGTGAAGTGGAAAACAAGGAATTGGTTGATTTCAGCAAAATTTGCATGCCTTTTTTTATTTCTGAAAAGGATTACTCTGTATTGAAATTCGATGATAGACCGATCCAAGAATGTAATCACTGGAATTTCACAGAGACCCCCTCCAATGGCGAAAACATTGTGTCAACTATTGTATACAAGCAACTCCACCATGACCGAATATCCGGACAATAGCTAGCACAATGCTTTCGCCATTGCAGGGGGCCTCTGTGAGCGTACCAGTGCTGGGATTGGTCTTTGCTGAATGCAAAATAGAGAAGTATATTTTGCCGTAATATTTCACAACTGCATGGGTTAGCATACAAATAGTGAATGTTTATGAGTGCAATGATAAGAATAATTTCATGAGGTGACAGATGGAATGTTCCATTCCACGAGGCGATAAATGGAACATTCCTCATGAAGTTATTCCTTCCATTGCACAAATGTGAAGCATTTATTACATGTTTTAAAAAGGCCTGAATAAATCCTCATCAGCTGATTGGTCAGAGGCACTAATACTATAGTGTGACCTTGCGATGGAACTTTTATTTACTGTGGAATAGAAAATTCTATTTTTTCACTGCAGTCGCACGGAGCGTTGGAATGAATAAGTCGATGACATGTGATCAACGACCCACCAATCAGATGACCGGGATTTATTCAGGCGTTGTTTAAAAACTGATCACCTAACTTGGCAATCGGTTTTTTATTTTTTTATTTTTTTTTAGCAGAATGCACGTTTGCCGTCTTTCTCGCACTCTGCAAATTCCAGTGCTGCAATTCAGCCACATTGTTTTGGCCCCAAAATCGTGAGAGTAATATTAGAACAAAATGCCAACTGTTCCACAATACCTTGGTGGCGTACGTCTCTGCAGTCAGCCTGCATTTTTGCTCCACCTCGTATTGGATGTGAAGATGGGAAAACTCGTCATAAGCTGCTTCTGAAACTGTTGTCAGATGAAATTAATACATTTAAAGGTTATTTGCTTTTGCTATAATTTTCAGACAAGGATGGATTTGGTGGTTAAATGTTGTTACACTGACCACTTTCAAGTTTTGTGTTCATAGATGCTGGAAAAAACCAAGAAAAAAATGTTATAGTTCTTGTAGTCTGGTTCCCTGACTCTACTTCAGACCATGTTTATCCCTCTTCCAAAACAATTCGCATATTTTGGCCAGTCCACTTGTTTTCAAATGAAAACATTTAAAGGCAAACAGGATCGTTTGCGTTCATGCATTTTGTTCGTTTCCAAAATATAGCACCACTCAAAATCCAAAGGAGAATGTTCAAAACCTAACCTGCTGAATTTCAGCTCAGCGGCAGGGGCGGATCCAGGAATTTTTGCGGGGGGGGGGGGGGGGGGGGGGGGGGGAGGGGGTTTCATCAGCAAAAAATCCTGAAATGTAGACAGGTTTTTTTCTCCGGACACTTGGCCTCCATAAAATCAAAAGCTGGGGGGAGGGGGGAGGATACCATATTTCAACATTATACTAGTATAATTTTTTTGGGGTGTCAGAGCAGGGGGGGGGGGGTTCACATTATTTTTTATGAATTTCTATGAAAAAAAAAAAATTTGACAGCTGGGTTTTTTTGACCCCCAAATTCCCCCCCCCCCGATCCGCGCCTGAGTGGATACTACACTTTTCAAAGGAAACATTGAAAAAGCATGCACAACCTTTTCGATTGCAAAGCATGATTTCGTCATCATCACTTTTTATTCCAAAAATCAGTCATTGTCTGATCGTTGGAAATTACCTACATTTCTTGATTTCTTCTAAATGACAGCAAGCTGGGTGGAATCATTTCACTGGGTGTTTTATACTAGTACAATCTTTAAAAACCATGTAAGCTTTTTTATAATAATTTGGTAGGTTACATTTGAGGTAAATTCAAATTATCCTATGCCTTTGAGCAATCGTTACTATATTTTCATGCTTAATTAATAAGCCTCTGTACTGATGACGTCACACTTTGTTTACACGTGCACTTTCTATGGAGCCAGTAGGGGCCCACGGTCCACTGAGCACCATAGGAAAGCACACACGTAAACAAGTGTGACGTCATCAGTACAGAGGCTTATTGGATTACTGTTTTTACACTATTATTTGGTTCTTTAAACCTTTTCTCATCCCTACCCCAACACAGCCTCTAAGACTTACCGATACTGAGGCGTGACAGTTCCTGCTCGGAACTGTGAACTCTCTTTTCAAGAGCTCTGCGAACTTTCTCACTCTCTTGGAACTTCCGCCGCAACTTGTCAAGTTCTTTTTGAGCTCTGCATGTTCTTGAACAGCTGTTAAAAAATAAATAATTAATAAATAAAAATTTCAAAGTTGAACAAAAGAAATTGACTGGAGCGGGGTTTGAACCTGCGACCTCCGATTGCCGTTTCGGAGGTCCCAGATTCAAACCTTGCTCCGGTCAATTTCTTTGTTCAACTTTTTAAAACAAATTATCATAATGCACATAGTCAGTTTCCTTTGCGGTTTATTTGAAACATAAACAAGTGATCTGCGGATCGCATGTGTCGCCTTTTTCTGCAGTCGATCCTATATGTTTTGTGTTCTTAGAAAGAGTCAAATTCTGTGCTTTTTCGTTAACAATGACCTCAATGACCCCTGGATGACCTTTGACCTATAACTTCGGAAATGTTGTGATAAACCCCCACCCAAGGATCACTCATCCAAATTACATTAAAATCCATCAAATTCTGTAGACAGAGAAACATTTGAGGCATATTTGAACAATGACCACTGATGACCCCGACATGACCTTTGAACTCAGTAATCCGATGGAGAAATGTGTCTTCCCAACCAAGGGTCACTGCATGCAAGTTTCTTTAAAATCCATGAAAGCATGTAGAAGTTATAAAAACATTTCAAAACTCACCTGTAAAATTTAACATACGGATCTACGGGTCTACGGTCATACAGAATTTAGGACCAGTTAGTGTTTCCCAAAACTTTGTTTAGGTGACACATTAGAGCAAGGATCCTTGCTCTATGATATAACTGTACATAGGATTTTCAGCAACTTTTTGATGAAACTCAAGAAATAAGTCAGATGTGGCCTGATCTGGGACCTTATGCATTGCATAAGGTCTAAGAGGGGATTCTTTGTCATTCTAATATTAAAGGGAATGTAGGCTACATCATTGGCTTTTGCTGTAATTTTCAGAAATGAACTATTTGAGGGGTTAGTATAATAGATCAAATTTTGTTACACTGACATGTTTGAAGTTTTTTGTTCGACAATGCTTGAAAAACCAAGAAAAACAAAACTGTTCAAGTAGTCTGGTTCCCCGACTCCACTGAATATAAAAGGATCAATTTACAGATGCCGGATAATTGTAAGGTAAGGGTACCAGTCTAGCTGGCCTGCACCCGTTCATGAACACGTAACCAATAGCAAACAAAATTTGGACTGAATATATGGTAAATTTTGAGCAGTAGTTGAAAAATAGTTAGGTTTTCCAACGGTGGTCGGCCGACCACCGCTGGAAATTTTTACAAAAATACCATTTTCTTGAAAATGACTTCACACCAGGTGCCATAATTTTACAGGATGCTTTAGACTGTCATTCACCAACATCCTATTAAGGTATTTCGTAAAAACTTGGTAGTTTTATTTTTCGATGTTTGCAAATGTTGTATATTCCTTTAACTGTGACTTGATTTATTTTGACTGAAAGGACAATTACTTTGCAGAGAATGTAAAGGCACAGAAATGTTCACATGTTCTATAGACTTTCTTTTCTTTTTTTACAAATCTTGCACAATGGAAATCATTCAGAACAACAACATAACACATACATCTTTAATATGAGTGTGAAGAGAAAAGAATGGTTGAAAAAGTCCTTGCGATTTCTTTTGTGGTCACAGTCTCTGTGGTCTCAATAAAGTGTGACCTGGACAACTACTGTTTGTCAACTGGCCTTTCCAGTAATGTTTCTTGTGCAACTGTATGGGGGTCCTTTCAGGGGAATTCCCCCTATCTCCACAGCCAGACTGCTTATCAGCATTACAAGGAAGGAGCCCAAGGTGAAGCACCCTTGTACTCTATTGTTGACAATGGGATTATAGCCTAGCAAGGGATAGTGGTAACACCATGTGGCAGAATCTCTTACGCAAACTGATCGGAACATCATCAAGTTTCGCAACCAACCAGTTCTTTTCAGAACCATACATCTTCTCAAAGAGATTTGTCACATGGTGTTACAGCAAACCCTTACTAGTGTACAGTACCGCCACATAAAGGTTCAAGCTTATTCATTGGATTATTCCATTCAGTGAGCATGCTAGTTGTTGACACTGCACAGGGCAAGTAAAAAAAAAGGAAACCAAATGTTGCCCCTATTTTTTAAAGAAGTTCTGCATGTAGCGCTTTCCAGATCTAGGATATGAAAGCCCAATTAATAAGCTTTCTTTCAGTGAAAGTATCATTCAAATCGCTCATGTACTTTTCCAGTTATGGAACTTTGAACACGAACATAATTTTTTTTTTAGCTTGTCTACGGATCACATTAAAAGTATGTGAATTTCAGTAAAAATGAAACCAGTCTTATCTTGAAAATGATATCAGAATAATCCCAACAGCCAAGTAGAAGGCAGGGCAAGACTATAAACTCTTGACATTATAAAGCATATTATTTTAACATTGGAAGCAGCAGGTTTTTAAATAAATATTATGATACGTGCCAGTTAACATGGTTATGAGAGTGTTCTGATGTGGTTTTTGATATATATAGTTTTCGTTTTGCTGAAGTATCACTTACCGTGGACAAGGTTATAAAAGGTTTTGTGTTCAAAATTCCATAACTGGAAAAAGACATGAGCGATTTGAATGATTCTTTCACTAAAAGAAAGCATATTAATTGGGTTTTCATATCTTTAGATCAGGAAGTGCCACATGCAGAACTTCTTTAAAAAATAGGGGGCGCCATGTGGGTTCCCTTTTTTTTTTCACTTGCCCCGTATAAGTTCTCTCACGGAGCCCCTTCAATGGTAAAAGCTTTGTTCCAGCTATTGTGCAAAGCAACTGCCTCATGACATTTGCTACTGAAGAGGGCCCATGAGTGTATACATTGTACATTGTACAAATGTATAATGTTAGCATGCTAGGAATGGCCATGTCTCTAGATCAATGACGTTTTGAACTGACTGGATACCTCACTGCAAAAACACCTCAGAATGAAAGATGTTTGGGACTTGGGAGCAAAATAACTTATGACTTGTGATTGACTTGTGATGACTTGTGATTGACTTGTGATTGACTTGTGATGACTTGTAATTGACTTGTGATGACTTGTGATTGACTTGTGATTGACTTGTGATTGACTTGTGATTGACAAGTGATGACTTGTGATTGACTCGTGATTGACTTTTGATGACTTGTGATTGACTTGTGATGACTTGTGATTGACTTGTGATGACTTGTGATTGACTTGTGATTGACTTGTGATTGACTTGTGATTGACAAGTGACGACTTGTGATTGACTCGTGATTGACTTTTGATGACTTGTGATTGTTTGTGATTTGACTTGCGCTTGACTTGTGATGACTTGTGATGACTTAATTGTGATTGACTTGTGATGACTTAATTGTGATTGACTTGTGATGACATGTGATGACTTGTGATTGACTTGTGATGACTTGTGATGACTTGTGATTGTCTTGTGTTTGACTTGTGATGACTTGTGATTGACTTGTGATGACTTGTGATGACTTGTGATTGACTTTTGACGACTTGTGATGACTTATGATTGACTTGTGATGACTTGTGATGACTTGTGATTGACTTGTGATTGACTTGTGATGACTTGTGATGACTTGAGATGACTTGTGATTGACTTGTGATGAGTTGTGATGACTTGTGATTGACTTGCAATTGACTTGTGATTGACTTGTGATGACTTGTGATTGACTTGTGATGAGTTGTGATGACTTGTGATTGACTTGTGAGGACTTGAGCAGATTAACTACAACTCTTGACACAGGTGCTTTAAGTCTTTGACACTATAATCAGGAAGCTTGACCTATAATTACAAGCTGAAGGATATAAACCCCGCTGAAGCATGTAGGATATATAATGACCCTAAAACAAATACGCTCATTTCTGGTGAGCTTTCCTGAGTAAGTGAGAATGGCGGAACACACTGGGAATTCCCATGTTTGTATTTTCAACATAAATTCGTATTGGGAATTTAGTAAGTTCTAAAGGACGAAGACAAAATTTCATATTTCTTCATTTGTCCTTAGTGAACTTGCATATATTTGAATTCAACCAGCTGATGGAACAAGATTAACACTGCATAGCCCTATTCTATGGCAATGCACTGAGTGAACTCTGTGCTAAGGGCCATACACAAATGAGCACTAACCTAACCTTACTAACCTTTTTGTGCTCACATGTGTAAGGCCCTTGGCACAGAGTTTATTCCAGTGCGTGGGGCTGGCATTGAGTAGTCTGAGTATCACCCGTTAATCCACGGAGCCCAGTCTCTTTATAAGGTCTGATATATCTAAGCATGCTGATATGTGATCCCGCACCTCGGCCAATCGGAGTCGTCTTACTAAATTATGACGTCATTTCATTCCCAAATCAGGACCAACTGTTTGATTGGTCAATTCGAATGCAGTGTTGTGTAATACAACAATTACGTTCGGGCATAAAGATCCATAAAACCTGGACAAGCTTGCGCCGATTGGGTAAAATAAGAGCGCCTGACCACAGCTTTTGTTGCTGTGTCTAGGGTGTTTTTCTATCCATTAGGATGACGCGACAACGGGCGAATGACTGAAGACCAGGGGTCCGCTCATAAGTCCGATGCCTCATAGGTCCGACGCCTCATAAGTCCGACGCCTCATAAGTCCGACGCCTCACTCCTCTGACGGCTCATAAGTCCGACAACTTAAATGCTACAGTTTTCCGACGTCGGACTAGTATGAGGTGTCTAACTTATGAGGCGTTGGAGCTATGAGGCGGAATAAATAAATTTTATGCCTCATAAGTCCGAAATTTCGGACTTATGAGGCGTCAGACTTATGATACGGCCCGAAGACCCAATATAGAAAACGCCCCCTTGTTTTTTACTACAAACATGACAAATGTAATAATATTAATAATAACAATATAATTGCAAGCAAAAAATCATATTAATTAATTTGAAATTTTAGCTCTTCAATCATTACAAAATATCAGATTAGGCCAATCAGATAAAAATCACAGACAAAATACACATGACTTGGTCGAATAACAAAAAATTATCCTTCTTTCTAATAAATATATGTTGTGTAAGCTATTGGTGGGAAAATCCCAAACCACCGACTGAACTGACTTGAGCAGGCATCATGCACTTTCATTAGTGAAGGCTCAGCAACTGGCTTGAGTAACTCCAGCTAACATGCTCATCAGGAATTCACATGTAAAAGTGAATTCCGTTGAGCATGTTAAATGTGCATGAGGCCTACTCAATATAAAATCCCAACTCATTCTCACAAAATGACCAGACTCGCCGACTTTCAATACCTTTCACTGCAGCTTTCTTGAAGGCAGCAAGTTCGTTGTCTTCCACTGCAGAACTTTCCGATTTCGGCTCCATGCTTAAATTCTCCCTCGTCAGCCGGCCACCAGAAACTAACTCTATCGTGTAATGAAAGAAGATTAAAGAACTACATAAGCACATCCACATAAACTCCACAACACTTCCGCTTTGTATGGACTGCTGCAAAGTTCGTTAATGGGTAATATTTGTTTCCCTTGAAGATTTATTTCAGGGGCTACTAATTGACATTTGTCAAATTTGAAAAAGAATGCTAATATATGTAGTTTTCGATGTTTCTGCAATGCATACATTCATAAAGTGATTTAAAAACAGACATTTCTTAAATTCAATAGCATTTCGATCAGATTTCACCTTTGAAGATCAACCCTCTTTATAATGGTAGTGGCCAATGACAAACTTTAGTTATTGTATGTTGCATGCTGTGTACTGTGTGTATGTAGTGCATGTTAGGGATAATGCAATTAACGCAGAAAATCTTTCAATAAAAAAAAAGTTGTGTCGTGTTGGTATTGTTGTTATTTTTTGTGGTAATGAATTTTATTGGTTCCGGTGACTTTATAATTGCAGTCGTTATTATTTTGTTTTAATTCTACACCAAAGCCAGAGCGCCACCTTCAGTTTACCAGTTTACGGCCCTGGCGCATGGCGGCTCCTGTTAATGTTCTGTTTAGACAGTTTTATGATGAAACAATTTTAACAGAACAAAAATATTCGGCATACGGCAACAAGCCTGACTTCCATTGACAATCTACCCTTTTTCTCCTGCTTCTGTCCTCGTAAGTGCAACTAATAAGCTACAGCTAAATGTAATATAAAATGGTTTGGATTTCTTTAATGTGTTCTATTCGCCGTATGGTGGCGCTATTCATCATCTACGGTCAGAGCCACAGACATGCGTGTGGGTCAGAGCCTATCAAATATACAGTATCTGGTTAATAAAATGTTGGAGGAGTAAAAAAAATTGAAAAAGGCGCATGGTTTTCCCATCTCTATAGCCTTTTTTGTTTGCAGAAATTCAAAAGTGTGTGGACATGTAAATCCTCCTGCTGCCATGGTCTATTCAAATCTCACATAATCTTGAAAAAAAAATCAATCCATGTTCAATAAACTGAAAGGTTTGCAGTCCGATCAGCCTTACTGTCCAGGAAATTTTGCAGGGGGGCAGGCCCGTCAAGGGCGGATCCAGAACACAATTTTTTGGGGGCCAACCAAAAATTTGGTCCCCCAAAAAAGTGGGTCAAAAAAAA